>NC_083355.1:101307918-101932918 GCF_030254825.1 Meriones unguiculatus | reverse complement strand
AAATAGTTTTGAACATTTGTGTATGGATTTGTGCCATGGCATGTATGTGGAGGGTTAGAAGACAACTTGAGGGGATTTTGTTTTTATTTCTAACGTGTAGATTCAGGGATTCAAACCGATGTCATTGGACTTGAGAGAATGAACATTTTCTCACTGAGGCATCTGAATGTCAGTTCAGTTGTATGTTCTGTTTCTTGCTCTCATAAGTTACCTTCACACTTCCTTGTTCTTTGGAAGATCTGAAGAAAACTTCTGCACAGAATGAAATAAATGCATTAAATATATTTTCAGTTTTAAGGTGTCTTTAAAATTTTAAGAATACTATCTTTCAATATCCTTAATTATGACTACCCTACATCCGTTGATTAAAACCACACCATCAGCAAATCTTAAAATCTTCAGAGGTCTTGAATTTCATAGAAACATTAAACATTTCAATATATGTATATCACCCTTAATATTCTCATTAAAGATTAAAAATACAGATTTTTTTTTACTATCAAAATACATTTGCAAGTCAGCATTTGGAATTGTTAAAATATTACTCAACAATTTGAATTTAGGGAGAATCTAGCACTACTTTTTCTTTCTATGACAGTCTATTATAGATTCCACCAATTTATATTTTAAGGCCCCTGCTTCTCAAGCCTGCCAGCCATGTCACAGCCTTGAGGAATTATGGCCATTTAATCAGGGTTGAACATTTCCATGCCAACCTTCAAGCAGTGATGCTGTGTCCATGTTTTTACCAGTGATGGATGAACCCACTTAACTGCACTGTTTCCTGCGTGACAGTACTTTAGAAGTTCTGAAAACCTTCACATTTCTCAACATATCATGCTTTAGCAATACAATGACCTTCCAATATTTGTTTTCAGCTGTTTATAACCAGAAGTTCATTATATTTCCCGAAACGCAGAGGAAGGAAATCAACAGAAACCCTAGATAAGCAAATACTGCAGCATGCTCTGCTCAAAAAACCTGACTGCAAGAGATCCTAGAAGGAAAGATATACGAGAGTGTTGGCTGCCTAAGCCTCTAATGATATGGGAGACAAAAGAGTCAGAATTCCAGCCATCTCACTTTGACTTTAGTGTATCACCTAAGTATGACCCCTTCTAGTGCTCTCTTTGAAACCATGGATCTGTCACTTCTCCTCATCTCAGCTATCTAGTGTGAAGAGGTGACTGAAGACAGCGTACTTCAGCCTCTCCATCTATGTGCAGATAAGCACAAACAGCGATGACGCTTACACAGCATGGTATTAGAACCTGTCACGTGATCACTACCTACAACTGTACATTTCCTATGAACAGCAATTTGTCCAAAATGGCCAAAATATTCATTCTTGCCCCAGGGCCCAACCCAGACAGTCTTTCATTGTTTTAGGATTTTATTATTATTATTATTATTATTATTATTATTATTATTATTATTATTGTTTTGGGGAAGAGTGTTCTACAAAGGATTCCTGGCCCATAGACTAGTAATGTCAGGTACATAAAAGCAAAACGAGAGCATGTGTACTCAAAATTCTCTCCATAGACAGTTTATGGAAAAGAACTGCTTCTTTTTTTTTTTTTCTTTCTCTACTTATTTCTGTTAAGGAGACAAGAATTAACTGTGTTTGTCTAGTCTGGCATGAAAACTTCATCTCCCTTAGTAGCTCAAGTTGACTGAAGTTCACGACATGAACGAATGTGTTAAAACAAACCATGAGTCGATGTTAGCCCTCTGTAGCGAAGTGTGGTTACCTGTGAATAATATTCACTGTAGTGTTAAAAGAATAAGAAGATGCATAGGAGTGGAGACCTAGCATCTGTACACACACCTTGCCAACATAAGTCTGTCTGGGAAATGAGTTTAACACAGAGCTCTTACAGTCATCCTTGAGTGATTCTTCTGTTTTCCACTATTTTTGTAGCATGTCTTCTGGTGTTTGTTACACTTTTAATTAAGCTTAAATATACAGAAAGAGTTATCACGTGGGTGCTGGGAATTGAACTTTGGTTTAGTGGGGGAACAGCTAGTGTTCTTAACTGCTGAGCCATTACAGGCACTCTTATTCGTAATAGTCAGAAACTGTAAACAACCCAGATGTCCCTCAACCAAAGAATCGATAAAGAAATTGTGGCACAACGAAACATTACTCGGCTATTAAAAAACAAGGAAATCATGACATTTGCAGGCAAATGCACGGAACTGAATATCATCTTGAGTGACGTAATGCAGACCCAGAGAAATACACCTGGTATATACGTGGATATTTGCCAGATAATAAAGGTAACTATATTGGAATACACAGACCCGAAGAAGCTAAGTAACAAGGAGGGCCTAAGGGATGATATTTGAGTCTCACTCAGAAGGGATAATAAAAACAAATAGCAGAAGTGCATAACTATAGGGAGCTGTGTGGGAAAGGGTATGGGGAGAAAAATGAGGATGGAGATCAAATGTAGGGAGAGCTGGGGTGGGAGGCAAGAGGGCTGGCAGAGAAAAAGGAAACATGGGGGGGAGGGCATCTCTGGAACAAGCTGAAGACCCACAATAGGATAGGCTCCTAGCAGTTTATGGAGGTGACTCTAGCTGAGACTCCTAGCAGCCAGGGACATGGAAACTGAAGTGGCCATCTTCTAGCCAGGCAGGACTTCCAGTGGAGGGAGGTGGACACAAGCACACCCACAAAACCTTCGACCCAACATTTACCCTGCCTACAAGATGCTCAGGGATAAAAATGGAGCAGAGATTGAGGAAAGGGCCAATTACTGGCTCAACCTGAGACCCACCCTATGCATGACAGCCAACCTCTGACATTGTTAATTAAACTCTGCTATGCTTACAAAAAGGATCCTACCAGATCAAAACAGATACTGAGACCCATAGCCAAACATTAGGCAGAACTCAAGGAGTCTTGTAGAAGAGCAGCAGGAAGGATAGAAGGACCAGGAGGGGAAAAGAACTCCACAAGAAGACCAATAAAGGCAACTAACGAGGCCCATGGCAGCTTACAGAGTGAAGTACCAACCAAAGAGCATGCATGGACTGTACCTATGCCCCTTACACATATGTAACTGATGGGCAGCTTGGTCTTCATGTAGGTACCCTAGCAAATGGAATGGAGGTTGTCTCTGACAGGGACTCTGCTGCCTGCTTTTGGTTCACTTTCCCCTAGCAAGGCTGTCTTGTCTGGCTTCAATGAAAGAGGATGTGATTAGTCCTAATTCAACTTGATGGGCTAGGGTGGGTTGGTATGGGGAGACTCCCCTTTTCTGATGAAAAGAGAGGTGAGGAAGAAGAGTGAGGAAGGGTAGAACCACAAGGAAAGAAGTGAGGGGACTGCAATCAAGACGTAAAGTGAATAAATAAATAAATTTTAATTAAAAATTAGAAAAAGAAAAAGAGAAAAGTCACTGTTAAGCCCAACCAAATCAAGACTCTCAATTAAGTCACTGACAAAATTTTCAGAAAGGCATTATTTTAAATCCAAGCTCGTTACCTTAAAACTTAAGTGGGTATATGAATAGCCTGGGAAGTTTTTTCCAAATGTAGGCTCAGTGTTTTTCCAGAAACAGATTTCGATTTTCTTCAGAGGACAGGAACTACAGATTTACATTTAGTAGGGAGACATGCCTATACCACTGAGGCAGGGAGATTGGGACCATAATATAAGCAATAGTCACTATGATCAAGTCACATAATAACTTACCTTTTGGCCAGGAGCTGTCTGTCTCCCATTTCTCTGATAGTCTTATATTAAAAAATCATTGTGGCATGACTTTGGGGACTCACCATAACCCTATGTTTCATTGAAGAAGGTAGAGTTCTCAGGTCAGTGTGGCATCTTTCTCTCACTGTTTAGTTGATTCCTTCATTGTTTATGCATGCATTTCTCCCTCTGTCCTCACTGCCACAAAATCATGCATTATTTATAAAGCAGGATTTTTGTCTTATACTTATTTAAATTGTCCTTTTAAGCAAGTCCATTCTCAGGTCTAGTGTCTATTATAGTGATTCATGATGGTGATGAACATAACAGCCACAGACATTAGCTAAGCAACATAACACCTACTGTTTGCCTAGTGTGTTTCCACTTTATGTAGTTCTCAGCATTTCACTTAGGGCATCAGCAGAGGCAGAAGGAGGATTGTGGGCAGACCTTACTAGGAGAGGTCACTACTGTGTTTAAAAAAAAAATAATAAATGGCCGCTGAGCACACATCCAATCAAATCAAGCCTGCTGATGCGGCTGGGCATTAATCATCCCTATGTATGAATGAGGTCCTTGTGCGGAAAATTGGTTAATTTATAGCCACACAGACTTCTCCTTCTCAAACACCAGCTTCAGCCCCCGTGAGACAAGAGTGGGTACCTTTCTTTCTTTCTTTCTTTCTTTCTTTCTTTCTTTCTTTCTTTCTTTCTTTCTTTCTTGCTTTCTTTCTTTCTGTATTACTTTATGTTTTTTTTTTTCTTAGACCTGTGTGGATATAGGCTTCTTGCCTGTCGAGGAAGAGTGATCATTTTCTTCTCTAAAAACTTAACTCCCAGGCTTAAGTATTATGCAAGTGTGCCAGTGTATTAAGCTTATTGGCCAAAAGTAATTTAAAATCTATGCTGCATTGACTTTCAAATTATTTCATTTCTCACTCAGATGCTGACCTTTTGTTCTGTTTTGTTTTCTTTTGCTTTCTTCAGTTTTTGTTGTTGTTGTTGTTGTTTGTTTGTTTGTTTGGCATTTATCACTTTTACATAATTAACCAGACTTCCCCAAGACTATGACCTCCTAGGTTTCTGTGAGTAGCTACTCCTCTGTGAGTCAGACTCCTCTCTCAGTTTCTCACTTTTTCTTAGCCTGTGCCTCCTACATGTGAAAAACTTATCAAGTACTGCAGAGCTCTGATGAGGTCATTTGCTCTTAATTTTCAAGCTGCAGTGATGCTCTTGGAAAAGCAGACACTGTTTCAATTCTGAGACACTAGTCAGAATGTTGAGACACTAGTCCACTGATTTTTCTTTGTCATCATATTAGCATTATTGGTTCACTATGTCAGATTCTTTACAAAAAAATAGTAATAATGACAAATGCAAATATTGCATTGTCCTAAAACCCATTACAGGTTAGGCTGTGATAAAGGGAGGGCACAGCGATTTAGACTCCCTAGGGTCTGATCTTGGAGTGTGCTGAGGCTTGGAAGACCAATGCAGATGACACTTCAGATTGGTGTGTTGCTTGAAGCCTTCATCAATGAGGCTTCTTTTTGCAGTGGACAGCAGTTGGGATGGATTCACAGCTTGTAAATTCTGGAAAATAAGTAGTCACGCAGTACTGGGCTCTTAACAAGACATCTATATCCTCACTTTCAGCACTTCTGGAACATTACTGAAGAGGAAGAGGGCGTAAAGACTAAGAATTGAGAAGTTGGGAGGAGTCACCCAAAGCATTATCTCTTATATAAAATGTGACCATTGAGTTCAGGAACTCAATGAAGCTTGGTTAAGACTAGCACAAAATTAGATTACTGTTTTATTAGGAAGAGGGGAGAGGCTCAGGAGCCTTGCCTCTCAGAAAATAAAAGGGCTAAGGATAGGGAATAGCAACTGGTAAGTTGACCATGCTCGGGTGAATAACTTCCCATAGATCCAAATAGCTGTAATTAAGTTCACTGAGAAAAATAAATGAAGGAAGGAAGGAGGAAAGAAATGAAGAAGGAATGAAGAGAGAGACTTAAAAGTAAGAGGGGACCTGCTAGAAAAAAAAAGATTTTTTTTGAGCAGATGGGATGAGAAATGATAAGGGGTTAAAACTCACTATATACATGTCTGAAATTGTAAAACAATAATGAAAAATAAAAGAAGTAAATACTTTCCTGTGGAAATGGGACCTCAATTACTAAACAGCAGAGCTCTGTTAAGGATCAACTATATAGTTTTCTACACAGCATAATCTGGGTAGACAGTACAGTGGCCTCTTTTGTTACCATAAGCCACATTTTAAAAGTGTAATTTTGAAACCAGAAACCCAGTCTCTGAGAAATTTAATCATGTTTGATCAGATCTTTTGTAATAAACCATCCTAATAAGCTTAAAGGATACAATCTTGCATTAAGTTAGATGCTCTCTCTCCTCTTTCTCTCTCTCTCTCACACACAGTTTTAACTCATTTAACTATATACACAATTGTGTTTTATTGACTGACGTAGATGGTGATACCTAAAAAGTTGTTGTGATGTTCCAGCTCATACTTATTTTTTCATCTCATACTTATTTATCTATAAATTATATTGGTTGAGAGATTTATTTTTTGTATATGTATTTTAGATTAACATACAAAACAATGGGCTTAATCTTGGCATCTTAGTTCATTTATATCGTTTTATTTTTTTTCTCATTCATGCCCTTCCCACACTGTTCTTGCCATGCTTTTTCCCAATGACTTCTCTGTCTTTCTACAGTTAAGAGTTACTGTCCCCTCCTGCTGTCCTTTTACATTTATTCTGTTACCAATTCCATTTTCCCATCTTCATTAATATTTTTTCTTCCATCTCATCTTCCACTTTCTAGTTTTCTGGCTGATAAACACAAAATAAACACACACACACACACAACACACACATACACACTCACAAATTTCAAATGTAGGTTCTACATATGAGAAAAAAAAAACAGTGTTCTGTATTTCTGAGCCTGGCATATTTCAATTCAAACAATGATTTCTAGCTTCATTTATATAGTGCCAATATCATGACTTATTTTTTCTTCATAATTTCGTAAAATGTAACTATATATGTGTATTTCGCTGTATGTGATACATTGGATTTATTTGGTTCTGTTAAGGGACATTGGGATGGCTCTATTTCCTGGATATTGTGAATGATGCAGCTGTAAACAAGCACCTCAGAGGATATACTGACTTATATTGGTTCGTCCATAACCTCAAGTGTGGCTTAATTGAGTCAGAGTGTAGTTCTATTTCCAGTTTTCTGAGGAAACATGATTCTAGTTTCTGTACAGGCTGTCCCTGGTTTATATGCTTACCAGCAGTCCTTTCTCCACCTCCTCCGCGACACTGCCATTCGTTCTATTTGGTAACCACACTGATGTGGTCTTAAAACAGTATGACCTCAAATTTACCTGGTATCTACGGATGTTGAACACTGTGCAAGTATTTATTGGCCACTGGAATTTTTCTTTTGAGAACTGTCCAGTTCATTAGTCCTTTTAGTGATAGAATAATTGTTTTGTCAGTGTTCCATTTTTTATATTCTTTACATGACCTGGATATTAATCTCTTGTCTTATATGCCACTGCCTCTTCACTTTGGTAACTTGTTTTTGTATTTTGCCAGAGTTTTATCATTGGAGTAATTCCATTTTTCAATTCTTAGAATATTTCCTCTGCTTTTCTTCAGAAAAACATTGTATTTTTATATTTTCAAATGCTGCGTGTGTGTGTGTTTTCTTACAATTTCAGTATCTCAGTGGCTAGTAAGTAATAGTTATGCCACTGTTGCACTAATGGCACATTTATCTGGCAGGTTGGTGATTTGGCATGTAGAGTCCAGCACTCACTAATAAGGAAGTGCCTCACGCTTTGGACCGTAACTTTTGTTTAACAGCCTATGTCTTCTGGGAGCAGACTTATCCTCTACTCTGTTGCTGTGAAAAGACAACGTGAGAAAATCAGTTCTTATGAAAGAAAGGTTTTAATAAGGAGCTTGCTTACCATTTCAGAGGGTTAGTCTGTTATCATTATAAAGGCTAGTATGGTGGCAGGCACAGAGCTGGAGCAGTAGACAAAAGGTTGACATTTGGATCCACAGGCAGCATGCAAAAGGAGAGGATGAGAGTGCCGAGGGTATTAGCAGAGGCAGGGGCAGGGGCAAGAACGGGCCATGGACTTTTGAAACCTCAAGGCCCACTCCCAATGACCTTCTCCAACAATGCTAAGACTATTCCAAACCTCCTAATCCTGTCACACCTCCTAATCCTTCCCAGCATTTCCTCTCTGTGATGATCAGGTACTCAAATACATGAGCCTATTAAGGAGATTTTTAATCAAGTCACCACCCACAGCTACCTCTTTTCAAACTATAGTTTTCGTTACATTTTGGTTTCCATAAGGTTTGTTCATACTTTTGATTCACTGACATCCATAGTGTTCCATCCTTTCCTCAGAACCATGTTTTATCCTGTAACTCCCAGTGTTTCTCCTCATTTCACATCACAGGTATTTTGCTCTTCTTTTGATTATATTTAAGTGGATCATAAGATAATAAACATCCTCATACCTCTTTCACATTATCTTCCTTTGTGTTAGCCACTTCCCAACTTAAATTGGGGAGACCGTTATTTATTTATTTTTATTTTGAATAATAGTTTCTCTTAAAGCACCCAGGAAATCCTCTCCTCACTGTAAATCACCACAAATACCACAAATACCATACATTGACAAGTATACTCAAGTTTAAATAAGCCAATAAAATCAAGGAATAAAACAAGACATTGTAGTAAAATAATTGATTTTGGGGCCAGCATTAAAACAAACAAATAAACAAGCAAACAAACAAACAGAAAGATGCCATGCATAGCTGATGGCAGCTAGGTCTTTTCCTATTTGCTAAGATTGCATACAAAAAAGCAGAAATCTCAATCTTTGTATCTGGAGATTTCAAGAATCCTGAAAACAATTACACAACAAATACAAGAATTGTCAGAACAACCAGTGAGCACTAGGAAGAAAATCAAAGTGGCTACATAGTATCACCAGTCAGTGTGTGTGTTTAAGAGAGGCGAGAAAGCCACAGGGGATTCTGTCCTGGTGGCATGAAGAGAGTCATACCTACAGAAAATAATATTTTATTTTGGGGTTTTTTGAGCATGTGATCATCATAATGATACATTCATATCAAAGAGAATAGAATAAATCAGGATGACATAGAAAGAAATAAAAATGGGGTTCAGTGGCTTGGGAAGTGGTATGGTGGGGTACAGAGGGGCCTCCATTTCCTGATATTTATAGACAAATGAACGAGAACCCAGAAAGGCTGATGATGCCTAGGTTTTGTGCATGGGGGGGATGAGTGGACTCAAAGCTCTTGTTGCTTGCTATGGCTCTTTTGGAACCTAAATGAATAACAAAATAAAAGCTCTGTTGGCAACTATTCCAGAATGGGTACTGTGGGGAAGGAAGGAGCGTTACACAGAGAGACTCCATTGACAGGGAAGGAAAGTAGGCCATCAATCCCTTGGGTCTGAGGAGCAAACACTGCCCTTTGTGTGGGGTAATTAAGAGCCCATGCCTCTCATTCTCCCCACTGCACACACACCCCTGAGAGCCCATAGTGGCAGCATTGCAGTTGCTTTCATTAGTTTCAATAGCCAAAGAGTAACAATTGTTAACCATCTCTTGCTCTACTTCCCCCACAAAGGGCTGAAAGGGAAACATGTGCTAGGAATGGTTTGATTTGACACTGTTGGCAGGGGAGCTTGCGAGACGAAAGTACAAGCAAAGAACAGACAAGCCCAGAAAGAATCTATAATTAAGATGAACAGTAAGTGGCTCAAAGGAACAAATCTTGCCCTTGCCAATGTCCTTGCCAACACCCTGTCCACTGTAGCTAAGGCACAAAGGAGAGCCATGTGTCACCAAGAATACTAAATATCCTGAGTATCACCTCCAAAGACTTAATATGAAAGATATGAAAGCTTCAGGGAAAGCAAAAAGAAAGAAAGGAAGAAAAAGAAAAAGCTATGACTACACCCCTTTTCTAGCGTTCACACCAACCCTGACAATAGAGTTCTAAATGGTCCTTCTGGTTTCTCTACATACTCCCTGGCAATAAAACTGAGTATCCCACGGTCATGCTTGAACATTCAAGCTTAAAAACTTAGGCCAACGGGACCATGAAACACAATGGAATTTTATGCACTTGAAGTTTTATGATGTACCATGGGCATTCACCTTTGGAATGGGAAGAGGTGAGGCCGATATGTCTTTACTCACTCCGTGCTTATCGAGTATATTGGGCATGCTGGAGTTTAGTTACTTAACTGCCTGCCTCTGTCCCACCATACAGTAAATGCCCAGGCTGATGACTGACAGACTACACAAAGAAAAAAAACATAGTTAAATAAATTGATGAGGGCTACTTCATTGTTCACACACACACACACACACACACACATAAATCAACCTAAATTTTACTTCAGGTTTGTCTAGAATAATCTATCCCTTTTGGGTTAAGATGTCAAAGAAGCATCTTGTAAATGATGAGACCAGGAAAATGTGGAGTCTGTGGACACTTCCTTAAGTCCAGTGAATATTTGCTTTCTGAAAGGAAAGATTTTAAATAAAGATTTATATACTAAATGGAATATGTTTAACATATAGATCAGTTCATATATATGTATGCACATATATCAGTACATATATATATATACACACACATACATACATATATTTGTTGTTTGTTATGCTGAGTGGATTAATTTGCATAATATATTATTTCCAGTTATGAATACTTTTCAACAAAGACAGACTTTCTTCTTTATGGCTGACAAAAATTTAATTGTCTCCTGTGGTTATGCCAACCAGTTCTAGCCTTCTATGCCTTCCAAACATTTCTATATGATGATGACTGTTTGGCTCCAGTGAACTCTGATCATGGGACATTGTCAGCCCCTTAACAATACATTTCGTGTAAAGCAGAATGTTGTCTACTGCTTAATGTATTGTTTATTTTTTCTTTTTATTATTATTTATTACAATTTATTTAATTTGTGTCCCTGGCCTCCTCCCTCCTCTCCTCCTAATCAGACCTCCCTCCCTCTTCTCTCCATAGGCCCCTCTCCTCGTCAATCATCTCCCACTGGGGGATACAGCCTTGCCAGGCAACAGAGGGAAACAACGCAACCAGTCCTGATGAGACCTGATAAGCTAGGGTCAAATAGAAGGGGAGGAGGAACTCTTCTATCAGTGCTTAATGTATTGTTAAGTCCATTTTATCGTGTGTTTACAAAGATGTTACAGGGATCCCTCTAATAGACAGTTGTTGCTGACTTTGAAATACACTAAATACTCTGCCTGCCTGCCAACAGATCACCATGTGTAGAAAACCCAATGTGAGGCATGGTTGATTTAGATGTCATTAACTCTTTTCACCCCCTTTTCTTTTGGGTTCTCTGTGACATCCCATTTGGGGCTGAGTGTTCTAAGGACTGAAATTTTCTTTACAATGTCTTGTCATGGGTCTCCATAATTCATCACATCCACTTCAGGAAGAAGCTTCTATGAAGATGACTGAGAAATACGTTGATCTACTTCCTTAGCTGGAATCCAAAAATATATATCCTTGACTAATAAATTTAAATTTAGGAGTTATGTGCTTAAAAAAATATGAGAGCTGAGTTTACTAATCACACATCAACATTTGTAATGAAGAATATGAGAGGTTGTGAATAGAAAAGAAAGCTATGCACCAAAAAGAAGAAGAAGAAGAAGAAGAAGAAGAAGAAGAAGAAGAAGAAGAAGAAGAAGAAGAAGAAGAAGGAGAAGAAGAAGAAGAAGAAGAAAAGCTATTTTGTCTAACTCCCACCACTCTCCCCACTCAACGAAAAATAAAATAATTTAAGCTCAGGAGCCAAGAAAGACACTTAATATTTTTTACCATGATACTTATTTTTTGTGGTTATTTTACAAACTTGAATTTTAAAGGTTTAAAATTTTTTACAAAGTTAATAGCTTTCCCAAAGCTCATATGAATATATATATATATATATATATACACATTGATCCCACATTTCATGTTCTGAGTTCTATATTCTGAGTTTAAAACCTGAACAACTTTAAATGCAACCTGTCTTGAATTCTTTTATGTGGAAGGGACACCAAGTGAGGAAGAAATTGTTCATTTTGTGTATGACTATTTTCAAATTACAAACACAACCTGATGTGTAAAAGGCATTATTGGTCTTTTCATTAGCCCAAAGACTTTGTTTGTTTTGGGGAAATTCACTTCATTTTCTGGAGCAATGTGAAGCCCATAGAGGATCATAGATATAATTTCTACATCCATATCCCCATACTCAGCCTTCTGCATCATCTTTATTCTTTTATAGACTGGTACATTTGCAGAAGTTCTCAATCAATGTTGACATATTATTGTCATCTAAAGTCTATTTCACATGGGAAATGTGTGTCTCTGTGTGTATACATATATATGAGAGTGAGAGAAAGGGGAGAGGCAGATAGCAGATAGCAAGGCAGAAACACGGAGAGAGTCACAAATCCTCCATTCAAGTGTTATATGAAATACGTCACTGCCTTAAAATACCTATACACATAAGTTCATTTCTCCAACTCTCCATCCCTCCTGAACTCCTAACAAAAGCTATATTTGGGTTTTGCCTCTACAGAATGTCATAGCTAAAATATCATTTCTATTCTCTTATTTCATTGGTTATTTAAATCAGTAATTTGTACTTTAAGAATTCATGTGAAACTTATAGTGTAGGAAAATGTTTTATTTTAGTGGTAACTAACATTACATTATTCGTATTTTTAAATTAAATTTTTATTTTTTATATTAATTACATTATTTATATTAATTTATTTACTTTGTATCCCAGCTGTAGGCCCCGCTCTTATTCCCTCCCAATCCCACCCTCCCTCCTTTATCTCCTCCTTGCCCCTCTCTAAGTCCACTGATAGGACATGTCCTCCTCCCCTTCTATCTGACCCTAGCTTATCAGGTCTCACCAGGACTGGCTGCAATGTCCTCCTCTGTGGCCTAGCTAGGCTGCTCCTCCATTGGGGGTTGGGGAGGTCAAAGAGCCAGCCAATGATTTCATATCAGAGACAGTCCCTGTTCCCCTTACTAGGGTACCCACTTGGATACTGAGCTGCCATGGGCTACATCCAAGCAGGGGTTCTAGGTTTTATACATGCATGGTCCTTGGTTGGAGAAACAGTCTCAGACAAGCCCCTGTGCCCAGATATATTTGGTCCTTGTGAAGTTCCTGTCTTCTCTTGGTCTTATTAACTCCCTCTTTTTTCATATGATTGGCCATGAGTCTCAGCATCTGCTTTGATTCACTGTTAGGTAGAATCTTTCAAAGGCCCTCTATGGTAGGCTCCTGTCCTGCTCAGCAATTAAAAACAAGGAAAACATGAAATTTGCGGCAAGTGATGGGACCTAGAAAAGATCATCCTGAGTGAGGTATCCCAGAAGAAGAAAGACACACATGGTATATACTCACTCATAAGTGGATACTAGAAAAATAAGATAGGATAAACATACTAAAATCTGTACACCTAAAGAAGCTTAACAAGAAGAAGGACCCATGGTAAGATGATCAATCCTTACTCAGAAAAAAAAAATGGAATGGACATTATTCACATTTTTAACAGTATTTTCATTAACCCACTGAGAGGCATTATTGGTCTTCCACAGGTTGAAATTACACTAAAACCTGTCATGTGCATATTTTACCATTCTTAAGAGAATTTATAAATTCTTCATTAATTAAAAAAAATAACTTCTTGATGAATTATATGGTGAAAATTTATTTAAATGAGGTAAAAAACAGAAAAAACAGCTGCACTATGTAACAAAATAATATAATTATACACACATATGTGTAGTATATAGTATATATGCACATATACATGTATATATGTGTACACACATACACACATACATTTATTCTAGGGGTAAAACCAGAGTCTTGTCCGTGCCAGACACACACTTCCACTTGTTCCTGCATGAACTGTTTTTACTTAATTTTTTTATTCTTTTGGAATTTCATACATGGGTACTCTAGTCACATTGACTTCAACCTTCTATCTCACTCTCTAGTACTCTTCTGTCCCTCATCCTTCTCCAATTTTCTCCATCTTTTCTGTAATTTAAGCTATCTATCTATCTATCTATCTATCTATCTATCTACATATATGTTTGTATGCATACAATCTTCTCAGTCCATTTAGTGTTTAATGCTATATCATTTAGAGATGACCACGAAGGACTGAATAACCTATCAGTGGGCTCATTCACATGGAATAATGACTCTTCTTTTCTCTGCATCCATTAACATGCTCTAGCTCTTCTTCTTTTAGGATGGAGTCTTCTAACATTTTCCCCGTCCAGAGTTACTATGTTACCTGGTGTTGTCATTATCCATGTTATGTTTGTCCAGCTCCGTTGTTGGGATTTCGTGGATTCAGCCATCCCTGTCATGTCACTAGGATATTGTCTCATAGTATGGATTCTGGAAGTCTGGATCTCACAATATTTCCAGCCAACCATGTTCTGTAATTATTATTAAGCCTTTAAGGGTTAAAGGTTTAGGGGTTGCTTTATGTATACTTTAGAAAGATGTTTGTGTCTTTGTGTGTGTGTTTATGTGTCTGTGTGTGTCTTCTGTGTTTGTGTGTGGGTATGTAGATGTGTGTGACAGAATCTCATCATGTAGACATGACTGGACTAAAACTTGTTATATAACCCAGGATGACCTCACAATGACACAGATGCCCTTTCCTCTGCTACATCTTAAGTGTTAGGATTAAAGTTACGTACCATATCCCATCCAAGTGTTGGGTTGCTGGCTGTCTACAAAGACTTTCTAGATTTTTATAAAATAAGTATCATGAATTTGGTTCTTATTTGAGCTGTGATATTTAAGGACAAAACAGAGAATTAATTTGCTCAACCATGTTCATAGCAGCTTTATTCATAATAGCGAGAATCAGGAAACAACCCAGATGTCCCTCAACTGAGGAATGGATGCAAAAATTGTGGTACATTTACACAACGGAATACTACTCAGCAACTAAAAACAAGGAAATCACAATATAGTGGAAACTATAAAAGATCATCCTGAATGAGGTAACCCAGAAGCAGAAAGACACACATGGCATATACTCACTCACAAGTGGATATTAGACATATAAAGTAGGATAAACATACTAAAATCTGTACACCTAAAGAAGCGAAGCAAGAAGGAGGACCCTGGGTAAGATGATCAATCCTCACTCATAAGAGAGAGAAAACAGGGAACAGGACAGGAGCCTGCCACAGAGGGCCTCTGAAAGACTCTACCCAGCATTAAAGGAGATGCTGAGACTCATAGCCAAACTTTGGGCAAAGTGGAGGGAATCTTATGAAATTGGAGGGGGGGGGGTGAGTGGGGGGATGAAAGACCTGGAGAGGACAGCAGTTCTACAAGGAGAGCAAAAGAACCAAAACATCTGGGCACAGGGTTTTTTTCTGAGACTGACACTCCAACCAAGGACCATTCATGGAGATAGCCTAGAACCCCTGCATAGATGTACCACACGGCAGCTTAGTGTCCAAGTGGGTTCCATAGTAATAGGAGGAGGGACTGTCTCTAACATGAACTTCAGTGGAGGGCTCTTTGACTACCTCCCGCTGAGGGGGGGGGGGCAGCCTTACCAGACCACAGAGAAAGACAATATATCTAATCCTGATGAGATCTGATAGCCTAGGGTCAGAGGGAAGGGGAGGAGGACCCTCCCTATCAGTGGACTTGAGGAGGGTAATGGGAGAAGAGGGAGAGAGATTGGGATTAAGAGGGGATGACAGAGGGGGCTACAGCTGGGATACAAAATGAATACATTGTAATTAATAAAAAATAAATTAATAAAAACAAAGAAAACAGAGACTTAAGACTTCTGGTTATAGTTTTTAAAATTTAGAATGTGGGTTACACAGTAAGCAGAACAAGGACTGTCTCTGACAAGAACTCAGTGGCTGGCTTTTTGATCACCTCCCCTGGGTACGGGAGCAATCTTTCCAGGCCACAGAGGAAGACAATGCAGCCAGTTTGGATGACACCAGATAAGTTAGGGTCAGATGGGAGGGGAGAAAGGCCTCCCCTATTTGTGGGCTTGGAAAGGGGCATAGGAGGAAATGAGGGTAGGAGGGTAGGATTGGGAAGGGAGGAAGGCGGGGGCCACAGTTGGAATAGGAAGTGAATAAACTGTAATTAATATAAAAAATAAAAATTACAAAAAAAAAAAAGAAACATTCCTTTACCAACTCTGAGTTGACCTTCTTTAGAGTTTGCCATTTGTGTTTTTTGTCCAATGTCCCATTGTATCTTCAGCGTCCCAGTTGTTGTTTATTTGTTTGTTTGGGGTGGGGGGAAGGTGAGATTTTAATATAAGTATCCAATCGCCCCCCCTTTCCTTTCTTCACTCCAAACTTCCTGTATACCTCTCCTTTCTCTCTCTCAAATGTATGGTCTCTTTTTCTTTAACTGCTGTTTCATGCATATATGTGTACACATACATATTCATGAAAGCACACATACAAAGTAACGTAGATATGAGGCAAGCTGTGTTTAGGATCATAGCTTTAAACTGCATAAACTTATGTTTTTTCAGGTTCTCATAGCATGGCTGCTTGTCTCAACCTCCTCTTTCTAGCTGAGAATCTAGAAGAATCAGGAATCTGAATCAAGGGAAGTGCCGTGTCATCAGTTTCTGACAATCTACTCTCAGAGAAAGATTCTTTTTATGGAATGTTTAGGAAAAAGTTGCTGCATCAGTGATCCTTTGCACTTGAAGGTCACAATTTAGCTATGGGTTGATTGGAATGTACTCAGAATCTTGAGAACAGTTCTAAAATTTACATCCCAGTGTAACTATTGATTTAATTTGAATATTAAATATAACACTGGGTACATGGTTGTTTTTTATGATAATACATCTATTTTCTTCTCTGGACACAATCTTTATCTCCTATAGGAAAACATATTTTAATGCCTACATTTTTTTTTATTGGCAGGAGGAATTCCATGTAGTGATTTTGATAACCAAGCCAAACATGAACACCCCAGACATTCCTGTGATACTGTCTAGAGACTATTAAATATGACTCTTCTTCTATTATGTCCCTTGTTGTTTTCACAGGCTAGAGTCATGTGATCATGTACTAGGCAGCATGTCTCTTTTGCTGCTCTGCCTACTATCAACATTTGATTTAAAAATGTCCAAAACTTCAGAAGTCATATTTTTAACTTTTAAAATTCTTCTTCCCCACAATTTATTCATTATATATCCTGACTGAAGCCCCCACCCTCAACTCCACCCAATGCCCCCTCTCTCCCTGTTCCCCCCCCTTTCCCTTCCCCTAGTCCACTGAAAGGGAGAGTTCTCCACCATTGACATCTGCCCATAGTTTGTTAATTCTTATCAGGACGGTTCCTTTCACAGGAACCTCTATAGTAGGCTCCCATCCTGTTTTCTTCTCTTCCACCACTTCTGGTGTCTATCCTGTTTGTCATTGCTGGTGGGACTGCAAACTTGTACAACCACTTTGGAAATCAATCTGGCACTTTTTCAGAAAATTAAAAATAGCACTACCTCAAGTTCCAGCTATACCACTCCTGAGTATATACCCAAAAGATGCCCCACCATTCAACAAGGACATCTGCTCAACCATGTTCATAGCAGCTTTATTTGTAATAGCCAGAATCTAGAAACTACCTAGATGTCCTTCAACAGAGGAATGGATACAGAATGGTGGTACAGCTACATAATTGAATACTACTTGGATATTAAAAACAAGGAAATCATGAAATTTGCAGGCAAATGGATGGAAGATCATTTTGAGTGAGGTAACCCAGAAATAGAAAGACAAACATGTTATACACTCACTTATAAGTAGATTTTAGTCATATAATATACAATAGCCATCTACAGACCTAAAGAAGCTAAACGCTAAGGAGGACCTTAGCGAGGATGCTTAAATCTCCTTAAGAACAGATGTCATATTTTTAACATATAGGGAATAGTTACCTTCAGCTGTCAACTTGACACAATCCAGAATCACCTAGGAGGAAGGAAACTTAAAAGAGAAAGTATCTCTATCAAACTGCCTATGGCCATGTGTTTGCAGCATTTCCATTGACAATTAATTGGGACAGTGGGGGCAGCCTAAAGTGATCCATAGTGGGATTGGGCTTTATAAAGATGGTAGATGATAAAGTCAAAGAAAGTAGCCTTCTTAATTTCCATTTTGGTTTTACTTACAAGTTCTTGACATAAGCTCCTGCCCTGGCTTCTCTTGATCATGAAATGAAATCTGTGAGCTAAAATAAACCCCTTTCCTCACAAGTTGCTTTGCGCTGTGGTTTCTATCACAAAAAATATAAACAAACTATAAGTTTTTACCAGAACTACGAGTTGCATCAGAAGAATGACATGTTGTCACAGACATTACCATGTTGATTTGGGGAGAACTGAGGAAGCATTTGGAACTTTGAGTTGGAAAATTCGCTGAGTGTTCAGAGCTTAGTGAAATGTTATATAGGAGCTTAAAGGAATGCACAGTGGAAGCTCTGCTTATGTTGTTTAATGGGGGAAGCAGGACTGTTCTGGAACTGTTCATGTGGTATTTTTAATTAAGATGTGTGGTACTAAATTATTGTGTGTTTTACTGGGACAAAGTTGGTTCACTGAAGTTGAAAGATAAGCTGTTTAGGGGAAAGTAATCCAAAAGCAGTCAGCAGATTCCATGTCAGAGACAGCCCACATTCTACTTACTAGGGGACCCACAAAAAGACCTAGTTAGCCATCGGTTACATATGTGTTGGGGACCTAGATCCAGTCCATGACTGTTCTTTGTTGGTGCTTCAGTCTTTGTAAGCTTTCATGGGCCTAGGTTAGTTGACTCTGTGGAGTTCTTGTTCCCTCTAAGGACCTCTACCCTTCTCCCAACTCTGCCACAAGGCTCCCCAAGCCCAGCCTAATGTTTGGTTGTGAGTCTCTGTATCTGTTTTGATCTGCTGTTGAGTAGAGCCTTTCAGAGGACAATTACACCAGTCTCCTGTCTGAAAGCAGAGCAAAGTATGATTAATAGTGTCAGAGGTTGGCTCTCCCCCATGGTGTGGGTCTCAAGTTGGGCCAATCATTGTTTAATCCTTTCCTTAATCTCTGTTCCATCTTTATCTCTGTGTACCTTGTAGACAAGGTAACTTTTGGGTTGAAGGTTTTATGGGTGGGTTGGTGTTTTCCTCCCTCTACAGGAAGTCCTCCCTGGTTTTAGGAAGTTCCTACTTAAGTTTCGATACCCCCACAGCTAGTAGTCTCAGCTATACCCACCCCCATATCCTCCCAGAAGCCTACTCTGTCTCCAGCTTGTCCTAGAGATACCACCCCATCTGTTTCCCTTCTCTTTCTCAATCACTTTCTCCTGGCTGGGCTGCCTTTTTGGGCCCCAGTGGGAAAAATGCACTTAGTCTTTAGTTTAGTAGGGGAGGAGCTCCCCTTTTCTGAGAAGAGGAAGGGGAAAAGGAGGAAGAGGATAGAATGGTGATGCCAGAAGGAGAGGAAGGAGGGGGTGCAATAGGGATGTAAAGTGAATAAATAAATTAATTTTTTTAAGAAAGAAAAGATAAGCTGTTATTAAAAGAGTAGCAACAGAAACATTCAAATAAAATCTTCTGGAAAGTATTTCCTCATGACTGGGACTTAGAAGATATTGTCCAGAAGTTACAAAGGCTACCTCTCAAACTTACTGACCTCCATAATGTTTGAGTCTCCCACATGGTGTTGAAAGTTACAGAATTGAAGGAATCAGAGAGAGAGAAAGAGAGAGAGAAAACCCGAGGCTTAGCAACAGGACAGAGGATCTGAGTCCCCGTGGAGAACACAGGAGCTGCCATTGGTAGGTGTAGCCTCAGTTACAATAGAAATCCCAAGATATTGAAGATGTCAAAACTGTGGAACATCAAGCAAGGGCACTAGAAATGTGGAGCAGAACTAGGAAGAACCTACTAAGCAAGCTGTGTGTTGAGGATGCTGGAAAGGTGGAGCTGCCCAAGACTTTGGAAGAACATAAAGTCATGGGCGAAGCATCAGCTATAAAGTTATAAAATTTGGACCTAGACTTCTGGACTTAGATTTTGCTTAAATGTGATTCTTTTTATTCCCTGATTGTTCCCTTTGGGGAGGAAGGGTTAAAAAAAAGTATGTATTTTATTTATATTTCATTTTACAAGTGCGCACAATTAAGAGATGTTGAGCTTTTAAAAATACATGAAATTTTTATGTTTTGGAGTTTTCAAAGACTGTAACATTTAAGCTTGTGCCATATTTCATATGTTGGTGTAAACATGTGATCTTAAGGCTAAGGAATGAAGGAGTACAGATGGATAAAAATTATGTCTTAATGTGTCAAAGTTGACAAGGAGTGAAGTGTAATAAAGCCATTTGTAAACCAAATACAGCTCATAATCACCTGAGAGCAGGAATCTCAAATAAGGAACTTCCTGAACCAGGTTGGTCTGGGGCCATTTGTGTGAGTCAATGCTTTAATTTCAAATCAATGTTGCAGGCAGGGCTCACCCCACTGTGAGTGGTATGAACCATCAGTGAGTGGTCCTGCACAGTATAGAAAAGGTACCTGAGCAAGCCAGGTGAACAAGCCAGTGGCGTAGCAGTCTTTCTCCTTCTTTTTTTTTTTTTTTTTTTTCAATGCAGTTTATTTAGGAACATTGAACAATCCTCGGACCCCGGGGAAAGCCAGCCCACAGCTTAAATAGCCTCTGGGTAGCGAACCCAGGCGTGCCACGGGGGCAATGCAGATAGGTCCACATACATGGAAGCAAGCCAGATCCTCGGCCTTAGCCAAATGTGGAGTTGTTCGTGACAGAGAGCACTCACCATCGGGAAGGTGGAAGGTGGAAACCAGCTCCATCTTTAAGGCATAGCATTCCGCAGCTCTCTACAGTTCCCCCTTTTTGTTTTAGACGCATCAGGCAAGAGTAGAGGTCTGATCTCTGATATTAGAAATAAATTGGGACTTTGTACCGATGTTCATTTAGGTGTCATCCACCCAAAGAGCATCCGACCCGTCCGATACCTTTTTCTCAGAGGCGGGACCTGGGGCATCAACCCGCATGCAATCAGACATGCTCTTCTCTGGGTCCAAAGCGGCTGACCCTGAGTGCAGTGCTTAGCCTCGCCTCCTGAGCGTATCATTTTAGCTTTTTATGGTAGCCAACCATGCTTGGGGAGACTGTCCTGCTTCAATGGCTGTAAAGGCCTGAATGATCATGGCTGCATCACACTGTTGTGAGACTCTAATCTTGCATATATACCACAGGCAAACCAAGGAGACCAACACCAGAAGGCCTGCTAACACTCCCATGCCAGCCCATTCCTTCAGATGATTCATGGCTGCAGCAATCCATGTTGATAATCCTGTGGCTAGTCCTGCGTCCACTCCGGTAGAATTTACTGTGACAATGGCCACTCTCAGCTGCTCCATCGTAGTATCGAATTCTCCAGTCCAATTACCTAAAATATAGCTCGTGCTGGACTTTTTGTCACTAGCATACAACATGAGAATTTTTCCTGTGCTGCAAATCTGTCTAAACAATTGTCTTTCTCCTTCTTACTTCAGGTTTTGCCTCTAGATAACTGCCTTGAGTTCCCGACTTTCATAATAGACTATAAAGTGTAAACTGAAATACATCCTTTCCTCAAAAGTTGTTTTGGTCGGTGTTTATAGCAGCGACAGAAAATAAATTAGCATAGTGGCACATGTGTAATACTGCTTCCTTTACTGCCTGCTCCCAAACGATGTGCAAACAAATGTCTATCCACCCAAGAAGGAAAGGGCAATGAAAGACTGACAGAAAAATATATCTGAAAGCTCTAATTTGGGGGCGGGTATATACAGGAAAGTGGCTGAATGATTGCTTACAGCATGAGCAGGAGCATGTGTAAGGGCTACTTATAGGGACACGGGTAATAGGATTACTTACAGAAGCGTAGCTAAGGAGTTACAAACAGGAGCATGGGAAACTTACTGTCAACTACACTACTGAATAAAAGCGTGTCTTGTCCCTGGGGAGGGGAGGAGAGAGTATCTAGGTGTAAAATGAGCTTTCTGAACTACAGGGGTCTTACGAACCCTTTAAGTCCTTTTTGCCTTGTTATGAGAAGGCTGAGTGAGCCTGGTCTTGGGAAGTTCCTCCGATGGTAATCAAGACTAGCCTGATGTCAAGCTGGCTACAGCTACGTAACACCTGGAGGACAACATCTCCTAACCGGGTTGCCTTGCCTAGCCTGAAAAGTAGAAGAGGCACCCGGTGCTTTTATAATTAGACCTACCAAGGCAGGTTTATATACATGTGAGGCCTCTCTTTCTCTGGGAAGAAAGGAAGAAGGAAGTGAGGAGATGGGATGGGAGAAGAAGGGACTGGAAAGAAAAGAGGGAGGGGAAGCTGATTTGGGGATGTAATGTAAATAAGTAAATTAATGAATGAAAATAAAATGCTCAGGAGAAAAACCCCGGATCCTTAGCTGTGTACACTGAATCAAATGTAAAGCTTGCATTTTATGGCACAACTTTTTTAAAGAGTTTGCTATACCACCTTCAGGCCTTCATACTTTTCATAAGCAGATGGACTCCAAACTGAATGCCTTCCTGTGGCTTTCCCCACATCTGTTCTGTGCAACCTGTTTCCCTAAATGTTATCCAGTCTTTGGCCATAAACTTCTGTTGTTAATTATTGAAGCAAATATTAAAGATTATCATTGATCTCTTGGACCCACTTGTCATATGGGAGGCCTTTGGCTAGCTTCCCTTATTTGTGATTTCACTCACTTTTTAACAGAGATTAATTGTGTGTGTGCTATACCAGCTCATCAGCTCATTTGAAGTCTATTTCTTGAATCAATATCAATCATTTAAATGTGGTATGGTCTTGTAGGACTTATATTAATCCAAAGGACAGTTGAGCTTCTATATTCCCAGAGTTGGGTGTCCAGTTTCTCCTCTCCTCAGCAGAGCAGAGACATAAGCAAAATCTGTGATAAAGAGCAGTGGCTATTCATGCAGGCTGTTACAAGCTAACAATGGTAAAGTAATACTATATTTTTACAAATGTTTTGCAATAACTGCTTGCTGTCCTATCAACTTAAGCAATCATTACAGTTAACCAAAAACATGCTTGTATTTAAACCAGTATTTAAGAATTTGCCCCCTTTCTCCTGGTACACTGAAGCAAGTTATTCTGTGATTATTTACTGAAACATTTCTTTTATTCTGAGTCTTTTTAAGAGATGCATGAAATTTACTAATAAGTGCAAGATAGCAATTCTTTCTTTACCTTTGAAATGGGTTAAAAACAACTTACCTTGGAAACATAGAATGCTAATCTCTTCATCTACCTTTCGTATAAATGACTTACTAGAACAGGAGTTTTCTGCAACTTTCTTTGAATTATCTGAACCCTGCATTCTGGCAAATGGAAAAGGAACATATGGGCCATTGTTTTGTGTTACTAAAGTAAATGTGTTGATTTCCCTGAGAACGATAGTAAAAATTATTTGAATTTACAGTGGTTTCAAGAGTTATGCTTTGTCCCAAATCAGTATGATATAAATGTATTTCTAGGAACTCACATTTTTAAACTTTCTGTGTTCGTTGAAGCCATGACATTTAATGGGACACTGTCCAAGATTTTGTAGTAATATTCTAATTAGCTCACACTTCTCTAGAGATTCTATTATTACAGATAGAAGTTGTATTTCATGTACTAATACGAAATTCTATAACCAGAGGTTGAGAAATCTAAGTTTCGTGTCAGCATTTCAGTTCAGTATTCATGTATTCTTAATGGGATAAGGCAGGTGCTGAAAGGCCCTCAAATTCCTTTGCTGGTCAGCTACCAACATTTCTAGTGCAATGCATTTCTTTTCTTATTCTATGGAGAAATAAACACTAATTTGAATAAATTGGAATTTTAGAAGTAAGAAGAGCCCTTGGAAATAACAAACCTACATTCAATCTTTTCTTGATAAACCTGTCTTATGTAATGGATGTTGTAGTGTGTCATATTTTTCTTAAAGAAGCGCAGTCTTTACATGTGTCATCTGAACAGGCAGCTGTTTGAGGAAAACTGCACAGTCATGTTACTGTTTCCAAAGATCACCCAAACGAGGTGCTGACATGATCAAGGCTAGATTTCAGATGCTATGCTATCTAACTTGGTGTTGTTTTCAATGCACCAAAGATCTACATCATAAGTTCATCCACAGTAGCTAAGCTGTTTCTTAGAAAACCTACAGCTTTATTCTCATTTGAAGTTTATTACCTTAGTGTACTTAGAATGAATATGCTGTTTATGAAAAGGCATCTTTTTTTTCTTTAGATTAAAAGTTAAATCTTAAAAACTCTGAATTTTAGCAGTAGGGACACCTTTATTTCTGCCATCATACCTAAGTTTTAATTAAATGAGCTATTTCTTTTCTAAAACATCAACATATCCTTGATTTCACTTATTTCATATGTTTACTTATACATTTGAAATATTCAGGAACATTACATTTTAGAAAAATCTAATTCACACTTGGTAATAATTTTCTAAGGTATTTTTTAATTGACTACTACATTTTTTCTGGGAATATCAGTTATAATTACAGCTTAGAGTTTCTCTTAATCAGGAAGAGTTGGTATCTAACTTGTAAAATATCTCTGGCTTTATAAACCACACTTGAAATTGGGCTCCATGCCCAGCAGTTGATGGACAACACAAAATAAACTCACTAGTGTTTTTTTTTTTTTGTCTCATATTGTTGCTCTTGAAATTTTTTTTTCAATCTCACTACTCTTTTGCTTATATATTATCATTTCCACTTTTGTGTTTTATAAATTTGTCTATGTCTTTCTTTGTTATAGTTTTTTTTGCTGTATTTATTTTTATTGTGGCTTGTTGGCGATTTTATTTACCTGTTTGTTTTATAAAGATACAGAGAAGAAAGGTATGGGTTTGGAAGGGTATGGAGATGGGGAAGATATGGGAAGAAATGGAGGAGAGAAAACCATGATCAAAACACAGTATATGTTTTCAATGAAACTAAAGAGAAAAAATAAAACAAAATAAAAAGACATACCAGGAGGTGTTGACACAATGAATGCCAATAAACAAACAAACAAGGGAATTATTTTTTTGTATTTTCTACATTTTACCTCAAAGTATTCATGGTCCGTGATAATTAAATGATACAATATGCTTGTATATATTGACCTAGTTTCCACTGGATGAGAATTGAACTCATGTTCCTTGTAATATTTTATTTGCCTTATTGATAACCTACAAAAAGTTGTGTGCATGTAAAAAGACTCAAAAACCTTATCAAGGTAATATCTCCTTCCCAAAGAATGGAATTTTGTTCTCCTTACGCATTTACCAGCATTGCTTTCTTGACAAAGCAACTGTCTGGAGTCTCACATTTTAAGTTTCCGTCTATAGTCCATAAACATTGCCAGAATTTCCCAAGTGACAGATTATATCTTCCTAAGAGATCTAGATAGTTTGTCTTTGTCCCTAACTGATTCTCTTCTGACATTATTTGGAATGTTAGATTTTTAGTTCTACAAAAATGCAAGGGCTCTTGATTTCCAGTGAGGATTTTATAAAGACTTCCCATTATGGGGAATATTTATACTCTAAGATTCTAGCTATTGGATAGCACATTCTTTGCTGTATGTGTCAGAACAAAGAATTCAAGAGGGACAATAAATATATTCATCCTTGTCGCACCCTGAGGTTACAGCTAAATACAATATTTATAATGGTTTATACATACTTAAATTCACACTTTTCCTATTAGGGTAAAGAAGCCAAATACCTCAAGTCATAGCTCACCATATCTGACATTTGTGTACACGATATGGAAATGTTCATTTATTTGTGCAAATATACCAACATCTCTTCGAAGAAGGATGAAAGATTATTCACTGTTAAGCATGCTATTCTCACATACCCACAGGCTTGTGCAGCTGAAGCAGTGTGACCATTTATACACAGCACTTATTATTTTTGGCTTTGCATTTTCACTAGCCTTGTGTATAGACTCATTTATAATTTCTTGATGTACAGGAAGTCAGAGTTTTCCAATTCTTTGGTTTGGTGATTGAATTCAGAACAACTATAGCTGATAGAAAATATTTCAATAGATGAATGTTTGGTACATGATGAAATTGTGCAAGCCTATGGATAAAGTAAGGAGAGTTGGGTTGGGAGAGACTCAAGAACTTGGCATCTATAACCGTGCTTGTATGAGTTGTTGATCCTTTTAGCTTTGTGCTGTATTCAGGAGGGAAGGAGTGATTGATTTCAAGGCTCTGCTTTTCCTTTCCAATTCAATGATTTATTTTTCATTTAAATTAAAGACATGTTGCTTCCTCAATAAGAACCATGATGGAAGCATGGGGACACTATACATCTAAGGAGAAGCATTCAGAAAGAATAAAATTTGAATCACATGAATTTGCATAGTACAGCAGTCATTTTGACAAGTAACATTTTTCAAGTTCAACGCAAAATCCTCAGGTTGTTGATCACAGAGTGAAGCCCTCTACCCTGGAGGAGCAGCATTGTATTGTACACACATGTAAAACCCTCAAAGGGCTTCAGCAAGTGACATGTCTAATAGAAGCCACAGGCTAAATCTAGCAATGTGTGTGCAATTGCTTTGTGTCCAACAGGAAAATCAAATGAGTTAGGATTTTGTGACCATAGAAATTTTATTAGCTATGCTCTGTGATATTTTCCTACTCCGTTTTTCAATCAAGCACAATTGAAGGCTGAGCTAAAGTGGCTAACAGTTACTCTGGCTTAACATTCTTTAAAAACTCTTATAAACACAAGAACAGTGGAAAGGAATCTTCTCCTTACTTTTTACAACTAATTATTTGTGGTTATAATCAGCTTTTCTGTTAAACCTCAGTTCCAAGAAAAGAGTCCTCAAAGAATTTTTTTCTACAATTTATTCATTTTGTATTTTGATTGTAGCCCCCTCCTTCATCTCCCCCCCATCCCACCCTCCCTTGCTTCTTGCTTCTTCCCCTAGTCCACTGAAAGAGGGAGTTCTCCCCTGCTGTCTACCCTGTCAGGTATTCCTGGATCATCTTCCTCTTGATCTTCTCCACACATTGTCCTTGGTTGGTGCATCACTTTCTGCAAGACCCTCTGGGTCAGAATTTCTAAGCTTTGTTGTTCTTCTTGTGGAGCTCCTGTCCCCTCCAAGTTCTTCTATAACCCTGCCCCTTCTTCCATAAAACTCCCTGTGATCTGCCCAAAGGTTGGCTGAGTCTCAGCATCTGCTTCAATCCCCTGTTGGGTGGAGCCTTTCAGAGGATCTCTATGGCAGGCTCCCATATTGTTCCCTCTCTTTTACCACTTTTGGTGTCTATCCTGTTTGCCATTCTAATGATATTTAAGCATCCTCTATAGGGTCCTCCTTGTCCTTCTTTATGTCTGCATATTTTAACGTTGTTATCCTATATTACATGGCTAATAACTGCTGATAAGTTAGTATATACCATGCATGTCTTTCTGGTTCTGGGTTACCTCACTCAGGATGATCTTTTCTAGTTCCCACAATTTGCCTCCAAAGTTCATGATTTTCTTGTTTTTAATAGCTGAGTAGTATTCCATTGTATAAATGTTTCAAGATTTCTGCAGCCTTCTCTTTATTTTAAAGTAGTCTGTGATGATTTGAAAGAAATCATAGGGAGTGGCAGTATTCAGAGGTATGGCCTTGTTGGAAGAATTATGTCTGTCACTAGGAGTGGGCTTTGAGATTTCAAATTATCAAGCCGGGCACAGAGTCAGTCTCTCTTCCTGCTGCCTACCAATGCAGACGTAGAACTCTCTTCAGAATCATGTGCCTATCTGCTGCCCTTCTTCCCATCAGGATGACAATTGACTAAACCTTCGAACCATAAGCCAGCCCTAATTTAATAATTTCCTTTATAAGAGTTGCCATAGTCATAGTGTCTCTTCCCAGCAGTAGAAACTGTAACTGACACACACACACAGAGTTATAGTTATATAGTTATATGTATAGTTTTATTATATATATATATGTATGTATATACATATATACAGAGA
The DNA here is from genome assembly GCF_030254825.1 of Meriones unguiculatus. Taxonomy (NCBI): domain Eukaryota; kingdom Metazoa; phylum Chordata; class Mammalia; order Rodentia; family Muridae; genus Meriones; species Meriones unguiculatus. The sequence continues at coordinate 101,904,986 of NC_083355.1, read as the reverse complement.
GAGAGAAAGGGTAAAAAGGTTAGTGGTAAGACTGGACAGAGAGCATATAAAAATCATCAATATCAAAACCCACATTAGCAAAAAATATTTCCCATTAAATTTAGCAATATTCATTATCTATTCCCAAACCTCCTGTAAGTATGTCATTTCTATATGTAGTACATTTTGTCTTATCTTTCAAAGGTATGTCAATTCACCTATCAAACTCATTCCACTGGTAAGTGAAGAAGTACAGAATGGAAAATTCAGTTATTTTAACTAGACTGTCTCTATCAAGTAATTTCAATCAGCTTCATTGCTACGTAATATATTTGATACTAAGCAACCAGTAATTTTCTCTACCTTGATAACAGGAGCTTTCATGAAGCGATTTAATATCAGCACAAGGACAACTATTAAAGTAACTTTCTGAAGGATATTCATTTTCTGAAACTTAATGGTCAAGACCATCTGAAATATGTCCAAAAAACACAAGAAAAAATATATAATTGAGAAAAACACTGTTGTGCTGTGTTAAGGTCTGCCAAGTTTCCCATTATGCCAGGTGATACACTCCCTTGGGCATCACTTGGCGTGGGAGGAATCAAACCAGAAGAGAAGCTAAACATTCGGATTGGTTCATGGTTTTTACGTGCTAGAGAAAGAAACTGAAGCAGAGAGATGGATGGAAATTTGTAACTTTTCTTGTTTAGATGAAAGTCCTATTATTTCAAAGAGTTTATTTTGCTATAAGACATTAATCCAGTCTGCTTCCTGACATCACAAGACTGTTTTCAGTCCAATCTCTTCAGGGAAAGTAAATTCGGAATGTAAATGGTGTGGAATTGTAAACCACCATGCCTTGAGAACTGCAAAGGCTGATAGGAAAAGCTACAAAAGCTTCTCAAATGTTTTTTTTTCTTTTTCTGTGACAGATCAAGTTTTGTAAAATCAATAAAATAAAGATTTTTTTAATATAAGCATACAAGTTTATGTGGCATGATTTGTAGACTACATATTTCTAGCTACATGAAGAATTAAGCATAAACTCGTAAATGACTTGAACACTGTATGTCCATTTAGAAAGAAAACCATCATTTTGGTTGTCAAAAATAAATGTTACTGTCATGTTCAGACAATATCGCCATCTAGCCAATTCATTGAAACTTGCAGCATTAACATCTATTCTCTTGAGATTATTAACACTATTGCCCATTCTTGGTCTGCTTTCAGGTTATAGTCTTACAAAATAATAATAATTTGGTCCTTGTGGAGCTCCTATCCTTTCCCCATCAGACTAACTCCCTATCGGTGGACTTGGAAAGGGGCACGGTGGAGATGAGGGAGGGAGGGAGGGACTGGGAGGGAATGAGGGATCGGGACATGGCTGGGATACAGAGTTAATAAAATGTAACTGATAAAAAAAATTTAAAAAAAATCTGGTATAACAAAAAAAAATAATAATAATAAAGATTCTTCTCGTGCATTAGCATACGGGGAGAAGGGTCAACATCAAGTGACCTCTGCTGTCATCTCCTATTTTTAACAAACCTCTCTCCCTGAACACAAAGCTCAACATTTCAGCAAGGCTGGCTGGCTGGCAAGTAAGTTCTTAGAACCTGTGTGTCTGCTTATATCCCAGTGATAGTATTATTGGTGCATGCGTGGCTGTTACATTGGTGCAAGGGTCCCAAATTCAAGTCCTTATTATATATGTACAGCAAATATTCACTGATCCACTTCCTCAGCCTCATATTACAGTAAGTTTTTATTTCTTCTCCTTATTTATAACAGAAGGTACAATTAGGAAAGGCATAAATACTGTTAAACATTAAACACATGCTAAATTTGTTTAAACACACTGCTAAAATTATCCAAATCATATGTATTAAATGTTGGCATGTTATTCATGTGAATACAAATAGCATGTTGGGGAATCTGGTTTAATATCACACTGATCAGAAATAAAACCTTAAAATTGTTTTAAAGGCTGACTCTATTCCTGAACCTTTTGACTCCTAGCACAGAATGTTCTCATACTTTGTACCGCAGCCTCTTAGAAACCTGTCTTACTTTCTTTTATTTACTTTATTTTATATGTTCACTTTATATCCCAATTGTATGTCCTCCCTCCCACTCTCTTCTCCCTATCCACCTTCCTTTCTCCTCAGAAAAGTGGATCTCCCTCCCACCAACCCAACCCAGCATATCAGGTCCCATCAGGACTGAGCTAATCTTCACCCGCTGAGGCCAGACAAGGCAGCCATGCCAGGGAGAAGTGATCAACAACAGGCAACAGAGTCCGTGCCATAAACAGCACCTGCTCAACTCACTAGAAAACCCACAGAAAGAGCAAACTGCCCATGTGCTAAAAATGTATATGGGGCCAGGTCCAGTCCATGCGTGCTGCTTCTGTCCCTGCAAGTCTAGGGTATTTTTCTCTGTTGGTCCTCTTGTGGTGTGCCTGTCCTCTCCAGGTTCTTCCCTCATTCTTACACACTCATTTCTTCCACAGGACTTCCTGAGCTTCACCTTAGGCTTGGCTATCTCAGCATCAGATTCAGTCAGCTGGTGGGTGGTACCTCTCAGAGAGCGGATATGCTAGGCTCCTATCTGTAAATATAGCAAAATAGCATTAATGGAATCAAGGGTTGGCTCTCTTCTATGGGGTAGATCCCAGGCTGAGCCAGGAATTGGCTAGATATTTCCTCAGTCTCTGCTCTCTCTTTATCTCTGCACATCTTGTATGCAGGTAAATTTTGGGTCAAAGATTTTGTTGTGGATTGCTGTTACCCTCATACCACTATAAGTCCTGACTGGATAGAAGGTGAACTCCTTACTCTCGGTGTCCCCTTTTGCTATGAGGTTCAGGTAGAGACATGCCCATATCGTCTCTGCAGCCGTTTCAGGGCTCCAGCTTGTCTCAGATGCCCCTGCCCTGCCCCCAGTTTTCCCCTTTCTCTCCAAGCCCTCTCACCTCTCATTTCCACTCTCCCCACATCCAATTCCCCCTTCCTTGCTTCTCTTCTCACTCCAACCTGGCTTCATTTTAAGGAATGGACATTCATTTAATCACATTCCAGTTGTGTGGGAGGAGAAAACAGAGCCTCTTTGGGCAATACAATGAGCGTTAAGCACATGCTGAAAAGTACAAAGCAAACTCCATGTCATTTTTCTATGTCTTTGTTCTTCCAAACGTTTGTCTTAAAAGAATGGATTATAATATGACACTGGCCATGCTAACTGAAGACTTGAGGAAATTTGTGTTCTGAGGCATCACAAGTTTCAAAGTACTGAAATAGCAACAATATCTATTTCAGGTTGTAAGAATGGATCAGCGATATGTGCAACTGTAAAGAGACCTGTTTGAAGAGATTATTTTCTAGAACTAGGTTGACTCTACATATCAATAAAGAGCTCAGAACAAGATTATTTATTTATTTATTAGTCTTTTTTTCAAGTTGTTCTTAAGGGGACTTTATTTTTTTATTTTTATTATTATCTACCTTTTATTTATTTGTCTTTTAAAACAGGATATTGCTGTGTAGTCCTAGAACTTGCTACCTGTACCTAGGTGGCATCAAACCTGATTTTTTTTGTCTTAAGCACCTGATTATGAGGATTATCGATATCCTCCAACAAGGCCACTTATCCAAGAATTCTGAACTCATTTCTGCAATCAGCACTAGCCAAAAAGACATGAGTAAGGATGACTATCTGACTTCACAAATAAGCTATATGGCCTGTGAACCCAGCACTAAAGTTGGCTCAAAGTTAATATCCAAACTCCTAAAAGTATAACACACAAATTGATGCCTTAATTTCTAACATGAAGTTCAAGAGGTTTCACCTTCATGTCGCGTTGTATTTCCTTCTATGCATCTGTGGCCATGCTTATGGCACAACGCGAATGCAAAGCTCAGAGGACAGCTAGAAGAAGTCGGTTTTCTCCTTCCACAGGTTCTGTCCCAGGGATGCAATTGAAGCCTTCAAGTTTGGCAACATTTACTTACCCGAGCCTTCCTGGAGGTCTAGTAAGGCTGTAATTGCATATTATGAAAATTTATATAATGCTACTGGAAATATCCCAAATGACCAAGGACAACAATTACATTACAATAAGTTTTAGACTTTCAGTACCTGAATAACACAAACTGAAGACATTCTTTGGGAAAACATAGTATGTATATATTTCTGTGATAAAATATAATCAAATAGAAAATTGTTGGAAGGCAAATAAAAGTACTGAAAATGATACCACAATATAATTTAATTGATACAAGTTTAGGAACATAAAACAATGAACTGTCTTATCAGTGATTACATTGCAGGTACAATGAAATCATAAATGGTTTGTGCTGTTCAGTGCAATAACCTTAAGCCCCCTAAACTGTGGTGAGAGAGACTTACAAGCAGAGAGATTATTTGCCACTTTAGGAGAAGACCACAGAAGTCAGAGTCATATTAGGAGATTGAAGAAACATTTTTTGAAAACATGATTGAATCATCATGAGAACCAATGCAGCCTTCCAGGGATAGCACCCCTGATGCTATTGATACTCTTATCGCTCTTCCTGAGATACTTCTGTTCACAGTGAAACTGAAAGTGTTCAAACCCCGGTATTTATGCAAAATGCACCAAGTGGAGTGTTTTCACTGAAATATAAAAGCCTGTTACTCATGAACAACTACCTGGGAATAAATCCAGATGTGTCCTCTCTAAAAGTATATATTTAGAACTTAGAGGTAAGCAAGTTAGAAAGTAGAATATGAGTGGGTCAAAACTGTGTAGAGTAACATGGCTTTGTCTTATTTTCTTACTTATAAAGCTGGAGTAGAGATAGACGTTTGCACCTATTTTGCAATGGCAGCTTCTTGAAAGGCAGCTGTCTTGTTCAACCATTCACAGTGGGATGTCTTTCAGATCCTGGAAGTTTTGAAATTATCATTTCAGGATGTTCATGGTTCTTTTCTCTCATTTTAGGAATATAAATTGTCAAGTGCTTTCATAAAACTGCTTACTTTGCTATTTTCCCTTTTTGATATTGATGCAACATTCAGGAAAAGTCTAATATAAAAGGAGAAAAACTCCAGGGTGCTTTTCAAGTATCAGCTATGACGATCATAGCCTAAACAGCTGAATATTGAAAAGTCATTCCATGCAGTAATAAAAGTGACAAATGTTGGTTACAGGCCAGAATCAATGGGCAAATATGTGTGCTATGATTAGGAAACCTGTAATGGGTTTAAGGAAATGAAGACAAACATGAGAGTCAGTAAAACCTCAAAACTGAGTCTAGATGACTTTCTCTGCTTAGAGGCAGCCATTGGAGCTGTTGGAAGAATATGTGTGACTGCAACCACTTCATAAAGAAAAAGCTGAAATTCAGAGAGTAAAAAAAAAAAAAAAAAAAAAAAAAAAAAAAGCTTGGGGTCATTTTATCAAGTGGGATCTTTGAGACTTCTGTTACTGTATCTTCCTATAAAGAGTTTCCTGAATTCCTGAATTTGATGAATTCTCAAAATATTGTAGAGGGTTTTCAATGCCAAAGTAACTTTCTAATACTAGGTACACTTGCACCACAAACACAGAAAGTATAATAGAAAATGCAGAAGATACCATGAAACAAAATTTTGTGAGTAGCCACGGTGTCCTAAATAAGATTCACTTTAAATCATATTTTATGGTAAACACTGTAAGGAATATGAATATTGAACCCTTTAGTGTATGACATTTTTATACTCTGGCAAAAAAAAAAAAAATAGTGTGCTTATACCCCTTGCAGAATCTATTCAAGTGTGACGGTAGGCTGAAGAAGTGGGTTATGTAGTAATTGGAGCTGCCAAGCTAAGCTGGCATCCGTAGCCACCGCACACCATATCTTACCTGAAAAGTAATTAGCAAACCATACTAATTCCGGTTATTAGGAAGCCACTTTCCAGAATGTGAATGAGCCCTTACCTGTGCTGTAAAATAAGGTAAACAGCGCTATTTGCTGTCCCTGAGAAAACTGAGATTTACATTAAAATCAGAACAAGTTCTGAAAATTGTCTCCGTCACTATCTGCTCTTCAGCTTCCCATAAATTCGGAGGGGATAGTAGCAAATATCATTTATGTCATTAAACAAGGAAATGTGTCAAAACATAGCTTCGTGAGCCACGGTTTTCAGCCGTGCACTGCACGGTGCGATGACACCAGGCCAGCTCAAAGTCCTGTTCGTGTAAACAGAAGTCCTTGAGATTGAAATCCACACAGCAAACATGTTCCCATTTTGCTACAACACACTTTAAACAGTAAAAGAACGCCACCATCTCCTCTATTAGCCGCATGACTCCCCTCTGTTAAACAAGTACAATAATATAATGACACAGGAGAAACATGAAAAAGGGTCAACCTAGAGATCTGTTTCCATTCAGTCCTTCTCCAAAAAGAAGAAGTTAGCGCTGGTATTTGTGCACACCTTTAGAAGTGAAATACGGCCATCTGAGTGAATTACATTGTACCATCTTAGCCGTTTTGAACTAAATTTTAAACGCACAAACACACACACACACACACACACACATGCACGTGCCCACATGCCCACAAATACACACATGCATCTATCTTCACAATAAAGTGTGGAACCACACATTATCAAGCCCCAGCTATTTCAGAAAGGGGTTTAATGCACTAATACAATGCACTTAAAACTGACACCATGTAAAAATTGTACCATGTAAAGATCAGTGCTAAAATCTATGCTAATATGTTAACTTCATAATTTTCTGGTAACTTATAATGGCATCTAAAAAAAGACTGAACTTTAAAGCAAAACCCTAAGCTATTTATTTTTTTTCATGGTTATCAATACTTTGTCTTTTTTAAGTGACTTCAACATTTCATTTTGTAATAAGATTCTGATACTATATTCACCCTGATTGTTTGTTGTGAATAAGTCAGTAAATCTTTTGAATTTTGTTAGTTTTTGTTTTTTAAAGGTATTAGCAGTTCTGTGAGTTCCACCAGATGCTGAGTTGTAGAGTTAACCCGTGAATGTCTTTGGAATTTTCACTTTGCTGACCTGGACGGGGGAGGATGAAGATAGTAATAACAATATATTTTTTGGCATCGAAGTCAGGAAACACAAATGTTCTCCCCTCTCGAGGGACTATTGTTTTACATTTACAGCATACCATAGCGTATAACTTATGTAACTAAAATATCTTTTAGGAGCTCAACAACTTTTGGGAAAGCAACAAATTTTGAGGACAAGAAGTCTGAAAACATTACTTTTAACAATACACTTTTAAAAGCAATGGAGAATGGGGCTGGATGGTAGTTAAGAGCATTTTCTTGCCCTTGCAAAGAACCAACCCAAGTTTGGGTCCCAAAAGCCAGGGAGTAGCTCACAAACGTCCACATCTCCAGTCTCAGTACATCAAATACTCGATTGTGACTTCTGCAAGCACCAGAAACCCACCAAGTGCACATACATGCATGCAGGCAAAAAAAAAAAAAAAACAAAAAAAAAAAACACATATGCAATTATACATCTAAAACAGACAGATAGATAGACAGATAGAGAGATAGCTGTTATTCCATAAAATTGTTCACTTGTTAAAGGAACTTGCCACCAACGCTGCCTACTTGAGTTAAATACTCGATACTTGAAACCCACCTGGTGGTAGAAGAAAACCAGTTCTGGCATGTTGTACAATTATCATACACTGTGAAATCAAAGACACATCAGAATAAATAAATGTATGATAAAATATACTGCGATGGGCTCATCTGTCACTAAATAACTCCTTCTGATTCCCACACCAACAACTTTTCAGGTTCAAATTAAAACACTGGTGAGTTACTTTGTCTGCTTTTAATAGAAATCCTATTATATTCCCTGCTATTTTCCAGCTCACAGCTCAAGCAGTACACACACACGTACACACACACACACACACACACACACACACACACACACACACACTGTCAGCCTCTCTATCTTTATTGGACAGGAGAAGGGAAGGATAGAACAATCTTTGATGAGGCAAGTGTTTCCTATAAAGTGATGTTATTATAAATACTTAGTGATTCATGATTTTTAGCATCAGCACCTGGGCCATTCATGTAAACCAGCTCTAACCTAAATAGCATGTCACAAAGTACATGCAATTTGAAACCAATGCAGGAATCACTGTCAAAGCTTTACAATGAGAATCTAAACAAAATTACCCTTTTGCTTCTAACTGTAGTAATATTAATCACACCGACTCTTTCACATTTAGAGCTTCACTTTAAAATTAATTACCAAAGTCCAAAGCCATTCCTGAGCAAAGTAGAGGCGGCCTTGTTTTCACTGATGTAGTTAAACCTTAGGGATGACAGCAGAGTCTCGCAAACCCCCCTCTCTCTACATATCTGTAAAATGTAAAAATCTGTGTAATCTGTATACTTTAAAAAAATAAATGAAAATTGGGGGAAATGTACCATGGTTTTCAATTGCTTTCAATTACCATTAAACCTTTCAGAGAGTGATTTGCATAATGTTTCATAAACATGTAGGCAGATTAACCTTTTTTAGTTAATTTATTCATTAGCAGTAAAAATTCAAAGCACCTCTTATGAGAAAATAATGTCGTGCTGTTAAATTACATGGAAACAAAGCAATTGGGACATACTTGCCTAAGTTTGCACTGTGTCAGAGCACAAAAGGAGTAGAGGGAGAGAGAGAAAGAAAAAAAACTTTGCCTGTTAGCAGAGTGTTGATTAAATTGCCAGTTTGTGAGCAATTAGTGCTATTAGTAGAAGATTAGGTGGAGTATTAATTAGAGTTAGGCCAAATGACGCCTGAGGAGGAAAGATAGTTCTACTTACTCTGTTGCAGGTGAGACAGGCAGGCTCTGGAACCTGGGGCATGTCTTCAGCATCTTCTCTGATGCAGGTATGAGGGGACACAGGACCCCAGCGCAGGTCTTGAAATGGTGTATCTATGTAAATTCTTTTGCCATTTTATCACGGGAAACATAAAATACTATATGCACTTTGGGAATGAGGAGTCAGCACTCAGAAGCAAAGTAAGGCTCATCAAATTTAAACTCAGACTTCAACTTTTATCTTCAAAAATCTTTTTATGAATTTAAAATAATTTTAATAAACTTGTCACCATGTTCTTATAAAAAAATTAACAATAGTTCTAGTTTGTTGTAATTGACTAAAACAGTCCATGACATTGTTTTTATTTGTAGCAAGTAATAATTTGTTGTATTGATGTATAGATGTGCGTGTGTGTGCGCACACACACACACACACACCATAAATAAATAAATGATGGGTAGATAGACAGATAGATGACAAAGATAATAGATAAACAGATAGATTGATAGACAGTTAAATAGGTAAATAAGTGACAAATAGATATTTTCTACAAATTATTTTAAAATTTATTTACTTTTTATTTATTATAATTTATTCACTTTTTATCTCAGCTGTAGCTTCCTCCCTTATCCCCTCCCAGTCTCACCCTCCCTCCCTCTTCTTCCTCTATGCCCCTCTTTCAGTCCACTGATGATAGGGGAGGTCCGTCTCCCATTCCATCTGTCCTTAGCCTATCAGTTTTCATCAGGACTGGATGCATTGTCTTCCTCTGTGGACTGGTAAGGCTGCTCCCTGCTCTGTCTCATGTCAGAGACAGCCCTGCTCCCCTTACTAGGGAACCCACTTGGAGAGTGAGCTGCCATGGACTACATCTGTGCAGGGGTTCTAGGTTACCTCCATGCATTTCTTTAATAAAAATTGAGATTATAATTTAATTATGTTTCTCCTTTCCCTTTTCTTTCTCCAAACCCTCCTATATACTCCTCTTCTCTTTCCTTCAAATTCATGACCTCTTTTTTCATTAATTGTTAGTACATGAATATATGTATTTATATAAGTAAAATTTTAGAAGAGGTCTACACATAATTTTAATTAATAAATTCTTCAGAATTCATTCATAGATAGATAGATAGATAGATATAGATATATACCAGTAGCATAGAGAGCTAGAATAAATCATAACAGAGCTAGCAAGTTGGCCCAAAAGAGTTTGCCTTTAAAACATAACAATTAAGTTGAGACCAAATGGTTTTATTCCAATTAACTTGGATTATATTATAAATATGAAAAAAATCTGGTCTTCCAAACAAAACAAAGTTTTGCAAGAGAGTAATATTCTAACTTATAACTTCTCTGAGCAAGAGAAAAATGTTCTAAAAGTGGACCTTGTATGATATTGTGAAAGGCAGTTTTTCTAATACCTTACCTCTGATAATAAGGAAATGCAATGGTATCTCCATACAGCTGAGTTGTACATCCCTCAAAATTTGTGCCTAACTGTGCCTGCTTGAAACTACAAATTAAGCTTGAAAATTCAACCATATATTGTTTTATTAACCTAAAGTTAAATATTATATAATGAAAAGTTTTTTAATTAATAAATAATGACTAAATGTAAATGAATATTCAAACATATAAATGGATATAGATATTGATGTGTATATCTTTATGGTTGGTGAAACAAAAGCACAGAAAGATTAGGTAAAGGTATCTGATTACAAAAATATTAAGATAATAAGTTTACTGGGAGTAAGCTAGACCTTTGGCTGAAAGGTACATCACATAAAAGCATTGTCAGTCTCACTTACCTGTCTGACAGGATGAAAGCCCAGCACAAAGGGCATGTAACTTAGAGCATAAAACTGAGCGTTTGAATCTGACTGACTGTATTGCTAGTAATGTGACCTTGGACAAACTGACTCTTGAATCTGTGTGCCTAGTCTCTTCTTCTCTGAAATGGTGTTAGTATTGCTATTTTTTTATAATTGTGAGGATTCAATTAATAAACATTTGTAAATACTCAGAAAACCTCTTGAGTAGACATACCATTTCATTAAATAAATGTAGTAACTTGTCCTAAATATGTAGGAGATAAAGTGGCTAGTTGGATGAAATGGCTGATTCTATTTTAAAAACTGAAATGTTGATACTTTGTATTATGGTGAAGCTGCAGCCCAATGAATTATGTTAAGCTATCTTGGTTCATAGGTATGCTAAACAGATTCTGTGAAGAAGAGTCTAAATGTTGAGGGGGGATTGGATTTCTACAGTTTCCTTGAAATTATATCAATTGAACTAATTATTACCTTTTCTGCCACTTGCTATCCTAGTTCATTAGTGTTCTAAATTTCTAGCCTTGGTGTGTGTGTGTGTGTGTGTGTGTGTGAAAGACAGAGAGAGAGAGAGAGAGAGAGAGAGAGAGAGAGAGAGAGAGATACAGGGACAAAGAGAGACAGAGAGACAAAATTATCATGTGGTTCTTTGAGTGAAAGAGGCTCAATATATTTGGCCCCCAGTTCTCGCAGACAGCAGAAGATGGGGAGGAAAGATTTTGGAGTTTGGGGGGGACAGAGGACACAAGGAGAACTTTGCCCACCAATTTACCAAGCAGGTAATAGAAATGGGTTCACAGACTAAAGCTAGCATTGTGCCTGCCTGGGTCTGCACAAGGTCCCCTGCATATATGTTTTGACTATTAGCTTGGTATTTTTGTGGGACTCCGAACTCTTTTGCCTGCTCTTGGAACTCTTTTTCTCTCATTGAGTTGCCTTGTCCAGCTTCTCTATGAGGGCTTTTGTCTCGAATTATTGATTTTTGTTTTCTCCCGTTTGATTGTTGTCTCTTGGAGACCTGCTCTTTTCTGAAAAGGAAGAGGTGGAGGATTGGCTCTGGTGGAGAGGGGAGATGGGGGAGAAAGAGGACAAAAAACTGTAAGATCCAGGAAAAATGTGGTTTGCTGTGAAAGTGTGTTTTCTAAAACCTTCAAAAACTATACCCATAATGTCTAATGACTGTCTTAAAATTACCTGAATAAGTACACACCAACAGATGTGCTAATGTGAGTGGATGAAAGCTCATGGGGAAGATCAAGTTTTAAAACCTAGAAAAAGATGACGGTCTACTAACGAACTGATAGGCTAGCCAATGACAAATAGCCACTCTGAACACACACACACACACACACACACACACACACACACACACACACTATGGTCTTTTATTTTCTTTCAGCTACTAATCTCTTGCCTGAAGTATTTGTTCTCCACATAGTTATAATGGTGGATACGAAATAGAGCAAAGTTAGGGACATCACTCAATAGATGAAATGAAAGCAAAAAGACTTTGAGTTTGAATTCTCAACATTGCTGTAAAAAGGGCTGGCATGTTTATCCCTGTCCATAACCCTAGGGCTACATGTGGAGACTGACCAATTCCAGGAACTTCATATGCCATGCAAACTAGGTGAATGGGCAAGCTTCAGCTTTGGTGAAACCCTGCCTCGCAAAGTAAGGTGGAGAGTGATGGAGAAAGACACCAAACATCTTCCTCAGGCTTTTACATGTTCATACACAGGTGCATACCTGCACATACAAATTTACATATAATGCATCTGATATGCAAATATACTAAATAAAAGTGACTCAAAAGAGTTAGGTTTTATTGTTTTCTCTTTTTTTTTTCATTGCCCTTAATGTTTACCATCACTGGGAATGAATACTCTTCTATCACACTGAGGCAGGCATTAACCACATTTAGAACTTTGAAAGAAAAAAAAAAAAAGAATTTCCTGACATACAATAAGATAATAAGGATTTTACCATGAAAATGGAAACAATTGTTTATCTTCTTTAGGTGTATAGATTTCATTATGTTTATCATATCTTGTAGGTCTATATAAGGGAGTATATACCATGTTTGTCTTTCTCTTTCTGGGATACTTCACTCAGAATGACCTTTTCTAGATCCGACCATTTGCCTGCAAATTTCATGATTTCCTCGTTTTTGATTGCTGAGTAGTATTCCATTGTGTAAAACTACCACAATTTCTGTATTCATTCCTCCATTGATGGACATCTGGGTTGTTTCCAGGTTCTGGCTATTACAAATAAAGCTGCTACAAACATGGTTGAGCAAATGTCCTTGTTGGGTACTTGAGCAAACTTTGGGTATATACCTAGGAGTGGTATAGCTGTGTCTGGAGGAAGCACTATTCCTAATTGTCTGAGAAAGTGCCAGATTGACTTCCAAAGTGGTTGTACCAGTTTACATTCCCACTAGCAATGGAAGAGTGTTTCCCTTTCTCCACAGAGTAAGATGATCAATCCTCACTTAGAAAGACAAATGGGATGTGCAACTGGACCTATGACAGGAGTCTACTGCAGAAGGCACCGAAAGACTCTACCTAGCAGTGTTTCTTTTTTTTTTTCTTTTTTTTTTCCCTAGCAGTGTTTCAAAGCAGATACTAAGACTCATAACCAAAATTTCGGCAGAGAACAGGGAATCATAAGAAAGAAGGGGAGTTAGTATGACTTGGAAAGGATAGGAGCTCCCACAAGGACCAAATATATCTGGACACAGGGGTCTTTTCTGAGACTGACACTTCACCAACGACCATGTATGGATATAACCTAGAACCTCTGCTCAGATGTAGCCAGTGGTAGCTCAGTAACCAATTGGTTTCCCATAGTAAGAGGAACAAGGACTATTTCTGACAGGAACTCAATGGCAGGCTCTTTGACGTCCCCGCCCCCCAAGGGAGGAGCAGTCCTGTTAGGCCACAGAGGAGGACTTTGCAGCCAGTCCTGAAGATACCTGATAAAACAGGATCAAATGAATGGGGAGGAGGTCCCCCCCATCAGTGGACTTGGAAAGGGGCTGGGAGGAGATGATGGAGGGAGGGTGGGATTGGGAGGGAATAAGGGAGCGGGATACAGCTGGGATACAGAGTTATAAATTGTAACTAATAATAAAAAAATAAAATTAAAAAAATAAAACTGTCAAAAGTAAAAAAAAGAAAATGGAAACAATTGGGGTTCTCAAAATATCTTTAAAAAATCTTCATTAATACTGACAATTCTAGTGTTATTGTTTTCATTTATAATTTTGGTGTATTTTGTTTAGTGTGTATTTAGTACAAAATTAATCTTAAAAGGGTTTTTATTTCCTTTCCTTTTCAGACAAAGTCCTCGCTCTGGAGTTATATGCTGGGTAGGTGTGCTGTTTGTCCCTTTACATTTAAACCATTTAAAACACATTTAAGGGCTGGAGAGATGATTACATCAAGAAAGAGACTGCTAGAAAAACATGAGGCACTGAGTTAAGATCTCCCACAAAGGAAGAAAGAAAGGAAAAAAGAAAGAGAGAAAGAAAATGCAAACTGGCATATATGCTATGAAACCCATGTAGAGGTTCCTGAAAAAAAGCTACAAATTGATCTACTATGTGATACAACTAAACTACTCTGTACCCAAGGATTCTGTATCCAACATACCTGTTCATCAAGGTTAATTGCTGGTTTATTCACAATAGCCAGAATATAGAAACAACCTAGATTTCCATCAACTGATAATGAAAATTTGCCATAGTTACACAGTGAGATATTATTCAGTTTTTAAGAAAATGCAATTGTAAAATTCACAGTTAATTATATAGAGCTGGAAACAATCACTCAGAGTGAGGAAACCCAGAAATACAAAAGTCCTTTGTTATTCCTCATATCTGGATGGATATCTAGGGATCTGAATCTAGCATCCACATATGGTAGATCTTATAAATAACTTACCACATTTTGTTTGAATTTAAGTCCTATTCCACAATATGAAACCCTCGTGTGGCATCAATATTGACTGAAGAACTTGTGGCCAGGCAAGTCATACACCCTAGGAGAAAACCTATTCTTTTTCCTATTATTTCAATTAATGCTAACTACATTAATTTTAATGACTTATTGTTATTAATAGATAAATGCATTCCTCAAGTCTCATCAAAGAAGCTTCTACTCATAGTAAATGGATATTAACTCAAACACTAACAACCAGTCAACATGTAGAGAATGAAAGACTGTAGGATGTTTAGCTCTAAATGGGACATCGTATCCTACTTCCACACTCCAAGGCTCAAGGATCATTGCAGGAAGAGTGTGGGAAAAGTGTAAGGGGCAGAGGCAGTACATGGATACAAGGAAGTAGTATCTTCTGGACATCATGGGGAAGCCTGCCCGTTCAAAAGCACAGCAGTTGGGGTTATGTGTCAAAACCTGTGCATGCTAAGCTGGAGTCAGATTCCAGCACAGAAAAGTGGGTAAGAGGTCCCATCCCTCACAGAAGAGCTATTACCAATCAATGATTTCTGGGAAACAGAGTCAGTTTTCTTTAAAAGTGTACCCCCAGGACAGGCTACCATTCTCCAGAAGGCCACTGCACAAATTTGACTTGATAAGTGAGAAGAAAGAAAGAAAGAAAGAAAGAAAGAAAGAAAGAAAGAAAGAAAGAAAGAGAAAAAAGAGAAAGAAAAGAAGGAAGGAAGGAAGGAAGGAAGGAAGGAAGGAAGGAAGGAAGGAAGGAAGGAAGGAAGGAAGGAAGGAAGGAAGGAGGAAAAAAAGAAAAAGGAGAGTATAAAGATCTGGTTGAAAAAAGAAATGGTGGTGGATCTGGGAGTTGGAGTAAGGAGTAACTATGATCAAAACACATTATCTAAAATGTTTTAATCGCTTATTTCAAATTTAAAAGAAATGGGTTGAAGTAGCATACATGTCATCCTAGCAGTAGAAAAGATAGAATTTCTGGATTTTTCAGTCCAGACACTCTTAGTGAATCAGTTATATTTTGAATCAGTTATCTCAAAATATAAGATTAGAGAAAGTGATTAGGAAGGCACCAAGAATAAACCTGTGGCTACATATCAATGCACATGTAAATGTGCTTTTACACACATGTGCAGCCACACACACAGAGGAAATAAAAAAGGAGATTTTTTTAATGAAGATTCCCATATAATTCCAATTACTTGCTACAATAAAAACCACACGTATTTTCAGAGTAAAATGTTCTGATGTTAAATAGTTAAAAGACAGTTAAATATATCTGTACATTAATTTGATGCACAATATATATAAAACTATATTGTACTCATTGGCTAATAAAGAGTGTACACTATTACTCTATAGAAATTCTTACTATCACAACTTGACTCATTTCAAAGTATAGTCAATAAAAGGTTTTTAATTTGCTCCTGAGGAAAAAGAAAAGGTTCGTCAGTTATCATTTTAGGTTTGCTCAAGGGCCTGGAAGCTGGGGGTTGTCCTAGATGACCTTTAAAGATCCCTTCTAGTCCTCTGACTCAGAAATAAATTAAAGTTTTATGAGCACATTATGCATAAGCATCAGTGGAAGTGGAAGACAATGAGGATGAAGTCTGTGCTCAGACTCTCCCTTCTAGTATTTATGCTTCCCATTCATTTCATGCATAACTAATTTCATATAGCAATTGGTAATCGCGTCTTGGTAATGACACCACAGGCATCACAAAACAATTGCAATCATGGCTGCAATTCATTGTAACTACAGCTAAATGCCAACACTGCGCTGAAAGACCTCCCTGATCCCCCCAAGAAAAGGATGAGAATATAATGCACCTATAAAATGGTCACCTTCAACTAACTAGCTTGGAGTCCTAAGTAGGGTTGATTCTTGCTTATATTTTTTTCCTGCCAGTACAAAGTGCATAATATTGAAAGGATGAATTCCATAGACAGGCTTTCTTTAAAAAAGCAAAAACAAACAAACAAACAAAAAAACCTGCTTTTTAGTTCCTCTACATCAATGCTACCATGTTTGCCCAATCCCTTCCTGTATTTCTAGATCTCTTGGTGTATATATAATAATGTAATAAATAAAGGAGCATGTGTACTATTCTATTATCTGTTTCATTGAATTAAGAGATTCAAGGGTAAGAAGTGACAATCACATTCATGTTAAGACAACACATTTGTTTCTTCTTTTCATTTTGTTAGAATTTAAAAGCAACCAATAGTATCTTAAAGGATTACTGGGGATGTTCTTAACCTTCTATTAATTAATAGCTTATTCTTTGCCCTTGAGCTCTTACAAACATTTTCACTTAGTTCCATATTCTAAATTTTATTATCATAAAATTGCATTAAACAGATGATATGAATATTTTTATTAAAAAAATATACATTACAAAAGAGGTCAATAAATCTAATAATGTTTCTACTGTTATAAAGACAAATTCACCATAGCCATGAAATTGAATAAAACCTTCTCAAACGTAACACAGTCTCATAGGTAAGTTAGTCCATGCCTTGTTCCATAGATCTATACGTCATGCCCTGGTGGCCTTCTGGGTAATAATGGCTGTTATTATGACAAATATCACTGTTCTTCACATCCTCAGAGCATTGTACAAAGACTGTCCAAGGCAAATAGGGCTTGAAAAACTATCCAGTAGGTAAAGTGCTTTCTGTGCAAGCATAAAAAGCTGGGTGCAATCAGAGTGCTCATGTAGAAAGCCAGACAGAGCGGTGAGCTGATGCTTGGTGGCAAACCAGCCTAGCCTAAGTAGTGAATTCCACATTCCAGTGAGAAACCTTGCCTCTAGTAACAGGACGGATAAAGCTTGGAGACAAAGCCAATCAAGCTATTTCTCTGGCCCCCACATCATGCACAGGTTTGTGGATGTAATTCCATAAACATATGGGCACCTGCAGCCACACAGGCTTTTAACCTTCACATACACGCATTGAAAAAGAAAAATGAATAATAGCTGCAGCCAATCTGTGTATTACGTCTTCTCTATTCACTAATAGTAAAGACAGTAGCCTATTTAAAATAGCAATTTGCTGCTATAGCTATTTAACCTTCAATCATTTCATTTGGAGATCTTAGGCATAAAAGTGTTGCTTGTTTTCTCCTCATTGGCTTTCAACCAATCGTCAGGAAAGAACAGACTTGTGGGCCTCCTCATTATATAGTATCGGTATTGCTAATATCCAAGTGATATTTGCCTCATTTAGTACAAGTACATTGCAAGTAATCCATAAATTATTCTATGAGCAAAAGAGGTGAAGGTTAGGGTTAGCCGATCATTAAATTACATTTTACTCTCAAAATAACAACCGGTTTTACTAGTGAACTGTAAATAAATCTTTTGGTTTGATGATCACATTCCAATGTCTCACAATATATGCTAAGTATGTACTTTTAAAAATAAGAAGTAAATATATAAACTTTTTTTTTTTACTTTAAATGCCTTGAGTGTCTGTGTTTTTGTAAGCTGTGATGATATACTGAATCAGTGAGTAAACATGTATGTTGACATATTGGAGCAAAAAAAATCTTTGTGACCCTAACTGCTTTCTGTAAACCAGGCTGACTGAATTGCATTCACCAGCAAACTGCATTGGACCAGCATTTATAGACATCTCTCATCAGATATCGATCCTCCCAGGACCAAAAAAGAAGAAGAAAGAAAGGAAGGAAAGAAGAGAGAAAGAAAGAAAGAAAGAAAGAAAGAAAGAAAGAAAGAAAGAAAGAAAGAAAGAAAGAAAGAAAGAAAGAAAGAAAGAAAGAAAGAAGAGTGTAAAATAAATGAACTAGAGAATTCAGGCACAAATAGTTTTCTTGAGGAAAAACAAGAAAACTAAAATGGGAAAAAGCAGTTTGGTTTCCGAATGGCCAAAAGTTTACATAAACCAAATGCACTACAAAATTGCATGAAATAGAACTAATGAGCTTTGAAGTGCCCAGGAAAAGTGTCAGTGATAACTTCAATTTAAGTTGAAGATATTAAAGTCAGATTTCATGTTCCATTCATGCCAAAGAAAAGTTCAACAAAATTAACATTGGATAAATGGTTACAAAAGTAGTGAATGAAAGCATATCAAAAGTGGGTAATTTTAATGAGTTTACCAGGAGAAATTGTTAATAATTATAAATACTCAATTAACCAGACTGGTGTCCAGGATATATATTGTATTTGCATATCTATGAGGTTTTAATTTTTTGCGTATACTTCATTTATTTTATATGTGCTTGAATGAGCATGAGATCATGTGTATTAACAGTGTACGTGGTGGTCAGAGGACAACTTGGCCATTTCTTTCCACTGTAAGGGTGGGTCTAGGCATAAAACCCATATCCTCTATATTTACAGCAAATGTTCTTATACCTTGAATGTTTTGCTTCCCTTTTTTTTCTCTGATGATTTTATAAAATTATTTACACAGGTATCAATGGCCATAATACAGCACTTAAAAACCTAAAATTCTCAGAGGAAGAAAATCTCTTGCTTCCTTTTCAAAACAAGTGAGTCATGTTAAAACCTCTGCAGCTTAAGAGTCATTAGTTATTCACTCAAAAAAAACTTTTAAATTTCATAATAACTCACACTTTTACTTAAAATTGTATGATTATGGAAAATATAGAGAATAAATAATCTACATATGACCGGATTTTGGTAGAGAGCACATTTTAGCTGGAGAGAATTTATTTTAATTCTTAAATCCTCCCTTCATTTTTAGGATCCATGAAATTTCAGCAATAATCCTTGGGAAACATGACTATTGAGCAGTTTGTAATAGAAATAAACTTTCAGCATGAACATCTCAGAATTCTCCTGACATTTCAATTTTAATAAAGAATTTGATAAAGCTGTGAGGCTATTGACTCAAGGGAAATGAATTCATGCATTTAGCTATAATTTAAAACCGAATATTGAACATGTGTTTTTTTTCTTTTCTTTTAATTTGTCTTTAATTTTTAATTTAATTTTATTTATATATTTATTTATTACAACTTATTTACTTTGTATCCCCTCTACAGCCCCCTCCCTTGTCTCCTTCTAGCTCTACCCACCCTCCCTCTTCTCTCTCTATGCCCTTTCCTCAGTACCCTGATAGGGGAGGCCCTCCTCCCCTTCTATCTGACCCTAGCTTACCAGGTCTCATCAAGGCTGGCTGCATCCTTCATGGCCTGGCAAGTTTGCACCCCCCAGGGGGAGGTGATCAGAGAGCCTGCCACTAAGTTTCATGTCAGAGACAGTCCCTGTACCCCTTACCAGGGAACCCACTTGGAAACTGAGCAAGAACCATGTGGTTCTTTGACTTCCGTATACAGACTGAGCTCCCCTACTAAGGCTATAGGACATCATCATTTCAGAAATGAATGCAGCATTCTATGTAAAGTGCATCAAAACAAGCTAAAGGGAGCTTACTAGATGAATTATCAAAATTTATATTGCCAGTGAAGCTGATATAGAATATTTTATCCCATGTATTTATTTGGCTAGTGTGATAGCTAGTCTTGGCTGACAATTTAAGTAGATCTGGAATCAACTATATGATAAGCTGATTCGCAAGCATCTGAGGAATTTTCTTGAAAAGGGTTAATTGAAGAGAAAGGAATCACTCTACATGTGGAAAGCACTTTCCAATGATAACTGAGACATAAGGAAGACTACGGAAGAAAGGAACTTTGCTTTTGTTCCTTCATTCTCACTAGCAAGATTATATATTCAGGAGCTGCCATGACTGCCTCATTCACTGATATTAAATTCAGCTTTTTCTGGCTTTCAGTGTAGAGTGAACATCAGAAACTTTCCAAGAATCCTGTAAGCCATCTGCACCATGATTGGCACTGTTGAAACATCCTGCCCCGTGGACTGAGAACTTCTAAATTCTCAGCTTCTCTGGTGTTGGGCAAACATTGTTGGACTACCCAAACAAAAACATCAGATTATTTGTTTTCCCCTAGAAAACCCTGACTAATATAGCTAATATGAAACTTTATTAGAATACATATAAACACAGATTTTTTTTTAAGGAAAAAAATTCCTCATAAGATGTCTTTGGAAAAGAGTGTAAGTACTCTACATAATGGTAATCTATCTTTGTTTATCTCTGCTTCTGAATAGGAATTTTTGGCAAATATATATTAATGGCATTGACGTAGTTTCTATATCACAGAGAAAACCAAGAACTAATAAAGTCTCTATGTAATCTGACCCTTGATGCTCATATGACTATTGCTTATTATCTCAATTTGTTTGTTTTTGAGATGATAGGAAGATAGCCTCTTTCAACAGAGAAAAACTCTTCCTAAAGGAAGATTAGTATCGTTTATTTGATTTGTTCTGCCATAAAATCCCCAGTCTTCTGTGCTCAGATGACAGCACATCATTATATTCATCATATTAGAACATAATCAACATATAATCAGAAGAAAGCCATTTGCTTGATAATTAATTAAATTTCCTACGGAATATGAATGCAAAATAATTAAGTAACCTGTGCTGCCAAATTATTCTCTCATCTTCTTGGAGCTAAAGTTTTTATCACCAATTTCAAAAAACCAGACTATGAAGATGGAAACCTCTGAAAAAGTAACATAACAACATGTAAAAGAAGCCAAACAGGCAGTCATCCTGCTCATCCCTCTAGACAGCAATAGAGTACTCCAGCAAGAGCTGCAAAATACACATGAATGGAGAGTAACATAAAATGTAAAACCGGAGCTATACTCTTTTGCTGCTTACAGGTAAAACATCTTCTCTCTTCTTATTCTTTTTTTTTTTGGAGTAATTTCTTTCAGAAATATTCTCTTAGCCCCTGGCTGTTACTTCAGTTTCCTGGCAAAGTGTTCCTTTCCTGATCAATGTAGTTGGGTAGGAGGGGAGTGAAAGATTTCAATTAAACAGTTTCTCTCCTGTTGTTACATCTGCATCTTTGCAAAATGATGGAATTAGGTCTTTGCCTCCACATACTTGTGGTTTGGTGTTACCCTTTCTTGTCTAGGACAGCTGGCACAATCTGGGTGATTCTGAGGGAATGTCTCAGCAAGTCAATGTGGACCACTGATCTAAAGGTAAGTCCTGTGATTCAGCTGTTTGGGAAGTAAAGTGTTAATTGCATTGTCTTTTCTCTCATTTGTATGCACATTTTTTCAGTAAGTTTGGAATTTGAAGGAAATGAATTATTAATTAGTGGTCATCTTAGATCAGTGCATCCTCTTGGATATTCACACAGATAACACTTTGAACAGGAGGCTGGATTAACATTTCATACCTTGAAAATGCCCAATGTATTATGCTAGGAAAACCCAGATACATGTAAGTTTTCATGTGTGAGAAGATCCTCATTAGTGAAGTAACCCAGAAGCAGAAAAATATGCATGGTATATACTCACTTATAAATGGATATTAGTCATATAACATCAGATAAACATACTAAAATCTACACTCCTAGAGAAGCTAAACAACAAGGAGGACCCTAGGAAGGATGCTTAATTCTCATTCAGAAGGGCAAACAGGAT
Source organism: Meriones unguiculatus (assembly GCF_030254825.1). Classification (NCBI taxonomy): domain Eukaryota; kingdom Metazoa; phylum Chordata; class Mammalia; order Rodentia; family Muridae; genus Meriones; species Meriones unguiculatus. The sequence goes on along the minus strand of NC_083355.1, from coordinate 101,882,821 downwards.
AGAGACCAGAAGCAGTGGAAGAAAGGGAAAAGGACAGAAGCCTACCACAGATGTCCTCTGAAAGACCCTCCCCAGCAGATCAAAGCAGATTCAGAGACTCACAGCCAAACTTTGGGCAGAGCACAGAGAGTCTTATGGAGGAAGGGAAGGATAGAAGGACCTGGAAGGAACAGGAGCTCCACAAGAAAACCAATAAAGCCAAAAAAATCTGGGCCCAGGAGAACATGCAGATACTGATGAATCAACCAAGTTACCATCCATGGAGATAACCTACACCCCCCTGCTCAGATATAGCCCATGGCAGCTCAGTCTCCAAGTGGGTTCCCTAGTAAGGGAGCAGGGGAAGTGTATGACATGAACTGTCAGTTGCCTGATGTTTGATCATGCCCTGCCCAGGGTCGGGGTGGAGGTTCAGATGGGGGATCCAGAGAGTTTGATGAGACTTGATAGACTAGGGTCAGATAGTCAAGAAAGAGGACTCCCGTTTTTCAGTGAACTAGGAGAAGGGAATGGGGGAAGAGAGAGGGAGGGTGGGACTGGAAATGAGGGAGTGGGCTACAATAGGGATACAAAGTGAATAAATTGAAAAAAATTAAATTAAAAAAGCATTCGTGTGTGTGTATGCTATTTTCTTTGACTGCATTTGTGCCTATAATACTAACTTGTAGTCTCAGGAGACGATATTTTGGACAAAGCTGGTGATGGAAATAAATGGTCATTTCCAAGCATTCAAGTTCTTAAGATATTAGTTTAGTTAAACAACTTACTTAATCTGACCTTCATTTTTCTTAAATATAAGATAAATATAACACCAATTTAAAAAAACTGTCGGTGAGGAGTATATTAAAAAAAAGTGTAGAAAATTTCCAGCACATTAGAGTATTTTCAGTAAATATTGATTTTTATCTTACAACAAACCTTCTTCAAGCTTCTTCCAAAATACCAGGAAACATATTGCCTCATTCCATTAAGTATGTGATTCTCCCCGGTTATAGGTCAGACACTGCAGAAAACAGTCTATTTAACCCCTGATTTCAGATTCCATTCTAAACGCCATATAATTGAAGAAGGTGTTTCACAATAAAAAAATTAGCATCTCAGGCTCATTATACTTTCTTTTTACCTCTTGTGTATTGCTACACTGATTATAACTTTTAATATTACTTTTTAAATAATTTCTTGCTTAAAGCTTATCCCCAATGAAAATGTAGCATTCACAGAGGAGGATCTCAACCTATTTATTTCAGCAATGTTCATTAAGAGTAGCATAGGCCAGGCATAAAGTATTTTGTTAAAAAAATAACTCAAAGAAGCAAAAGTGTTAAATGTAATTTAAATAAATACCATGAGATATGTTTAATTTAAAAATTCAAAGTGATATTTAGGAATATGTTCTTCTTAGTTCAAGAAAAGAAATAACTAGAGGTGAAAATATCTTACTAGGCAAGTCTCCTTCTTCTGAAATCAAGGACCATCCTCCAAAACAGAATCAAAAATGTGTCGGCTGAAATAACGCCAGCGAGTCTACATTATAAAATTCATGCATGATGAGCCACACCCTTCATCATGTCTTAGGGCTTAGTAGGACCATGAGTACTTCTGCTACTCAATAAAAATGGACAATATTTATATTCAGTTTATATCTCCTTAATGTTATATATTTCTCAGAAAATGTGAATTTGGCTTCCTTAAGGGCATATGCATATACTCAAAGAAGGGCGATTCCTTCTGGTTTATATGATCTGCCTGGGTCAGAGACCAATTTCCTTAATGATGCGATCCATATATTCAGAGCCTCCCCCCCACTTTTTCCAAATTTTTAATAAAGAGGCTGCTGTGATATTTTTAAAAGTACTACACAAGCAAATTTCATGATTTCCTTGTTTTTTATTGCTGAGTAATATTGAGGGGCATCTGGGCTGTTTCCAGCTTCTGGCTATTACAAATAAGGCTGCTACAAACATGGTTGAGCAAATGTCCTTATTGTGTACTTTTGGACCTCTGAAAGGCTCTACCCTGCAGACTATCAATGTAGATGCTGAGACTTATGGGCAACCTTTGGACAGAGTGCAGGAAATCTTATGAAAGAAGTGGAAAACAGTAAGATCTGGAGAGGACAGGAACTCCACAAAGAGAGCAACAGAACCAAAAATCTGAGCACAGGGGTCTTTCCTGAGACTGATACTCCAACCAAGGACTATTCATGGAGATAACCTAATACCCCTGGACAGATGTAGCCCATGGCAGTTCAGTATCCAAGTGGGCTCCATTGTAATAGGAACAGGGATTGTCTCTGAACTAAACTGATTAGCCTGCTCTTTAATTACCTCTCCCTGAGGGGAAGCAGCTTTACCAGGCCACAGAAGAAGACACTGCAGCCACTCCTGATGAGACCTAATTGACTAGGATCAAAAGGAAGAAAAAGAAGACCTCCCCTATCAGTGGACTTGGGGAGGGGCATGCATGCAGAGGGTGGAGGAAGGGAGAGATTGGGAGGAGAGGAGAGAGGGAACCACAGAGAGGGGATACAAAGTGAATAAAGTGTAATTAATAAAGAATTAAAAAAAAAGTACTACACAAAATACAGATTGTCTTCCATAGGAAACTATAAAAGAGATTCACTGATATTTGAAAGAAAAATCTTTAAGTTAATAACATCTTTTTTTAGGAACCACAAACGGGCAATCTTGATGTGCTCTCTAAGGACTAGTAATATGGAAAGTTCAGAAAGAAATGCAATAAATACTTTCTTATGGATGGTGGAGTGGATCAGAGAACTGTTTGTATCAAAGGACATTGAGCATTATACTTTGTTTGCAAGACAAGGAAGCAGATACATTATAAAATTACTTTTACTGCTTTTAACAGAGAGTATCTTTATCAAGATGACATATATATTTAAGTGTAAACACCATGGCTATTTATCTGGATTAATTGAAAAAAGCATAGAGTTTAGATCTGGTTTGATCAGTGCTTAAATCCAAGTTCAGCTACTCATTCATTGTTTACCCACTTAGTTGATTTGTTTATAGGGTTGTGAGGCAGATTTTAATCTAGAAGTTGAGTAAGTTATTTGCACTTGGCTGATGATCTCCCAATTGTATCTAATGTATAAATGAGCCACATTGCCTAGGCCTGGGGGCTTGCTCTGTCTTATCTGCCATTAATATAATCATTGCAGATTCATAAGACTGTTAGCTTGATGGGGAACATGACCAAATAGCTCAGCCATACTGAAACCACTTCAGCAGTCTTAAGCTCTTTACAGACTGTTTGTTTTTTTAACCCTTCCACCATTTTCTTCATAAAGGTAGCTTCTTGTCTGTTTCATGCTTTTTTTCATCTATATCAATATTTTGTATTCCCCAGTACTAAAATAAAAGGTAATGAATAACAGAACAATCACCTCTCTCATCCTTTGTTTCTTGTGAAAACTCCTGAAGAGACAGACTTACTGCATCCCACTAAATCATTCTTCAATTTCAATCTTTAATTGGATTCTGCCTCTACGACTCAAGCCAACACAGGTCACTAAAATCAGCAGCCAACTGCCTAGCTGTCAAGTGTTGCAGCATTCTGTCCTTCATAACTTAACAAGGATCTAATTTTTATTGTGTTTGTCAGCATGTTTCTCCCATGTACTCTTCACACACACCATACCTCTCTGTATTTTTACACCCAGTTTGAAAGCCCCCAAAAGATCTACAGGAATCGACCCTGTTGCAAAACACATGAGGGTCTTTTTATTGTAAATTACAAGCTGCAGCTTGGGCCCACAACACCCACCGCTGAAGAGGTGGTAGATGAGCGCCCTGTGCCCAGGTTAGCTGAGTGATTTAAAGATTCTGGGCCCTCCCAGCATGCCCAAGGCAGGGGCGATTCCTGCCTGGCAAGCATCTATAGGTCAAAATGCTACATTTTTAATTGATTGGCTATGGGAAGGTCCCCAGACCATAATGACCTCGCGTCCCTCCCTAGGGGGATGGGCCAGTTTCCTAGCAACTGTTATCTCTAGTGGGTGGGGAAAGAATGCAGTAAGGCAGTCCCTCCCCTCAGGGCATTACTAGACTTCTCCACCCACCTACTTCAGGTCTTAATAATAGCTCCTAATTTTTAATCTTTTTGGTTTCTCATTATTTATGAGTCTCTTCCTTTGCTGCCAATGTAAACCTTGAGGCTCTTTGATATCTATCTTAGGCATCTCTGATTCTATAGACATTTCCAGCTCATCTCAGAGCATGTATCACTTCTGAAAGAAGCAGTCTTGAAAATAAACCATGTTGATTTGAAGGATCAGATACTTCTGGTTCTCTTGCCTGCCCCTCCCAGGTTCTGAAATGATCAACATCAGCCAGCATGTTCTGCATGTCAATGTGTCCTGGCCATGCTACCAAAGGAATTACATCCCCCAGTCCAGCTTTGACCTTTCATATGCAAACACCACCTTTTAGAACTCAGTACTACAAAGTAATCCAAGTGACTGCACAGGGAAGCTTTGACTATCCCCTTCCCTTCATTCAAGTTCCCACCTTGACAATGCCCACCAGTTGCCAGAGCCTGGATTTCATATCTTGTAAGTATTTTAAAGTGGCCACCTACTCTACATTGCTCTGATACTTACTTAAAGAACTTAGTTCTTTAAGCAATGACAGTTGTGCCCTTCTTTTTTTTCCCTTTCAAACCTATCTTACTTAACTGCCATAATGATCTGTTTCAGTACAACTGACTTTGCCATTCACTTAAACATTTTGCCCATCCGGTGATCGATGAAATCAAACCACCTTAGAACCTCAACATAACAGTCACTGTTTCTGTCTCAGTGTCTGCCAACCAATCCAGAATAATCTCACATTTTGAGGTCCAGTCATTGCCAAACCAGTTAACTGTATGCCTTACTAAAAGTGAAAGTTTACAGGACATGTGAACCACAAACAAAATTTCCACCTGTACCAAATACACTTTACTGGCATGTTTAATTATAGGCATTAGTGCTTTATCAAATGAGATTCCACCGGATTCTACACATATGTCAGTACAGAGTAGCATGGATAAAAATGAAGTTCTATGCAATAGAATGAATGAACAAATTGTAGCTTTGTGCTATCTATGGATGACTTTGATAGATGTAAGAAGAGAAAAAAGACACTAGACATAATTCCAAATATAGTAGATTTTAAACACAGGCAAAGCCAAATTATTACATTAGAAGTTATTAATAATTACATTAGAAGTTAAGATATTGTTTTACAAACAAGGAACCCAAAGCTTGTGAAGTCATACACACACACGCATATATATATAAGAATATTTGCACAAATACACACATACACAAAAAAAAGAGAGATAGAGAGAGAAACACTTTGAAATAAAATTTACAGTCAGTAATACTGATGTGAGGCAATCTGTTATTAATCAATCATTTTGGACCAATAAATATTGAGGTGATTTATATATGCTGTGCAATGATAATCCAGATCAAATTAGCATATCCATCACCACCTACACTGTACTTTGAATTTCCCAAAGCTTGTCTTAAAGCGTATGGTTTGACACTTTGATTGACATCTCCACATTTCACCCAAGCTAAAGCCCTTGGAAAATATGATCTACTTTCATTTATTTGAATCTGAGATTTTAGAATCTAGAAATGAATGGTTTCATATAGTATTTGATTTTTTATGACTGAATTATTTCACTTGGCATTATGTTATATGAACATATCCACATGCTCACAAATAATTGACCTCTCCTCTAAAGCTACATAATATTCTCATTTCTGAATGATAATCTGCATGGCAAAATGATACATCATGAAAATATGCTGAGATAACCCACCATTCTTTTGGATCATGTTTGATCTATTAGTTCTGCTTCAGTTCAGAAGCTGTCAGTTTTGGTTGTCTGATGTAAATACCTGGACAGATTTTTTTAATGTGATACCAACATCCCATTACCAGAACAGAGACCTTAATTTAGTTGGTCCTGGTACAATGGGAATGGTATGTTTTGTGTTTGTTAGTTTAGGTTTTCTTCAAGGTAATGTAGTTCATCTATAAAATCACTACTTAAATATTTATCATTTTTAACTTGTGAAGTGCATAGTCATTTAGAAATATATACTACTTATTCTCATTGATATACATATTTTAAAACAATTCATCCCACATAATGATGGATTAGCATCTCATTAAATGAAGCAGGCATTTAGGTAGCAGTAGGGTGCACCCTGGTGACAGGGCTGGGCTGAATACTTCTGAAATCTCTGTCATGGCCACTGGTAGATTTTATTACACTAAATGATACAGCCATCTACCCATGTTATATCTCAAACAGAGACATTTTTTGAGTGACTGAAAGTTGCTTCCAGCCATGAAGGCAGCTACTTCTGCAATAACATTCCGATGTGTCAGGATGGTATTGACAATGACATGCAAACCTTCCCCTATAGTTTTCACCAGCCACTTCCCGGGAAAGCATTTGAGAGTTCTTACTCCTCCTCCTCTTAATTCATTCTTGTTATTCCTCCGGCAAGCATTTCTATTTCTTTTTAAACTACCTATTCGTTGTTAAATTGTTAAGATTTGCAATGCTTATTTAGTGTAGTACTTAAGCCTTTAACATTTCTGCTTCTGGAGTATGTTAAATTAAATGACCACTTTTTTTTTTTAACATACATACGATTGCAGTTCATACTATTCATTTTCTTTAAAAGAGAGGTGGGAAGATAATCACCCCTGGCAAATTCCACTAATTATATATAAACAGTAAGTAATTTTGTGTCTATGGTTAATAACATAGTATATCAAATTCATGCACACTCCTGCCTCTACAGCTAATAATTATCATAGTCAACATTTATGGAAAATTTTTAAGTCAGGCACTACTGTACATTCTTAGAGAAAATAAGTCATTTTGCTCTGGGGGGAAAATAAGATGAGTGCTGATAAAACTTTTTTTTCTGCTTTAAAAGAAAAGGAAATTGAAGCACAGAGAATTGGTACAAACATACTGATCATTTTCATATTTAGAAAATTAACATGAGAATAAACAGCCTTTAAATTGTAAAGAAACGAATAGCAGGTCCTTCAAAGCCATCCATCGCACATGATTCTTTTTGCTTGTTTTCTAAGGAAAGGCCTTGTATTGCTGTCAGTGTTATCATGAGTCAGGTAATTCCTGAGTTTCAATGCAGCAGAATTTTGGAAGAGAATAGTTTCATGTATTTTGTATGGAAGTAATGATGTCCAAATCTAATCCATGGTATCAGAGTTTAATCAGAATGCTGTTCTGACTCAAATGAAAAACACAGTCTCCTGTGGGCTTCTCATCCATAATAAAATCACTGAGATATGAAGAGTCCTGTGATGAGGGCTTTTAAGGTTCTGGCCATTGGCAAATAAGAAATCAATTGAGATTTGTTTTTCAAGAAGATGGTGTCATATTCCTATAGTTTGATCTTAGGAGGGAAGCCAAAAGCCAAATTGTGGACCATCTGGAGAAGAAATATAATGAAGAAAGCCAACAAAAATATAATTACAACCACTGGCTTAGAAATAACGACTGCATTTATTAAGAACAGCCTGAGTAGGTTTGCAAGCAACAAAGTTTGAACTGAATTTCCATTAGAACTATGGGAGTAGGATGAGAAAATATTTTTTGATACATAACCGTATGAAGATATTCAGTAAAATATTATAGGTCAAATATTCACACTTATAAATTTATCTTATTATTTACCAAGTGAGTTAATATTTTTAGATTCTTAACTGATAAGAAAGATCTTTTATTGAGCCTATCAGAGAATATATGAAGCAAGTACATTTTTATCTTCAAGAAACTTCAGTTTAGCTCTGAAAAACATAAAAATAAAGTGATATCTCTCCCAAGAGGGAAAAAAACAGTTTAAGAATGTTATTAATCCAGATTAAGAGAGTGTATCAGTCAAGATGTCAGTTAGTTTAGTAATTACAATGTGAATGCTCTCAATGTGTGCACAAAGACTTCTCAGCCACTCAGTATCTATGTCATACACTACGGTAAATACAGGTGCTGACAATAAACAGAAAATTCCTTTACTTTTTTAACCAACATAAAAATGAAGAAGGGAACAACTTTAACTACTAGTACAAACAGCAGAGAAAGAAATCAGCGGGCGTGTTAGACAAAAGAGTAACTATAGAATGCCGTGAGTGGCAGAAATAGTTTTCTCCAAGAAGAACACACGAATTGGTTATTCAATACCAAAGAGTCAGTCCTAAAAACATATATACGAGAAACACTATACAGACAGAATGGGCTATATTTAGTAGTATATTCATATATACATATATGAATGTAAGAAGAACTAGTGAAAAAGTGGCCATGAATTTGTAAGAGAGCAAGAAGGTGTATATGGAAAGGATTGGAGGAAGGAAAAAGAAAGGAGAAATGGTGTAATTTTTATTATAATTTCAAAAATGTTTAGAAAAGGAAAAATGAATCTGTAAAAAGTTTGTATGTACAGGGTTACTGACTTGAAGTACAGTTCAACAGTACTTTGGAAAATGGAGAGAGGGAAAAGCCTTAAACAGAAGAGCACTAATTGAAAAGACTGCCACACTAGGATTCGCTTAGTTTTAGTGCAAGAGAATAAAGAAATATTACAGATTGATTATTCAGTGCAGTGGAGTAGGAAAACTCAAGAAGGAAGGAAGCAAGGGAGGAAGGGAGGGAAGGAGGGAGGGAGGAAGGAAGGAAGGAAGGAAGGAAAGAAGAAAGGAAGGAAGGAAAGAAGGAAGGAAAAAAGGAAGGAAACGTAGAAAAGAGGGAGAGAAAGTGAATGAATGAATGAATGAATGAATGAATGAATGAATGAGACAAAGAAGTATATCTTTATCTCAATATTGCTAATAAGGAAGATTTCTTTCTTTCTTTCTTTCTTTCTTTCTTTCTTTCTTTCTTCCTTTTCTTTCCTTCTTCTTCTTCTTCTTCTTCTTCTTCTTCTTCTTCTTCTTCTTCTTCTTCTATTTTTTCCAAATAACAAACTCAATTCAGATCTACTATTATATAAAAAAAAATTATACCTTACATCCTGATTAGTTTATGTACTGACCAAATCTTATGATTTCTATTCATATCAAATGGAGTATATAATATAGAAAATTCTTGAGGGAAGATTGAAATTTCAAGTGATAGCTCAAATCTATATTTGTCAAACACAGGAAACTCATGGAAAGAACAGGCATTTTATCATCTATTTATCATCATTTTATCATCATTCTCTATATTTTACACTGTTTTACTTTGTGTTGTGTGGTTTGGCCAATACCTAACTATACCACATTGTAGTTTGGTATGTACTTTCTTCATTCTAAACAACATCTGGCTGTTGCCTCTCTAACCCCTTTAATTCTTCTCTCTTAATTAGTCCTTTATTATGTTGTCCCTGTTGTCAGGAGTGACAAGCCTCCTAATTTTCTATGAGTTCACTATAATACCTATGGCACATCTGTCCATCTAGCCATCTACAGGCCTAAAGAAGCTGAACACTAAGAAGGACCCTAGGAATGATGCTTAAATCCTCATTCAGAATGGCAAACAGGATAGATACCAGAAGTGATAGAAGAGAGGAAACAGGATGGGGGCCTACTATCAAGGATCCTCTGAAAGGATTCGCCCAACAGGGCATTGAAGCAGATGCTGAGACTCAAGGCAAAACTTTGGGCAGAGCACAGGGAGTCTTGTGGAAGAAGAAAGGGGTGGCAATAGAGAGACATGGAGGGGACAGCAGCTCTACAAGGAAACCAACAAAACTAAAAGATCTGAGCCCATGGGGTCCTGCAGAGACTGATGCACCAACAGAGGACCATGCATGGTGAGGAGCTAGACCCCCTGCTTAGTTGTGAATCTTAATTACTCATGTGATAGTGGTTAGTCAGCCTCCTTTGCTTCTGTAATAAGAGGCTTAAGAGGAATATGGTCATCCAAGAGGTCTCAGATTCTGTACTGAATCTGCCTAGGAAGATTTTAGTTCATTGTTAATGAACATTCTATAAGGCAGAATGTCCGCTGAGACAAACCAAGCAGATTTTTGGGGATAGCCTCTGATTGATATAAAATATCAAACATAGGTATTTGGAAAGAAATTGGTCTGTTTGTTTCCCTATGTTAGCACAGAGAAGCCTGAAAAGTGTATGGACTTGAGTATGTTTTTTCTTTGTGTTCTATTCTTTTTGCATAATGTTTGCAAGGTTATTATGAAACCCAGGAACCTACAATGGTATCTATAAGTTCTGTACTATCTAGAGAATTTTTCACCATAACTATACTCTCTGTTACGACTGAATGAATTTGTTATATATACAGGAAGCAAAATAGTAAAAATAGCGAGTAGCAGACACAAAGACACTTGAGATAAGTAGCAAAATGTCAGGAGGTGATCAGCACACCCAGTAGAGATGCCCAGAGTAGACCAATTGAGGGAGTAGACATAAGGTAGAATCATCCCGTAGACTGATTATAACACTTTGGAAATAGACTGGGGAAATCCTGCTGAAAAAGGACAGCAGGAGTTCCTCATCAAGTGTCCAGGGAAGAAAGGTTCCCCTTCTAAGTAAATGAACAAGTAGAAGCTTGGTCTTCATGATGGTCCCATAGCAGTTAGAGCAGGGGCTGTCCCTGACATGGATTCTGTTGCCTAATTTTGCATCACTTTCTGCTAGATGATCTGCCTTATCTCGCCTCAGTGAAAGAGGACATGTTTAGTCGTGATGCAACCTGCTGTGCTGGAGTGGATTGGTAGGGTGGCTCCCCTTTCCTGAGGAGAAAGGGAGGCAAGAAGGGGATGGGAGTGTGAAGGTGGGAGTGGGCTATGACAGGGGTATAAAATATAAAATAAAAAGAACAAGTAGAATCAGGTAGATAACACTATCAAATTAAGCACTTCCAGCCATCCATCAGAAATGACTGGAAGAACCTCAAAACAATCTTGCTGAACCTTTCCAGCATAGATTTGGGCAGACCAAGGCAAAGACTTTTTTCATGGATGAGTTAATACTTCACCTTCCCTTTTCAGGGACTTTTATATTCTGATATAAACAATAGAAACCTCAATTGGACATAGCTTTCTTTAAAAGTATATTTTATTTGCCTGATGTAATTGTTGTCTTGGAAGCTTACTGCCTTTGTCTGCTAAGGTAGGCCTAGTCCTAGACTTCTAAAAATACTAGAATGTTTTCAGCCTTTGAGACTTACTGCTGAATAAGCTCACCCTTTCTAGTTCTTTCTGAACCATGGCTAGCTGGTTCAATTCAGCTCTTCTGGGTCCAACTCCTATCGAAGCTGACTGATTCAATCTGACTTCTTAAACTTCTGACAGCAATGTTCTGCTTGGCCTCATACTAACTTTAGCAATATGTTCAAATCTGGTTCATGTTCATTCTCTGACTTGCTCTGTTTCCACCCGTGCCTAGCTTGTTCTCTTGCTGTAACCTGTTTCTACAGTTTCTGCTCTGCTTTTGTGAGAGTCGGGCATATCCTATTCTGCCAGATCTTTCTCTGATTTGTCAGTTTGTCTGTCAATTAGATGTCACTTTTCAAGCGTGGCTGTTCCCTTCTACAATCTAATTTTACCTTCCATTGTTTAGAAATAAAAGTGTGTACTAAGGTTGTGTTTGTGTCGCACTCAAAGTAGCCATGTTGCTGGATTAAAATCTCTCTACAGCTTCCCTTTTTGGTCCTCTCAAGAATGTTTTTGTACTTCTAGTTTCTTTTCATTACTGAGTTAGGGGACCAGACTGCCCAAAGGAGACTGCTTTGCCTTCAACAAGATTAAACTCCTAGATCCCCTGCACAGATGGAGCCCATGGCAGCTCAGTGTCCAAGAGGGTTTCTTAGTAGTGGGAACAGGGACTGCCTCTGACATGAACTCAGTGGCTGGCTCTTTGATCACCTCCACCTGAGGGGAGAGCAGCCTTACCAGTTCACAGAGGAAGACAATGAAACCAGTCCTGATGAGACCTGATAGACTAGGATCAGATGGAAGGGGAGGAGGACCTCCCTATCATTGGACTGGAGGAGGGGCATATGAGAAGAAGAGAGAGGGAGGGTGGGATTGGGAGGAGATGGGGAGGGGCTACAACTGGGATACAAAGTGAATAAACTGTAATTAGTAAAAATAAAATAAAATTTAAAGAGGTTAATTACTACTGAAAAAAGATTAAACAGAATATGAGAATGTTCCAATTATAAAGTATATTATAATATATTTTCTTAGTGGTTTTACAGTACTGCTATTTATTTTCAAGTTATGACAATAATCACTTTTGAAATATGATCAATTATGATCAATTTGTGGATAAATTTATAATGTCATCTCCAAAAGATAATTTACAGTTATGTACTTTGTTCTCTGTTGCAGAGACCTTGTGAATGTCTTAGAGTGAGTACCTCATATCTATCTTTTACAACTTACTGTAATATTTTTAAAAAATAAAAAAGGGTTTCTTAAAGAGTGTATTAGCTGATTGTCTCAGCTGGAAATTATTTTAGTGTCCAGCCACTTACTCAAGAGAGCACATTTTCTCACCAGATAGGCACAGGGAGACTAATAACTTGAATTTATTGAGAATATCATTATCTCTTGCACAAGTATTGAAGTGCTAATTATTGCTCTATTGCTTCCCAACATCTTCTCCAAACCACTGATCAGATCACACTATTGATCTTTTGTCACATTTAAAACATAGAGAGCCAGCATCTGGCTATAGTAATTCCCTTATTCACATCCTATAATACATGTCCTCTCATTCTATAAATCAAGTGTCCATGTTTTATAATATTTATTTTTATTGTGTATGCTTTTTGTTTGTTTTTTATTGGACAGAGTTTTTTTTTATACTTCAATATATTCTGAAAATATTTTCTTCTCCTGCACCTCTGAGGGAACTTCCCCACTTGCTCACCCACTAAAATTCAAACTTTTTTAAAAATTATTTATTTATTTTTTTATTTATTACAATTTATTCACTTTTTATCCCAGCTGTAGCTCTCTCCCTAGTCTTCTCCCAATTTCACCCTTCCTCCCTCATTTCCTCCTATGACACCCCCTCCATCTACTGATAGGGGAGATCCTCCTCCCCTTCCATCTAAAATTGGCCTAAAAATTCATACTCTTTCTTTCTTTCTCTCTTTATGAAACAGACAGCTGAAACTGATAAGAAAATAAAATTTTATAAAAAAAAAAACAAAAACTTACCAGAATAGGAAAAAAACAATCAAACAGGAAAAAACAAACAAACAAAAAACACAAAAACATAACAACAACAGGCCAAAGAAAAGTTTTAAGAAACACTAAAGATGCAAATGCATACACATTCTCACACATAGACATCCCATAGAAACACAAAACTGGAAACCATAATATGTACTCAAAAGACTCGAAGGGAAAAAAGAAAAAAGAGAGGAAGGAAGAAAGGAAGGAGGAGGAAGGAAGGAAGGAAGGAAGGAAGGAAGGAAGGAAGGAAGGAAGGAAGGAAGGGAAAAGAAAACAGCCTTGACAAAGCTTTATGAGACCAAGAACTTCCAGAAATGAAGTGTCCCATTCTAGAAAGGGGTTTCATATATTTGGGATGTTTTCCAAAAGGGCCACATGGGGACCCCCAAATAACTAAGTTAATTTCCAAGGCTATTGGTTACTCTCTGCAAACTGATGACAGTGCTTTATTTCAGAAGACCACTCGTAAAAGCTCATTGAGCATGAAGAAGTTGAGATGGTGACTACCTAGAGCCTTCACTCATGCTGACTACTCTTCAGGGAACTAGAAATACAGTGCACACTACAAATGGAGAAAGGCAAAGACCAAACTAAGCCCAAACCTCTCGATCTACAGGACTGACCTGACTACAAAATGTGCTAGTGTAACAGTGACACAAAGCTTGTGGGTCTAAAAAACTAATTGGCCTTAAGACATAGTCCAAGAGATGCTATCCATACTCAGTACTGCTCATGTGGCCAAGAACCACATGTTCTGCTAAAGAACATAGAAATAACATGACTCCTAACAAACTTTGGCTATACTCATTGATCAGTATCTTGCTCCGCTGCTCAGCCAATGCCAAAGAAAATTCCTCTGGTAGTAGACAGGAATAAATACAGGATTCACCTTTGAAAGATGTACAGAGATTGTGAGACCTTTAAACATTTAAACCTAAATGAAATGTCTCCATCAGGTTCCTTACCTCGGGACTCAGGGAATTCTGCAGGAGAGGGGTCAGAAAGACCGAAAGAGACAGAGGATATGGAGAATACCAAGGAAACAAAGCTTTATGTTCTGAATAATTTTATATCAACTTGATACAAGCTAAAGTTATATGAGAGGAAGAAACATCAATTAAGATAATGCCTCCATAAGATCAGGCTGTAGGCAAACCTATAAGGCATTATCTTAATTAGTGATTAATGGGGAAGAGACAAGCCCATTATAGGGTGTCCTGTCCTGTGCAGGAGATTCTGGGTTCTATACAAGAGCAGGCTGAATAAACCAGAGGCAATAAACCAACAAATGGCACTATAAAATGGCCTCTGTATTAGTTCCTGACTTTAGGTTCCTGCCCATTTGGAGTTCATGTCCTGACTTCCTTCAGTGATGAATGCTGATTTGCAAGGTTAAGCAAGATAAAACCTTTCCCAAGTTTCTTTGGTCACAGTGTTTCATTACAGCAATGATAACCATAACTATGATGTCTTCTAAACCACTGTTTTTTAACCTGTGGGTTGTGACCCTCTTAGCAGTCCAGAGAGGACTTCACAGAGGTTGCCTAAGACCCTTGGAAAACACATACATGTACATTACAATCCATAAGACTAGAATTAAGAAATTAGAATTAAGAAATTTCAATAAAAATAGTCTTGTGGTTTGGGTCATTACAACATGAGGAACTATACTAAAAGGTAGCAGCATTAGGAAAGAGGAGAACCACTGTTCTAAACAGAAAGAGGACCACCTGCTCAGGTCTGGGCCAGAGGCTTGGTTTCTTTTTGAGACAATGCTTCACGTGCCTCCTGTTTGGCCTCAAACTAGTTAAAAGGAAGACATTGAACCCTGCATCCTCCTAACTCCGTTAAAAAGGTCTGGGGATATCCAGGGTGTCCAATCCTATTCTGCTTTGTATAGTGCTAGGAGTGCCACTGAAGGCTTTGCACATACAGCATAGCTCTGTGACTACCAACCTACATCCCTTCTCACACACCAGAGTTAGTTCAGAGCAACTAAAATTTCTCTCACCATGGAATTCTTTATCACATGTTCAACCAAAAAGTCTAAGCCATACCAATTCCTCTTTCTTAACAAAAAAAAAAAACTTGAAATATAAAGTTATTACAACAATACTTAGAGAACTTGTCCTTAAATTTCTTTTCTACAGATAATATGAGTTGAGAGTCACAAAGCCCTCATTCTGCCTTCTGCCTTCAGGTCTGACTGACAATCAAGTTTTCCTTTCATAAATGAAGATAAACTCAGTGAGTTGGTATGGGCTTGCAAATAGCATGTGGCATGGCAGATCTTCAATAATTATTATTTCTTTAGGCCTACCTTCTCATGATGCTTCTACTTGATAAACTCATTTATGCTGTGATATATATTATCATATATTAGCTTAATACAGTTGCTTCATTTGAACTGAGAATTAGAACTGACAAAATCAGTTTGCAGCTAATTTTCTAAATAACGCAAGAAACCAAGAGTAAAACTTGAGACTCCACCTAGCTGAATGCAGGCTAGATTGCTGTTTCCCACATCACTAAAACCCCATGCGAATCCCCTGTGTCTACTGCTTATAGGGTTTCAGGATACAGGCCATCAAATTCGAGCCAGAAGGGATCTTGGCCACCACCACTGCAACCTTGGCATCACAAATGTTTTTAAGGCAATGGACGGGGGTTATTTTTGATTCCCATCAGTGTGAAAAGGAAAACTCTCGTATTTTTGGTAAATGATCTCTGCGGGTCTCCAAGGCAACTAAGATTGATGAAAAGCACAAGGGAGTTCGATCCCTATGAATGATAAGAGAGATTTGACTGGGGGCCCAGATCTCAGCCCAGTCCAGGCACACACTCGTCTCAGACGTACAGACATGAGGCTCAGTGCAGGTGTTTTATGACATGTATTGTGATTATTCAAGCTTTTCCTTTCCTCTGTGGCATTAATTGAGGAATCAGAATCCAGAGTCCCTCAAACCCCACAAGGACCCAGAGAGCAACGAGTGTCTGTAATCAGACCCTGTTTAACTCAAAAGGGATGCTCTTATTTCAGCCCAGAAAGGCCTACTACAAGAATGTTTACTTTCACTGACATGATAATGGTTCCAATTTTAAAAAGTAAAATAAAGTATGCATTTAATACGGCTCGTGTATTTGAACTAAGTATGGGAACTGTCAATAAAGAAAATCTTTGTTTTGGATAAAATGTTAGAGCTAGTATTTTTCCCCATATTTTCACATATTCGGAAGAAAAACACCCAATGGTTTGTTTATTGGTAAATAATGTATAATTATTATAAACCGATATATTTTTATAAAGACTACAATTGAACAGGAAATAAAACTTACAACAGAAGAATAACCATTAGGAAGGACAAGATGGCGGCGCCACGAGATCACTGCATCTGAGGAGCAGGACAACATTTTCCATAAAGTGACCAAGAGACTGAACTCTGAGCCCTGAAACAACAGCGATCTTATTTCCCAGGTGAGAGGACACCCCCACGTCGTGGGAATCAGTCGGGTCCACTCTCAGGTCACCTAGCCAGACCCCGGAAGAGATCCTGGGTCTCGCAGGCACTAAGTCACCAGACCAGAGCCACATGCCTGCATGTCCTGATCACCTTCCCAGGCTGATCAGTGGGCACAAAATACACTAGAGACTGGGAGTCCCAGCCATGAAAAAACCCCAAAGGAAAAGTAGGAAACTGTACTGACTTGGGTCACGCAGTCTTTCCCTGGAAAAAAGTCTCATAGACCTGCGGGTACAAGTCGCCATCACTGAACTGGGCTCCAGCCATGGGCACAGACAGTTTCTGTGCACTCAGCTCTCCAGCACAGGCAGAGCTGTGTGCTCCAAGGCACCAGAGACTGGGAGTCACAGTCGGAAGAAAACCCCACAGGGAAGGAAGCAAAGGGGACAGACTTAGGCCACCCAGCATATCCCTGGAAAAGATCCTGCAGACTGGCCCAACCCAGGGACCTGCTGTGCCCCAGATAGCCTGCTGTTACCAGGAGAGCGGTACCCACCCACCACAGATTACCGCTTGGGTACTGGGGCACAGAGCCCCAACCTCAGACCTACAAAAGCCTGGAATCCCTGAGATCAACCCTCAGATACTGCTCCAAGGGGCAACCAGCTATCCCTAACAAAACTGACCAAACCATGGGACACACAGGTTACAGCAGCATTTCACTAAATTTACAGCAAGAAACCCAGAAGCAGGGCAGCTGTCTTCAGGACTCCTCTGGGTGAGAGGAGAGTCCTCTCGACTAACAAAGACCACAGTTACCACTCAGGTCTCTATACCTGAGGTGAGCAGCAACAACTCCTGAAAAACACTGGCCATCCAGTGACTATACCCAAAAAGCTGAGAAGGCTTCTCCCAGGAAAAAACCATCTTCCTGCCAAGGGGATTCTCTCCACCACAAGATTCCAGGACCCACCAGAAACTAACTCCAAACACCTAGCCAACGTAAAAGCTCAACCAACAAAAGACAGAGCAATATGGCATCTCTAGAACCCAGTTATCCAGGGGCAAGTAGCCCTGGACACCCTAGCATAATTGAAATTCAAGAAGACCTAACATCTATGCTCGTGAAGAGGATAACAGAGGAAACAAATAAAATGCATAAAGACCTAGAGGAGGATAAACTTAAACCGAGTATGGCCATCTGTAAAGAAATAGAGGAAGTTGCAGCCAAACAGTTTGAGGCCTTTAAAGAGGAAATGCTTAAATCACAGAAAGAAATAAAAGAAACAGGACTGTTGAAAGAAACAGCTGAAGGAATTGATGGAAAAACAGGAAAATACAGTGAGACGGTGAAGGAAATCAACAAAATGGCTCAAGATCTGATGATACAATTGGAAAAATTAAAGAAAACACAAATGGAGGAAATTGTAGAGAGAGAACTTAGGGAAGAAAACAGGAACTATAGAGGTTAGCATAACCAGTAGACTACAAGAGATAGAAGAAAGAATCTTAGGTTTGGAAGATACAATGGAAGATATAGATGTATCTCTCAAATAAAATGTTAAATCTAAAAAATTCCTGACAAAGACCATCCAAGAAATTCAAGACAACATAAAAAGACAAAACCCAAGAATAATAATAGAGGAAAAAGAAGATTCCCTGTTCCAAGGCCCAGAAAATATTTTCAACAAAATCATTGAAGAAAATTTCCCCAACTTAAAGGAGAGGCCAATAAGAATACAAGAGGCCTACAGAACACCCAATAAAGTAGACCAGAAAAGGAAATCCTCCTGCCACATAATAATCAAAACCATAAGTATACAGAACAAAGAAAAGACACTAAAATCTGCAAGGGAAAAAGGCCAAGTAACATATAATGGCAAACCCATTAGAATCACACCTGACTTTTCAACAGAGACTATGAAAGCCAGAAGGGCCTGGACAGATATCATGCAGACCCTAAGAGAACACAGATGTCAGCCCAGGCTACTATACCCTGCAAAACTCTCAGTCCTCATAGACGGGGAAAACAAGATATTCAATGACAAAAACAAATTTCAAGAATACCTACACACAAATCCAGTGTTACAGAAGACACTAGAAGGGAAAATACAACCCAAGAAAACTAGCTACTTTCAAGAAATCACAGGAAATAATTAACTTCACTACAGTAAAACAAAGAGCAACCAAGCACACAACCTTATGACCATAGCCAACATCAAAATCAAAGGATCTAACAGCCACTGGTCATTAATCTCTCTCAACATCAATAGATTCAATTCTCCAATAAAAAGACACAGACTAACAGAATGGATGTGTAAACAAAAGCCAGCAATCTGTTGCATACAAGAAACACAGCTAAGTCACAAAAAATAGACATTACCTGAGGGTAAAGGGTTGGAAGACTGCTTTCCAAGCAAATGGATGCAAGAAGCAAGCAGGAGTAGCCATTCTAACATCTGATAAAATAGACTTTCAACCAAAATTAATAAAAAAAGATGAGGAAGGACATTTCATACTCATCAAGAGAAAATTCCACCAGGAAGACATCATAATCCTGAACATCTATGCCCCAAATATAAGGGCACCCACATTTGTAAAAAAAAAAAAAAAAAAAAAACCACAAACATTGATAAAACTTAAACCACACATAGATCCCCACACATTAATAGTGGGAGACTTCAACACCCCACTCTCAACAAAGGACTTGTCAACAAAACAGAAATTAAACAAAAAATAATGTCTCTAATAGAGGTCACGAATTATATGGACCTAACAGATTTTTACAGAACCTTACACCCAAACACAAAAAGAATTCACCTTCTTCTCAGCACCTCATGGAAGCTTCTCAAAAATAGACCACATAGTTGATCACAAAGCGAGTCTCAACAGATACAAGAAGATTGAAATAATCCCTTGAATCCTGTCTGAATACCATGGAATAAAGCTGGACCTCAATAACAACAGAAATAGCAAAAAGCCTACACACACATGGAAAGTGAACAACTTGCTACTAAATGACAGCTGGGTCAGGGAAGAAATAAAGAAAGAAATTAAAGTCTTCCTAGAACTCAATGAAGACACAACATACCCAAACCTGTGGGACACAATGAAAGCAGTGCTAAGAGGAAAGTTCATAGCACTAAGTGCCTTCAAGAAGAAATTCGAGAAAGCTCATTCAAGCAACTTAATGGCTCACTTAAAAACCCTAGAAAAAGAAGAAGCAGACACACCAAAAAGAAGTAGATGGCTAGGAATAATCAAACTCAGGGCTGAAATCAATCAATTAGAAACAAATAAAACAATTCAAAGAATCAATGAAACCAAGAGCTGGTTCTTTGAGAAGATCAACAAGATACACAAACCCTTAGCCAAGCTAATCAAAAGGGAGAGACACCATCCAAATCAACAAAATAAAAAATGAAAAGGGGGACATAACTAGAGACACTGAAAAAAATCCACACTATCATTAGGACTTACATCAAAAGTCTATATGCCTCAAAATTTGAAAATCTAAATGAAATGGACAATTTTCTTGATCGATTCCACTTAGCAAAGCTGAATCAGGACCAGGTAAATCAATTAAATAGTCCTATATCCCCCAAGGAAATAGAAGCAGTCATCGAAAGTCTCCCATCCAAAAAAAGCCCAGGACCTGATGGTTTTGGTGCAGAATTCTATCAGACATTCAAAGAAGAGCTAACTCCAATTCTCTTCAAACTGTTCCACAAAATCGAAACAGAAGGAACATTACCAAACTCATTCTATGAAGCCACAGTCACCTTGGTACTTAAACCTCACAAAGACCCAACAAAAAAAGAGAATTTCAGGCCAATCTCCCATATGAATATTGATGCAAAAATACTCAACAAAATACTTGCACACCGAATACAAGAACACATCAAAGATATCATCCACCAAGACCAAGTAGGCTTCATCCCAGGTATGCAGGGGTGGTTCAATATACGGAAATCCATCAATGTGATCCACCATATTAACAAACTGAAAGAAAAAAAAAAAAAACACATGATAATCTCCCTAGATGCTGAAAAAGCATTTAACAAAATCCAACATCCATTCATGTTTAAAGTATTGGAGAGATCAGGGATACAAGGCGCATATCTAAACATAGTAAAGGTGATATACAGCAAGCCTATAGGCAACATCAAACTGAACAGAGAGAAATTTAAAGCAATCCCACTGAAGTCAGGGACAAGACAAGGCTGCCCACTCTCTCCATATCTCTTCAACATAGTTCTGGAAGTCCTTACTAGAGCAATAAGAGAGTTGAAGGAGATCAAGGGGATACAAATTGGAAAGGAAGAGGTCAAATTATCACTATTTGCAGATGATATGATAGTATAAGTGAGTGACCCCAAAAACGCTACCAGGGAACTCCTACAGCTGATAAACAGATACAGCAAAGTGGCCAGATACAAAATTAACTCAAAAAAAAAAAAATCAGTAGTTCTCCTGTATACAAAAGACAAAAGGCTGAGAAAGAAATTGGGGAAACAACACCCTTCACAATAGCCACAAATGACATAAGGTACCTTGGAGTAACCCTAACCAAGGAAGTCAAAGACTTGTATGAAAAAAATTTCAAGTCTCTGAAGAAAGAATTAGAAGAAGATATCAGAAGATGGAAAGATCTCCCATGTTCATGGCTTGGCAGGATTAACATAGTAAAAATGGCCATCTTACCAAAAGCAATCTACAGATTCAATGCAATTCCCATCAAATTACCAACACAATTCTTTACAGACCTGGAAAGAAAAATTCTCACCTTCATATGGAACAACAAGAAACCCAGAATTGCTAAAACAATCCTCTACAATAAAAGATCTTCTGGAGGTATCTCCATCCCTGATCTTAAGCTGTACTATAGAGCAACTATAGAGTAATAAAAACTGCATGGTACTGGCATAGAAATAGAATGGTGGATCAATGGAACCGAACGAACAGAAGAACCAGAAACAAACCCACACACTTATGGACACCTGATCTTTGACAAAGACCCCAAAACCATACAATGGAAAAAAAGATAGCATCTTCAACAAATGGTGCCAGTCTAACTGTATGTCTACATGTAGAAAAATGCAAATAAATCCTTACTTATCAGCCTGCACAAAAGTAAAGTCCAAGTGGATCAAAGACCTCAACATAAAACCAGACACATTAAATCGGTTAGAAGAAAAAAGTGGGGAAAACCCTAGAAGTCATTAGTATAGTAGACAACTTCCTGAACAGAAGACCAACAGCACAGGCTCTAAGAGCAACAATCAATAAATGGGACCTCATGAAACTGAAAAGCTTCTCTGTAAAGCAAAGGACACAGTCATCAAAACAAAGCGACTGCCTACAGATTGGGAAAGAATCCTCACCAACTTTTTATCTGAGAGAGGGCTAATATCCAGTATATATAAAAAACTAAAGAAGCTGAGAATCAGCAAACCAAGTAATCCAATTAAAAAATGGGAACAGAGCTAAACAGAGTACTCTCTGTAGAGGAATATGAAATGGCAGAGAAACACTTAAAGAAATGCTCAATGTCATTAGCCATCAGGGAAATGCAAATCAAAATGACCTTGAGATTTTACCTTACACCTATCAGAATGGAGAAGATGAAAAACTCAAGTGACAACATATGCTGGAGAGGTTGTGGAGAAAGGGGAACCCTTCTCCACTGCTGGTGGGAATGTGAACTTTTACAACCACTTCGGAAATCAATCTGGTGCTTTCTCAGACAACTAGGAATAGTGCTTTCTCAAGATCCAGCCATAGCACTCCTAGGCATATATCCAAAAGATTCTCAAGTACACAATAAGGACATTTGCTCAACCATATTTGGAGCAGCTTTATTTGTAATAGCCAGAAGCTAGAAACAACCCAGATGCCTCTCAACTGAGGAATGGATGCAGAAATTGTGGCACATATACACAATGGAGTATTACTCTGCAATTAAAAAATAAGGAAATCATGAAATTTGCAGTTAAATGGTGGGACATGGAAAGGGTCATCCTGAGTGAGCTGGCCCAGAAGCAGAAAGACACACATGGTATATACTCACTTACATAGACATATAACATAAGATAAACCTACTAAAATCTGTACATCTAAAGAATCTAATCAAGAGAGAGAACCCTGACTAAAATGCTCAATCTCCTTCCTGAAAGGCAAAGTGGATAGACATCAGAAGAAGAAGAAAACAGGAAACAACCTAGGAACCTGCCACAGAGGGCCTCTGAAATGCTCTGCCCTAAAGACTATCAAAGCAGGTGCTGAGACTTATGGCCAACTGTTGGGCAGAGTGCATGGAATCTTATGTAAGAAGTGGGAAATAGTAAGATCTGGAGAGGACAGGAACCCCACAAGGAGAGCAACAGAACCAGAAAATTTGAACACAGGGGTCTTCCCAGAGACTCATACTCTAACCAAGGACTATTCATGGAAATAACCTAGAGCCCCTCCACAGATATAGCCCATGGCAGTTTAGTGTCCAAGTGGGTTACATAGTAATGAGAAGAGGGACTGCCTCTGACATAATCTGATTTGCCTGCTCTTTGATTACCTCCTCCTGAGGGGGGAACAGCCTTACCAGGCCACAGAATATGACAATGCAGCCACTCTTGATGTGATCTGATAGACTAAGATCAGAAGGAAGGAGAGGAGGACCTCCCCTATCAGTGGACTTGGGGAGGGACATGGGTGAAGAAGGGGGAGGGAGGGTAGGAGCTGGAGGGGAGGAGGGTGGGGCTTATGGGTGATACAAAGTGAATAAAGTGTAATTAATAAAATAAAATTAAATTTAAAAAAGTTAGAACATATATTATTTGTAAAATTGATGTATTCAATTAAAAATACTGAATTGTTTCCCCTATTTTCAGTTATGCAAACTGAATTTGCTACCAAGGGACAGTACAGTTTTTGGGTCCATGCATGGTGTTTTATGCATATAATCCATAATAATCCATATAATGGATATAATCCATATAATCCAACAACTCAATAGGATAGGGTAAAGGAAAAAAACAGCTTGGCATACATGTAAATCATCTTAATTAATTAATCAATTACAAACAAATGTGGATAATTATCTTGGTTTTCTTTGTAGTATAGGGTTTAGAGTATGTGTAGAGATCATGGGGTAGACAAATTACCTTTGAGGTTCAAAGCCAACTACTACAACAGAGTGATTTCCATGTCACTCTGTAGTACATAGTGATACCATGTCTTAAAACAAAACAAAACAAAAAAAAAACATGATTAAAATATGTTTTTAAAATGTAAGGATAAAAAGGAAGAAAACTGTTCAAATTGCTGAATTGTTGCAGTGATAGTTTTAATAATCCTAGGGTAAATCAATATTTTATTTCTACAAAATTCTATATGTGATCTTATTATTAGCTCAGTTAATTTGTTCATAGTAAGTAGAATCTTGAGCAGCATTTATAGCCTCTGAACTTTTTTCTGTATAGAAGAAGAATAAACTTGTCAGTCAAGAGTCATCTGAGCTTATAAAAATGAATCTATTATTTTCTGTTGAGAAATGTGATTGTATGTCTCCAGCTTGAAAGGCCTTCAGCCCTCCTCCAAGTCAGAGATATTTTGTCTTCCAAATGACTCTGTTACACACTTTAAACATAATAAGCTAAACAAAACTAATAATGAACTACTCATGTCTTTATCTAATGACATGTTTGAATGTGGAAAATAGTATTTCTCATTTTGTTTGTGCTCAATTACTAGGAAAAAAATACTTGGAAAATCCCTAGCAAATATGCTTCCAAGTTTTACCTCAAAGAAATTATAAAGATGAAAACAAAAGTGTTATTATTTCTATTATTTTGAGATATTAAATTATTTTTACATATGAAACAAATTTTTTGCAAAGATGATCCCATGGCCAGAGTTGTCTTAGTTTGAGCTAAAATGTTGCTGTTGTTCTACCTGAAAGGGGAATGTTGTTGATTTTTAGTAAATAAGATCAGTTTCCTCATCTATGAATGAAAGGATATCTCGAGAAAATTCAACACAATACTTGAATATCAAACAACTTTCAGATTTTTACTATGTTTATACCAGTTAAATACAGGTACTAGGTTAATGAAGGATGTTTACTTTATTCTATTAATATGAATATACAAAGGAAAAGCCATGAAACAAATCACCACAATACCAGAACACATCCTTAAATGAATAATGATTTTGTTATTATTATTGGAATTTTGTTACAGCTTAGTTTTCTCCATTTTTATAGTCATTAAATGTAGACCAGTATCCATCTTGCTATAGCAGGAAACATATCAGTAACATACATCGAGAATTCTTATTATTTGAGTGAGAAAAACAATTTAATAGCATTATGTAATAAGCCTCATTCAAATACCAGCATGGCACTGAAACAAAGATTTTTATGAACTAGAATTTCTAATGACCACATTTGAAATATCATATATCTCTTCTTGTCTCAATTTCCGGTTACATAAGAAATACTTGTTATGACCAATCAAAGTAATTTCATAGCTGAATATTTTTAAAACACTAAAAATCATAATATAAGCATATATCTTACAAATCTTCAGCAAATATGAATGTCCATCTTTTCTTCTCCTCAGAAAGCTAAAGTGACATTCACAACAGTTTGTGCTTTAGAATTCTATGACATTTCCTTGAGATGCTCATGTAAATTTCACAATTCAGGAAGCTGAAAACATTGAACACCTTAATAGCTCAGTTGGTGTGAAAAGACCAACTTAAATATCTTTGAGCATTCACATGGGAATTCATATAACTCAGAATCACATTTAGTTTACAACAAACCAGTAATCCAAAAAGTAAACCTTTTTTTTTTTTTGATTGTTTGTTTGGGTTTTTTACAATTTATTTGTTTGGTTTTTGTTTGTTTGTTTGGGTTTTTTTAAGGGGTCTCTCTTTTATTCATTTTATATTTTATTTATTAAGCCATTCTTCCCACTGTTTCTCCAAACAAGGACCATGTATGGATGCAACCTAGAGCCCCTGCTCAGACCTAGCCCTTGGTAGCTCAGTATCCAAGTGTGTACCCTAATAAGGGGAACAGGGACTGTTTCTGACATGAACTCTATGCCCCCCCAAGGAGAAGCAGCCTTGCTAGGCCACAGAGGAGGACTTTACAGCCAGACCTGAAGACACCTGATAAACCAGTATCAGATGTAAGGGAAGGAGGTTTGCCCTTATTAGTGGACTTGGAAAGGGGCAGGGAGGAGATGAGGGTGGGAGGGTAGAATTGGGAGGGATAGAGGAAGTGGGATACAGCAGGGATACAAAGTTAGCAAACTGTAACTAATAGTAAAAAAATAAAAATTAAAAAAAAAAAAGTCATTCTTCCCATGGCTGGAATCTACTCTGATACTCACCAATCGGACTGAATCTAATACCATGGTCTCATGTCTCCTTCCATTTGATTTTAATTAAAACATTAGGAATTAAAAATTCTACTATAAACAACAGTCTTGAACATGAGATTAAAAAAAATTATCATTCTATCTCAATTTTTCTATTCTTGATTCCTGTTACTTGGGCCCACTGTGGTTACGAGTACCCATTTAATTTAAAACAGCTTACTTGGAGAAGAAAATTATATGGAAATAAGATACATACAATTATAAAACGGAGAACATTGATGGCTGATGACTCTGAAGAATTTTTGGAAATTGTGAGATAGTATGGGGGAAAAAAGTGGACAACTAGAGGTCAGAGAATAACTTGAGACAGGCCCAAACTTAAGCGAAGAGCTGACACATGAATGGAAGCTGGAGCAACTCATGGCTGTCCAGGTTCAGGCGTAAGCAGTCAATATCCAATGGAATATTGGGATACTTTCCAATGGGAAAGTATGTGACTACCTCCGTAAGCAGACGAAATAAACAAATATCAAGGAATGAACCTGTACAGCATCTAAGTTTGATGACAGCTGTTGTCAGTTTTGACCCAAGTTCTACACATGTAAATTGTTATCAGTTTTCTTTAAATGCCAGCAGTAGGCAGTATAAATACATTAATAAGGCTCTGTTATCTAAGGTTTTTGTCTTTAGCTTGAATATCTCTCAATATCTGCTATGAGTAATAATAGTGAAAACAATAATCAAAATGATACCTACATGAATATAGTGGTTTCCAATCACTAGGGGAAAAGCTGTCCTAGAAGAACAGTTGAACAAATGAATCTTTTGTTCCCAAGTACAAGTACAAGGCAGCTGTTTACTTATAATCGAATCCATTTCAGATACCCTTATTCCAGCAATCAAGGAAGCAGTATATTTGAATTTTTTCAAAGCAATATTGTCCAGTATTTCCCATATTGAAATTTGACTGTCAATTATCTCTTTGTTCAATGTATAAAATTAGTTACAATCTGTACTTTTCTAGTAGTTGGACTTCTAGCAGGGTACCCGTGAGGCAAACCATGATCTCAGTGGGTTAATATTATATACGATTATATAGAATATTGTATGTATGAACATAAAATGATTAATTAAATGTATTTTCTTAAATAGACATCTAAATAAATAATCAGTTCACATAGCAGATAAAGGCCCTGGTCTGTCCAGAATCTATAATATATAGATTGCATTATATATTGACTTCATGATTATCATTACCATGGATGTTGTTATATGAACTATAGGCCAAGACAAATATCAAACTGGAAGAGTAGCTGAAAGTGAAGAGTAAGGGAAAATAAGCTTCAGGACTGGAAATGGCCATCAATGAGCATTAGCCTCATTCACAACAATCCCCAAGTAAATTTGGTTTTTACTTGGAAGGGTGCTGTATAATATTTACTTCTGTTGCCTAAAGACCTACAGTAGGTGATATCTTGAATAGGAGGTTCCCTTAGCCTCGTGCATTTGACTACTTGGGGGAGTAACAAAACTGTTTGAGGGGCTTTGGCATTGTGGCCTTGTTAGAGGAAGTATGTCACTGGAGGTGAGCTTTGAGAGATTTTCTTTTAATTTTAATTTTATTTTATTTTTAATTACACTTTATTTACTTTGTATCCCCCCTCTAGTTCCCTCCCTCCTCCCCTTTCTCCATGCATGCCCCTCCTCAAGTCCACTGGTAGGGGAGGGTTTCATTTTCTTCCTTCTGATCCTAGTCTGTTAGGTCTCATCAGGAGTGGCTGCATTGT
This sequence comes from Meriones unguiculatus, assembly GCF_030254825.1. Classification (NCBI taxonomy): domain Eukaryota; kingdom Metazoa; phylum Chordata; class Mammalia; order Rodentia; family Muridae; genus Meriones; species Meriones unguiculatus. Next base: position 101,854,935 of record NC_083355.1, on the reverse strand, counting down.
CTTCCTCTGTGGCCTGGTAAGGCTGCTCCCCCCTCAGGGGGAGGTGATCAAAGAGCAGGCCAATCAGTTCATGTCAGACTTGCATCATTTTAAGTTTGCTCTTTCTGTTTAATTCTTGTGGTTCAAGATGTGAGCCCCAGATTCCTGCCTCAGCCAACATACCTTTACTCCATCATCATGCATTCTAACGCTCTGAAACCATTCGCTCAGATAAATTCTTCTGTAAATTGCCTTAGTCATGATATTTTATCAGAGCGGTAGAAAAACTATTAATACACAATAGTTGCACGTGTATTTTTTTTTTTTTTACTAAGACTAAGGGATGTGAGTGTGTTTGTGTATCTATATATTGTGTATTACTCGCCATACTGCATTGTGAGTAATGATCACTTTGTTCAATGAAGAGATATGTGTGAGACTCTACTGTAAAGATGTCATTAAAATTGTTAGAAGTTAAAAGAATAATCCTTTTGTGAATAAAAATTCTACATCATATACTAATTAGTATACTTTCTCACTGTATATAATCACAGTGAAACACAACAGACGTGCTGCTGCCTTGACCTACTTTCAAACAGAACCAAGGTAACCACTGCAACTTTCACCTCAGCCACTCCTCACCTTGTCCCAGGATGGTTCCCCTAAATTGTTGCAAAGGCTACCTCACTTGCTTCTCTCTTTCCACCCATGATTCCCAGAGTTGTCTCTTAAAAGTTGTTACCTCATGTTAGGTCTACATCAAAATTCCTGAAAGAGATGACTAGCTCGGTCAGATTAAAATCTCAAGCTCATACATTCAATTCAAAGACACTCTTGGTGTCTCAGCTCCTGTTACCTCTTTGAACTTGGATCCCACTCCGTTCCATCTTGCTCACACCACTCCAATTATCTGGTCTCTTTGTTACTTTCCAGACACACAGTGAATCTGTTTTGGATTCACTTGCCTCTGCATCAGTGCTCAAAGCACCAACTTGGCTCATTCCCAGTGTTTCAGTGTTTTGTCTAAGATCAAAGTTACCTTTTCATAGCAAACGGTGCAGTCTGTCTTCATATACCTTTAACCTCCCATTGTCTGCATCCTGTATCTCATGGAGATTTTTATATTCAAGTTTTTCCTCTCCAACCTCAGAATAAATGCTGTTCTATGGCAGTTTGGAGTTTGCTTTGCTCACTGTGCCTCCAAAGCATACAGGATAGTGGTTGGTACTGTGGACAGGTTTCAGTCTAAAACCCCAGAAATTTACTCACTTTGAAACACCAGTCACTAAACTTATATAAGATTGAGTATGTCACAAGAAGTGAACCTGACAGCCATCATACTTTTGTTTTTTGTTTCTTTTTTCAACACCTTCTCCCCCAACTGTGAAATAAGTCTGGCATTGATATTTTATAACTTTTTAATCAAATTTCTTTCAAATATATTCTTCCAGTTGATTGAAATGCTAAAAGAGATATCAATGAAATAAGATTGCATTGACAGAAGGAGGCATTGTTTCTTTCAGGAATATTCCTTGTAGTTCTATTTTAAATAACGAATAGCTTATTTATTGTATTTTTCTACTAAAAATACTGAGTTGTGTCTATATTAATCAATCTTAATGGTTTTTCATAAATAATAGAAGATCACTGATACTCAACCCTTCAATTTTTTAAGTACTTATTTCATTTTATTCTATGCATGTTTTGCCTGTATATTTATCTGTGTGAAGGTGTCATAACTCCTGGAGATGGAGAATTAAACCCACGTCCTCTGGAAGATTAGCCAGTACTCTTAACCGCTGAGCCATCTCTCCAGCCTAACTCTTCAACTTCTCAATGAAATATTTCCCTTTACATTTTTTAGTATTTTAACATAAAAATTAATACTGGCAGGAAACTAAGAAATACACAAATACTTTTAAATAATTATATCCCTTGACGCCAAAACAGGGAAGGACATCAATTTTATTGAGCTCAGAAAAAAATTCAGTGTTTTGTCTAACTTTGTAGAGTTTATATTTCTCAGGCTCAAAGACTTCACACAGTTGTGACTTTAAGTGTAAGGCAAAACATTATTTGAGCCATCAATTCCAAAAGGCAACATTTCAGTAAAATTTGAAGTGTTCTTAAGGTATTAATTAAAATTCAAGTTCACAATAAAAGAGCATATTTAAGAAGTCAGATACACTTAAAATTTCCAGTGTTCCCTGTGTTTGGTTTTTACTACAGTTGTGTGTGGATATGGCACTCCTTTCCCTCTCTGTCCAGCCAGAAAGTACACTTTAGTAACTTCTAACCACATCCCAGCAGCTTTCCACAATCAATGCTGACTTCTTATCCACTTTACATTCCATGCCAATTCAATTATGACTAAGCTGCTGCTTGGGAATTCTGTAGTTTCTAAGAAGAGAACCGCTAAAAATTTGGTGAGCTGATATTTATCATAAGAGAACAAACTCAGTTCTCCCCTTAGTTCATTGAACAGGTGAATTCATATTTGAAGTCTAGAATTTAGAGTAGGATATACCTGAAATTCTATCAGAAGAGACAGCAAACTCCTAAGACCAAGCTTTATGCCAGTGAAAAGTCCACATTTCCCATCAAAGAGATATTCAATGTTTACATATATACATATATATATACATACATGTATATATATATATTGATATATTTTGCTATATATTGATATATGTGTATATATATATATCAACAACCAAGATGATTAACTCAAAAGAATAGATTATTGAACAGGATATGGACTATGCTTCCAATGTATTTAATTTTAAGATGGTCACATCTGTGTGTGGGTGTATGCACCTTAGGACAGGCTCACATAGAGGTCAGGAGATGGCATCAAATGCTGTGGAGTTAAAGTTACAGGAAGCTGTGAACTAACGAACTTGCATGTTACCAGCTGAACTCAATTCCTCTGCCAGAAGAGCAAGCAGGCTTAACTGCTCAGTCATCTCTCCACTCCCTACATTTCCAATTTATGACTTAATTCTCAAAGCTGATTACACTACACTGTTTAAACAAATCAGCAAGAATACCATAGATTTCTGCTTGTATCAGCCTTGCTGATGACTCAGGACGTTCACTCCCCGCCATTCCCTCCAGCCTTCCTCTGAGGTGGAGAGCTGGTGAAGAGCCTGAGAATCTCTAAGTAACTCAAGAACTGTTAAAAAACAAATTATGTGAATAATTCTAAAGTTCCGATTTCAGTTTAGTTCTGTGAGCCTTTATTATTCCTGTTGAAAAAAACTGAGGCTCAAGAGGAGGCCTCTGTGGTAGAATGCTTGTCTCAGAGCAGGAATGCCGTCCAAAATCAAGTAAAGAACTCCACGCTGCACATCTGCTTTCCTTGTCCTTACAGGATAGAGGAAGGAGCATTTCAGTGACTTCAGATTTCATGGCTAACCTGACTTGCAGTGCAAGAACCTACCTCCCTTTCTTAAAAAAAGGATGTTATTCAAATATACTTATTCTCTTTTAATAAATTGCTTCTATTATCCCATGTTATGTTTATTTGGGGATTATGAGCAGGTACCCTTGGTTTTCAGAGGCATCATAACCTCTGAAAGTAGAGGTAAAGGAAGTTGTGAGCTCCCTGACATGATGTCAGGAATATAACTCTGGTCCTATGAGAGGGAACAGGATCTCTTAGCTGTTGTGACATCTTTCAAGCCCTTTAACTATCAATTTCTCTAAACTTCTAAGCTAATTAACCACTATAATAAAAAGTATATATATTTGTATATTTACTACTAAACACCATTTATTTTTATAAAGTCTGCCTGTGATACAAAAATAAACTTTTAAAATGAGAAAATAAAGAAAAATAAGAGAAGAAATTATTTTAATTTATAAAGAAGCAATTTTATTATTCAAACTTGATTACAAAATAATGAAGTAAAATGAAATGTTGGGATCGGTGGGAGAACAAAATTTACTTATGGAAAATCTTTAGAAGTTATTTATTCCATTTAATTTTTCACAAAAGTAACAACATATTAATAATCTCTTAAAATGTAAATTAACTGTACTTATTCCCTGTTTGAATAAATAAGATGCAAAATTTTATACTATAAAAAGGGATTTCAGTGCAATTCCCAACAACGCACAAACACAATTTTTTGTAGACCTTGAAAGAAAAATTCTGAATTTCATATGGAAAAACAAAAGAAAAAAATAAAAGAAAAGCTAAAATAACCCTGTACAATAGTATCTCCATCCCTGATCTCAAGGTATATGACAGAGTAACAGTAATAAAAATGGATTGATACCAACATAGAAACAGACTGGTGCATCAATGGAATGGAATAGAATACCTAGAAATAAACCCACAAATCTATAGATACTTGATTTTTTGACAAAGAAGCCAAAACCATACAATGGAAAGAAGACAGCATCTTCAACAAATGGTGCTGGTCTAACTGGATGTCTACATGCAGAAAAATGCAGAGAGATCCATACTTATCACCCTGCGCAAAATAAAGTCCAAGTGGATCAAAGACCTCAACACAAAACTAGACACATTAAATCTGCTAGAAGAAAAAGTGAAGAAGAGCCTGAACTCATTGGCACAGGAGACAACTTCCTGAACAGAACACCCACATTACAGGCTCTAAGAACAACAATCAATAAATGAGATCTCATGAAACAGAAAAGTTTCTGTAAAGCAAATGACACTGTCACCAGACAGCCTATAGCTGGGAAAATATCTTCACCAACCCTATATCTGACAGAGGGCTAATGCCCAGAATAAATAAACAACTCAAGAAGCTAAACACCAACAAACCAAGTAATCCAATTTAAAAAATGTGGTACAGAGCTAAACAGAGAATTCTCAAGAGAGGAATATCAATTGGTAGAAATGTTCAGTGGGAAATGCAAGTCAAAAAAAATGACCCAAAAATTCCACCTTACGCCCAACAGAATAGATAAGATGAAAAATCTTAAGCGACAAAATATTTGATGGAGAGGTTGTGAAGAAACTGGAACCCTCATCCGTTTCTGGTTGGTATGTAAACTTGTACAACCACTTTGGAAATCAATCAGGTCCTTTCTCAGAAAATTAGGAATAGTGCTACCTCAAGATCCAGCGATACCACTATTGGGCATGTATTCGAAAGATGCTCAACTGTACAACAAGGATATTTGTTCAACTACGTTCATAGCAGCTTTATTCATAATAGCCCTAGTCTGAAAACAACCTAGATGTCCCTCAACCAAACAATGGATACAGAAATTGAGGTACATTTGCAAAATGGAATACTATTCAACAATTAAAAACAATAAAATCATGACATTTGCAGGTAAATAGACAGAACTAGAAAAGATCATCCAGAGTGAGATAACCCAGAAGCAAAAAGACACAGATGATATATACTCGAATTATAAGTGGATATTAGACGTATAATATAGGCTAAACATACTAAAAATCTGTAGCCCTAAAGAAGCTAATCAACAAGGAGGACCCTAGGAAAAAGGCTTAATTCTCATTCAGAATGGCTAACAGTATAGATATCAGAATCAGGAAAAGACAGGGAACAGGACAAGAAGTTACCACAGAGGATGTGTGAAAGACTGTAGCCATCAGGATATCCAATAGGTACTGAGACTCGTAGCCAAACTTTGGGAAGAGTGCAGGGAATATTATGGAAGAAGGGGGAGATAGAAAGACCTTGAGAGGACAGGAGATGCACAAGGAGACTAACAGAGCCAAAAATCTGGGCCCAGGGGGTCCTGCAGAGACTGATAAATCAACCAAGGACCATGCATGTAGAGGGCCTAGACCCCATGCTCAGGTGTAACCCATAGGCAGCTCAGTCTCCATGGAAGTTCCCTAGTATGCAGAGCAAAGGCAGTCTCTGGCATGAACTCGGTTGCCTCCTCTTTGATCCCCACTTCCCGGTGGGGTGGCCTTACTAGGCCACAGAAAAAGAGCTTCCAGACAGACCTGATGAGATCTGATAGGCTCTGGTTGGATAGAAGGGGAGGAGGACCTCACCTATCAGTAGACTAGGTCAGGGCATAGGGCGGGGGGAAGGAGGGAGGGGGGACTGGGAGACTGGGAGGAAATGAGGAAGTGGGCTACAGCTGGGATACAAGGAGAATAAATTGTAGTTAATAAAAATAATAATAATGTTGAATTTTTAAAGGGTTTTTTGAAACCTCCTTACATATGGTTTGACTTTCTCCTGAAAGAAGATTGGCTGACTTCACATTTAAAATTCTAAGTGATAGAATATAGCTTGGTGGTAGAGGACTTATTGACGATTTACAAAGCCCAGAATTTGACACAAACATCCATGAAACAAACAAAAAAATATTTCATATGTAATATATTTTAGAAATGTTTTCTTGTTTTAGTATCCTTTATCTTTTATAGATTCATGTAATATTTATAGATGACATTATATAATAAAAAATTAGAAATAAAATCTGATAACGTGCTATAAGAATGAGGGTGTAACTATATGGGAACACAGACAAAATAAGAATATTTTATGTTAAAAATGGTTAAATATAGATGTTGATGGAAATAGGAGGATTAATTTTTTTTTCTGCATTTGTAGGCTGGAAAGTTTCCATAAGTGAAATATTTATGGCAGTCCTTATCCAGGAGATAAGTCCAGGCCATTAACTTCATTGTGCCTTTTAGACATTTACACATTCTATTCATCTTCTCAATCTTATCAACTGAATTGTTTATTTATACCTTGAAATTAGAAACTAGAAAGTAAACACATATCTGGATCATGTAAGTTATGACATTTAGAATATTTAGAGTCATAGACAAACACCAAAGCCATTCTGTTTTTATCACATTCTTTCTACATATGGTTTGACTTTCTCCTGAAAGAAGATTGGCTGAATTGCACTTTGTTGATACTGATAATAGCAGGATTTGATTAATACTCAGATGACATAAAATATATAATCTGTCTCTGTCTGTTTCTTCCTGTCTTTCTCTGTCTCTCTCTATATATCCCCCTCTCTATTTTTGTCTCTCTCTATCTGATCTTTTTCTCTATCTCTGTTTGTCTTTCTCTGTCTGTATCTCTCTCTCTCTCTCTCTTTCTCTCTCTCTCTCTTTGTGTGTGTGTGTGTGTGTGTGTGTGTGTGTGTGTGTGTGTGTTGAGACAAAATCTTATCTTTTCCAGGCTCAACTCATGTTACTATTGACTAGGGAAAGCCTTGATTTTCTGAGTACTGAGATTTCAAGAGCACATCAACAGACTCAGGTGTGGCAGTGCTGTGGCTCCAAATGAGGGCTTCACCATGCTAAAAAAAAAAAGTTCTCCTCCAGCTGAACCTAATTCCACTTTCTGTTGATAACAAATCTCGGATGCAGATATGAAGAGGAACATTGCAGTGCCTAAGACTTTCATCAGTCTCAGTGGAGACTCAAATGATCAATAATCACATTTTTTTCCTTCACTTTAAGAAACACACTCATAGAACATTTACTTGTAATTTAGCCTGACCTTGGTTTGACATGTCACCACGAGGATCTTCCCATTCAGCAGTTCTTTCTGAAATTTTCATATAATATCTACATTTGATTTTCAATACTGTGCTTATTTATTGGGGATGTCAACTGGTGAGCAGAAATCCAATATATGACTTTTGAATATATTTAACTTGAATTGCTGCTGGCTGCTGGAGTAAGGGCCCAGTGACGAGGTGTTAAATACCTGGTTTGACAAAACATGGGATTGCTTCCTGGTGCAACTCATTCAGATGCTGCAGAAATCCAGCCGAATAGGCATCCGCATGATCATGACCTTTACTTAAGTGATTCCTGTATCACTAGAGAGCTGTGAGCTTTGTCTAAGCATATGGTGGTATCAGGGATGTGGATGCCTGAGTGTTTACGTATATGTGGGATTGCACGTGACTGTGCCTGTGTGTGTGTGTGCTCATGAACGCATGTGTGTATGTTTATTTGAATGTTTTTGTTTGCATGTACCTTTTCTTTGTGACATTTATGCTCCCTCCTATTTAGAGAATTGTACTAGACATACAAGGAGCACTGAAAAACCCATGTTGTAGCAGAATCTTATGTCACATAATACAGCTGCTTGAAACCACTAAGGCAAGATCGCTTGAGTCAGACATCCTTGACAACTAGATCAGAACTAAGATAGACTCAAGTGACTTTCTCAAAATCTTCTCGAATTTCACTATTTTCCCTTTCCAGATTGTTTTTCCATTTCCTTTGGAGAATTAACCACACACATTATTACATTATCATTTGGTAGAGAAAGTAAATCATCTAACAAAATTAAACATCATAATTCTATTACATATAACACAGCACTATTGTGTAAAGCTGGTTTGGGGAAAGAATGATTTTACTTTATTGGTTATTTGCTGTGGGATCGTATGGGAGTTACTGAACTCCTATAAGCCTCAGTTTACTGACTTATAAAAGTGTAACAAAGAATAACATTTACTTTACGTGGTTCTTAAGCAGTTTAAGAGTTAATTGTTTTTGCACTACTTTTGGGATATACTTACATAACCATAGGTAGAAATGCAAAGGGAAACAACACAAATACGATTACAGTGGGTTTTCAACAAGTAGAAAATGGAGAGGAGAAAGAGAGAGGGTAGCATAGATGAGAAGGTGGTAGGTAGGTTGCGAGTCCTTGGCTTCTGTCCATGATGTGAACGATTATGACTCAGCAGAGGAATAAGCCCATGCCTCCCTCTTCCCAACTCAACCCTACCACTGCATACTTGCGCAGCATGAGATATTTTACTTTAAAAAGCCCAGGAATAGTCACAACAATATTTTAAGTGCTCATAGGCAAACTTCCATACATGAATGAGGGAACAGATAGTAAACCCAGTCACAACATCCACTCACAGTAAGCTCATGAGGAAAGAGCTTAGAGGAAAAACTCAAAGGAGAATTGAAGAAGAAAAGATTCTTTTTGGTACAGTTGAAGGAAATGAACATTTCTTCCACTTATGAATTTGGTAAGGCCAATGGTGTACTTCATTTCAAATGTCTTCATAATTCCTGTATGCATTTTTTTTTGTTTAGTTTTGCTTTGTCTATGGTTAGTATTTAAAGCATATAGAAGATGCAACTTGCAGGTCATAAAGAAAAATTGAGATTCGTGTTCTTGGATGCACCTAGATCAAATGAGTAACCCAAACTGAAACCCACCCCATGGAGGAAACCCAACCTCTGACACTATTAATGATACTCTGCTATCCTTGCAGACAGAAACCTAGGATCATTGTCATTGTAGAGGCTTCATCCAGCAGACAACAGAAACAGATTCAGAGACCCACAGCCAAACATTAGGTGAAATTCAGGGATTCTTTCAAAAGAGTTAGGGGTACGATTGAGGGAGCTGGAAGGGCTCACCACAAGAAGACCTATGTAGCTGATTAATCTGGTCCCATGGTGGCTCATAGAAACTGAACCATCAACCAAAGAACAGGCATGAACTGGTCCTAGGCCACTTACACATATGAAACTGATAGGCTGCTTGGAAGCTGATGGGCTGCTTGGGCCTCGAGTAGGTACTCTAAAAATTGGACCAGAGGCTATCTCTGACTTGATCTCTGATCCTTCCCTGTATCTATTTCTTTAGTAGGGCTGCCTTGTTTTGCTTCAGTGAAAGAGGAGACACTTAGTTCTGATGTGATCTGATGTGCCATGGTAGGTTGATACCCAGGAGGAAGGGAGTAGGTTGAGGATGGTATAGAGGTGGAAATATGGGGCTGTGAGGAGGGGAGAAAGTGTGGTTGTGATTGTGATGTAAAATGAACAAATAAATATATAAATGAAGAAGAAAAAAGGAAAGATTGAACTAAGTCAAAGGACGGGCTTGAGGAAGGGTATTATTTTATTAAGTCCATGGGCTCCTAAGCAGAAGGACCCTACACTCTGATTGGTCTTTTATAGGAAAGTAGAATAAGACAATGGAGAATTTTCCATATGGATTTTATTATGAAAGCATTGGTGGGGCACTTTGTAGAAATATGAAGTAAGGACACATAATTAAATTTTCCATGGGGGGGAGCAGTTGAGAGAAGGACAGGTGGGAGTCATTTTAGGGTTTTTAGGCATTTTACTCATTTAGGCTTTAGATATGGGGACGTATAGGACTATGGAATATTTGCTACAAAAATCACAAGAGAACTCCCCAATGGGAACAAGTGGATAAAGAGTTTCATTTTGAAAGGAAGCTAAAATACATGTTCAACCTATAGATAAATGTAGTTGAATATCCTGGAAACCTGATTGATGAAGATAAATACATTTATCTAGTCACTATGTGATATTGTCAGATTATTGCTCTATAGCCAGATATTAAGGTTTGATTTTGATTTTCTTTTCTTTGGAATAGACTCAAATTGAAATATCAAAGGAAAGATCACTTTTCTTTCTGACTCCATCACTCCCTGAGTGTAGTACTGGCTGTGAAGAGATATTTCATTAATACATAGGTAAACTAAATTGAACTTTATGCTGCAGGATTTGTAGTGGAGAGGACATTAAAGTAATATATAAAACCAGGATTTTGGGTCAGTGGCAATTAGCAATGCATACTTTCCTGAGTTTATAGGCCTTCGGTTTTATCTATCTTGATGAAACATTATTTACTGGGCCTTATTTTTACAACCCTTTTATGCTTCAAGAAAAGAAGCGGATCACCCTGAGACAGAGACTTGTAATCTCTTGGGCTTCTCTACTGGACATTCCTCAGCAGACACCCTCAAAAGACCCCGTCTTCCTCCTCCTCCTCCTAATCCGGCATGCATCATTCTTTTTTAGTACGCCTTTCATCCTTCATAAGGAAGTTCACTCCACACAGTTAGCTAGGATCTACAACCCTGTTCAGTCACATCCTCTGCTTCCCTCTGATCTCACACAACAGCACTCCCTCTCTGCTGCTGGTTTGTTCTCCATTAATCCCTTCCTTTCCCCTTACTCTTTGACTTTCCTTCCTCCTCTTCTCCTCTCTAACATGTGTGCCATTTCATCCTTTTGACTTGCATCCACCTTCCATCTAGGACAGTTTTCTTTATGGGAATGTCCACATTTATGCCTTTAATATGTGTGCTCTGATTTTATCTCCCCAGGGAGGGCAAGCAGCCTAGAATGTGAGGTGCAGTTGCTCACCAGCCCTTCATTTCCTCCCAGTCCCAAATGCTATACTCCAATAGCAGAACTGGTTGCAGGGCACATTTAAAACGCCACTCTGTCAGTAACTGAGCGCTGTGGAGGGGCCAGACCACTCAAAATGCAGCAATTCACAGGAAAGCTTTGTTGGAATCTGTGCTTGTTTTACATGAGCAAATATTTTAGGAGAATTAAAATGGAAAACTGGCTGTTCCACACAGCACTCAATGTGAAACATTTTTACAGACCACAGGGGCATTCCTTTTTATTTTTATAAATGGTGAAAATAAAAAAGAAAAAAGAAGAATGCACACACACACAAACACACACACACACACACACATACACATATGATCACTCACAAACAAAGCTAAGTAAATACAAGCCCCTTGTGACTATGTTTTCCTGGAAGGAATCCATGTAAGAAAAGAGCCAGTGGGCAAAATCACAGAAATGTGGAGCTAGGCAAGGCCATGGAGATCATTCATTGGAATCCCCTCAAATCTCAGATGAGGAAACGAGCTAAGTGAATGTACAACTTTCCCAAGGTCACAGTTAGTTAATGTTTCAGCAGGGACTTGCATTTAAATCTTTTAAATCCCAGTCTAGTTCTCTTAAATCATCAGGAAAGTGAGAAACAAGTGCTGTGTCCCAAGGACTCACTTATCTACTTGTAAAAAAAAAAAAAAAAAAAAAAAAAAGGTTTGCCTACCTGAAAGGGACCTATTCTGCATTACCATATGGTGCAAATTGTGGAGAAGTTTTCCCAAAAATTCTTCTGGAAAGGTCTTTCAGGCAAGTTCAGCATCTTCCTGCTGGGTTTTCTGACTGCTCTAAGAAATGTATCCCAACGCCTATGGTTACTCACACAGTCTTTGCATGCAAGAAACTGAACCAGTGGCTTCTGAATTATGATCCCTTAGCTATTTGGGGTTTGGCATGCCTTGCAGTTTAGCAAAGAGATAAATTTCAATTTCCAGAAGAGTGAATTCAGGAAAGGGAGGAAAAGAAATGGTTTTAACTGAAAGGTAAAACAGAAACTGTAGATTTTGCCATGAACAACAGACAGCGATTTCATAGTGTATGAAATGAAGACTGGACAAAATGCTAAAAAGAGCTTAATGACACAAACAGCATCATGTGATGTGTACTAGCTAGAGGGCTAAAGAGTCCTTTTGTTGGACTCCTGGGGCCATGAAAACAGGCTACTGGATGAAAGAATACCCCATCTAAATGCAGCAAAGTGCAGCTTCTTCTTTGATAGGAAGAAATAATTATTCTCAATTTTCCTGTGATCATTGCTTCCACTTCTTGAAGCAGTTAGGAGAAGTGTAACAGTATTCACTGGGTAGAAATTCTCTATGTCCCTGGCAGAGTCTCAGAACATACCAGAGAAAATTAACAGCTTACAATCAGATAGTTTAGTTGAGCATCCATCATCCAGGCTCAGTTTTGTTGACTGGCAATATTTCCAAATGGATGTATGCACATGTGATGAGTGGACCTGTGTGTGCACCCTCATGTGAACACACTTACTCACATAGCAACACATATACATACACAAAATTATGACTTCAACACATGGCTGCAATTTTCTTATTACCCCAAATTGAATTTAAATATACAGTAAGCCCACTGTATCATGATCATTTTACATGGCCTGGAGATAATTTATCAATTGAACTTCAAAGCACTCTCAGCCTTTCCATATTGCTTACTATTAAGCAGTAAAATGTGTAATTGTTACAGCAGACAAATATTAGATTTAAACTAAGGTCAGCAAGTCTTGAATCAATGAAAGCTGCCAAGATTTCATCTTGCTTCATCTGCTTGTTTACTGTCATTCCTTCCCACATGGTCATTACTTCCCTAATATCTTCAGACATGGAGTAAAGAAGTCCATGGAAAGAAATATGAAAGATGGCATGTTATTTTCTACCATTATAGAAAAGAAATTTAACAAAATGCTGTGCTTCTTATAATGACATAGTAAAAACTTGATAGCTTAATGATAGTTTAAAATTCTGTAGGTTGCTAAAATCCCAATGAAAAGGGCATGTTAGGCTTAGAAGTGACCACTGCTGAAATATGGATAACACGAAGAAGAATTTGACTATTTATTTCTGAAGCAGTTTAGAAACATAAGACAGCATCTCTGTGTTCCATCTTCAGACAGCCTTGGAGATGAAGACTCTTCCATAAACATATGAAATTTCTTTTACATATAAAAGGAATTACATTTAGACTAAGTAATTTTGATTAGCAGCTAGAGATAATTTGGCCCTGATATTAATTCCAATACCCTCATGTTCTAAGGTGAGGAGCCATGGCTGCCCTAATTTTTTTCCCCAAAGTAATAACAAATGTTCTGGTTAGTAGATGCTTCTTCTCTACCTTGTGATTAAAGTAACAACAGAATAAAAAATGGATAGATAATAGGCCAAGTTAAAATTCAGAATCATTGTTCTTGTTAGCAATTTATAGCTGATTCTTAACTAAAAGTTGCTTAACACTTGAATTATTAAACGACTCTTCTTTGACTTCATATACTCTTAAACAAAAGAGTTAGGTACAATTCTTGCTCTTCATTCCCATGGTGTTGCTACCTAAACTAATGGAAAGCAGAAGCCTGTAGATGGGGAGATGAAATAGCCAACACTAAAGAAGGAACACTCAAATCAGTACAGCACTATTGACTGTAAGACAAACAACTGGAAAATCCAAAGGAAAATCTCTGTCTTCTCCAATTCATACAGCGTGTGCAATGGTATAGCTACATGGCCATCACAATGAAAAACCACTAATTGGCAGATAAGTGGCAAAGATATGTGGTCATGGGAGGCATGAATGGAAATGGCAAAACGCAGCAAAACTTAATGAAAACATAAACATTTTGTAGCACATACAGTAAAGACAAAGCATTGAAAACAATGAAATAGTGAATAAATTGACATCATGTTTAATTAAGACTAAAATATCTAATTTTTCTAAGGAACAAAGTAATAATAAATCGGCATGAATAACAGATTATACATTCAAAAAACTTGAAAATTTACCACTAATACTAACAAATAAGGGGAAATGGAGAAGCAAATTAAACCAGGATAAACCTAGAAGAATAACTATTATAAGTAATCTGTAGCCAGGTGGTGGTTCACACCTTTAATCCCAGCACTTGGGAGGCAGAGGCAGGCACATAGGAATTACAGTGAATTAAATGTAAAAGCTGCTTGCAAAAAGCCAGGCTGAATTTCAAAACGAATGTACTTTGTGGTCTAAAAATAAATAAACTTAAACCTTGATTTTGTATATAAAGTAAAAGGAAAATATAGGTCTATTTTTCACACATACTAAGGTATATTTAGTTTCAAAATTTCAAAATAATGTTTTTAAAATTTCAATTGAAAGATAATACTTTTTATGTTGTGGAAAAAAAAAACATTTTGTCCTAGGAAATATATAACCTGACAAAAAGGCAACAACAACAAAAAGAAAGCATTTTGCTTTTATCTTTTCAGGAGAAATATAAGCACCCAACTAAGGAATCCAGAGACCACTGGACAAGCAAAACATCTGATGAAAAGGATGAATCATCAAGAGAAAATATCCCAAGAAAAATAGTAAATTGGTCAAGTGGTACGTACGATTGTTCTCTAGAGACATAAGTGGCAAATGGTCTTTATGTGGTTCCAATTAAATAAAAAGTACAGTGAGCTTTAGATTTGGAGAATGACACTTTCCTTCTCAAAACCTGTGCATACTTGTTAAAAAAAAATTCAAAGTCTCTGTCTCATTTCAGCGGAGCGACCTGGTATAGGACACAGGAAAACAAAATAATAAGGGACTATTGTATTGCCACTAATTTCATTATCTTTTGATTTTCATTTGACTCTTTAATACTTTTCTGAAGGTATAAATGTTATCTAAAACTCTATAAGATTATTATGCATATGTAAACTTTCTGTTGTGATACTAGTAGTCAGAGTACGTACTAATTTTGGTAATAAGCTTCATACAGATTTTTGTTATGTGTTTTCCGGTTTGACTCTCAAGCAGATAACTAGGTACAAAATCTGTGTACCTCAGGTAAAGTTAAGAGATTGTGGTCCTCAGATATTTTGGACATCTGCTGAATATGGAGTTTGAAATGTTTAAGTTTTCTGCCATTCCTAACATTAGCCTTTGAAGTCTCCAAGAAGACAATGGGGCCTTGAAATAATGAGTGCACCTGGATTGTGTTAGCACTAACCACTGGATAAAACTGCTCCATGCCTCTTCTGTTGTCAGCTTCTGCAACAAACAGTAGATACTTTGAGGTTGGCTGCTGTGATATACCTAGGCAACATATCCACTAAGCTTACAAAAGATTACCTTTCAACTACAAACAGGTCAGGATATTCAAACTGCTGAATTCATGTAAGACTGACATAAACACTTTACAGAACTTAAGACTGCCAAATACAACCAAGCTGGATATTGAGGAAAGCTTGGCAGGAATAGCTTCATTGTTGTAAATAGTTTTGCTGTATTAGAGTTAAAATTTTTCTTTTTATTTAGACAAAAAAGGGGGAAATGTTGCAGGATATCTTATCACATACTGTGAATGCTGAGATTGTTGGTTACTAGAACAAACAAACAAACAAACAAACTGTTTCTAGTTGTGGTGTGGCTCAGCCCTAGCACACACCTTTAATCCAAGAGCTTTCTGTTTGGGTATTGTAAACAAGATTGAATATAGTTAATCCTAGGTCAAGAGGCAGAGCAAGCAACCAATTGACAGGAAGGAAACAGGAAAAATCTATAGAGAGTAAGAGGAAGTCAGGAGGATGGATAGAGAGACACATACGAAATAGTGTGGAGATGGAAAACTTTCTTTTCTTTTTTGGGTTGTTGGCTGAGGAAGAAGATCAACTGGATGCTTTCTCTGCCTCTGTAGCTAGCAGGCTTTCATGACAGCATCTGGCTTTCAAGTCATTTTTTGGTAAAATTGAGTGACTAAGATTTTGTTTAAAACAATACCATAGTTAATGGTATACTATCAAACATAAGACACAGACAAAAATAATTTTGGCACAAGTTAAATATGTATAGATTTTCATTGCAAATTTAAAAATATCCCTCATGGAATCAACTTAAGAATAAAAAGAAACATGTTGAGGGATTAAGATGGGCCTACAAGTTTTTTGAGGGACAAATGCAGCCTAAAAGTATAAACCCTAGTTCATCCTCTAATGGAAATTACATTTACATGAGATGTGCTTGGTTTTCTCTGTCCTTTCAAATTTTTACTAAAATGCTTGTAATGCAGTTTTATATGGAAGGGTCATGATAATGATTCGCAGAGCTTGACAGAATTCTATTGATAAATTTAATTCCAATACCTTTAGTGATTTTTAATGTTAGCCAAGACTCAAAATATCCTAGAGAAACATCAATATCAATATTTTTTTTAGCTAGCATTCTATACAAATAAATGTAGACTCACAACATGAGACTATATATTTTAAAAATACTAATTATTTTTTTCTCTAGTTATACTACCCCAATCTACCAAGAATATTCAGGTCATTAACCAGTTTAATCACTTCAACCATTTCCTGAAGACAACCAAAAGGAAGTTTTTGTTGTTTGTTTAGTTTGTGCTATGCATACTTGCTGAGATAACGCTAAAATTTCTGTATTACTTCATGAGAGTCAAAGTAAGTATTAAAGAACTGAAAATTGCTGCGATCTTGGTCATTTTTGTCATTTTTAAAAATGAAATGAACTTTAAATTAGGATAGGAGAAATAAAATAGACATGAGCTTTTCTTTTACTTAGCACTAAACTGATGGTCGTTCTACTCTTACAAGCACTACATTCTGAAGCCATTGCCAATTTCTGATATCTCCTTGGCAGTCATGCAACACCCAGCCTAAATTTGGACTAAACACATGAGGGATAGTATTTTATTTTTTTGCTATTGAATTGTTTATTGAATTCATGTTCATGTCTGTTTTTAAAACTGCCCAAATTTCAATGTTCCCTTGCCTTTACATTCATTTTATCATCTTTCACTCCAGAAATACTCTTTCCAATTTTTTTAATTTTTTATTTTTATTAATTACAGTTTATTCACTTTGTATCCCTCCATAAGCCCGTCCCTCCTCCCCTCCCAGCCCTACCCTCCCTCCCCCCCTTTTTCTCGCTTGCCCTTCCCAAGTACACTGATAGGGGAGGTCCTCCTCTCCTTCCTTCTGATCTTAGTCTATCAGATCACATCAGGAGTGGCTGCATTGTCATCTTCTGTGGCCTGGTAAGGCTGCTCTCCCCTCAGGGGGAGGTGATCAAAGAACAGGCCTATCAGGTTATGTCAGAGGTAGTCCCTCTTCCCATTACTATGGAACCCTTGGATACTACGCTGTCATGGACTACATCTGTGTAGTCTAGGTTATCTCCATGCATGTTCCTTGGTTGGAATATGAGTCCCTGGGGAGACCCTTGTGTTCAAATTTTCTGGTTCTGTTGCTCTCCTTGTGGGGTTCCAAATTTTTAAAGTCACCTTCTGAGCTTGTGTGTGTGTGTGTGTGTGTGTGTGTGTGTGTGTGTGTGTGTGTGAAAGAGAGAGAAAGAGAAATAGAGAGGGAGTGAGGGATTGAGAAAGGTTAGGAAATGAACCTAGGATGGTGCAGCCAGGCACACAATATAAATATACCAATGGTTTATGTTCCCAGATCAAATACTATTATTTTAACAATTTTAACAAAGACAAAATTATGAAATTCATGTCTAAGTTCACCTGTTATGGATATAAACATGTTTTTGTTTTGGTTCCAGGTGTGGGATGTGGGACTGATTCAGATGGTCCACAGCAGCAGACTATTTGCCTCATGCCGGCTCTGAGAGGAGCTCTTTGCCAGCTGCAGACAGTTTAAATTAGAGGACTCTGGAGAAAGAATAAATGCCAGAGCTCTGAGAGTGCGTAAGTTGAAGGAAGAACAGTATTGCTCCCACTTCCCCTTTGCTGCCCCTGGTTGCTGTTCTGAGACAAGAAGTTGGAGATCTCCTGAAATGTGGTCTGGATTGGCTCCAAGGAATCGATGACCCTAACCAACAGGAAGCAACTAAGAAAGAACTGTTCCCTGTCCCCCATTAACCCTTTATCTTTCCTACCTGGCATTGGGTTATTGGAAGGGACTAGAGTGGAGTAGGGAGAAAAAGATATAAAGAACTGTAAATAAAAGTGTTTTTTTTTAAGTACAACAACATTTACTCAAGCTTTAAAAGTTTGAAGGTTAAATATTAAGGTGGTTATCTTACCGATGTGCCTGTTTTGACAGTGGTTCATGTTCATTTTATTATTAAACTATGCATATGGTATAAATAATTGGTTTTATTACATCCAAGTGTGTATAGCATGCTACTTTTCTCATGGATTTCCCTGTCACCTCCTTGGCTTTTATGACTTTGTGTTAATACCATTTTAGTCAGGCCTTGACATTTATACTAGATTCATTTTCATCGTTTCCTGCGGACCCTCTTGCTTGCTTATTGAGTTACCTGCTCTCTCAAAATTTAGACACCAAAAAGATTGGTAAGTGTTTTCAACTTATGATAGAATTTGTAGATTTAGACTTCTTCTCAAAAATTAGAGAAATGTGCTTGGAACTTGCTCCATAAGTACTTAATTAGGGCCCAGTGAGATAGCTAAGCAAGGTGGGCACTTGTTGCTGCCCAGGAATGTTTGGGTTCAACCCACAGCTGATCCACAGAGGAACTGACTTCAACCATGTTGCCATCTGATCTCCACGCTTGCACCATGGTGCATGTAAACTAAACTAAATAAATGTGAAGAAAATGCTCCATTCTGAATGAAAATCGTCATTTTAATCTTGCGTAGCCATGCACATTGACAGGGAAAGGATTAATTTCTAGTAAACACACATGTAACTGGATGGAAAGTACATCTGTCAGTATTACCTTGTCAAATCAGGTGGAGCTTGAATGAAAAGGCAGTTATCAGCCTGTAGCCATTTCTATAATTTCCAGCCAAGTCTCCTCATTGCATTCCTCTGAGCATCAAAATGAGCTGAGAGAGCTTCTACATTTGAAGAGCACAACTGTGGAGTTACAGACCTAAGGTGGTTAAAGGTAAACAAGGGGGATTGTTGTTACTTGCTTATATGAAGAATGATATAGCTAGTACACAAAGAAAAATGCCCTGTGTGCTCTGGAATTCAGGTAAATAGATGCCTCAGACTTGCAGAATATACAGCCATCTTGGAAACTGCAAAAGGTTCCAGATAAAAGGCAATGGGAGAAGTCAATGAATCAAAAGTGATTTAAAGCTTGAGAGATAGCTCGGTGGTTAAGAGAACTTCCTGTACTACCCACAGACCTGAGTTCAGCTCAGACATTCACAATCACACAACTCTAGCTCCAGGAGATCTGATGCCCCATTCCCAAGGCAGACATGTGCACACACACTCGATAAAGATAGATACATAGATAAATGGATGGTAGATAAATCATATTTTTTAAAAGGGTGATGACTGAATAAATCTTTTTTATTACTTCTTATTTTTTTTAAGTTTATTCATTACATATCCTGATTGTGGTCCCCCTTCCCCATTTTCTCCCTTTTCTCCCCTCTTTCTTCCTTCTCCGCTATTCCCTTCCCCTAGTCTACTGAAAAAGGGAATTCTCCTCCCCTGCCATCTGATCTTAGCTTATCAAGTCTCATCAGTACTGCCTGGATCCTCTTCTTCTTCAGTCTGGAAAGGTTGCATTGCGAGGGGGGCAGATATCAAAGAGCAGACAACCGAGTGCAAGACAGACGTAGCCCCTGCTCTCCTCGCACGAAGATCCACATGGAGACTGAGCTGCCAATCAGCTACATCTGAGCTGGAGGTCAAGATCCTCTCCACGAATGGTGCTTGATTGGTCCATCAATCCACGAATGGTGCTTGGTCAGTGCATCGGTCTCTTCAGGGCACCCTGGGCTCAGATTATTTAGCTTTGTTGGTCTGCTTGTTGAGATCCTCTTTCCTCCTTATCCTCCTATCCCCAACCCCTTCTTCCATAAGACTCCCCTGTGCTCTGCCCAAGTTTGCCTGTGAGTCTCAGTGTCTGCTTCCATCCTTGGGTGCAGCCTTTCAGAGGACCTGTGTGGTAGGCTCCTGTCCTTTTCCCTTTCTTTGCTTCTGCTGTCTATCCTGTTTGCCCTTCTGATTGAGATTTAAGAATCCTCCCTAGTGTCCTCCTTGTTTAGCTTCTTTAGGTCTGCAGATTTTAGTATGGTTATCTTTAAACAGACAGACAAAAAAACTAAACTTCCCAGATTTCCCAATTTCATGAGATATCTCTATTTTATTTATTTATTTAGTTATCTATTACAATTTATTCACTTTGTATCTCAGCTGTAGCCCCTTCCGTCGTCCTCTCCCACCCCCCACCCCCACCCCGTCCTACTCCTCCCATGTCCCTTTCCCAGTCCACTGATAGGTGAGATCCTCTTCCCCTTCCATCTGACCCTAGCCTATCAGGTCTCATCAGGACTGGCTGAATTGTCTTCCTCTGTGGCCTGGCAAGGCTGCACTACTATCCCCTTGGGGAAGGTGATCAAAGAACCAGCCACTGAGTTCATGCCAGAGACAGCTCCTGTTCTCCTTACTAGGGAACCCACTTGGAGAATGAGCTGCCATACTACTCTTAAAATTCTGAGGTTTCTTTCACATAAACTATTGTCCTCTCTATCACTGTGACTGCTCTGGACCACGACTGAGGCAGACTTGTCTTTGTGTATGGATCTACTAACCCCTCCCTCTTGCTCATGGACTATTAGTTTTGACAGTATTGTGAGATAGAATCACAAAGAATTCAAGTAGTCTATTCTGCCTGAATGAAACATGTCTGTTTTCTAGAAGCCTTCTCAAAAATGAGATAGTACTGGTTAAAAAAAAAAAAAAAATATATATATATATATATATATATATATGCACACACACACAAGTCTTCCAACTTTTAATTTTGAGAAGCCTCAAAGCACATTTAAAGCTAATAATTCACATTGATAATCCTGTGAAGTATTTTACCTTCTGAGAGAACAGTAGCTTTTCAAGTTGGGACTCATACAGACTTACTGCAAGGACACTGATTTGCAAAATGCTCCTTAAGTAAAGGCAAAATTTCAAGTCCAACTTCTTTGAGTAAGAAGAATTGTTACTTCTCTGTGCTTTGCTTTGGTAGACTTTTTTTCTTTTAACTTTAATAAAGCATTTCAGTCCAAAGTGAAAAAGGCTAAATAATTATGTTTTCTAAATTGCTTTTAAAACTTCAATGAAACTTCCTTGTACCCAGGCTCTAAGCAAAATAAAAAGTTATAAAACTCATTTACAAACACAGAAAGAGAGATACAGAGACAGAGAAACAGAGACAAGGAGGCAAAGGGGAAAGGAAGCGAGAGGAGGAGGAAGGGGAAACAGAGGGAGAGGAGGAGGAAGGCAGAGAGAGAGAGAGAGAGAGAGAGAGAGAGAAAACAAGATGGACCAAACCCCTGAAACCCATGATAAATAACAAGGAATAATAAAAACCTTCCAAGGAAATGAAGAAAGACCTCTTGTGGCTTTACCTGTTTTGAGAATATGCCTGTTAAATAAATTTTACACGTGACCCAAAGTGTGAGCCAAGTAAGTACATATGGTGAAACTTTAGCAAATACTTATGAGGGGAGGAAGCCACAAAGGAATTAAAGATCCTAGCCACATATTTATTTTTTTCACCCAAACTGTTAAAAGTTATGTCATTTTTCACTGCAGAATGGTGGCTGGTTAATGGATTTAACACTGTCATTTGGTCTAATTTCCTCATGTCTGCTCCAATCATTGGACAGCCACGTACAGAGAAGAAAAGAAACCTAGACCTTCATCTCCTTGTTTTGTGTGTTTTCACAAGGCACTTTCCCCCCCTTCATTGAAAGTTGATGTTGGCTGGAAGAGAAAAAGATTCAAGATACTGATGAGTTTTAAGGCATGTCTATCTCTGAAACCTAATGACTAAAATAAAATCACTTTCCAACAGAAACAACTCCTGGTTAGGATAGAAAACACAGAGGAAATAAGAGGAGAGCCCTCAGTTCTTGAAAATATATTTTCTTCAGTTAATAACTTTTAAGCTTTCTTACATGAATCTAGATTCATCTTCTGAGTCTGTTTTTGTTTCTTCAAACAAAATCACCAGAAAATTAATGGTAATAATTATCTTATCCATTTTTTTTTTTCTGATTCCTTTTCTTGTTCGTCTGTCTGATTTGCCCTGGTAAGAAAACTACAGGTTGGAAGAATGTGTGCTTGTCTGACACATATTGGTAAGGTTTTCGTAGACTTTTCTATAATTTGTGTGTTCCTGTTCTTTTATACACTATAACAAACCTTAGGAATTTGACTAACTGCATTAAAGACATTAATTAACAAAATTAATGATTACTGAAAATGCATGAAGGGTTTAAGCAGTGTATGATTTCAGATTAGAACTTCTCCACATATGATTTGATGACCTTGGATTATTTTCATTTTTTACTGCCTCATCTAAAATACAGGAAGTAGCTGTCATTGAAGTTTGAAGTATATAGTATTATTGACAAGTACTACTTATTTAGTCAAGTCCAGTGTTACTCCGAAATATTTTGTAACCCCATGATTGTCTCTGTGTTTCACTGTCTCTGTGTTTGTGTCTCTGTGTCTCTCTCTATCTTTGTATGTCTCTCTATGTCTATGTCTCTGTCTCTCTGCATTCACATTTCTTCTTGACCAGCCTAAGCAAATGGGTTGCACAAGAAAGTATAGCTGCATTTCTTGAAGTTCACTCTGGCCAGGCACATCAGGAGCCTTTTAGAATGATTTTTCTCTCTCCTATACACAGTCATCATTGCATTTGGATTATTGTCTTATTGCAAACTATAAAAGGATTTATCTATTTGGATTATAGATATCCTCGGAAAAAAAATATTACTTAATTCTTTATTTTGCAGAAGTATTTTAGCTTTAGACTCCTCTTTATTTTACCTTTAGACAAAGAATATGTGCCAGTATAGATCATTTCCAATTAAAGCGCATCCACCTTGAAATATGAACAAACCAGCAAAGAAAGTAAGGAGAGTTCCAGGCATCACCAATTCAATTTCCTTTACAAGCTACAAAATTCTTTAAGGATAATGCTTAAAACTAACTTACATGTGTGTATAAGTGTGTGCACTATTTATATTCTTTTTTAAAATTTTATTTAAATTGGTACTTTGAAAGTTTCAAGCTGGTGTTAACTTGGTTTTGTTTCTTCACTTATTATTTGAGTCACAAGGGGTAAAAAAACATTTAAGAGATGCCCTGCATACCACATCTACTTTAGAGAAGAAATCCAATAATACTGTGTGAACTAATGAGATTTATTAAAAAAGATTGGAGATTATTTTGACCAAGTGTTGACAGTCTGAAGTCTTAGATTTAAAAAATTACTTTAATGGCACTGCCAAATGCATCTTACCCTTTAATTAATATGAAATGTTGAAAAAAGTTTTAGTGAAAAATATGTCTTTATTTCCTAGCTTTAGTTGGTATTTATAGATCATGGAAATAATGTGGGGGGGTCAGAATTTTATTTATTTTTAGCAAATAATATAACAGGGAAAAATATTTTTGGTGCATGAAGATTAAAAGAATTTCACATAAGAATGTAGGATGGGCAGCAGGTGTCACAAGAAAATTTCATCAGACACTAGTATGACCTACATGTTTCCTCTGATCCGCTCTACTCCCACAAAATATATTGGAAAAATTAATCTTGTACAAGATTGCAGGACCCAACAGTGACCTTAGCCAAGTTTCATAACTTCTCAAAACACAATCTGTACCATCACCATGTAAAGAATGTGATGGGTCAAAGTGTCATTTCACTTTCTCAATGACAGAGGAAAGCTGCTGTTTTAATACATTCCCTATGTAAACATATCCTATGCCAAACGTGGCTCATTTGATGATTTCCCTAAAGTGTTGGAAATTTTACTGTATTTAATCAGAAAGATAATAGGCACTGTGGGACCCTGCTTGGTAAAGTAATACAGGAATCTTCTCCCTCTAATTAGCTGTTCCAAGGTTGAAAACAATTTTAATAGTGTTATCAAGGCCTATCTGACATAAATTACTACTTTGCTGTGGTGAGGTCAAAAGGTTTAGATTCTGTTACAAATTTTCAAGGCAGTACATTATGAAGCACAAGGTTCAGTAGGCAGCTGATCCGAAGTTTGCATTAGCAGAGTGTAAACTGGGTCTGCTGAGCTCAGTGAAAATAGGTAAAAACATAATTATGTAATAATGTAGATTTTTCTCAATCTTTGTGGCAAAGAGTTACTCAAATAGATGTGAATTAGCTTGATTGTTAAAGCAGTTCAACACTGACATAAAACAAATGATTAATAGGTTATGAAATTTTCTTTCAAGGACTTGTGATCTAAGGAGTGCGGAGTTCCTATTTTCTTCAACAGAATGTTTCTATTTTTTCTATTTTTTTAAATATTAGTTACAGTTTATTAACTTTGTATCCCGCTCTCTCATTCCCTCCCAATCCCACATAATGTTTCTAACTAAATATGCCAACTATTACCCAGCTAAGCCTTTTTCTGTAACCATTATACATAAAGAATTCTTACAAAATAGCCTCAGAAACCAGAATTTACAAAGTACTTCAACTATTGCATAATTGTGTGTGACAGACCACATAGCTGCTCTGTATCCATAACGCAGGAGAAAAGTCTCTATTTCCTAGTGAGTTCAGCCTCATCATGTCATGACTTCAATATCATAACGGCAACATATTATTTAAATACTTGTGGTGATAGATATTGCTGATGTGAACAAAAGCTTATTTCATGTCATGCAAAAGAATTGAGCATATAGCTCCACACAGAATGGTGGCTATGGCGTTGGTAATGAAGAATAGGCAACAGTTCTTGCAGCTACCATCCTGTCCTCTTTAAACATCATTTTATATTGTATCATTCTATTTACATCCACAGAGTTTGTAGGTAGTATGATGTCTTGACTGCCAACTTGATGGGATGTAAATTCACCACGGGAACGAGTTTCTGGGTATATCTGTGAAGGCGTTACCTAGACAAGGTTACTGGAGATAAGGAAATCCACCCTAAGGGCCAGCAGTACCATTCCAATGGGTGAGGTCCCAGATAGAATAAGAAAACATGATCTGAGTATAGGAGCTTGTCAGTTTATGGTGGTTGAATTTTGATCTATGCCATGTGACCAGCTACCTACTGCTCATGACACCTTCCTCACCTCCTGCTATGTCAGACTGTATTGCCATAGAATGTAAGCCTAAGTACAACATCTTGTCTTAAGCTGCTTTTGTCAGATGTATAGTCACAGCAGTGAGTAAGATCACTAATACTGCAACTGTCCCCGGTACTTCAGGACCAACTATATACACCGTGTGTTAAATAAACTATTTTATTGCATCCAGAAACCATATCAAAGACCTTAGTTTGTGGGGATGCACTTTGGTGAGCACACAGTGGTAATGCTGCCTAAAGATGTATTTCTCAGGGCATGTTGTATTGTTAAATGAAATGGGAATGTAGGATTGGCTTAATGATGCTTTTTCATTTGCTCAAATTTAATCTTCTAACTCCTCCTTTTCTTCCAATTTAGACAATAGTGAAGACATTGTAGCCACCATTCTATGTAACTTTGTTTGACTGGACTGGATTCCAAAGGCAGCTGTAGTATGAAAAGGAAGTTTATCCTTCACTCATTTGAATCCTAGGAAGGGGAGAGGCACTTAACACAAAAGTGTTTCCCAACATGGTGGCACAAGTTTGAAGAGAAATTTATCACTGAACACTTAAAACCTGATCAGAAACACTACTGTTTCACGGTGGCCCCATGCTTACCCGGCAGTCCAAGAACCACTGACAGTTTAAAGATAAGACAGAAGTGATCTTTTAAAATAAGAATGACATAGAAACTGAGATAAGAGAGCCCATATGGATTGGTGGCACACAGAAACTTAATTCAGAATCTCCTGGATATTTTAGAGTAGTTGATCTGACAGGAATACTGAGAGTCTATGGCCAAAGATGAAGTGTAATATAATGATGAAACATTCACTTGAAAAGGAATGGTATCTTGACATTAGTACATGGAATATATCTAATGATCCAAAATGAACAACATCGGCATCAGTAATTGATAGAATTGTTCACAAGCCCGATGCCTTCGCCTGGGGTTCCTTGTCATATGTGCGTGCGCAGAAACACTAAGTTTCTGAAACCAAATCATTTTCAGTTAAAATACCGTCCAATAAAGGCCTCAGAGGTCTCAGATCTTGAACAAGAGTCAGTCCAGCATGGAGCCATTATGTCATCTGTCACCTGAAGTATGAACATGTCTTCTAGAAGTTCAAGACTGCAGACACTGATAGGAAAATTGCTTCTGGCTTAGGCTGTCATTTTGGAATACCTTTGCAAACTGAATTCCAAGCACGCAGACCTCAAGAGAAAAGGAACATGATGAAGATATTGTGTGTGTCTTCATAGAAATGGTGCTCACTATACAGGAAGTAAAACTCCAGCATTTTTTCTGATTTATCTTAAAATACTAACAACAATAGCAAAATATGAGAATAGATCAATGGGATACTTGCACCAACTGGGATAATGTTCACATTTCTTTCTTTTTAATAAATTCATTTATTTACTTTACATCCTGATTAGAAATTCCCCCTCTTTTATCTCCTCCCACATTCTCCCTCTAATTTCCTCTTTCCCCTCCCCCATCCTTTTCAACACAGTGAAGGGGAAGACTCCAATGGACATCAACCTGCCTTGACATATCAAGTTGAAGTAGGACTAGGTACATCTTCTTCTACTGAGTCTAGAGAAGACAGCCAGGCCAGTTAGGGAAAAGGGGTCCAGGGCAGGTAAAAGAGTCAGAGAGAGCCCCTGCTCCTGCTGTTATAGGTCCTCCATGAAGACCAAGGTGCATATCTGTTACATATGTGTAGGTGTCCTAGTTCTGTCCCATGCATGCTCTCAGGTTGGTGGTTCAGTCTCTGTGAGCCCCTATGGCCCAGGTTAGTTGATTCTGTAGATATTCTTGTGATGTCCTCTGGCTCCTCACATCTTTCCTCTACCTTTTCCACAAGATCCCCTGAGCTCTGCCAAATGTTTGTCTGTGGGTCTCTGCGTCTGTTTCAATCAGCTGCTGTGTGAAGCCCCTCACACAACAGCAATGCTAGCCTCCTGTCTTCAAGTATAGCACAACGTTATTAATAGTGTCAGGGGATGGCTATCTCTCATGGCATCGGGCTCATGTTGGGGCAGACCATTCTGGCTTTTACAGTCTTTGTTGAAAAGTTGGGTTTAATTCTAATTAATTCTGCTGCTGCGGGACCGGCAGGAAGGAGATCACATGGGAGGGGCCTCACCTTGTCTCTAGTGCCAGTAAGCCTCTGGGAATGAAGGCAGAACTGTGGGCCAGGAAATGGAATAAGTAGTGGACAGGGCATAGTGCACTGCTGCTGGACTTGCCCCAGGGAAGTCCTGGTTGCCCCAAGTGCCAGCGTGCCTGGGAATGCAGGCAGAGCCTACTGGTTAAATGTCTTCAAGCCCTTTTTGGTACTTAAGTTTTGAAAGATATTTATGTAGATCTGGCTTTTACATCAGCTTGCAGCATCACCATCATCAATAATATTCACATAATACCTGTTATAATAATTTATGTCTGTTGATGTTCAGAAAGCTTTGAAAATATTTAACTAAGCATTCCAAAGACCTACTACTATCTTTTAACATCCTTGAGATTTTTTTTCCTGCTTAACTATGTTCAAAATAACACATAGCAGAGTTAACTGTGTGATATATAGAGAAATGTAATATAGTAAAATGTGTGTGGTGGAGTGTTTAGAAGCATAGATAACTGCTTCTCAAAAATAGCTTTTCAAACAACAGTCAATATGTTCAAAGAGGTGGCTTGAGAAATGGTTCTGCAGTCAAGAGTACTTGCAGAGAGTCTGAATTCCATTAACAGCATTTACATGGCAGCTTACAATCACTTTCAGGACATATGATGTCCTTCTCTGGCGGTGGTGGGATTCTGCATGCACATGGTACACATGACCTCGCACAGCCATGTATGCCCACACCTAAAAATGACCAGTATATCTCTAAACTACGTTTAGAGCAGGAAGAAATTAAATTAAGAATGACAGGATGATTGGGAAAGGATCTTCACCAACCCAACATCTGACAGAGGACTGATATCTGGAATATATAAAGAACTAAAGAAGTTAAAAGGCAATAACCCAAGTAACCCAATTTAAAAATGGGATATGGAGCTAAACAGAGAATTCTGAATATAGAAAGAATGGCAGAGAAACACATAAGGAAATGTTCAACATCCCTAGCCATCAGAGAGATGCAAATCAAAACGACCTGAAATTTCACCTTACATCCATCAAAATGGCTAAGATCAAAAACTCAAGAGATAACACATTCTGGAGAGGCTGTGGAGAAAGGGGAACTCTCCTCCATTGCTGGTGGGAATGTCAACTGGTAAAACCTCTATGAAAATCAATCTGGCACTTTTTCAGACAATTAGGAATAGTGCTACCTCAAGATCCAGCTATACCACTCATAGGCATATATCCAAAAGATGTTAAAGTACACAACAAGGACATTTGCTCAACCATGTTTATAGCAGCTTTATTTGTAATAGCCAGAACCTGGAAACAACCTAGATGCCCATCAATGGAGGAATGGATACAGAAATTGTGGTACTTTTACACACTGGAATACTACTCAGCAATTAAAAACAAGGAAACTGTGATTTTGCAGGCAAATGGTGGAATCTAGAAAAAAATCATCCTGAGTGAGGTATCCCAAAAGCAGAAAGATACACATGGTATATACTCACTTATATAGACCTATAAGATATGGTGAACATACTAAAATATGTACAACTAAAAAGATAAACAAGAAAGAGGTTCAGGGGTAAGATGATCAATCCTCATCTAGAAAGACAAAGGGATGGACATTGGAAATAGGAGAAAACAAGTAACAGGACAGTAGCCTACCACAGAAGGCACCTGACTCTACCTAGCAGTGTATCAAAGCAGATGCTGAGACCCATAACCAAGCCTTCGGCAGAGTGTAGGAAAACATATGAAGGAAGGAGGAATTAATATATCCTAGAGGAGACAGGGAGCCCCACAAGGTCCAAATATATCTGAGCACAGGAGTCTTCTATGAGACTGTTTATCCAACCAAGGACCATGCATGGATATAACCTATAACCCTGCTCAGACATAGCCCATGGTAGCTCAGTATCCAAGTGGGTTCCCTAGTAAGGGGGACAGGAACTGTTTCTGACATGAACTTAAGAGCTTCCCCTCCCCCCTGAGGGAGGAGCAGCCTTGCTAGGCCACAGATAAGGACATTGCAACCATCCTGAAGATACCTGATAAACTAGGGCCAGATGGAAGGAGAGGAGGACACCCCCTCTCAGTGGACTCAGACGGGGGCAGGGAGGAGATGAGGGAGGGAGGGAGGGGAGGATTGGGAGGGAAAGAGGGAGTAGGCTACAGCTAGGATACAAGTGAATATATAAAATTATTTAAAAATAAAAATATTAATAAAAAAACAAAAGCTAAATGAAATATCAGAATATTGAACAACAACAACAAAAAAGAATGACAAGATGGACATCAGCTACACAGACTTTGTTTTGTTTTGTTTTTTTTGCTTTTGCAGAAAACTCCTGACCCTCATAGAAAGGTTGTTCTACTCTCTTCTAAAACCCATGGCGGGAGCATGTTTATTTTGATTACTTCTTTTTATGTTTTCCTTCCAAATCAGATGCCAATGGATGTGTTTATTTGGGAGGAAATGGTAGAAACAATTTCCTGTCATTGATGCTTACACAAATTTTGAAGTCAAAGAGAAAGAACAAAGAAGGCTGATGAAATTCTTCTGCACATGTGAAATTTCCATCCCAGATTCCCTCATGCTAGACTATCTTAATGTCTAAATTCTTTTGGTCTTCAGTTAATATCGTATTTTGCATCTGGTTCTTTTACTTTTTTTTAATTGACAGCCTAAAGAATAAATACATAAAAGCTTCCACTACAAAGCATGGGTGTATCAGCAAAGTTATTGCTTAGCTTCAGGCTTGACAATGCTGTTTGAGCGATTTGAACTCAACATTGACAAAACAAATTATTTTTAAACAGGTTAGTGAAGAAGTAAGATGTCCTGCTGGAGCTGTGCCTAACCAGAGCGAGTTTTCTGTTTGTTTTTAAAAAAAAATGGGAAAAAGTTAAAATATGATCCATTTACTAGCTTTTTACCATAAGGTTGGGCAAATAGTGTATATGTTGTTTAAATTAAAGAAGTAGACATTAGTAAAAAAAGGCTTACCAAAACCAAAGAAAATACTTCTATATTTATCAAAATGTTAACCAATCAGATGAAGCAGCAACTCCAAATGAAATAATCAGAATTTAAGCCAGAAAGGATGAAGCCATATTACATATGCCTTTTTAATACAGTAATCACACAAAAAAAGTCTTGAGGAAGTTCTGAATCAATTGTAATTGAGTTATTTGCAAGTAAATTAGTGCATGTCTGAGCTAAGTTGAGCCATAGCAAAGTACATAGAGACCACTCATGGCCAGACACTTTCATAAAATCATATAAAGCTAATAAGATTTATGTTTATAATATATGAAGAACTCATATTGTCTTATTTCCTTAATGATAACTTCTAACCAATTATTTAATACCAAGACAAAAGCTAGTCTATGAGACAGGAATATGAGGTTTTAAAAGTAGAAAGAATTTAAGCCCTAAACTGAGCAATGGGTAAATTTAAATAAAAATTTTGCAACATTTTAGTCAATAATTGAAAAAACGCAGTGTTTCTGCTTACTAATAGGAAGAAAAGAATAGATTTTTGGAAGGTTTTGTTATCCCCTTATTTGTATACCTAAAATTGCTTGAATAGGTTATATAAGTGAGTTGAAAAAAATCACTGGACAGAATATATACATATATGTGTATACATACATGTGTATATGTGTGCACTCTGTATATATATTCATAAATAAATATATATTCTGTCCAGTCATTTATATGTAACATATGATATTTTATACATAATATTACACATACTCATATATATACATTCACACACATTATATATATTCATTTATATATACATACATATGTGTGTGTTTGTGCTTTTACCAAAGAAATAGATGTTGTAACTGTTTTCCTTCTAATTAGAACTTCTCAATGGTTTTATCTGAAAGGAATATTGTGACTCTTAGCTCTTAGGAAGGTTTTAAACAGTGAGTGCATTGGTTAGTTCATCTGTAAAAGAATGGGGGAGATTCTGCTTTGTAAGGCCATATATAAATAAATCTTAAATCTGCCTAAAATCAAACAGCACTAATTAAACGTTCCTTTGTCCAGCCTGATGAGTTCTACATGCCAGCCATCTTTTACTTCATCAAGTTGTCTTCATACATAAAACCTGGGACACAGATAAGAAAATTGTGGCAAATTAGGATATAATGTGATTCTCACAACAAAGAATATTCAGATATACTGTGAACACTAAAAACCAGTGTGCATTTAACCTGTGGTCTTATCCCCATTGGATATACAGCATAATTTCTGAGTAGTATTAACTCCAGCTTCAATATGGTTGTTGAATTTAAAGAACATAACTAAATATGAAAACTTGTTTGAAACACTTGTTGTTTCAAAAATGGACCTTTGACCTAGGCTTGAGACAGGATCTGCTACTATTCTGATCACAAATGATAGACATGTGATTCCATATAGTCACAAGAGAAAGAAATCAGGACAGTCATTCTGTGTTCGATGAAGCAAGAGGTTCTCATCCTTGGATGTTGAGATAGGTAGTTTTGACAATTACTCTGCCTCTTTTACTACCTTCAGTGAGTAACTTCAGAGTGAAACCAAAACAAGGTAGAGGTTAGATTAAAGAGGACCCCTGGTGCCAACCGGCCATCTGCCTTACCTCTAGATGCATAACCACAAAAATGTAAATCTGTAAATTTTCTGTACTGCCTAAGTCCATTTCAATTCCATTCTCTGCTGAAACGAGTTCCAAGACTCTGGAAAGAGGTTTATCTAAATGACTTATAAGGTTTTGTCAAAGGTACTTTTTAAAATTTAGATGTACTTTTGAAATTTTTAAATAACAAATTAACTAATGATATGAAAATAATATTTAGAATTATCATATTTACATATAATATCATATTATACATATATTACATATTTACATATCAGTATGTGCTAAAAGCATTGCAAATTTCATTTCATTTCAATTTAATGAGAAAAGAACCATACTTGTGATACTATTTTAATAAAAATGGCCTTTGGAGATTAATAAATTTATATTTTTATTACATAATTAATCAATAGCGGACTGGAGTTACCAAAAGATTTTATTTATGTTTTTGAAATGTTCTTACCCAGTATATTCTACTGCTTATATATATATATATATATCAGGTGACAAGCTAGGGATGTTCTGGAAAAATAGATTTTCCTCCCAGTCCTATTTTGAGATTCTATTTAGTGCTAGAGAATGCAAGCAATTGGATAGCTGAATTGGAAGCAGAGGCTAAAACACAATCAGGATAATTCATTTTCCCCACCAGAGACTTAAGTACATTCTGATTGATTTCCTTTCATTTACTCTGTATTTTGTTGTGGCATATTTCATTTCCAAATAGACACAAATTTTTAGTTTTATTAGAAAGTAGTAGGCCAAATATTTTTATTTTCAAACATGTTGCAGTTATTTCCAAGGACTTTTTTTGTCCATTAACAACTGAAAATTTTGATACACTTGCTTAATTTTTAAGGTAGGACAAAACATATGCAAGACACAGACTTTAGAAAACAGTGACAAATATGAAAAACATCGCAACCATGCATTTGTAAGCAGAGGAATCTCTTAACAGGACGTCAGAATCTAAGCAAGCTCCACAGTCCTGCTGAGTTCAGGATACCAAGTCAGGAGACCAAGGTTGGTCTTTAAGGATGATCATGCAGCTAGTGTTTTACTTTTGCTTATTTGCTTGTTACTGTGCATAGGAGTCTATAAGAAGAAATAAAATTGCAAATAACCTAAAGAATTTTGTATATACAACATTTCAAATATTTCCAAATTATTTATACACATCCTTTTTACAGTTAGGTTACAACTAAAGAAAAAAGAAATAAGGGTTATGTGTGTGTGTGTGTGTGTGTGTGTGTGTGTGTAGAGTTCACACATACTAATAAAAATGTAACATATAAATAACTCTAACATATACTTACTTATAATGAAAATTGCCTTATTTCCTTTGATTTGCAAGTAAATGGAAAGGGAAGCACAGTTGGATTGTCTTATCTCATGGAGACCTCAGTCACTTTTTAACCTACTTGTATCTAATTAGATCACACCCATCCAGGATAACATTCATTTGATCAAGTCACTGCAAAATGACAAATTATAATTCTGTGTAGGAAATTTCTTCCCAACTAAATTTTAGTTTCACCGATAGAATGGAACCTAAAGAAATAGCCCTTGAAATTCATTTGATCTTGCAACGTATTAAAAGGGAAATCTAGGATTCTTTATTTAGAAGAATATGCTTGGTACTTCACAATATGTGACAGGTTAATTTTGAAAAGTCAACAAAGAAGAAACAGAACTGTCCATAAGCTGAACAGATCCCTGAGCATACATTATGGCTATCCATTATACATCTGTTCTCTCAGACATCACAAAAGTGGGCTATAAGTGATATCACTTCTTCCAAGCCAAAATGCATACCTAGATATCTTTAGAGATACATATGAAATTATTAGAAGAATACCTGGATGTTTTAACTGCTTCAAATATAGCACAAGATTAGTTTGCATCTCAGCAATAAGCCAGATAGGAAGAAACGTTTCAGGTGTTATTGAGAGTCGTGTGCTCATCTGCTTCCCATCCATCTAATCTGGAAAGCTGGCAGGAGGAAACAAGTAGTCATTTTTCTCCCTTTTATGAGAAAAAAATTTCATATCACTTCTTTATCTATAAGCAGCCGTATTAAAGATCGTTTTCTAAGTGTGTCAATTTTTCTTAAACATTCTGAAAATATGCGTGGGTTTGGGTCATTACAAGTTTGCTATCTCTGTTATATGTATTTTCGGTTATTCAGGAGTCCTACTAACAGGATGTCTTGTTACCTACTTCCCTCATCTTTGAGTCATTACATAAATAAAACCACAGGCAGGAGGAATTGAGCCATAAGGTGCATTTTCAGTATGATGCACTTAAGACCAGTGAGAGTAATACAGTGAGATTCATTTCCTGTGAAACACACTGTATAATCAGAAGCTAAGCCAAGAGGATAAACATTTAGAGTACAGAATGAAAGTGATTGTTGCTAAGAGGAAAAATGTGTCATGAAATACAGAGCAGAAGCTCAAAAGATCTGTCCCTTGCTCTTCAACCGTTCTTCAGAGCTCCTTCAATTTTTGTTGTTTTATGATGTTCACAAATTGTTTCATCAATTCCCATATTCTTGCAATTCTTCAAGGAATCACCTCCTACTGTCTTAATAGAAATTAAACATAAATATTGCTTTATAGAGCTATTATGTTTTTCTATGAGATGTTTATTTTTACTCTGGGTGAGGTTGACTGTAACATAATATTGTCAGCATCTTATGTATAAAATTAACGCACACATTTATGTCTATATCCATATTTATGTCTCAGTGCAGAATAATCAATGTCTCAATGTCACTAACAACTATCTAAAGATACTTAACTGTCTATAAGTAATTTTAATTACTAAAAGTCCTTACTTCTCTATTTACCCAAGTTAAGAAAACTGTAACAGCAAATTAATTCTGATTAAAAGACAACAGTATCAAGATTATTATAAAAAAGAAATGAGTTGGACACAATTCCGCAAATTGCCAAGGAAAATATTCCATGTCTTCACAACCTCTTCCTTGTCTAACTCTTATTTCCAGTAGTAACTCAAATATTAGTGATTAAAATTGTAGCTACAACAGTAACAACAAACTCAGGAGTGGATGAGACACACAGACACAGATAAACACCAACACACACACATACAAAGAGAGAGAGAATGAGAACAGCTAGCTTTACCCATATTTGTAATGTTGATTAAATGGACTCACTTTCCACTTACATTTTAGTTAAACAATGTACAGATCAGATCTGCAACTTACTGTGTTTAGCTACCAAAAGTCCAAATTGGAAAAAAATGTGGCAAAAGATGAAATATATGTTTTGCCACTCTAATAATGAGCTAAGTTTTACTCTAAATATCACATTTTTTTAAAAAAAATGTATTCCAGTTCCAGCCTTACTCAAAAAATAGTTATGAATTCTGTAACATCTGTATCCAAGGAGTCATTCTAAGCCATTTTGTACACATTTCTGCCGGGCTGGATAGTATCAGTGTTACATTACTAGTGGGAGTATTGTGAAGATGTGAAGAAACTGGTATTGGACTTTAAAGTCTTCTTACTCTAGCGCTTTGTCTTACAAAAACAAATACACAGATAGTCGCATGCTGACATTTGATGTATCCGGGACTCAGATTCTGCTTGTTGTCATGTTAGTTTGTGGTCTATAATAGGCACAAAGGAAGAACCAAGAGAGGACATGTCAACTTGTCAGTGCAGCATGATTGAGCTACAGACCTGATAGGAGGGCGCACTCACAGTAGACATTTACAGTAGTGAGTAAAGTGTTTTGCTGTAGATAGTGCCTACATTAAGAAATGATTCTTAAGTTGGAAAATGACCTAACATTAGAAAAAAAAAAAAAGCACTGAGAATTCAATTTCTCCTGAGCTAGAGAAGAGGCAGATCAAGGGACGATTTCAGAGAGAAACACATTATCAGGGCTTCAATTTTATTTTTAATGTCAGTAAAGAGACAGGAACCAGGTGACCATTCTCATGTACTGAGGAGCGTGTTTCTGTTATGATAGCACAGTTTGCTCAGATGTCTATCCATGCTTATCAAGTCCATAAAACAACAATTACCCATGTGGCTCCTGGAGTTGACAGATGAGTTGGGCAGTTTTTCTTGCTTCAAGAGTTGTCACTTTAATGGTATTTATCATTTATACTGGTCAAGCTAATGGACCTAAGTTATGCCTGTAAGGTTTGCTGCCATCATCCAGATGCTGGACTCAGTCCAGAATGCTGACCTGTGATGGGTTTGGGTCTAAAGTTCCATGTGGTTAAATGTCTTCTATCATATCTGAGAGTTCCTAGACTGAGTACACAAAGAAACTATGGGGCATCTGTCAGAATTCTGACAATCTAAACTTTCAAAGTCCAAACATCACTCCCTCTATGTCCTAGGCAAAATCTTTAAAACTAGCCACAATTTAAAGACTTGCAATATGCTTTATTCTATAGCTCTTTGCCAACAAATTACCTTAGAAACAACTCCTAAGGCAATTGATAATACATTTGATGAAAGATTAAGACTTAAAAAACATTCTTACAAACATCCATGCAGACTGAAATGGTCTCAGTGATACAGATTCTATCATGTCCCTTTGATGGATCAGACATATGTTACAAATTATCACTGATATAACTGTCAAATTAGTGGCAGGCATGATGGTCAGTGGCAGAGATTTTGAGAAACATGCTTAGGCCCTGGATTCAATCCTCAGCAGCCCCACCATCTGAAAAAATTAAAGTGAAAATGATAGATCATCCATACTGCTTAACAGACAACTCATGGATAAGGTACTCTCTGGGTTTTTCCTTTATTACAAACCCCAGATGCTAAGAAAGGAATTTGACACATGTTGGAAGCTTTCTGGCTTCTTGTCTGCCTCCTGTAGGAACCAGATGATCACCCATTTGCAGATACATGTTGTTCCCTAACATGAGAAAGTGTTCTAAAACTCTCCCTCTTCCTTCATACCCTCATCCCGTTCCACTACCTCAAAATAAACTTTACTAAATTGAAGCCATATTTGTGGATCATAAGAGGAAATTTCTCTTAGTAGTCAATAAATGGTGGTAGGTTTTGATTCTTATGCTTGTGCAGTGTACTCTCCTGAGCAGTTTGGTTCATTTGGCATTGCTGGGAGTCTGGTAATGAATCTCCCCTGACAGAGTGTATAGCTAGGCAGCTCAGATTGGGGAAATGAGTTCTGTAGGAGCACAGGGTTATATGGATTTTAACAGTAAGTATTCACTGACCCAAGCTGAAGGAACATTTCATTCCAATACTCCGAAATGGAATCTGATAGTCTCTGCTGTTTTCACTGCTCAAACTGCACATTATCATGAGGGACTTTCTTTTAAATTAACTTGAGTGCTAGTGTAGCTTTTCATGAAAATAAAAATTAAATCAAATGTTCCATATTTTGTTAGAAGCATATTGGTTAACTGAAAACAATTTCTTTATGGAAAAAAGGACAAATGTCTGAATTTAGAATGAAGTAACAGTTTCTCTCCCTCCCTTTCTCTCTCTCACCTCTCCCTTTCTCTCATTCTCTATCCCTCCCTCCCATATCTTTTTCACTGTTCTATGTACTTGAATAGAAGTGAGAATTAGAAGTGAAAGCTTCCCTCACTTGTTTAAAACCTTCCTGGTTCAACATCTTTGGGAAAAGGACTAAGAAATTTTAGCTTGTATGAATTTGATTCAACTTCCAGAGATGCCTACATGAACTTGAATTCGCTTTCTCTTTGATTTTCCTTGGACATAGTACTTGCAACCAAAGCAGTCTGCAGAATCCAAAGCCAGAAAGCGGCCAGGCTGCATCTGACCTCCTGGCAGATGTTTGTAAATGGACAGAATTGCCTTTGCCAGCCCAAACTGCGTAATCTCTGGTCAGGGTTAGGTTCCATGCAAATACTTAGACAGACTGTGGTTTGTACTGCTGGGCCCTGGTAATAGGATATGCATAAGGAGCAGGTCACTGACTTAAACCCATCTGGACCAGGAGTGACCCTTTTTAATCTTCAGATGAAAGCTTGATATATGAGGAAAGTTAGTTGATCTGCTCAGCAAGAATTTTATGTTCTTGCTAAAGCCCAAATTATGATGGGAAAAACCACTTGGCAGAGCAAGCAGAGGAAAGAGAAAAACAGCTCTATTCTGACTTGGCCAAAATGCTAACTGGCCAGTGCAATACAAGTCTGTTTCATTAAGCGATCTAACAAGGCAGGCACACATATGGTTATTTAATAGGGATGGCTGAGGGAGAACATGGGAATATTTACTCTGAATGTTTTTGCTTGTACCACTCACATCAAATAAGTAAGAGGCCTGAGGAAACAAGATCTCATAAAAATGTAGGCTTTGACATTCAGGAGAAGTGAATCTTCGCTCATTTTGATAAACGTGGTATATGCATGGATTATTCTTCAGATGGAAAAACAACGGAATTTGGGTGTATGGAATAGGATGTGTTTGATTTGATATTCTCCAGACAGTGGAAAGGGTAAGTCATATTGCACAAGGGCTTTTAGGTATTAGAGGGACCTAGAGATCAGCTGTCGTGGAGACTACTGGAGCAGAAATTGTTGTAAAATGAAGCTTAAAATAAAAGCAAGGGGCAAGAAGAGGGGTAATCATTCTACACTTAAGATATGGCCCCTGTGCTTCGGTGGATGTCCTACCCAGTACCTGTTGTGACGATTTTGAGACAGGAGTGAAAATGGAGGATAAATATGATCATATTTCCATTAATTAGATGTATGCAATTCTCAAGATACATTTCTAAAGCTGAGATAGTACAGGTCAGCTGATTCCTATCTGACAATGTTTTTTTTTCCCTTTCAACATCTGTCCATATAATATATCCTTGAAAGAATCATTTAACCTTCTCAAGCCCACCTTGACATAAAATGTACAGATTCACAAGCCTTTGTGAAACATCTGTGAAGCACTTGGCATTCTACTGGTACATGATGGTACTATGTAAATGCTAGTCCTTGGAACCATTCTTGTCTTACATGGCAAGGTCACTTAATAAAGGACACAGAAGCAATTTGGAAAATTGGATCTCTGTCTTTGTAGAGGTGTATGGAGTGGAAGAAATTTCTTTCCCTTTATGAATGTGGTTTTTATCCTTTAAATGGATAAAAATAAATCATCCTTTAGTGACCATTTGATCACTAAATCAGTGATACAATGAAAGCTCTAATAGATTTTGTCATTTAATAGTATCCATTGTTGTAAAATTTTTCTCTCTAGATGATCAGCAAGACTTATCAAAGGCTTCAGTTGACTCTCAAGGGAAATAAACAGTAAACTTAGGGAGAATGTGTTACACTTTGGATGGAGGACCACATCCACTGAGAAGAAACTGACAAGGAGAGACAAAAGTAGCTGGACATATCAAAGGAAAAAGTCCATTCACTCACGATTACACATTTTAGTGAAAATGAAGACTCAGAGTGTTGAGATAAGCAACAAGAAGCAAGCTGTAATAGATGAGCAGATGTTAGTACCTCTGGTTGGGATGAGACCCATGCATAATCTTGAAAATGCAGCTTTCTTCAACGCTTTCCAGTTAAATTTTAGGCCACTTACACATTTTATTTACCTTCAAACATTCGTCAATATTTTTTTCACATTTTTTTTTAGAGCATTTCAGGTCCTTTCATATATTTTTCTCTGTGTACACTGGATGTCATGACCTTCAGGAGTAAGTGGTTGACACCCATGCCACATATGTGCTGCACTTAATCATGCCCCAGAACTCACACCCATGAACTTGTCTGGAGGCCAATTAGCATTTAGGCCACATTTTCAGGACTTGGCGACCACATTCACTCTGCAGACTTACACCACATGCTCTGCTAATTGGCTCTGCTGGAAGCTTAAGAAGAGAGACTGGAGACCCAGTAGGCAAAGAAGGCTGACAATGTCTTCAGACAATGGTTCTCAACAGGAGTTGGAAAATGGAGCTCAGCGGAAAGATGCACCTGTGTGGCAGGTCAATGAGATGAAATGCTCAGCATCTGGCCAAGGCAACTAGGAAAAGGAGGAGACAAAAAAAATAAGGAAAAGGTTTGGAACAGGTGTCTTATTTTCTACCATCCTTCCAAAACAGACTAAGAAGTAAGATTTATTCACTTAATATGTAGAGTAATGGCGTGTAAATGTGAAGACAGAGTAATAACATCGGGTCAAATGGGTTCTTGGACTGTTTAGGGAACTCAGCCTTTGATTCAGGCCAGACAGCTTCTGAAGGTCAGTTTCTTCATCTGCAACATAGCCTTGGATAATCATGCCGTTTGTCTCCTGCCAGTTGAAAGAAACGGGGACAGCTAGCTTTGCTGTTTATCAGAGGGTTTTGATTTTATAACTTCAAATACAAATACAAGAATATTTTTCCTGACCAAAGGTCTCTGTAGATAAAGAAAAGGAAGCATTTGTGTTGAGGATAATTATCCCTCTAGACAATGGGGTTGGTCCAGCTACCCAAGGTCTCAAGAAACAATTTGCAAGAAGCAGAATGGAGCCTTTGGGAATTGGGGTTAATTGGAAGGATGCACTGGGAGAATGGAGATGCAGGAACTGTCTCAGAGGCTGCATCAAACGTCTCCTAGAATTGGACAGTTACTGTGCTTTCATTTTAATTCAAGCTATAAAAGCAGCTTTGGAGTCCCAGTAGCAATTAAAATTGTCTTAACACTCAGCATCACTTTCTTGCCTTTCTTGCGACTCTGTGTGCTTGCTTTCTATCAAAAGAGAAGAAAACCAATATATACCCCTGATGAAGCCTGTCACTTGCTTCCCAGCCATTCTAGTTTACTTCTCTCTATGAAACAGTCCCACCACTATAATGGCCTCAACTTAAAAGGTGGTTATTTGAAGCCCTTTCTCGCCTCCTATTTCCAAAAGGCCCAGCTACAAATTTGTAAAGCCTGGTATAAGCACACATATGCGCCCCCCATCCCCCCAAACACACACACACTGGATTTCATCTATCTTTTATGTCCCTGCTCCTTGGCATAAAGAATCACGTTACACATGATGAGCACACAGGCTCTGTTCCAATCTTCATGCAGTCCAATGCACCTGCTTTTTTGCACTCCCTATGCTATCTCTTCTCAGTGACATCAAGAAGCCAGCATCAAAAGAAGCCCACCCAGCACTCAAACAGTGTCAGAGGCATTGAGCCAAGGAACTCCCTGGACCTCAAGACCCTCATGTAGCATATAAGAGGTTCCCCATCCGCATCCTACTTGATAACTAAGATCAGGGTTGGAGACTTTGTCTTAAAGTATAAGGTTGAAAACCATTGAGGAACATAAATGATATTGTCCTCTGGCCACTACATACTGGTATACGTGTGCCCGCACCAATGCAAGCACATGTACACACATGCATCCAACAGCAACTGCCACCTATTTTGTTGCTATGAGGATATAAAAAAATAAGAATGAAAACAGGAACTATAATCACCAAGGAAGGACCAAGCCTCTGGGTATGTCTATGAAGAATTAGCTAGATTGAGTTAATAGATGTGGGGAGACCTACCCTCGGTGTGACAGGTATCATTGAACTGGTTGGTGTCCTGGGAGAGAGGAAGGTTAGCACCAGCATTTATCAGTGGTCTGTGCTTCCTGCTATAGATCAGTGTGACAGGTTCATGTTCATGCCAGGATGCAGTCCCTGTTAGAATGAACTGTAACTTCAAAATGGGACAAAAATCTGCTTTTCTTTTTTTTATTGTTTATTATTATTAGTTACATTTTATTAACTCTGTATCCCAGCTGTATCCCGCTCCATTATCCCTCCCAAACCCACCTTCCATCCCTCCACTTCTCCCTGTCCCTTTCCAAGTCCACAGATTGGGGAGGACCTCCTCCCCTTTCTTCTGGCCCTGTTTTATCAGGTATCTTCAGGGCTGGCTGCAAAGTCCTCTGTGGCCTAGCAGGACTGCTCCTCCCTTGAGGGGTGGGGAGGTCAAACAGCCTGCCATTGAGTTCCTGTCAGAGATAGTCCCTGTTCCCCTTACTATGGCAAACAAATTGGTTATTGAGCTACCATGAGCTTCGTCTTTTAAACCTTAACATGGTTTTGTCTCAATAAAGAGAAAAGTAACGAACAAAATCCCCTTCTCTTTTTTCTGTCAAAGGCATTATTTAAAGCATGTTTCTATTACTATAGCAGGTATGACTCCAATTATTATTTTACTGAGAAATTAGTAAAAAGTCACATTTGAATCATTAAAGGAACAACTTTTAAAGATGATGCTGTTCTTATTCCAGGCTCTCTGATTAACTCAAGCTGTAAATAAATTAGATGGCTCATATCACAAGAATCTCTTCCTCAAGTTCTAGAGGCCAAGACGTTTATGAACCTGAGCTAATCCAATGTATATTGGCTTGTACAATGCTGGTCTTTTAGGTATGTCTCACCAAGAATGCTCTACATGCATGAAATTATATTTAAAAGCCTCATCAAAACCCATTACATTGTGGTTTCAATTTAGCATATGAATGGAGAACATAAATATGCAGTCTGCAGCACAACTCAAATCTATAATGAAGAGCAGAAATCCCCACTACGGAGACTACAGACATTGGTGCATGGGATCCAAACCTCGGTCCTTAGCCTGGTATCGCAAGTACTTTACAGAATCATCTCCTACCTCCAAAATAGGTTTACATAAACACAATCATCTAGGGAATCAACAGTACCTTAAACACTAATGTTCTTGAACCCTAATCCTAATTACCAAATCTCATAGGATGTACACAAGGGGTATCTTTCTTTGTTATGCAAAGTTATTTGAGGACTGGGAATTTCAAATATCATTGCATTATGGCTTGATTTCAACATATAATGAGGAGACATAGATACAGTCATATACAACATGTGTCAAATTCGTTCTCAGGAGCAAAAATAAGAAATAATCAAGATGTAATGGTCATTGATATCTTCAAGCACAGCAGCCATAAAGATGAAACATACGAAGAGGATGTATAGGAAAGACATTTCACATGTACTGAAGACACTGATGTTAGAGCAGCAATCCAGACCTGGTTGTTTATTGATCAAGCCAAAGGCAGTTTTGTCTATCACTTTCTGAACCTGATTATCTGCTTTCCAACATAGCTCGTATTGGGGTCGGTTGTGAACTTGTGTACTGGATTCTTTAAACCACTAAGCTCTCAGGAAGCATGGTCATCTCCCTAGGCAGGTCACCTTTCTTGTCACTTTTCCAATATCAGATAATCAAATTTGTTACCCCCATTAATGAGAACTGAAGATCAGTTTTAGGCTACCGCATGAAGTTGTTTTGTTTTAATATATATTATCATGTATATTATATACTATGTAAAGATGTTTACAGGTGATTTGCCTTCATACATGCTTGTGCACCTTGTCCATGCAGTGCCCAAAGAGGTCAGATCTTCTAATAACAAGTGATTGTTAGTAGCCACATGGGATCTGCAAACAAAACCCAGGTCCTCTGAAAGAGTAACAAAAGTTCCTTGAAGCTGTATCATCTTTATAGCCCTTGTGAAGGTGTTTAAATAATAAATCTTAATGTGATAAAGCAGTAATCTCTGTGCTCGTGTTTCTGAGTCTTAAATCCATAGGAGAGAATTTCTGATGGGGACTTATCAGAAAACATATGGATTATTCCAATGTTTGCTTGAACAACACTCTCTATAATAACTTTTTGAAATTTATTTGCCATGTGTGAATGTGTATGCACACTTATGGAGTTTCAGAGAAATTTTGTGCAGGAGTTGGTTCTTTCTTCCCAACGTGTAATTCCTGAAGAGAATGAAAGTCAGCTTGTCAGGCTTAGAGGCAGCCACCTAACCAATTAAGTGACCCTACCAGCCCTAACATCTTACAAATCAAAAGTAAGTGAGTCAGTAAATACATAAAGAAGAAGACAATAGTGAAGAGTAGACATAAGTGAAGGAAACCTATATTAAAAAGTAATGCCTTAAATTTTTTTAGGACAGTGAGCTAAGATGCCTAAAGCACTGGGTCAGACACAGAGAACCCTGGCCTCACACACTTTAAGCATTCTCCTAATGTCATTTTCTTTTCTTTTTTTATTTTTTATTTTATTAATTACACTTTATTCATTTTGTATTCCCCCATAAGCCCCTCCCTCCTCCCCTCCCGATCCCACCCTCCTTCCCCTTTCTGCATGCATGCCACTCCCCAAGTCCACTGATAGGAGAGGTTCTCCTCTCCTTTCTGATCTTAGTCTATCAGTTCACATCAAAAGTGGCTGCATTGTCCTCTACTGTGGCCTGGTAAGGCTGCTCCCCCCTCAGGGGGAGGTGATCAAAGAGCAGGCCAATCAGATTATGTCAGAGGCAGTCCCTCTTTCAAAGAAGATTAAAAAAAGAAAGAAAGAAAGAAAAACCTAGAAACCATGGAAAGTGCATTTCACTGTTGAACTTAAAGCTATATATTTTTAATCTATTTATATCTATGAAGATTTAACAGTAAAGACAAATTATGAAGAATTAGAAAAAAAGAAATAAAGATAAAAATGATGTCGAGGATGTCACAGCTGGGTGGGACTGTTCATTTTCTAACTCCTTTGGCAGTTTTCATGACCTGTTCTGGTACCATGAAACCT
Organism: Meriones unguiculatus; assembly: GCF_030254825.1. Taxonomy (NCBI): domain Eukaryota; kingdom Metazoa; phylum Chordata; class Mammalia; order Rodentia; family Muridae; genus Meriones; species Meriones unguiculatus. Next base: position 101,810,098 of record NC_083355.1, on the reverse strand, counting down.
AGACTAGGGAGTGGACGTTCAGGTCAGTTTCAGCTCCGGTGTCTCTAAGCCCTGTTTCTGAAAACCATGATGGATTGTGCAATAGGGACTTGCCTTCCATCTCTGGAGTATTACCAAGGCAGTAGCAATAGGCTCTCTCTCTCTGGAGTCTCTTGGGTAGCTCTGGACAACAATTCAAAAGAGAACTTCTCACCCTCGCATACAGGAACACTGTTAGGTGTTCCTTCACTCTTTAAGGAAGCATGGTCAACCAAAAATAAAAAAAAAAAAATTACTTACTAAAACTATACATTCATACTTATAGACTGAATTACATGTATTATAGTTTTCTTAGATATTATTTAGTAATGTGATTCACTGTGGCTTTTATAGCATCCATGTTGTTATTTTACTTATGTCTCCCTTACTAATTAATTTGCCCCTCTTTTTTCCTATTCCCCAAACAGCTCACTTGTATCCTGCTGTTCACCTTTACTGTCCCTCCATCTTCTTCTATACTTCCTGGTTCTAGAAACATAACTGAATAATCAGTGTGAATGAAGTAATATTTATTGGAGAAAAATCTACAACACTAATTTACTAAACCAGCATATTTCCTAACAACCGTCTTTCAACTTCCTTCCTTATACACAGAGATAAATGTAGTCTTCACCCCTTGTCAAGAAAGAGATGTAAACCATACATTGCAATAGATGAAGACCACTACAGAAAGCTACAACCAATAATCCTTAGAGTTGTGGACAACAGTCTCAGTGACTACTTCTACAAAACATTATCATACCTAAGGCTCAGGTGTGACAATGAGGGAGATGGTGTGGAATGACTATAAAATACAGAGGACCAAATTACACCTGTAAAGTCTCACCAACATGACTGCACAAACATGAGCTGAACAAGGTGAAGACAAGGACATGCCAAAGTGAACAAGAAAAAGTCCACAAGTCATACACCCAACAGAAAGATAGGTATGTAGCAAGCCTACACATAGGTAACTGAGAAAAGCTAGAAGTGGGAAAACTAGTCTTCCCCAGAGAAGAGCACACCAATCCAGTGCCAAATGGTCAAACCAGAGAACAAGCAAGTAACAGTATAGGCACTCCACAGGTTACATTTGGAAAATTGTATTTGTGTGTGTGTGTGTGTGTGTGTGTAAGTGCATGCAGTAACAATTGATGGGAAAACAGACCAAAAGATTGAAGGAGTGTGAAATGGGTATATGGGAGGCTTTGGAGAGAGGACAGAGAAAAGAGAAATGTTGCCAATAAAATACAATCTCAAAAATAAACAATAAGAACAATAACAAAAGTGAAATGGCTGCAAGTCACCATCATGAGAATTTAGAAAAGCATCTTGTTGTAGATAAAGGCAAAGCTGAATGCTTTTTCCCTATAGGGAGGCAAACAAATAAAAATAATCTCTATTAGAAACTGGGTAGATTTGTACCATTTCTCTGATTACTACAGCATTGAATGAGTTACTCTTTAATTAGTTCTTTGATATTACAGACCGTTCCGTGAATATCTGTTCCCCACCGTTTTGGAGCATATTGTAGAACTGAACTTTGGACTTAATTCTATTAGCTGGGAACAAGTGACACTTTTTTTTTTTTGCTGAGAAATGTTCATAGAATTTACAAATGCCACCTATATGTAGAAACATATAGCACAATTCCTTAGCCATTATCTTCTCTGACCCTTGTTGTGCTGACCCTGGTAAAATCTTCAGTTTTGCAATGAGAAAGCTTGACTCCAAGCAAGGCTGCACCTGTAAACTGAAGAAATAATGTATATTACAAGCAAAATACTGAGATTCTGATTTTGCTGTATTATAGAACTTAACACAACTGGACTGATAGAAAAGATGCTGCTTGTGTTGATGGGAGAATAGATTAAGAATGAGAAGAAACCACTTACAGCAATAAAACACCTTCAGTTGTTTCTTGTCTGATAGTTTCCTAAGATTACATTTTGTTCTCCCATCACTTGATCTCTGAAATGTATGTATTAGATAAGATAATAAAACTAAATTTTAAAAAGCTTGCTGCAACCACTGGAGGTGAGAACATTCCCCCAATTCCTAGCCTGCCAGAGCCCAGCTACAGAGGGACAGGAATGGTTTGCTTCTGGCCACCTGTGCTCAACTGCCGTCCTCCAGTGTACTCGAAGCTCCATCTACAGAGCATGCTCCATTTCCTGAAACGGGCAACCACTGGGGAACAGCAGCATGCCCCAAGCACCATCTGCTGGGTGTGCTCCATTTCCTGGCCACAATGCCACCTGCACGAGACCAGCAACCATTGAGGGAAAAGCAACTATAGGGAGCAGCAACATCCTTCAGGGAGCAACAGAGAACAGCATCCATCAAGGAACAATAGCATCCAGGATACCCTATATTCTTTAACTGCATCTTTAACTGCAATCCCAGAAACCAGCAGCCTTCACAGACTGCCAGTTCTCACCCTATCCCCAGAGAACTACTACCACCCAGGACAACCAGGAGACTGCTACCATCCTGGACCACTATCTATATGCAGAATCCTAGAGGCCAACTACCATCAGGCACCACCAGGCTTGCTAACACTAGGGACAACCAAATGGCCAGAGGTAAGCCTAACATACAAGCAACAAAACCCAGGGCCTTATAGCACCACCAAACCCAGCTATCTTACTTCAGCAAGCCCTGGATACACTAACACACCTGGAGCATAAGAAAATGATCTCAATTCTGATAGTATGAAGATGATAGAGTCCTTAAAAGAAGAAAATAAATCCCTCAAAGAAATACAGAAAAATACAGTCAAACGAGTGAAGGAATTGAATAAATCCCTTAGAAATACATAAAAATACAGTCAAACAGGAGAAGGAAACAATTAAAACTGCTCAAGACCTGAAAACAGAAATAAAAAACAATAAAGAAAACACAATATGAGGCAATAGTGGAGATGGAAAGCCTAGTGGAAAGAACAGGAACTACAGACACAAGCATTACCAACAGAATTCAAGAGATGGAAGAGAGAATTTCAGGTGAAGAAGATACAATTGAAGAAATGGATACATTGGTCAATAAAATGTTAAATTTATAAAGTTCCTGACACAAAACATCCAAGAAATCTGGGACACTATAAAAAGACCAAACCTAAGAATAATAGGAATAGAAGAAGGAGAAGACTCCTAACTTCAATGCCCAGAAAATATTTTCAACAAAATCATAGAAGAAAACGATTCCAACCTAAATAAAGAGATGCTTATTTCCTTGTCCATCAATAATTTTATTTCTGTAATTTTATTAAAACAAAGCAATTAAAAACACTCAAAAAACATGAATTGCTGCTAGAGATCATGCACATTTCTTCACCCATGTTCAAAATGTTTGTTTTTCACCAGGCTGCAAAGTTCAGGTTCTTACATACACGAAACATGTTGCTTAGTCTTTCTCTCAAAGTTGGTTGCAGGTATACTACCAACTTAGCATTACCACACAGTCAAATGGGCATCAACAGTGAGATAACTCATCAGTGCATGCTGCATGGTTGAGTCTCATTTTGTCATCATACCACAATAATGACATTATTGTAGGGAAAAATGATTACTATTAGTGCAACAAACCTCTCAGACTTAAACTGTAATTGTAGAAGCTTACAATAAAACAAAGATCTTCTGTTAAAGCACACATATCTGATCAACCCACAATATTTAAAAAGAAAGAGATGCTTATTAACACACAAGAAGCTTACAGAATACCAAAGAAGTCTTCCCATCACAACATGTTCAAAACATTAAACTTACAGAAAAAAATATATATGTATATATTAAAAGCTGCAAGAGAAAAGAGCCAAGTTATATTGAAAGGCAGACCCATCAGAATTACACCGGACTTCTCAACGGAGATGTTAAAAACAAAATGGCCTGGACAGGTATCCTACAAGCACTAAGAGAACATGGATATCAGCCTGACTATGATGCCCCGCAAAAATTTTAATCACTGTACATGAAGAAAACAAGATATTCCAAAGCAAAAACAAATTTAAACAATATATATCCACAAATACAGCCCTAAAAAGATAGTAGAAGGAAAACTCCCAAGGAGCCTAACTACACTCAGGAAAACACAGGAAATAAATAATCCCACATCAGCAAAACCAAAATGAGGGAAGCACACACACATGCATACACACACACACACACACACACACACACACAGACACACGATACATATGCACTCTACCACCAAAAACATCAAAATAACAAAAATTAACAATAATAGGTCATTAATATCACTTAACATCAATGGACTCAATTCCTCAATAAAAAGCCACAGGGTAACAGAATGGATGAGAAAAAAAACAATGATCCATCAATTTGTTGCATACATACACCTCAGCAATAAAGACAGACAATATCTCAGAATAAAGGAATGGAAAAAGATTATCCAATCAAACAGACACAGGACACAAGCTGGAGTAGTAATTCTAGTACCTAATAAAATAGACTTTCAAAGAAAAATTAATCAAAAGAATCAGGGAAGGACACTTCATACTCTTCAAAGGAAAAATCAACAAAGATGATGTCTCAATTCTGAACATCTCTTCCCTAAATGTAAGTGCACTTATATTTGTAAAAGAAACACTACCTAAACTTAAACCACACATCAAACCCCACACATTAATAGTGGGAGACTTCAACATGCCACCATCCCCCAAAGGACAGGTCAATGAAACAAAAGCTAAATAGAGAAATAACAAAACTAACAGATGTCATCAATCAGACAGACCTAACAGGTATCTATGGAGTATTTCACCCAAAGACAAAAAGAATGTAAAGCACATCAAGTAACTCTCTCTAAAATTATCATTTAATCAATCACAAAGCAAGTCACAACAGGTACAAGAAGATTGAAATAACCTCATGTATCCTATCAGACCATCATAGACTAACGCTGGACCTCAACAACAACAGAAACAAAAGAAAGCCTACATACTCATGAAAACTGAAGAGCTCTCTACTCAATGACCACTCGGTCATAAAAGAAATGAAGAAATTAAAGACTTGATAGATTTCAATGAAAATGAAGGCACAACATACCCAAACTTATGGGGCGCAATGAAAACAATGCTAATAGGAAAACTCATAGCAATAAATGCCTTCATAAAGAAATTGGAGAGAGCTCATACTAGCAACTGAAAAGCACACCTAAAACTGAGAATAAAAAAGAAGCAAACCCATTCAAGAGGAGTTGATGGCAGGAAATAATCAAACTCGGGGCTGAAATCAATAACATAAATAAAGAGAACAATATGAAGAATCAATGAAACCAAGAGCTGGTTCTTTGAGAAAACAAAATAGACAAACCAGTAGCCAAGCTAATTAAATTAACTGTCCAAATTAACAAAATTAGAAATGAAAATAAAAACAGACACTGATAAAATCCAAAGAATCATTAGGTCTTACTTCAAAACCCTTTATTCCACAAAACTGGAAAATCTAAATGAAATTGACTATTTCTTTGATAGATTTCCCTTACTAAATTTAAATCAAGTTAACAGTTTAAACAATTCTATAGCCCCTAAGAAAAGAGAAGCACTCATCAATATCTTCCAACCAAAAAAAAAAAAAAGAGCCAAGACAAGATGGTTTTCGCACAGAATTTTCCAGACTTTTAAATAAGAGTGAACACCAATACTCCTTACACCAATCCACAAAATATAAAATGAAGGAACATTAACAAACTCATTCTAGAAGGTCAAAGTCACTCTCATACCTAAAATACAAAGACTCAACAAAGAAAGAAAATTTCAAACCAATTTATCTCATGAACATGGATACAAAAAAATTTCAATAAAATACACACAAACTGAATTGAAGAATACGTAAAATACATAATCCATTATGATGAAGTAGGCTTCATTTCAGGGATGCAGCGATGGTTGAAAGTACAAAAGTTCATCAGTGTAATCCTCCATATAAAAAACTGAAAGGAAAGATACATGATTATCTCATTAGATGCAGAAAAAGCTTTTGACAAAATCCAACATTCTTTTATGATAAAAGTCTTGGAGAGGGCAGGGATATAAGGCACACTCGTAAACATACTAAAGGCTTTATATAGCAAGCCAATAGCCAACATCAAATTTCATGAAAAGGAACTCAAAGCAGTTCCACTAAACTCAGAGACAACCAAAGACTGCCCACTCTCCAAATCTCTTTGATATAGTACTTGAAGTTCTATCTAGAGAAATAAAACAACTAAATGGGATGAAGAAAGAGGATGCAAATTGGAAAAGAAGTCTACGTATCCCTATTCACAGATGATATGGTAGAATAGATGAGAGACACCAAAATTCTACCAGAAAACTCCTACAGTTGAAAAAGAGCTTCTCTGAATTAGTTAGATAAAAAAAAATAACTCAAAAAAAAGTAGCCCTTCTGTACACAAATGACAAATGGGCTGAGAAAGAAATTGGGGGAAAAAAACACCCTTCAAAATAGCCACAAATAATCTAAAGTATCTGAGTGTAACTCTAACCAAGCACATCAAAGACTTGTATGACAAGAACTTCAAGTTTCTGATGAAAGAAATTGAAGAAGATATCAGAAGAGAGATTTCCCATGCTCATGGATCAATAGGATTAACATTATAAAAATGGCTATCTTACCAAAAGCAATCTACAGATCCAAAACAATCCCTATCAAAATACTAACCCAATTCTTTTTAATTAATTAATTTTTATTAATTACAATTTATTCATCCCCTCTCAATCTTAACCTCCTTCCCATGACCCTCCTCAAGTCCACGACAGGGAAGGACCTACTCTCCTTCCCTCTGACCCTAGGATATCAGGTCTAATCAGGATTGGATGCGTTGTCTTCCTCTGTGGCCTGGTAAGGCTCCCCCCTCAGAGGGAAGTAAACAAAGAGCCAATCACTATGTACATGTCAGACAGTCCTTGTTCTCCTTACTAGGAAACGCACTTGGACACTGAGCTGCCATGGCCTACATCTGTGCAAGGGTTCTAGGTTATCTCCATGAATGGTCCTTGGTTGGAGTATCAGTCACAGAACAGACCTCTTTGCCCTGAATTTTTGGTTCTGTTGCTCTCCTTGTGGAGTTCCTGTCCCCTTCAGGTCTTTCATCTCCCCTTTCTTTCATAAGATTCTCTTCACTCTGCCAAAAGTTTAGCTATGAGTCTCAGCATCTGCTTTAATACCCTGCTGGGGAGAGTCTTTTAATGGCCCTCTGTGGTAGGCTCCTGTCCTGTTCCCTGTTTATTCCCTCTTCTGATGTTCATCTCATTTGCCTTTCTGAAAGAAGATTGAGCATCTTACCAGGGTCCTCCTTCTTAATTAGCTTCCTTAGGTGTGCATATTTTTAGTATGATTATCCTATGTTATAGGTCTAATAACCACTTATAATACTCACTTATAAGTCAGTATATATACCATGTGTGTCTTTCTGCTTCTGGGATACATCACTCAGGATGATCTTTTCTAGGTCCCACCATTTGCCTGAAAATTTCATGATTTTCTTGTTTTTAAATGCTGAGTAGTATTCCATTGTGTAAATGTACCACAATTTCTATATCCATTCCTCAGTTGAGGGACATCTGGGTTGTTTCCAGCTTCTGGCTATTATGAATAAACTGCTCCGAACACGGTTGAGCAAATGTCCTTGTTGTAACTTGAGCATTTTTTGGATATATGTGTAGGGGAATAGTGTAGCTGGATCCTGAGGTAGCACTATTGGTAACTGTCTGAGAAAGAACAAAATTGTTTTCCAAAGTGGTTGTACAAGTTTACATTCCCACCAGTAATGGAAGAGGGTTCCCCTTTCTCCACATCTTCTCCAGCATGTGTTATCACTTGAGTTTTTGATCTTCGCAATTCTGCTGGGAATAAGGTGAAATCTCAGGGTCACTTTGGATTTGCATTTCCCTGATGACTAAGGATGTTGAGCACTTTTTAAGTGTTTCTCTGCCATTCAATATTCCTTTATTTAGAATTCTCTGTCTAGTTCTGTACCCCATTTTTTAATTGGATTACTTGGTTTGTTACTGATTAACTTCTTGAGTTATTTATGTATTTTGGATAATAGCCCTATGTCAGATATAGGCTTGGTAAAGATCCTTTCCCAGTTTGTAGGCTGTAGTTTTGTTCTGACAACTGTGTCCCTTGCTTTACAAAAGCTATTCAGTTTTTATGAGTTCCCATTTATTGATTGTTGAACTAAGAGCCTGACTGACAGAATTCTTTACAGAACTCAAAAGAACAATTCTCAGCTCCCTATGGGAAAAAAATAATACCTAAATCAATCCTATACAATAAAAAAACTTTTGAAGGTACTGGCATAGAAACAGACTGGTATATCAATGGAGTCCAATTGAACACCCAAGCATAAACCCATACACCTAGGGACATTTGATTTTTGAAAAAGAATTCAAAACCATATAATGGAAAAAAGAAAGCATCTTCAACAAGGGGTATTGTTCTAACTATATACAAGTAGAAATGCAAATATATCCATATCTGTCATCCTACACAACACTCAAGTCCAAGTGGATCAAAGATCTCAACATAAAGCCAGATAACTCAATCTAGTAGAAGAGAAAGTGGGTGAAGAGCCTGGAATTATTGGTATAGGACACAACTTCCTTAAGAGAACACCAACAGCTTAGGCTATAAGATCAAGTATCAAAAAATGGGACCTCGTAAAACTCAAAAGCTTCTGTAAAGAAAAGGACAAGGTCAACAGAACAAAATTACAGCCTACAGACTGGGAAAAGACCTTAAACAAACCTATGTCAGATACAAGCCTAATATCCAGAATATTTACAAAGAAATCAATAAATTAAACACTAACAAACCAAATAATCCAATTAAAAAATGGGGTACAGAACTAAACAGAATTCTCAACAGAGGAATATTGAATGGCAGAAAAACACTTAAAAAATGTTCAATGTCCTTAGTTATCCAGGAAAGGCAAGTCAAAATGACCCTGAAATTCTACCTTACACCCATCAGAATGACTAAAATAAAAAAACTCAGGTGACAGCACATGCATGCAAGGATGTAGAGAAAGGCAAACACTTCTCCATTGCTGGTGTGGAATCCAAACTTCTGCAACCAGTTTGGAAATCAATCACCCTATCTCAGAAATTCAAGAATAGCTCTACCTCAAGACCCAGCTATACTCCTGGTGGGCATATATCCAAAAGATGTTCAACCATACAACAAGGACATTTGCTTACCTATGTTCATAGAAGCTTTATTCATAATAGCCAGAATCTGGAAAAAACCTAGATGTCCCTCAACAAAATATTGGATAAATGGTACATTTACACAGTGGAATTCTACTCAGCTATTAAAAACAAGGAAATAATGGCAATACTCGTCAATTTGCTACACAAAAAAAGAAGCAAAAGAGAGACTGCCAAATTTATTTTATGAGGGAACAGTTACTCTAACACCTAAGCAATGCCTACTCAACAAAGAAAGAAAATTTTAGACCAATTTCAATCAGGAACATGAATGCAAAAATAGTCAAAAAATACCTGCAAACCTAATCCAGAAACATCATTTACCATGATCAAATGGACTTCATCCCAGAGATGCAGGGATGGTTCACTATATGAAAATCAATAATTCCACCATATATATGGTATTCCACCATATATAGAACCAGGAAAAAACCCACTATTACCTCATTATATTCAGAAAAAGTTTTTGATCAAACCAATACTCATTTATGATAAAATTTTTGGAGAGCTTAGGGATACAAGGGACCTACCTCAACATTATAAGGCATTAACAGCAAGCCTGTCCCAACATCAGCTTAAATAGGAGAAACTCAAATTAATTCCACTAAAATCAGGAACAAGTCAAGGATGTCTATTCTTCATAACTCTACAATGGGCCCAGGTTAGTCTACTCTGCAGATTATCAGTGCTAAATAAAGCCTCTCAAAATACAGTTATGCTAGCCTCCTGCCTGCAAGCATAACAGAATATCATTGATAGTGTCAGAGGTTAGCTCTCTCCCGTGGGTTGGGTCTCAAGTTGGGCTCGTCATTGGTTGCCAATTCTTCAATTTCTGCTCCATCTTTATCACCACGCTTCTTGTAGGCAAGACAAATTTTGAGTGGAATATTTTATGGGTGTGTTGGTGTCACCATCCCTCCACTAGAAGTCCCGCCGTGCTACAGAAAATGCCAAGTTCAAGCTCCTTATTTGCCACTGTTAGAGATCTCAGAGAGAGTCACCTTTATAGACTCCCTGGGGCCTCCTTTGACCCAGAGATGCTCCCCTACTGATTTCTATTTTGCCTTCCACCACATCCCGCCAACAACCCACTTTCTACCAACACCTGACCCCTGCCATCATTAAACTTCTCAGCCCCTTCCACATCCAATCCCCTTTCTCCACTTACCTCAGATGTCTCATCTATTTGCCCTTCTCAGTGAGATTCAAGCATCCTCCTTTGGGCTCTCCTTTGCTTCTTTGAGTCTGCGGGTTGTAGCATGGTTATTCTGTACATTGTAGCTAATGTCCACACGTAAGTGAATACATATTATGAGTGTCTTTGTGTGTGGGTTACCTCAATTAGCATGATATTTTCTAGTTCTAGATATGGTATGTTGTCTTTTTTTTTAAATAATTGAGTAGTATTACATTGTGTAATTGTTTCACATTTTCTATATCTACTATTTGGTTGAGGAACATCTAGGTACCAGGAGTGGTCTAGCTGGGTCTTGAGGTACAATTATTTTCAACTTTCTGAGAAACCTCCAGATTGATTTCCACAGTGGTTGTACAAGTTTTTACTCCCACCAGCAATGGAGGGTTGTTCCTCTTGCTCTACATCCTCACCAGGATGTGCTGTTACTTCAGCTTTTGATCTTAGCCTTTCGATGGGTGTAATATGGAATTTCAGAGCAGTTTTTATTTGCATTTCCCTGATGACTAAGGATGTTGAGCATGTCTTTAAGTGCTTATTGGGCATTAGAGATTCCTCTGTTGAGAATTCTCTTTAGCTCTGTACCCCATTTTTAATTGGGTTTCTTGATTTGTTTGTGTATAATTTTTTGAGTTCTTTATGTATGTTGGATATTATTCCTCTGTCAGATGTGGGGTTTGTTAAAATCTTTTCCCAATCTTAGGCTGTCATTTTGTTCTATTGACAGTGTCCTTTGCCTTACAGAAGCTTTTTAGTTTCATGAGGTCCAATTTATTAATTGTTGATCTTAGAGCCTGAGCTGTTAGTATTCTGTTCAGAAATTGTCTCCTGTGACAATGATTTTCATGTTCTTCCTCAATATTTCCTTTTCTATGTCAGTGCCATATAGTTTTTATTACTGTTGCTCTGCAAGTCAAGATACTTGAATAAGAACAGGAAATTCAATAGACATCTGAAGTAGATGGAAGGAGGGGACTGGTACAAGATAGTGTGGGGAGAATAAAGAGAGTGGAGATCAGGTGGGCATAGAGAGGAGGAGGGGTGAAAAGAATTGGAAGAAAGAATAGAAATAGGTTGGCGGACCTCTCTGGAACAAGTTAAGCTACTGGGAGTCTATGGGGTGACCCTAGCTGAGACTCCAAGTAATGGGTGTTAAGGAACATGAAGTTGGCACCTCTTGTAGCCAGGTGGTACTCCCAGTGGAGAGAAGGGAACACCAACCCACATATAAAACCTTCCACCAAAAAAAGTGTCTTGTCTACAAGAAATGAGAGGTCAAAGATGGAGCAAAGATTGAGAGAATGGCAAACCAGTGGCTGGCCCACTTGAGACCAACACCATGGTAGCCGCTGTCACTATCAGTGATACTCTGCTATGCTTGCAGACAGGAATCTAGCATAACTGTCTTCTGAGAGGCTTCATCTGGCAGCTGATGGAGACAGGTGCAGAGACCCAGGAAGTGATGTGTAAGAGTGGGAGGAAAGCTAGAGAAAGCCAGAGCAATCAAGGACACCACCTGAAGACCTACAGAGTAATCTAATCTGAGCCCAAGGTGTCTCATGGAGACAGAACCACCAATCATAGAGCTAGTATGGACTGAATCTAGACCCTCTACACATATGTAGCAAATGTGCAGCTTGGTCATCGTGTGGGTCTCCTAAGATGAGAAGTAAGGGCCATCTCTCAATCTGTTAGCTACTGCTGGGTCACCTTCTTCTAGCTGGACTACATTGGGAGAGGATGTGCTTAGTCAGATGCCATGACTTGAGATACCAGGGTGGACTGGTACAAATTGGGTGCCTCTCCTTCTCTGGAAGGAAGGAAAGGAGGTAATGGGAAGAGGAGAGTGTGGGGTGGAACTGGGAGGAGAAGAGGGAGGGGGTTGGCATCAGGATGTAAAGTGACTAAATAAATAAAGATAAATGGAGGAAGGAAGGAAAAATAAAAGATGCTGTAACATAATATATGTAAAGGACAAGACTATATACTTCACTTCGTGGAAGCCATTGTATATATTATGCATACAGAGATGTTCAAGCAAAGGGCATGTGGAAAAATATGGTAGATTTTTAGATACATGCTATTGGGAAAAAGTCACAGAACTATTTATGACATGGGCATTGGCTTCACATTTTACAAATAATACAGTCCGTTCCCATAGAAGAACATTATTCAAAATGGAGAGCTAATTCTTTTTGTTGTTGTTGTTGCTTTCTTTTATTTCTTACTTTTTTTTTTTTGAAACAGGGTTTCTCTTTGTAGCCTTGGCTGTCCTGGACTTGCTTTGTATACCAGGCTGGACTTGAACTCACAACTATTTACCTGCCTTTGCCTCCCTGACTGCTGGGATTAAAGGCATGAGCCACAATGTCCAGCTTGAGAATTAATTCTTAGAGTATAAAAGATCCATGTTTACTGCTGTTGGTTGGCTATCTTATATTCTTTCAACTGAGAATTGTATTATAAAATATATCATTGAATAATTTTGTTCATTTAAACTTCGGATTAATACAGAACTTGTAATTACTGGTAGTAAGGGACCTATTCTTTTATCATGTTTCTGTAGCATATACTCAAGAAAGTTTGATAAATTTATGTAATAGAATACCAGAGGTCACGTGACTTCTACTCTAATACAATGTACATATAATTATCTCCAGATTTGCCTTGAAGAAAAGTTGTTCAAATAATATTTGTTATTGATAGCATCTGAGGAGAGCCTCACAAATACAAGATTCCAGCAGGGTAGAAAACACAAAAGAACAACAAAGAATTTCAAAACAGAAAACGAAATATCTCATTTCTGTTCAAGACAAATATTTGTAGATTTGCATTCATGCAAGAATCTATGAAGGTTTTCAATCCTTTCAAACTTCTTGCTAACCAGAAGGTGCTAACTGGTGTTTGGGCTATTCTAATAGAGTACAATGCTTCAGGGAAAGAAACAGAGGTCACCCAGCCCCAACCTTAGGAACAGAGTACAAGCCTGTATTGGTGACAGTAAAAAAGCAGACAAGAGAAATTAAAGAACAGATATTGATTAGCTAAGAAATTTTCATTAATTTGGTTGTGTAATCACTTTACAGCCTGAACACAGCCCACTTCCTCCTGTCCTCCCAGTCCCACTCTCATAACTCCTGTGCATACCCTCTTGGATCCCCTTCTCTGAGAAGGGAAGGACCCCACTATCAACCCATCCTGGAACAGTGCCTCCTCTCTTCCACTGAGGCCAGGCAAGGCAGCCCAGCTAGATGAAAGGAATCCAAAAGCACGCAACAGAGTCAGAGACAGATCTTATTCCAATTTTTAGGGGATCCACATGATGACCAAGCAGCATGTCTGCTACAAATGTACGTCTGACATACAAAGGGGGTTTAGGTCCAGTGCATGTATGCTCTTTGATTGGTGGTTCAGTCTCTGTGAGCCCCCAAGATCCTGGTTAGTTTACTCTTTTGGTTTTCTTGTCTTTGAGCCCTCCAGCTCTCTCTATCTTCCTCCCACTCTTCCACAAAACTCCCTAATCTCTTCCTATTGTTTGGTTATGGGTCTCTGCAACTGGTCACCATCAGCTGCTGAAAGAATCCTCTCAGAAGACAGTTATGGTAGGCTCCTGTCTGCTACTACAGCAGAATATCATTAATAGTCTCAGAGGTTGGGTCTCTCCCATAGGGTGGGTCTCAAGTTGAGTCAGTCGTTGGTTGGCCTGTCCCTCAATCTCTGCTCCATTTTTTTTTTCTAATGAATATATGTAAGTTTATTTATTTATTTTTATTATTAAATTTTATGTTTTTTCTTATCAGTTACATTTTATTAATTCTGTATCCCAGCTGTATCCTGCTCCCTCATTCCCTCCCAATCCCACCCTCCCTCCTTCATCTCCACCCTGCCCCTTTCCAAGTCCATTGATAGGGGGGGACCTCCTCCCCATTCATTTGATCCTGTTTTATCAGGTATCTTCAGGACTGGCTGCAAAGTCCTCCTCTGTGGCCTAACAGGACTGCTCCTCCCTTGGGGGGTGGGAAGGTCAAAGAGCCAGCCATTAAGTTCCTGTTAGAAATAGTCCTTGTTCCCCTTACTATGGGAAACTATTGGTTACTGAGCTACCACAGGCTACATCCGAGCAGAGGTTCTAGGTTATATCCATACATGGTCCTCGGTTGAATGTCAGTCTCAGAAAAGACCCTGTGCCTAGATATATTTGGTCCTTGTGGAGCTCCTATCCTTTCCCCATCATACTAACTCCCCTTCTTTCATATGATTCCCTGTACTCTGCCGAAGGTTTGGTTATGAGTCTTTGTATCTGCTTTGAAAACACTACTAGGTAGAGTCTTTCAGATGCCTTCAGTAGACTCCTGTCATATGTTCAATGCACATCCCATCTGTCTTTCTAAATGAGGATTGATCATCTTATCAATGATCATGTCTGCTCTCTTGATTATCTTTTTTTAGGTCTATAGATTTCATTATGTTTATCATATCTTACAGGTCTATATAAGCAAGTATATACTGTGTTTGTCTTTCTCCTTCTGGGATATTTCACTCAGAATGATCTTTTCTAGATCCCACCATGAAATTTGCAGGCAAATGGTGGGATCTGCTCCATTTTTATACCTACACTTCTCCTAAGCAGGACAAATTTTGGGTTGAAGTTTTTACAAGTGAATTGTTATCCCCTTCTCTTTTCTGGAATTCCCACCAGGCTACAGGAGGTGGTGACATCAGGCTCCTTATCTCCCACTGATTAGCTAAGCATTAAGGGCTGGAAATTGAGCATGGAAGGAAGGAGTTAAAAAAATTAAGAAATCTGTGGAAGCTAAAGGATGCGTGCCTAGGAATAGATGGTCCTGTTTCCAAAACCAACTATCTTAGAGTTGCACCATGCTCTCTTCTCACTTGTCTTTGAAGTTAGCAAGATTTTGGGAACATGTAAGCCTTATACTAATAATCAGCCATATTTCTTACAGGTTGAGGTAACTATGGGAAACATGCTAGGCCAGCGGAAGCTAAGCAACAGACGCTTAGTTGGTATGAGGTGAGAAAGCAAATATGAGAAAGTTTCCCTTTTTCTACTTTGAACTGAGACAGGTTTATAAAAGCAAACATAAAGACAAATTTAAACCCATTACAAATGAAGAAAAACAAAATTACAAAAGTCATAATACGAAGTTGGGAAGTAGTTCAGTCAAAAAAAGAAAAAAAAAATGCTTCTTGTAAAAGTCTGAGGATCTCTGTTTGATTCTCAGCACCTATACAAGAATCTAGATCTAGTGTAAGCACTAAAATTTCAGTGCTGAGGCAGAGGCAGGAGGAACCCCTGTGGTCTTTTTGGCTAGCCAGTCTAGGCAAACTGTTGTGCTCCAAGTTGATTGAAATAACCTGTCTCAAAAAAATAAGATGGGCAGGGGCTGAAGCTCAACTGTTAAGAGCAATGGCAGCTCTTCTAGAGGACCCGAGTGCAATTCCCAGCACCCACATGGCAGCTCACAAATGTCTGTAACCCCTTCCAGAGGACCCAACACCCTCACACAGTCACATATGCAGGCAAAACACCAATGTACATGAAATAAAAATAAATGAAAAATTTTAAAGGATGGAAAGTGATTGAGAAAGAAACCCAGTATCAACCTCTAACATCTATAAATATGCACACATGAAGGAGTGTCAACTCACCCACATGTGCATACCCATACACACACACACACACACACACACACACATAACACACACACACACACAGAAACACACACACATCTTGATAGGATGTTTTATCTCTTTGTAGTATTACTTACCCAAATGTATCCTGTATATGGAGAGAAAATAACTTGCAGACTGAGCATTCTATTAGCTTTGGCATGCTTTACTAGTTGCATTAATCTCATGTTCAACTTGCCATGCTTTTTGAGTTACTTCTTTGTGTGTCTATTCACCACAGCTTGCTCATTCATCTGTCTTGATCTATCTGCCTCAATAATGGGAGTTTCCTCCCTCTTTACTTACTGAATCAATAGGGTGAAAATATATTTCATGACCATCTTGATCATGAGAAAGAAGAAGTGATTAAGTGCCAAGGTTTTAGATACTAAGTTTTAGGCCCAAATCTTGATTCTGTGACTAATTATCTAACCATGAGTAAGTCGCCTAAACAATATGGACTTCAGTATCCTGATTGTGAACTGGACTAGTCAACTAAATCTTGGTAGATGCCTTTGAATATTAAATGCCGTTCCTTAGAAATACTTATAAGGCCACAATTCCTAATGAAGGCTATGCCAGAATTGGATGGATGTCTATAATTTTAGTACAGAGGACATTGGCAGATGGACCAGATATTAAAAACCAGCTTAACTATATGGTGAGTTCCTGGCAAGTCTGAGCCACATAGTAAGCCTTAAAAACACCAAGCATCATAATATACATAATTAATTGAGTTTCTAGGTAAGTCTATGGTTTTGCCTATTACTAGACTCCTATTAAATTCCTTATCTGTTAGAGTTTGATTGTTCTTCTTGGCCAATTTTATATCTAAAATGTTTACATATTTTTATGCAAAGTATTCTGAATTTCTTATTACATGATATGAGAATAATTTTTACTTTAATGTTTATGAAGAATCAGTGGCTCTGGGCCCACTGTACACAGTCATTAATAACACTTCAGTGTCCTACATTATTTATATGAATCATGTCTTTAATCTTCCCAACTTAATGAGGTACTGTGGTTACTTCCAGGGTTGCCATGGAGCCATGCAGCACTGTGATGCTTATTTCTTGCTGAGGTCACACAGTGAGGAAATAAGAGCTGACCTGGGATTCACACTCAGCCCAATGGACACCAGAGTGCTTCATCCTCACATCCTGTTCTCTATCTACAACAATAACTCCTGCATAGTCAGCCACCCAGCAAGGGCAATCAACCAGTACAAGTGGCCTGAATATGATTGACTGCCTGTAAAGGAGCCATTCTTCTTTCTCATTTCCACATTGGTGAAAAAGTAGACTAAAACAAGGTGTCCTAGGAGGCCTTCATGCTCTCTTTATTTGGTTCCTTTGAGAGTGCATGGTCTTCTCTGCCTTTACTTTGTACCAGCTGTACCATATTTATATCTGAATGACCAGGACAGGGAACAGGAAAACACAAACAATTATGAAATGAAATACATTAAATATGTTTAATATACACGTTTAAAATTATACAAAATAGAATGTGTCAATTTACCCCTATAAAGCAGAAATATTTTAATAATGTATTCTAGATACAAAAATTTGCAATTTTATGGCAACAATGTAACATAAATCCAACATTACATTTTCTAGTCTATGTACTCGATATAAACTTTTCCATCCTTTTGTAGCATTTATGTCACAATAAATGATACATTGTTTCTATGTTGAATAAATTGTAAAATTCAAAAATATTTATTAATTTATGATCTAGTAATTGCATTTAAAGTTTAAATTCTTCAGTGAAATTTAAAATAATACGTAGTTTTAATTTTAAGTCTACCTTCTACACACAGGAAACAGTGTTAGAATCGTACTCTAGTAACCAAAGTGATAAATGTTTCAAACTAAATTCCCTCCTTGGAAATTGTACCAATTTGTGCAATTACAGTTTAGGGACCCAGCTTGAAAGATTATGGTCACCTTCTTTTTTTTTTTTTTTTTTTTGTGAGAGCCTTTGCTTCACAACTTTACAGACCACCCACAGGCAGCTGGACCTGGCAAGAACAGTAAACAGTAGGGAATTAGTGCTTTTTCTCTGCTACAAAAATTCAAGCCAAAAAAAAAAAAAAAAGAAAAGAAAAGGGAAGAATCTGGATGCATAAAAAATGCTTTTCTTTTCAATAGCCCAAGGTGACTTTCAGCAGAAATAAAAACAAAGATTTTTTTTTTCTCTTCTTAAATGAGATCATTCCTCCTTGAAATAACATATGTGAAATCACTTCAAGCTTCAAGTGTTCACTGTTAATAAACAGTGCAATTACTGATAGTAAGACAATAGCATTCATTAACAAATATCTCAACAATTAAAACTTTCAGTAACTAAAACATTTACTTTGGACGTTATCTTAGCAGTTGGTCTTATTTCACACTTCTCACAAACCTCTCTCTCAGTATACCACAATGTCTAGCATTTGGGTCACATACCCTGGTCTGATATCCACATGACATTCCCCAAAACATGAACTTTTCTAAGAGTGTAGTTGGTGACTTCCTCCATAATAAAGTAATACTATCTAAATTTTAAAAAATCAAATTATAAAACCAATCTCCTTCCACCTTCCCGATGGTGAGTGCTCTCTGTCAGGAACAACTCCACATTTGGCTAAGGCTGAGGATCTGGCTTGCTTCCATGTATGTGGACCTATCTGCATTGCCCACGAGGCACGCTGGGGTTGGCTACCCAGAGGCTATTTTAAGCTGTGGGCTGGCTTTCCCCAGGGTCAGAAGATTGTTCAAGGTTCCTGAATAAACTGCATTGAGAAGAACAAAAAAAAGATCAGAAAGAAGGAGAGGAGGACCTCTCCTATCAGTGGACTTGGGGAGAGGCATGCATGCAGAAAGGGGGGGAGGGTGGGACTGGGAGGGGAGGAGGGAGGGGCTTATGGGGGGATACAAAAGGAATAAAGTGTAATTAATAAAAGTTAAATGAAAAATGAAAAAAAAAAAAAAAGAATGCAGAGATAAAGAGATTCCTGAAGCTCATTGCCCATCCAGCCTGGCTAAATCTGTTAGCATCAGATTTAGTGAGAAACCCTATTTCACAAATGAAGCATGGAAAGAATGGAGGATAACACGAAAACTGGAATCCTCAGCCAGGCATGGTGAAGCATGTCCTTAATCCCAGCACTTGGGAGGCTGAGCCTGGGTGGATCTCTGGGAGCTTGGGGCCAGCCTGATCTTTAAAGATACTTCTAGGACAGGTAGGGATATACATAAAACCCTGTCTCAAAAAAACAAGCCAAACAAACAAACAGAAACAAACAAACAAAAAAACTGGCTTCTATACTCCCACATGTTTATACACACCTACACACATCTGCATATTCCCACTTGAACACACACACTCAAAAATTTTAAATTACATTTACTTTTTCTCTCTTATGTTACATGTATTTTAGATATCAAATTGGAAAATGGGTTAGAAAAATGTTATTTTCCAATAAAATGTCTTACCCACACTCCTTAAAACTCTATTGGGGAGATCTTATCAAATTTACCTCAATTATTTGTGAAATATTATTTTTACCCACCTTCACTAAAAAGTATGTAAACCACAGATATAGTGGTATTATGTGTAAATTATTCTCAATGATTAGCTATGTGATATGATAATCATAAGAATCTGTCAATCATTTTCTAAGTTAATCAGTACACACATAAAGTCTTTATTATATTTCTCAAAGCTAAGTTCTAGATTTCACTGTATATTCTTTCTGTCTGAGAAAATCCTCCAATTTAAATCCAACAAGTATATACTTTTCCTATTATTACAAAAACAAAAACAAACAAACAAACAAACAGAAACTAATAGGGTACAAATAAAAGAAAGCAGCCCAAATATTGATGAGCAACACCACACAAATGCTGTTGGGACTGTGAGTTTCACAACTCTTTAAATACACTCTACTCTCTGACACAGGAGCAAACGGAAGGGTTCGATCAATTGCACATTACCATGTACAGTTGAGGGATCCTTACTCACACCCACATTCCCACATTCTTATCACTCCCTGTAGCTGCAGGTGAATGTTCCACAGGCATCCTCTCTGAAGGAAACAAACGAAGAAATCACTGACTCAGAATATCAGTTTATTCAACAACAAACATCTGTTTATCTGGAACTCTCAAATCACTATTTTTTTTTTAACTTTTCTCCAGATGGTGGTGTGTTTTACACTTGAGAAGTAAATGTAATTGCATCTAGTGAGCACTGAAAAGAAAGCAACATGATAGGTTCAGAGGATGATACAATAACATGAAATTGATATAAATTGTGTTTTACATTACAGTACAAGCCAGGTATATGGTCTGTATAAAACACCGTCAGAGTTTGCATTGCCAGGAAGGATGAATCGAGAATTTCATCTGATTTAATTTCTTCCTTTTCCATGAATATAGACAACACACCCAATGTCATGCCTTAGCGGTCATCTTCAGTTACCCTCATGTGTCAGTCTGTAATGCCAGATAACAAAAGATCACAAATTAAAGTAATTCATTTATTTGCATTAAGGTACAGGGAATTTAACCTGTGACACAATATACACTAGAAAAGCCTCTGTCAAATTACTATATCATAAGCCCCACATGCATAGCCATTTTAAACATGTTCCTTATCTCTAAGCTTCTGCAAGTCAGACATTCTGCAAGTCAGATGTAGTTGCTAATTGAGTTCTCCATCAGCACTCTTTTATGATTGAAATAAGGCAATTGTGTTCAAGGTTCTTATGCACTTTCTCCTCTAGAAGATTTAGTGGATCTGGTTTTCTGTTGAAGTCTTTGATCCACTTCAACTTGACTTTCGTGCAAGGTGATAAATGTGGATCTATTTGCATTGTTCTACATGTGGACATCCAGTTAGACCAGCACCGTTTGTCGAAGATAAAAGTTAAAAGTTTAAAAAGATGTATGGTTTTGGCTCCTTTGTCAAAAATCAGGTATACATAGGTGTGTGGGTTTATTACTGGGACTTCAATTGGCACAGGAGACAACTTCCTGAACTGAACACCAATAGCTCAGGCTCTACTATCTACTATTAATAAATGGGACCTCATAAAACTGAAAATCTTTTGTAAAGCAAAGGATATTGTCAAGAGAATAAAATGGCTGTCTAAAGATCGGGAAAACTCTTCATCAATCCTACACTCAACAAAGGACTAATATGCAAAATATAGAAAGAACTCAAGAAATTAAACACCAGGGGGACTTAGAGAGGGGCAGGGAGGAGATGTGAGAGGGAGGGAATGAGGGAGGCGCTACATCCAGGGCACCAAATAATTAAACTGCAATTAATATAAAAAATAAAAATTTAATTAAAAAATAAAAGAAAAGAAAAAGAAATTAAACAGCGTAAACCGAATAATCCAATAAAAAATGGGGTACACAACTAAGCAGCGAATTTCCAACAGAAAAATCTTGAATGGTGGACAAGTGCTTAAAGAAATGCTCAGTGTCCTTAGTCATCAGAAAAATTCAATTCAAAATGATGCTGAGATTCCATATTACATCTGTTGGAGTAGCTAAGATCAAAAACTCAAGTGACAAAACATGCTGGTAAAGATGTGGAGAAAGAGGAACCCTCCTCCATTGCTCGTGGGAGTGCAATCTGTAAATCAACCTGGAGGTTTCTCAGAAAATTGGAAATAGTTCTGCTTCAAGAACCAGCTTATACCAGTCTCTGGTCATACACCTGAAAGATGCTCCATCATACAAGGACATTTATGCAACAATGTTCATAGCAGCTTTGTTCATAATAGTCAAAATCTGGTAACAAGCCAGATGTCCCTCAACTGAAGAATAGATACAGAAATTGTGGTACATTTGCACAGTGGAATACTACTCACCAATTAAAAACATGAAATAATGAAATTTGCAGCCAAACAGATGGAACTAGAAAAGATGATCCTGAGTGAGGTAAACAAGACCCAGAAAGATCACATGGTATGTACTCACTTATAAGCAGATTTTAGTCATATAATACAGGATAGACTTACTAGAATGCACAGACCCCAAGAAGATAAGTAACATGGAGGACCCAAGGGAGGATGCATAAATATCACTCAGAAGGGAAAGTAGAATAGACAGGGGTAGTCGTTGAAGCGTGGGGGCAAAGTAGAAGAGGGAGCGCAGAGAGAAATAAGGGTGGAACTCAGACCTGGAAAGAGTAGGGGCTGGAGGACAGAAGGCCTGCAAAGAATAAACAAATGGTGGGTGGGGGAAATCTCTGTGACAAGCTTCAGATCTAAATCAGAATAGGCCTCTGGGAGGATATGAGGGGAACTCTAGTTCAGACTCTTACTAGCAGGGGTCACAGAGAGAGAAGAGGACAGTCTTTACCTAGACAAGACTCCTAATGGATGGAGATCACCATCCCATCCACAAAAGCCTCAATCCAAAACTTACCCTACCTACAAGACCTAGAGGGACAAAGATAGAGCAGAGGTTGAGGGAATGAATGTCCAATCAATGCTGGGCCCAATCCAAGACCTATCCCATGGAAGAAAGCCAACCCCTATCACTATTAAGGTTACTCTGGTAGGCTTGCAGATAGGAGCTTACCAGAGGTATCCTCTTAGAGGCTCCATCCTTAAAGGTTTGAAACAGATACCAAGACTCACAGCAAAACATTGGGCAAAGCATAGAGAGTCTACTGAAAAAGAAAGGGGAAAGATAAGTGGACATAAAGGTGACAAAATCTCCACAAGAAGACCATCAGAGCCAATAAACCAGGGCCCACTGGGCCTATGGTGACTGAAGCACTGACCAAGGACAATGCATGGTCTGGACCTATGTTTTCTACATATAAGTAGCCAATGGGCATCTTAGGCCTCATATAGGCCCACTGTAGGGGAGTGGGAGATATCTCTGACATGGACTATGTTCCCTGTTTTTTGATCACTTCCCCCTGATGGTACTGCCTCAAGGAAGGAGATAAACTCAGTCCTCATGTGAAGAGATGAGCTGGAGTGTCTGGGTATGGGATTACCCTATTCAGAGGAACAGGGGAGGCAGATGCAGGAGGGAGGATGGAACTGGGAGGAGATGAGGGAGAGGCCAATGACTGAGATAGAAATTGAATTAATTACTGAAAAAAAAGAAAAAAGAAAGAAAGAAGGCAATTGCTGAGGCTCTGTTTCTGGCTGGAATGTTGAGCAAGAAAGGGTGTCTTTCTAAGTTTATTTCCTTTGCTACCTGCTACTTGCAGTTTTAGACTTGGGAGTCTAATTTCTATGATAACTAGCAGCAGGTGGAGTCTTTTCACTCTGGGAAGAGCTCACCTGCTGAGGTCAAGCCAACTGAAATTAATCTTTCTTTGTACCAGCCAAAAGTCAAATATTTGGTATCTTAGTAATATCTTTAGAATAAGTCCATTCTCCTTTTACAAAACATTTCTTCAGTTTCTTCTGGTCTACAGGGGAAGAGATAATATCTTAAGTCGTGTGCGTGAGCATGAGTGCAAAACTCAATACAGTTTTAAGAGACTCCTTTCCACATCTCATCAAGCTGTGGTTTTGTAACTCCTCTAATCACAGCAGCCAATAGTTCATATATAACTGAAATTTAGGATTCCTTTCTGAAAGACATATCCCTTACTTATGTACTCACTTGTATGTACTTACTCTGTAGCCGAGGCTAGCCTGAAACTCTCTTTGGAGACCATATTTGCCTTAAACATATAGCTGTATACCTAATCCTGCCTTCCATGAGATGAAATACATGTGCCATCATGCCCAGATAAATAGTTTTGTTTATAATTTAAAAATAAATTTGTTGGTATAAAAGCACAACCATCTGAGAAGCAGCTGGCCAGACTGTCCAGGACAGCAGATAGGCCACATTCACTCCTGGTTTTCTTCTCCAAATCCAATCCCCTAGTCTCATCCCCAGCTCTGAATCAGACCCCTTAATTCGGCCTCTCTTTGCTGTATTCCTCCACTCTCAAGGGACTATACAGTTACTAGTGGCACATGCTGTTTTCCTTCCTGCTGTGGACTAACTCATCTCCAGTCCCTACTCGTCTATCCCCACTCCTATGTGTCAGCTCACAGTATTTAGAAAAACAACCTACCCCTGGCAGAATATCAGAAGCAATCTGTTCTAGAAAACACATAGCCACTAAACTCTCCTAAAAAGCGCAACAGATAGCCACAAACCATTTATGGCCTGCCCAGTCTGAGTTCTTATAAACTCCAGGACCACAGAGTCTGAAAATATCTAGAACAACAAGAAAAAAATCACTCTGAAAAGGAATAGGTGGCAAGAAATTATCAAACTAAGGGATAAAATCAATAAAATAAAAGCAATAAGAAAACAATATAAACAATTAATGAGATATAGAGTTGTTGCCCAGAAAAAAAATCAATAATATTGACAAACTTTATCCAAATTAACTAAAAGGTGGAGAAAGAGAAACCAAATTAACAAAATTAGAAATTAAAAAGTGGCAATACAACAAATACCCAGGAAATCCGGAGGATCAGAGGGCATGCTTTAAAAACCAGTATTCCACTAAATTGGAAAACTGAAAATGAATGGGTAATTTTCTCAGTAGGTACCACTTACCAAACTTAAATCAAGATCAGATAAGCCTGTTCATTGTGGCTTTATTCATAATAAACAGAAACTGGAAATAACATTCATGTCCCTCAACAGAAGAAAGAACAAGGAAAATGTGGTACATTTACACAATGGAGTATTACTCAGGTGATTTAAAAAAAAAAAAAAAAAGAAGAAGAAATAAGAAAACCTAAACAATGGATAAAGAAACTGTGGCACAATGGAATGCTACTCAGCTAGTAAAACCAGAGAAGTTAAGAATTTTGCCCTGACTACAAGAGGTGCAGAAATGAAGATAGAGCAGAGATTGAAGTGATAGTCTACCAATGCCTGGAACAACTTGAGACCCACACCAAGCAAGAAAGCCAACCCCTGACACAATTATGGACAGTCTGTTATGCTTGCAGACAGGCACCTACCATAGCTGTCCTCTGAGAGGCTCCACCCAGGAATGGATCAAAACAGATGCTGAGACTTACAGCCAAACACTGGGTGGAGGACAGGGAGCCATGAGAAAGAGGGGGGGGGGAAGGATAGAAGAACCTGGAGGTGACAGGACTTCCACAAGAAGACCAACAGAGCCAACTAACATGGGCCCAAGGAGGCTTATGGATACTGAAGCACCAACCAAGGATCCTTTATAGACTGGACCCAGCCCCCCTATACATATGTAGCTGATGGGTATCTTGGTCTTCATGTGAGTTTCCTAGTAAAGAGAGTGAAGGCTATCTCTGACAAGGACTCTGTTGCCTGCTTTATGATCAATTCTCACTGGTGGGGCTTCCTTGCCAGGCCACCAAGGAAGAAGATATGCACAGTCCTGATGTGACTTGATGTGCTGGGGTGGGTTGGGTGGATCCCCTTTTCTGAGAGAAGAGGGGAGGAGGAATAGGAGGAAAGAATGGGGGGGACCAGAAGGAGAGAAGTGAGAGGGCTATGATTAGGATGTAAAGTGAATATAAATTAATTAATTAAAACAAAAGAAACAAAAATTACATCATGAAATTTGCAGGCAAATGGATAGAACTAGCAAAAAAGCATCCAGAGTGAGGTAATCCAGCCCAAGAAAGACAAATATTATATGTATTTACTTATAAGTAGATATTAGCCATTAAGTAAATGATAGCCAAGCTACAATCTGGATACCCAGAGAGGTTAAATAAATAGGATTGACCTAGCAAGGGAAACCTTGGATCTCCCAAGGAAGGGAAAACAGAATATATTTTACAGGTGGACTGAAGGCAGGTGCAGATGGAAGTAGGAAGTGTCAGGCTTGGGGGAGATGGGATGTAGGGAGAGAGTTAGAGGAGAGACATCTGGAATTCCAGGACACTTGGGGCTGGTGCAGAAACCTAATGCAGTAAAAACTTCTTGGAATGTATGAAGGTGGTTTTAATGTGGACTCCCCATTAATGGGGAGAAGATATAAAGTCTCAACTGATCATTTCTTATATCTAGGTGAGTATTCCAGTTAAGGGACAAGGTTGCCTTCAATTGAGTAGTTGGCTAAAGGTGTACTGGAAATCCTTAAACAACCCAGGCTGATGTTGAGATGAAGGGTTACTCTCCTCAAAATGACAGCAGAACTTAAGACCGAATCTGAGACATTAACTCACTAGCCTGATTTTGTGAATACGTTGTCAGAGTTAAATGCTATAAATGATAGCAAAAATAAAGATTAGATAAGCAATTTAAACAGACCTAAAACTCTTAGTGAAATAGAAGATGTAATTAATATTTTCCAACCACAAACAAATAAACAAAACAACAAAACAAAACAAAAAATCCACAGGACCAGATGTATTTAGCATAGACTTGTACTAGATGTTTAACGAATTAACATCAATACTCCTCAAATTATTCCACACAAAATAGAAACAGAAGAGATATTGCCCAATTATTTTACAAGCTGCAGTTATCTTGTTACCTAAACTACATAAAGACCTTACAAAAAAGATAAAGACCAATTCCCCTTATGAACATAAATTCAAAATTCTTAATAGGACACTTGCAAACTGAATTCATGAACACATAAAAAAGATGATCCATCCCCATCCTGAAAGGCAAAGAGGATGGACATCAGAAGAAGAAGAAAACAGGAAACAACCTAGGAACCTGCCACAGAGGGCCTCTGAAAGCCTCTGCCCTGCAGACTATCAAAGCAGATGCTGAGCCTGATGGCCAACTTTCAGGCAGAGTGAATGGAATTTTATGTAAGAACTGGGAAATAGTAAGAGCTGGAGAGGACAGGAACCCCACAAGGAGAGCAACAGAACAAGAAAATTTGAAAACAGAAAACTTCCCAGAGACTCATACTCCAACCAAGGACTATGCATGGAGATAACCTAGAACCCTGACAATGCAGCCACTTCTGATGAGAACTGATAGACTAAGATCAGAAAGGAGAGGAGGACCTCCCCTATCAGTGGACTTGGGGAGGAGCATGCATGCAGAAAGGGGGGGGAGGGTGGGACCGCCAGGGGAGGAGGGTGGGGCTTATGGGGGGAGGATACAAAATGAATAAAGTGTAATTAATAAAAGTTAAATAAAAAGTTAAAAAAAAGATGACCCATCATGATTAAGTAGGCTTTATCCTAGATATGCAGGGTTGGGTCAACAATAAAAATCAATAAATGTAATCCAACCATATAAACAAAGTGTAAGACAAAAACCCACATGATGATCCCATTAGTTGCAGAAAAAGCCTTTGACAAAATCAAAAACTACTTCATGATAAAAGTCCTAGAGAGAGTAGGAATACAAGGACATATATTAATAGAACAAAGGTAATTTACAGCAAGCACATAGCCAACCTAAATGGATAGAAACTCAAAGAATTTTCACTAACATATATATATATATTAACATATATATATATGTATATATTTGGTTTTTTATGTTAGCCATTCTGATGGGTGTAAGGTGAAATCTTAGGGTTGTTTTGATTTGCATTTCCCTGATGACCAAGGACTTGAGCATTTCTTTAAGTATTTCTCTGCCATTCAATATTCCTTTATTGAGAAATCTCTGTTTAGCTCTGTACCACATTTTTTTAAATGGATTACTTGATTTGTTGCTGTTTAACTTCTTGAGTTCTTTGGGGAAGAGAAAGGGAGGGTCATATTGGGAGGGGATGAGGGAGAGAGCTACACCTGGCATACAAAGTCAATAAGTTGTAATAAATAAAAAAAATTAAAAAGATAGTATAACCTCCACCCCCCACCGAGGGAGAAGCAGCCTTGCTAGGCCACAGAGGAGGACATTGCAGCCAGTCCTGATGACACTTGATAAGCTAGGGTCAGATGGAAGGGGAGGAGGACCTCCCCTATCAGTGGACTTGGAGAGGGGCAGGGAGGAGATGAGCGAGGGAGGGTAGGATTGGGAGGGAATGAGAGAAGGGGTTACAGCTGGGATACAAAGTAAATAAACTGTAATTAATATAAAAAATTAAAAAATAATTTAAAAAAGTATAAATAAGTGGCTATAGTGAGAATTTTAGTTTTTTTAAAAACCCTGTTATGTTATATGAACATGTATTTGTTTTAATCCCAAGTGTGGGATATGGTGCTGCTTCAGGTTGTCCATAGCAGCTGACTATAATGTGTCTCATGCAACTGGCAGGGGTGTGGTTTTTATAGCTGTGGATAGTTTATATTTGGAATTCTGAGGAATCTTATGCCAGAGCCCTGAGAGGGAACAGAGAAACCCTGAAGAGGTGGCTGCTGCTCTGATGCTGCTGCAGTTTGATGTGTTTTGTCAAGTGGTCGTACACAAAGAGACAGTAGAAGAAATTGGATATCCTGCCTGTGAAGATCAAATTTGTTCCAAGGAACTCAATGCCCCTAATCAGTAGGAGTAGTCTAGAGGGAGCTATGCCCTCTTTCCTCTCTAACCTTCTTTCTTGCTTATCTCGTGTTGAGCAGTTGAAAGGTATTGGGATGGAAAAGGTAAAAGAACCCAATAAAGTAACAAAAAGCCTGATTACAAGTGGCCCTAAAAATTTCTACCGAAAAAACTTCTACAACTGATAAACACTTTCAGCTAAGCAACAAGATGAGAATGAACACACACAAACCATTAGCTTTTTTAATATACCAATGACAAAGGAACTGAGAAAGAAAGCAGGCAAACAATACCTTTTATAATAACCTCAAAATATAATTTATCATAGAATAACTCTTACCAAGAAAGTGAAAGATGTGTGAAAAATCAATAAGACCACTGAAAAGAGAAGTTGAAGAAGATCTGAGAAGATAGACAGATTTTTCACCCTTATGTACTAAGGGAATTAATATAGTAAAAATGGAGATCTACCAAAAACAATATATGAACTCAAAGCAATCCTCATCAAAACTCCAACACTTTACAGAACTTAAAAGAACAATTTTCAGCTTCATATAGGAACAGAAAAATACAAGACAGCTTAAAAATTCTTATAAGAAATGCTGAAGTCATTAACACTGCTGATCTCAAATTGTACTTGAGAGTGATGGCAAAAACAAAACAAAACAAACAAAAAACATGGCATTGACTATTGATTGCTTCTCTACAAAATGACAGTAATGACTTATTATTGAAGACAACATCAAAACAACCGTTGATCATGAAGAAGCTGAACTGGTGATAGAGCCTTGATCACTACTGATTAATTTTCATGGTACTGGCGTGTACTTGGTAAGCTACCAAAGGAGAAAAGTAAATAAAAAAACAGCCATAAACCTTTGAATCCACAATTGCAAACTGTTTACATGGGCCAATGTTGACATAAAGCTTTTGAGACTAACCAACCAATATCTGAATGGATTAAGGCCCCATCCATGAGATGGAACTTTTAGATAACCCCGAGAACCTGAATGTAGATAGGCCAAGGACCTAGGGGAAAACCAAATACTACTGTTGTGCTAAAAGTACATAGCTATAAAATGACTCCTAATGGCATTCTGCTAGACTCATAGATTACTGCCTTGCTCAACCATCAAACCATCACCAGAGAAGCTCCTCCTGCACCAGCAGGAAACAAATACAGAGACTCACAGCCAGATAATGTGCAGAGAATAAGAGACCTTAGAACATGCAGCAATAAATGGGATGCCAGTGTGTGCTGCAGGATCACTTCCTGATGTAGGAAGTGGTCTTGTTGGTCTTGAGGTCTTGTTGTATCCTTGTATAACTGAAATTATGAAGGATCTCTTTTGTGTCTCTTCCCTGAGAGAAATTATCACTTTCAGGAGAGGTCTAATCATGTCCTATAAAACCACATCCAGACACTATTGGAAATTAGTAAACAACATGTAAATTTGAGAATCAGGGAACAAGTATCCAGTCTCTACACTGGTTCCCTAAAATATAAAACATAAAACTATCACATGATTTGATGAGCAAGTATGAGGGTATTTATATGGTGACTGAAATTAGGACCATAAGCATCATTAGCACATCTACCATATTGCGGTATGATTCCTACAAACATAAAACAAAAAAGGTTCATATTAAAAATATGTATGCATTAAAAAGTGCAGATAAAAATGATCTTGCCACTGATTATGGAGTGAAGGGTGCAGACAGTACTGGGTTCTTTCATGGCAGTGACTTTGTGCACAAGGTGGAGTGCTTTTCACTGAGCATGGAGAAAGAAGCTCAGGGGATATGTATGTCTCTTTCCTGGTTAGGATGGCACCTAGGGAACTGCCACTCACTTTCCTCTCCCTGCCAAGGACTTGATACCACTCCCTTGGTGACCTTGTTACCTCCATGAGATCAGAGAAAGTTTTCCTCCTTACATATGAGTAAGAGAACATGAGAGCATACTCTCAGGAGCCCCCACGGACCACTCTCTAGCACAAGAAAACATCCTGTGCTTGCACATAACATCTTAAGACACTTAATTTTCATATAATTTTGTTTCTAAATATCTGTGTCTTGCTTTACACATTCAGAATAAGGCTCAAAGTGGAATATCTCATGTTGTTCTTTGCTAATGTTGATTTGAAAAGGAAAACAATAAAGATGCAGCTACTTTGTTTTCTGGAACCTAGAAATTCTTCTCTGTGCTCCTTTTTTAGACCTTTCTGAACTTTGTAGGTTAATGATTAGGTCCATAGTTAACAGCTTGAAGAGTTAGTGTGTCTGCCTGCTGTTCATCAAACTCTTCATGAAGAACTGTAAGCACAAAGGCAAAATAAAAGATATGGAAATTTTTCTAGAAGTTCTAAAAATGGCAGTCACCTGAATGTGAACTCTCCATGACTTTTAACTCCCACAACCCAGACATAAATGACAGTTCTTCAGGCACACTGAGACTTTCATTTGAATTAAAAAAAAAAAAAAAAAACAAACATAAGTTACAGTATGGTCTCTAGTTCTTACACTGTGAACTTCTCCCCAGGGACATGTATGGGAGTGATCTCATGATTCTCTATTTTCCTTCCAATTGTATTTTAAGCTGGTTGAGGTAGATACATGTCACATACTCTTAAATACTTGTGAATACTCGGTCACCATCAAAGCAGGACAGAATAATCACTTGAGATTGCCTGTATAAGCAGGCTCACTGATATTGATATTCTTTTCTTAATAGTGTAGTGTTTCAGCAAGAATTCATTGAGACACAATGACCAACATGCTGTGTAGTGTTTAAGAAACCAGACTTACCTAGCAGCAGGAGATATGGAAACTGAGGTGGTCATCCCCATAGCCAGGCAAGACTTCCAATGGAAAGAGGAGGACACCAATCTACCCACAAAATTTTTGACCCAGAATTTACCCTGCCTTCCAGATGGACAGGGAGAAAGATGTAGTCGAGTTTTTGGAAATGGCCAACAAAATGACTGGCCCAACTTGAGACCCACCCAGTGGGAGAGAGACAACCATTGTAATTGTTAATGATACTCTGCTGTGCATGCAGGCAAGAGCCAAACTAACTGTTCTCGGAGAGGCTCCATCTAGCAGTGGATCAAAACAGATGTGGAGACCCATGGCCAAACATTAGGCAGAGATCCGGGAAACTTTTGGGTGAATCGGGAGAAGGATAGAAGGACCAGAAGGGGACAAGAACTCTACAAGAAGACCAACAGACACAACTAACCTAGGATCATGGGGGTTCACAGGCACTGAACAACCAACCTAAGTGCATGCATGGACTGGACTTAGTCCCTCTACACCTATGGAGCTGATGGACAGCTCAGTTTTCATGTGGGTCCCTTAGCAATTGGAGCAGGTTCTGTCCCTAACATGAACACAGTTGTTATTGGATAGCTCTCCCCTAGCTGGGCATTCTTCTCTGGCCTCAGTGGAAAAGGATGAGCTTAGTACTGATACAACATGAAGTGATGGGGGCGGGGTGGCTTGGGAGTGGGAAGGGGCTCCCCTCTCTGGGAAGAAGGGCATGGGGCATGGGGAAAGAGAATGAGAGAGTGGGACTGGAAGGAGAGGAGAAAGGGTACTGTGATCAGCATGTAACATGAATAAATAACTAAAAGAGAAAAAACTAGATTAAAAAGTTTTTTTAAAGGAAAGGAGCCAAATGTTAAAAATAAAAAAAAACATAAAAACAGAATCAATTCAGAGAAATAATCTTGACCCTCTTTTCCTCAGAGAGCTTACATTTTACTGTATAATATAGACTATGTTGACAAACACGATAGACAGAAAAATGAAGACAATTGCTAAGGCATGATTGTTGTCAAGGTATCTCTATAGCTCTAGTGTGCCTGTGCTAGGCACTCACTTATTCTTTCATCACCTTGTCCTTAATAGAATGTAAATGTGTGAAGATATATGCTAACTTTTAGGTGCTGTGTATATTAATGGATTTTGCCTGCGTTTTTTCATATTGTTATATAATGCACTTTAACTTTCTTCCTCCAAACACATGTCATCTCTTTTCATCCGTTTTCTGAGCCCCCTCCTGCTAGTCTTCTCCCTTCCTCTAGACACTTTTGCTTCTACTTTCATATAGTATATACACACGTATTACTATTTATCTATATAAATTATTATTTAAAATGAATATATGATTAAGATTTGGGCTTTTACCATTTCAAACTGCGTAGTTCAGAAGAATTTGGAACATTCACTCTATTATGCAAATGCTTCCAAAAATGCTTACACACTTTTTTGTTTTTTCAAGCCCTAAACTCTCTACTCACTAAAGGGCATCTCCATGGTTTTTAGTTGTTTGTTTGTTTCATTTTGTTTTTTGTCTGCACAGTTCAAGATGATAACCATTTACTTTCTCTATGCATTTTTCTATGTTAGGAAACTCACATTTATGGAATAAGAAAAAAAAAAAAACTCGTCATTGTGCACATGGCTTATTTTGTTAGAATAACCTGTTTAAGATTCATCCAGGTTGTAGTACAATTCTCAAAATTTCCCTTGTATTGAAGTCTGATCAATGCTCCACTGCCTGCATCTACCACATCCTGCTTAGCCATCATCCTAACCATGCACATTTGGAATGACTCTGTCATTCATTTCCTTTGGGGAGGGTTAGAAACAGTACAACTATGAACATGAATGTGCAAACATCTGTAGTAACCTCTGTTTCCAGGTTTTTTTGAGTACAAATACCAAGAAGCAGAACCGATAGATGATACGTTAATTTTAAATGGAATAGCCTTTTCTAAAGTTGGAATTTTGCATGCCCACACACAGGTAACGTAAAAAGACTCAGTTTCACAGCCACCATTGTTACTGCCATCTCATTGGCGGCTGTTGGAGCTACCACCGGGGCATTAGCCATGAGTCATACTGGGCAGACTGCTCAGACCCTGAACAATCATTTAGCCAATGTAGCTCATGCCTTAGTTGTACATAAAGGAATTAATGCTCAACTAAAAGGAAGCTTGATGGTGTTCAATCAGAGGATTGACCTCGTGCAGGAGCAAATTGATACCCTATGGCAAATCGCTCAACTTGGCTGTCAATGAAAGTATGCTGGACTTTGAGTCACTAGCATACAACATGAGAATTTTTCCTGTGCTGCAAATCTGTCTAAACAATTGTCTAACTATATTTTAGGTAATTGGACTGGAGAATTCGATACTACGATGGAGCAGCTGAGAGTGGCCATTGTCACAGTAAATTCTACCAGAGTGGACGCAGGACTAGCCACAGGATTATCATCATGGATTGCTGCAGCCATGAATCATCTGAAGGAATGGGCGGGCATGGGAGCATTAGCAGGCCTTCTGGTGTTGGTCTCCTTGGTTTGCCTGTGGTATATATGTAAGATTAGAGTCTCACAACAGTGTGATGCAGCCATGATCATTCAGGCCTTTATAGCCATTGAAGCAGGACATTCTCCCCAAGCTTGTTTGGATACCATAAAAAGCTAAAATGTTACGCTCAGGATGCGAGGCTAAGCACTGCACTCAGTGTCAGCCGCTTTGGACCCAGAGAAGAGCATGTCTGGTTGCATGCGGGTTGATGCCCCAGGTCCCGCCTCTGAGAAAAAGGTATTGGAAGGGTCTGATGCTCTTTGGGTGGATGACACCTAAATGAACATTGGTACAAAGTCCCAATTTATTTCTAATATCAGAGATCAGACCTCTACTCTTGCCTGATGCATCTAAAACAAAAAGGGGGAACTGTAGAGAGCTGCGGAATGCTATGCCTTAAAGATGGAGCTGGTTTCCGCCTTCCACCTTCCCGATGGTGAGTGCTCTCTGTCACGAACAATTCCACATTTGGCTAAGGCTGAGGATCTGGCTTGCTTCCATGTATGTGGACCTATCTGCATTGCCCACGTGGCACGCCTGGGTTGGCTACCCAGAGGCTATTTAAGCTGTGGGCTGGCTTTCCCCAGGGTCCGAGGATTGTTCAAGGTTCCTGAATAAACTGCATTGAAAAAAAAAAAAGACTCAGTTTCTCCTCATACCCAAAGTTGGCATTTTTCATTTGTATTTAATAATGCACAGCCCCATGAGTATAAAGTGACATTTCATTGTGACTTCTGTTTACATTTGCCTAATGATTGATACTGTGTGTCTTACCTACTGCAGTGCAACCTTTGCCTCAGATGATGAGTGGCTGACTGGTTGGCACAGAGAGTGGTGATGGGGAAAAGTAACGGGCAATTAACTGAACAAGAAACAATGAGAGTTCCCTGTGGTGTCAAAGAGTGCCACACACATCAGTGCAGAGGGTACATCAAAAGGGGCCAACAACTTCTCTAGTTTCTTTCCTGGTTAAAAGGGGTTAACTTATGAAAAGAAGGTGAAGATTCGGGAAGTAGTAGTTGCTGCTATTCATAAGGACCTCAAGTGAAGGTGTTAAACCATGCATGGAGCTGAGAACAGAAAACTGCAGTGAAAAAAGAAAGGACAAATGTTGCAGCACACAGGCAGAAGCATGAGCTCATAAGAAGGCTGATACTATAATTGGAATTTAGGATTAGGTTGGAGTTGGTAGCTACAGGTGTCATCTAAGAGCTCCAAGCTAAAGTAGCTCATTGTGTTCTATTCCAAGTTACATGAGAGGAATGGTAAAGTTTTTAGAAGAGTTGTAAAATGATCGTATTAGCTTGTGAGGAGCACAAATTAAACACAGACATGTGTGGAAGAAGGAAGACTAATATGTAGATGGGCCTGTAGAGAGGTGGGTATAGAAAAGGTGACAGCTGCCCAGACTCAAGGAGATTATGAGGGCAAAACAGTAATGTATAGAAGTGAAGCTACGGTCCTATATTCCAGAGGAATGGAACACCGAAAAAAGATTAAAGATGCAACTATTTATTAACAATTCTGCCTTAGATGTTTTAAATTTGAAGGCTTCTATAATGACTGAGGATCATCTAGGTGGTCTGAAGACTTGTCATTTACAGAGATTGGAACCGGAGATACAGAAACATTTGTCATCAGCTTAATGGTAGCGTGGATACTGGTTAATGCTGTATTTAATCTAGATGTGGGGATAAGATCTCTGGGTTGGAGAAAAGTGGAGAAAGCTCAACACAGAGCTATAGAAAAGTTTGACATGTAGGACTGAAGGAGAGAGAGAAACTTTCTATGGATAGGCCAGTGAGGGAGAAGTGAAAGGGATGGAGAGAAAGTGACAAAACAGAGAAATGGGGAGAGTCCCGGGAGACCTTGCGATGGTCCAAGCATGGCCTTGAATCCCCCAGCATGTAGAAGCCACCAGAAGTTACTCCAAATGGATGCCTTCTCAAGGTCCTGTTGAAATCCATTGGGGAGCACTTCATTTTTGTAATAAATAACACTGGGTTCCATTTCCATGATATTCTGCTGCCATCTGTAATTTAACCGTAGGCCATAATAACTCCATGACCCACAGTTTGAAATTACCTATTAAACATAGGATGGATTCTAGAGTTATACTTAAAACTGTTAACAATTAGTCTAACATAAAAACAAATCTGACTGAAAAACCACTGCAATTAACCCAAACACTTTCCAGCTAAGTAGATATCTTTTAATTAACTGCTTTGTTTTTATTTTTTTAATTTTTTGCTTTTAATTAAATGGTCAGGCAACCCAAAGCACTACTTAGAAAGGTACTATATATTTTCAGTGTAATGTAATTTCTAAAGTCTACTTCTGTGGTCTCAGATTCTGTTGGAATATATCTGCAAGATAATTGATGGGAAACTTGAATTGAACTTTTAAGGACATTGCTATTTACCTCAACAAAGTGAGTGCCTTTCCTGCATGATGGCATGCGCTCTCTCTCTCTCCTCTCTTGGAAAATTTTGCATATCTACATTCACACATGATTTTGTGCATTAGAAAAGAAGAGGGTAAAAGCCACCCCAGACCGTAGCTTCACTTCTATATGAAACAAGGAAGTCCATCATCACCACAGACAGTAATAAACATTGGCCTTTTCCTTTGCCTTGGTCAGGTGATGTGCAGTAAAACAGAGAAAGATATGCAGATGAGCTCTGAGGCTCACACTCAGAGGTAGGCAGAAAAACTATAATGAGATATGTTACAGCACGCCCGCTCTCCTGGGGAAGGCTTACCATGGGTGTTGCTTCTTCATGGAGATCCACATTTAGTTGGGATTAGACTCAATATGATACGGCTTCAGAGGTCTGAAGTGTTAGGAGAAGATGCCCTAATAGTGAGCTGAGGTTTCTTGCTCGGCACCCATGATCATTGCATCACAGGAATTGTAACAAGTGCTCCCATCTGTGCTGTTGACAAGATAGACTCCAAAAAGACTGTTGAAACCATAGCTCTTATTAGAAAGAAGAGGTCACTATGGACGTAATTATTCAGCAACCATAAGGAATGGAAGAGAGCAAGCCCCAAAAGAAGCCACATGTTAACACAGAACATATCCAGGTAAATTTGGCCAGACTGTAATTCACTCCCTGTCCTTAGCCCCTTCCCATGACATTATTTAGGAACAAAAAAGAAAATAATTATATAAAATTTGGAGGGTTTTTTTTTTTTTCTGAAAAGATAGGGCTTCTTGAATTAAGATTTTGCTTCTATGGATTCATTATCATTAGCTGGCAATTTAGAGTTCTCTTAACTTCTTGATACTTAATAGAGTAAGGAATTAGGTGGTAAATAGAACAAGTACAGAAATGAGGAGTAGCCACATCAATTTGAAAATAACCGTACTTACTCTGCATAGCTAAATCATAGAGAGTGAATTGTTTTGCTGTAGCACTGATAAAAATCTTAGATCTTCAAGATGAAATGTTTCCCTGTGTCATTGAACTACAGCAACACATCTCCTTCCTGATAGAATCTGGCACCAATAATTTCCTTTTTTTTTTAATTTTATTATTATTTTTTATTTTTTTTATCAGTTACATTTTATTAACTCTGTATCCCAGCCGTGTCCCGATCCCTCATTCCCTCCCAGTCCCTCCCTCCCTCCCTCATCTCCACCGTGCCCCTTTCCAAGTCCACTGATAGGGGGGACCTCCTCCCCATTCATCTGATCCTGTTTTATCAGGTATCTTCAGGACTGGCTGCAAAGCCCTGCTCTGTGGCCTAACAGGACTGCTCCTCCCTTCGGGGGTGGGGAGACCAAAGAGCCAGTCATCGAGTTCCTGTTAGAAATAGTCCCTGTTCCCCTCACTTTGGGAAACCAATTGGTTACTGAGCTACCACAGGCTACATCTGAGTGGAGGTTCTAGGTTATATCCATACATGGTCCTTGGTTGAATGTCAGTCTCAGAAAAGACCCTGTGCCCAGATATATTTGGTCCTTGTGGAATAATTTCCTAACACAAGCAGCCTCTCAAAGAATGTTCCTTCCTTCCATTTTCTAAACCAATGTTTTATTTCTTCAGTCTCCCCATTATTTCCCTACTCTGAACAATATTTCTAATGATGACGAAAATGACCCCATTATGAACTTCTCCTTGTACTGTCAACAACTTTGACTTCCTATACCATGCCAGTACACATTCCAGAATGGGTAAGGGAAAGGCTCACAAAATTCCCAACTTTAGTCAGAAGCTACAGGAAACTGATGGCTGCTGAGGGAAGAAGGGTTAGGTTTCATCAGGAACAGTCTCCTAATGGTTGCCCATGCCCAGGAGTCAGTTCTATGCTGTGTGCATATGATACTAACTGGAAACAGTAGGAGTGTGCGTGTGTGTGTGTGTGTGTGTGTGTGTGTGTGTGTATTTATGTCTTAAGTTTGAGTTCAGGTAGAGACACACAGGAGTTGGAGCAGGTAGGAAAGGAATGATGTAATAAAAATATATTTTACTAATCTAAAGAATAACTTCATGAATGTGTAAGTAAATTAAACTGAAATTCATGTAAATAAAAAAAATGTCATTTTTCTGACTATTTGGTACCTCAATAATCTCTGCTTTCATCTTTGATCCTTTAATTTTTTTATTTTTCAATTGTGTTTCTGCTTGGAAACTCTCTTTTTGTTTGTTTGTTTGTTTGTTTTTTGAGACCGGTTTTTATTTCTGTAGTCGTGGACTCACTTTGTAGACCAGGTTGGCCTCAAACTCACAGAGATCTGTCTGCCTCTGCCTCCCAAATGCTGGGGTTAAAGGTGTGGGGTTAAAGCATCCAGCTTTTTAAATGAAGTATTTGGCTTGTTATTAAAAACAAAAACAAAAGCAAAACAAAACAATTTTTTTTGATTCCTTACAACATTAACAGGTATTTTTACTTGGGATCTATGATGACCAGAAGAAAAGTGATTTTTCAAGTATAGTTCCCACTACAACAGCAGCAGTAGTCCCTAAGCTCCAAGTCTACTGAGGACCAGAAGCTTTTGTGCTGCAGCTCAGCCCTGTGCCTTCATACACAGCTCCCAGATGATACTTACACTGCTTCACTTCTTTCACTTTTGAGAGTGCCTTCTGGGAGGGACCATAGATCTCACACGTGAATTACAGTAGCTGATGATGGATTGCTTGTTAGGTGGTGTCTGTTTAGCTAAGTTTTTGTTCTGTCATTTGCTCATGCCCATTGTACTGCTCCCTGCCATTCAATGAAAGGATTAACTTTCCTCTATTGAATCAGCCTGCATTTTTTCTGAAACATTGGTTAGCTTTTCACGTTCGGTTCTTGTTTAGAATACTCTACTCAGCTGTGTTGCTTTGTTAACTTGTCCCTATACCATGACTACACTATTTTAATAAGAATGGCTATATGGCAGTACTTAATATTGGGAGAGATACTCCATAATTTACTCTTCTATTATAGGAATGGCTTAATTGCTCTATGTCTGTGGTTTTACACAGCAATTATATAACATCATTGACCACATGTGCAAAATAGTCTGATAGGATTTTGTTTGTAATTACATCCATGCTCATCTGTCAGTTCTGCTGCTGCTTTCTCTGGTTCATAATCACTGATCATCTCATAGCTTGTTGCTTTCAATTTTTTTAGAGTCACCACTGTCTCTCCCATACTTAGTTTTCAATAGTGTTCTATCTCAACTTCCTTGAATTTTCTTCATGCAAGCCCATTGAATTCCATGTTTCTGTATTTAAAAACTGTCACTAACATTACTATTTTGTATTTCAGGTAACTGAACGGTGTTTAGATATCGCACCTTATGGTTTTGCTTCTTATTACACATACACTAATTATTTTAAATGTAATTACATTTTACAAGTATCTACTCCTGATACCATACCTTAATAGATGAACTAATTCCCTAACGTAAAGAAAAAATTTGAGCGTCCTATTTTGCCTGCATCCATCCAAAGACCATTTGGTCATGCTACATTCCCTACATATCAACAGCTTATCTTAATAGAAAATAATCTCCATCATACGATCATATATCCTGTTTGTTTATCTTTTTGAGACGGGATCTCATTATGTGGCCTTTACTATCTTGGAATTCACTATGTAGTCTAGGCTGGTCTTGAAATCACAGATATCTGCATGTGTCTGCATTTAAGGTGGCCCTAATTTCTGCATTTTTCTCCAGATATACAATATTTCCTAGGGTTCACTGTCTTCTCTGGTAGAGGCAACCTACGATGGCTTCCATTTCACCTTTCCAAAAACAATAACCCTCACATAAAAGATCAAGGAACCAATGTGGGAATTTAAGTATTTCTATCTTAATTATATGCTCTGGGGCTGGAGGATTAACCTCAGGATGTGTTCAGGAACCCACTGGACCTACTTGAGTCAGATTTCAAACAACTCTCTATTAATTAACTAGCCTCCATAAGCTTCTATTTCAATGTGTGGTCCTTAATGTTTCTTGGGATGCCCAAAAATCCTTGTTAGTTCAGAATGAGTGTCCAGTCCATGCCTGAATGTCTGATTGTTTCCTTTTCCACTGTGGACATTTATCCTTGTAAAGTATTGTAGATCACTCTTGGGAAGGGTAGGGAAAGAGCTTATAGTAAAACTCTTAAGCATTTTATAAAGGTCTTTCCACATGGGGACCTGGCTGTCCCTCTTTGAAGGGGATCTTGATCTTCAAACTGGCTCATCGGAAAACTATTCATAGGCCAAGACTCCCAGTTGCTGTAGCTCAGTGTAGCCTTTCTTTAATTTGTTTGAGCTTTTCTATTTACATAGATGAAAGAAAACTGTAATAAGCTTCTTATCTACTTAATTCCTGGAAACACCTTGACCGATAGTGAGTACCTTAAGGGCCATAGGATTCATGCCATGACAAAAATAATTTTGTCGGCACTGCCAATTACAGATTAGACCATTATGGACATTGCTTTGCCTGTACTTGGATTAAAGGCATGCACCGCCAGTACTTTTTAAAGAAGGTTGTTATACTTTTATTGTTTTCTACTAGATAATATCCTTACTTAGGATCTGACTACTATTAACACACACACACACACACACACACAGAGAGAGAGAGAGAGAGAGAGAGAGAGAGAGAGATTTAGGACTACAATCTTGGTTTGGCCATCACATTCTATTTTGACACTCATAGGTTGCAGCTCCCAATCCACTCTTCTCTAACTGTCATAGAGAACAGTTGGTCAGTTCCTTCTTCTCCACTTCCATTATCTAACACTGCCCTAACTCCTGTTTCTTGGTCTCTTTTACTAAACCAAACACTGATGTTGCTTCTTCTGGTGTAAGAGATCTCAGTGTCTCTGACCCTATGATCCGTAATCGTACTCTGGAATCTCCATTTTTGTCCACGCATTTAGTTACCAGTGAGCCTTCCAATGCTTCCTAGCAAATGTCACCCTTCTCTGGAGCTCCCTTTCCTTTTGTTTCTTAACATTCTCAACTTTTTTTTACGACTTCCAAATGGACAACTCCACATGAATGTTCTAAATGAATTAAAAACTCAGCCTATCCTAAAAATGTTTTTGTGCTACCAGCCTTTCTTCTCATATCCCTAGTTGTTTTGTTTTGTTTGTTGTTGTTTTGTTTTGGTTGTGGTGGTGAATTTTTTTTTTTTTTTTTTTGGCCTTGGTGGTTTTGGTGGTTTCACAGAAGCCACAGTTTATTTCCCTTTACAAACCTATTATTATCCATACAATAATCTTCAGAAAATTTCAGGCCAATGTAAAAGTGTAAAGTTTGTCCTAAATTGTACACATCTAGTAAGAAATAAAGGGCTGTTTACTAGTTTAATTTTATGTGTGTTCATTCCGTATATAAAGTTGTGGGTGTCATTATGGTTTTTTTTTTTTTCATAAAAGCATATCTAGTGTGTGGACCTCATTCACCTCACTTTAACTGTTATTGTCCTTCTTTTCCTCCAAAATGATTGGTCCACTTTCTTTCCAGATGTAAGTTTGCTCAGGTGTGTCTGTTTGTATACATGTGTGTGTGTTTCTATATTCTGCATATGTGTGTGTTTCTATATTCTGCATATGAGTCGTGCTTCTCTTACCACTATGATTGTTCATTTTCATGCAAAAGACATGATTTCATTTTTCTTTACAGCCTAAAAAAACTCAAGTGACAACACATGCTGGAAAGGATGTGGAGAAAGGGGAACCCTCCTCCATTGCTGGGAGTGTAACTTTGGAAATCAATCTGGTGGTTTCTCAGACAATTACGAATATGCTTTCTCAAGACCTAGCTATACCACTCCTAGGCATATATCCAAAACTTGCTCAAGTATACAATAAGGACATTTGCTCAACCATGTTTGTAGCAGCTTTACTCATAATAGCCAGAATCTAGAAACAACCCAGATGTCTTCAACATAAGAATGGATACAGAAATTATGGTACATTTGCACAATAGAATACTACTCAGCTATTAAAAACAAGGAAATCCTGAAATTTGCAGGTAAATGGTGAGAACTAGAAAAGGTCATCCTGAGTGAGGTATCACAGAAGCAGAAAAACACACATGGTATATACTCACTTATAAGTGGTTATTAGACATATGTTATAGGATAAACATACCAAACTCTATATACCTAAAAGAAGCTAAGCAAGAAGGAGGTCCCTGATGATGATCAATCCTCATTCAGAAAGGCAAACAGGATAAACATTGGAAAAGGGAGAAAACAGGGAACAGGACAGGAGCCTACCACAGAGGGCCTCTGAAAGACTACCCAATACGGTATCTAAGCAAATGCTGAGAATTGAAGCCAAACTTTGGGCAGAGTGCAAGGAATGTTATGAAAGAAGCGGCAGATGAAAAACCTGGAGGGGACAGGAGCTCCACAAGGAGAGCCACAGAACCAAATTATCTGGGCACAAATGTCTTTTTCTGAGACTGATACTCCAACCAAGGACCATGCATGGAGCTAAAGATGTGGCCCACGGCAGCTCAGTTTCCAAGTGGGTGCCCTAGTAAGAGGAACAGGGGCTGTTTCTGACATGAACTCAGTGGCTGGCTCTTTGATCACTTCCCCATGAGGGGGAAGCTGCCTTACCAGGCCACAGAGGAAGACAAAGCAGCCAATCCTGATGAGATCTGATAGGCTAGGGTCAGATGGAAGGGGAGGAGGTCCTCTGCTATCAGTGAACTGGGGGTGGGGCATGGGAGGAGAAGAGGCAGGGAGAGTGGGATTGGAAGAAGACGAGGGAGGGGGCTACAGCTGGGATACAAGGTGAATAAATTGTAATTAATAAAAAATTAAAACCCCTCTTTCATAAATATAACTTCCATATTTCCTTTATCTAATCATTTTTAATGGAAACTGGCTAATTCCATATTTTGGCTTCTATGAACAGTGCTACAATAAATACAAATATATAGGTAGACTGACCTATACATTCTACAGCCATCTGATTTTTATTAAAGGCACCAATGTGTGTGTACATTTAAAAAGTCACTGCTTTCAAACAAAAGCGGTGCTGTTTCGTAGCATGGCTTACTCTTTTTCCTAGGTATGCCATTAGAAGCTAAAATTGCTGAAGCACTGGTGCCATTTGACAGGCTAAAACCTCTTTGCATACCAGCTGATTGGCTAGAAGAATTTCATTGATTTTTGCCTAATGTGCTTCCCTTTATTCTTCAGGGCTTAGTTTTACTAATCAAGTATTAAGAAAACCTTCCTTCATTCTCATAGATAGTGTACTCTAATTTCCTTTTATTTTAATGCAACATTCTTTATATTTTCTTATAGTAACTTCAATTTTTGTAACTGACTTTTTTCTTAGCTATTAGTCCATTACATTTAGTTCTGTTCTTCCTTATTCTAATTAATCTATTTGTTCATTTTACATCCCAATCAACCCCTCCCCCTCTCCTCCTGGTCCTACCCGTCCTCACCCTTCTTCCCTTTCCCTCCCCTCCTATTCCTCAGATAAGTGGAGCCCCACCCACCTACTCACTGCAGCTCATCAAGTCCCATAAAGACTAAGCTGCATCCTCTTATCCTGTAGCTTGGTGAGACAATTCCAAGGGCCTGTGGAGGACTGATCAGAAAGTAGGCAATAGAGTCCATGTCAGAGAAGGTCCCTGCTGTCCTTACTAGGAAACCCACATGAATTCTGAACTGCCTATCAGCTACATCTGTGTAGGGAGCCTAGGTCCAGGTTATGCATGGTCCTTGGTTGGTGCTTTAGTCTCTACAAGCCCCTATGTGCCATGGTTAGTTGGCTTTCCTGGTCTTTTTGTGGAGCTCATACCACCAGAGATCTCCTACATCTGTTAAACACTTTCAGCAAAGTGGCTGGATACAAGATTAATTTAAAAAAAAATCAGCAACGTTCCTTTATACAGATGACGAATGGGCTAAGAAAGAAATTAAGGAAACCACACCCTTCATAATAGCTACAAATACATAAAGTATCTTGTTGTAATTCAGTTCTACT
Organism: Meriones unguiculatus; assembly: GCF_030254825.1. Classification (NCBI taxonomy): domain Eukaryota; kingdom Metazoa; phylum Chordata; class Mammalia; order Rodentia; family Muridae; genus Meriones; species Meriones unguiculatus. The sequence goes on along the minus strand of NC_083355.1, from coordinate 101,765,693 downwards.
CCTTAGTAGTGCAAAGAAATTGTTATACTATGTTTCTAAAAATGTGTATGAACTAGCATGTCTTTCATGCTCAATGTCATCAAATATCTTGTTCTGTTGATGAGCTATTAATGGTAGATTAAAAAAAATGAAAACATGCCACTATTGCTTAGATACAAGGATGGCATATTTTCATGAACTATCATGAAACCTGTATATACAGAAGAGGGAAGAGGTATGATTTTAGCTCGAAAAGACAAAGAGTTGAAAAGACAAGGAGAAAAAGAGATGTTGTCAAAGAGAATATGTATACGCCTAATTACATGGGAGTAAAAATTGTGTAATCACACCATTAAAGTATGATGTGATGTTCTATCCGGTAAATGGAAAAATCAGTGTACTGGGAAATAAGAGTGTGAATGGGTTGTTACAACTTACTGTGGAAAACAACTAACACCCTCCAAGGAGAGTTCAGCCCATAAATGTTCATGAACTACCTCAGCACTTTTTATTTAATTCACTTTATATTTGAATCATCGCTCCTCCCTCCTCTCCTCCAGGTCCCACAGTCCCTCTCTCTTCCCCCAATCTCCCTCTCCTACTCCTCATAAGAAAAAGACACACCCACCTCCTCACTCCTCACAACCAACCCACCCTGGCACATCCAAATTGCATCCGGACTAAGCACATCCTCTTCCACTGGGGCCAGGCAAGGCAATCTCAGCACTTTGACAGAGGTGGTTTTTAATAACTCCTCTTTGCTATAGTGTAAAGCAATAGCCTGGAGCAGTTCCAGGTTAGATATGAGGGTGATAGGAAGTATTATCTATAACTGAACACAAACATAACATGGACCAGAGGCAGGAGCAATGAGTACTCAGAAAAGCACATCTGGAATCAGACTTCTGATTTGGGGGCTTGTGTTTTTATTTACTCAGATGATGGGATCAAATAAGAATGGTTCTCAGGCTTTACTAATCCATGTCTAGGCCTGAGCCCAGAGCATTTCTATCTAAATATCTCAAGACCTAGTCCTGGAATCTTCTAGCCTCCTAATCTTCTGCTAACCCTGATCTTGAAGGATCAACTTTCAACCTCCTCCTGCTAATCTAGGCCCGTTATGAGTTCAGGAATAGCCACACACTGACCACTCAAACACCAGACTCAGACTGATGGAAGTTTATTGAATGCTGAACAAAAACTGACCATCAGGGCTGTAATCTGGACTCTGGTGCAAGACTATGATGCTGGTCTATTTCTAAGGCAGGTTTGTTGTTGTTGTTGTTTTAATATGAAAAACTATAATCAGGTAACAACCAGGTAACCAGGAGTAGGATGTGAGGGGTGTGGCAGTATTACATCATTTTGACTATCTACCCATAATTGATTCTGTTCCAGTGCTTGTTCCAAGTGTATTATAGCTAGACAAACCACTTTAAGCTGATTGGGTGGGATTACAGTAATAAAGCTTTGGGGATTTGCCAGATTTCTGGGAGTAAGGAACAAAGCAGAATGTTGCAGTTGTAACTTTAACAGAATATACATTTATCTTTAATTCAAGCAGAACATGCATTTATCATCTATTGTTTTAGTCTAAGCAGAAAGTATTGAACTACTTTACTGTATGCCAGTCTCAGGCCTGAGAATTTGAACTTAATTTAATGTTATGATCAACATGGCTTCTGATAGTGTAAAGGAAACAGCAGATGTTAACAGAGGAGCTACAGTGATGCTAAGAACTAAAGTAGGTCTCAACTGAGGGTCTATAGTGTTTAAGTAGGGGTAAAGCATGTTACAACAGGCCTAGTAAATTTTCAGCCTCCAAGAATGAATACGCTCACCCTCTCTAGTTCTTTCTGAACTGTGGCTGACTGGTTCAACTAAGCTGTTTGGCTCAAAAATCCTCTCCAAGTTGACTGATTCAAATTAGCTTCTCTATGCTTCTCACTGAATTGTTTGGCTGGGACAAACTGCTTCTGAACGCCACAAATTGAACCGCACTGAACTCCACCACAGTATATTGAACTGTACTGACAGCACAAACTCTACCGCACATGTGTATTATACTCTCCTCCATTGTACTGCATTGTCTGTCCAATTTTCTCTGTGTGCTGCTCTTACGTAGCCTCCTTCCCCCTCTCTCCTTGGGCTTTCCTATCTCTAACTCATTCTGTCAAATCTTTCCCTGATTCAACATTGTCTGTTCCTCAAGAAGGGGTCGTTGATTGGAATTCAAGTTATGTGTTAAAGGTGTGCCAATTAGGTGTGTACTCAGGGTGTGTCTGCATTCAGGCCAAGTCACAGAGACCTAGAAGGTCTCTGGATGTGATCCCTTGATAGGGCCACCAAGTTGTCAGACCAACCAAGGACATTGCATGGAGAGGACCTACTTCCCAGGCTCAGATGTAGCCCATAGACTCAGCCTCCAAGTGGGGTCCCTAGTAAGGGAAGCAGGGGCTTTACCTGGCATGAACTCAGTAGCAAGCTGTCTGATCACCTTCCCTTGTGGAGAGGGGATGCAGCTTTACCAGGCCACAGAGGAAGACAATGTAGCCAGTCCTGATGAGACCTGATAGGCTAGGATCAGATGGAAGGGGGTGAGGTCCTCCCCTATCAGTGGCCTAGGGGAGGGTCAAAGTTGGAGAAGAGGGAGGGAGGGGGTGGGATTGGGAGGAGACCAGGGAGAGAGCCACAGCAGGGCCACAAATGGAATATATTGTAAAAAATGATAATAATTTTAAAAAAGAAGAAAAAAAAAGTTCCTCCACAGAGGTTTTAAGTTTTCATAGAAACCTCAAATGATATAAAGAAATTTTATCTTCACATACTTTCAGTAATGAGGAATACATTTTACTATGTGTGTATTTTGAAAGGGGTAATGGTAAGAGCTGTTCTCATCAAGGGGCAGAATACAATTTTCTGTGCACAGTTTTGGTTTTTAACATCCTGTATGCTAAATGATCTTGCCAAACTAAGCAATTTTGTTATTGAGTTAAATAATCAAGCGTAAGGCTAGAAAGTATGCTATATCCAAACTGGAAAGATTCACTATTTTACAAAAACTAAAATGGAATAAAGAGTTAATAATTCAATTTAAAACTAAAAGTCTCTGCTAAAATATTTTAGAATGATTGCTTATATTAAGTTTACTGGGCTTTTAAGAGTTGGATGGAATTCATATGTCTAACAGCCTATTATTCCTAATGGTCCAGACTCTGGAAGCTGATACTGTATGTGTGTTCACAGTAGAAGTTAGCACAAAGTACATATACCCACAGAAAAACACAAACAGGTTGACAGTAAGCATTCTAGATTTACTGTGAAGACTAAAGGGCCACTGTTTCATATTTCCTTAACACTAAAGCTATGATGCATATCAAATAAAATAAGAATGCAATTCAGAATCTACACTTTTATCTTTGATAATATGGACAGAAAGTCCGGAGAATTATAGCTGGGGAGGATTATTAATGTTAAGAATGTTTTTCTTCTTGCCAGCTCAGCTGCTGCTCTGCTCCCTATCTCTCTACTTATCTGATGGTAAAAGATCCTTACACTTTCTTTGAAAAGTCATCTCTAATCTTCAAAAGCTGTGTTTCTCATCTCTTGGTCTCTACTTCCTCTTATCCAACCTTTCTCGTCATGGAGAATTCACTTCTGATAGCTAAGAATAATGACAGTCACTGGACACTTAACCACCATTGAAATATAGTATGTAATTTACCACATAACAGGTTTTTCTGCCATCTTAACTACTTGAAAAGATTCTTGATGTGTGAACATGTTTTACATTCATCTTTCCCTACATAACACTGAACAGTGCATATTACCATATCTAAACCTATTATTGTTAGACATATTTTGCAAATTATCTCTATATCTTGAAAAGACAAATGTTCTGTGAATTTTATATAGCCTATGTAGAGTTCTGATAATTGATTCTTTTTTATAATTATTTTTATTTTTATTAATTACAGTTTATTCACTTTGTATCCCCCCTGTGCCACCCTCCCTTCTCCCCTCCCAATCCCACCCTCCCTGTTCCCCACCCCTGTCCCTCTCCCAGTCCACTGATAAGGGAGGTCCTCCTCCCTTTCCCTCTGATCCTAGTCTATGAGGTCTCATCAGGAGTGGCTGCATTGCTTCTTAAATTACCCAGCCTAGTTGTATTGGGTACTCACCTTATGCACCTCTTTCTTAAATCTTACTCACACACTTGCTTGTACACTTGTTTGTTTATTTGCTCCAGTTATTATACCATCTTCTCCATTTACAAGTGACCAGAGCATCTTACAAGAAACATTTAAATTAGATATGTCCCTGGTAAGAATAGAAAGAACAACTCCTGCAAAACCACTGTGTCCTTGTAATTATCTTTTGCAGTCTATAACATAACACTTCATTAAGTAAAACAAGAGGATTGTGAGACCGTGGGCAAAAATAATATCAAGAGATGACAAGACCTCAAGATTCAGCAACAGGAAAAGTAAATGTGCATAAAGTTTTGTATATAAATAATGATGTGATACAGTTTCATTAAGCATTCAAGGGAGAGTGGCACAGTGTCACAAGGCAGGTGAGGGTTATCAGATAGGACAAAGGTTCAAGCTGATCTGTTCCAGCTCATCTCCTAAGATTTTCAACATGTACACTTGGCTTCTGAGCTTATTACTCTCTTTTACCGGAATTTTCTGAAACTTTATACATATTTCTTATTATTTATTTTTGACACATCCTTTCTCTTTGGACCTAATATCCACTTAGGAGTGAATATATACCGTGTGGGTCTTTCTGCTTCTGGGATACCTCACTCAGGATGATCTCTAGTTCCCACCATTTGCCTGAAAATTTCATGATTTCCTTGTTTTTAACATCTGAGTAGTATTCCGTTGTGTAAATGTACCACAATTTCTGTATCCATTCCTCCATTGAGGTGCATCTAGGTTGTGTCCAGCTTCTGGCTATTACAAATAAAGCTGCTACAAACATGGTTGAGCAAATGTCCTTGTTGTTTAGTTGAGCATATGTCAGATATATGCCTAGAAGTGCTATAGATGGATCTTGAGGTAGCACTATTCCTAATTGTCTGAGAAAGTGCCAGATTGATTTCCAAAGTTGTTGTACAAGTTTACATCCCCATCAGCAATGAAGGAGTGTTCCCTTTTCTCCACATCCTTTCCAGCATGTGTTGGCACTTGAGTTTTTTATCTTAACCATTCTTATAAGTGTGAGGTAAAATCTCAGGTTTGTTTTGATTTGCATTTCCCTGATGACTAAGGATGCTGAAGATCTCTTTCATTGTTTCTGTGCTACTCCATATTCCTCTATAGAAAATTTTCTGTTTAGATATGTACTCCATTTTTAATTGGTTTATCTACCTTTTTTGGTGTTTAATTTCTTGGGGTCTTTATATATTCTGTATATTAGCACACTTTCAGATGTAGGATTGGTGAAGATATTTTCCTAGTCTGGAGGCTGTCCTTTTGCTCTGTCGACAGTGTCCTTTGATTTACCGAAGTTTTAAAGTTTCATGAGGGCTCATTTATTTATTGTTGATCTTAGAGCCTGTGCTGTTCTGCTCAGGAAGATGTCTCCTTTGCCAATGATGTCAAGGCTCTTCCCCACTTTTTCCTCTAACAGGTTTAGTGGATCTAGCTTTATTTTGAGGTCTTTGCTCCACTTAGACTTTAGTTTTGTGCAGGAGATAAGTATGGATCCATTTGCATTTTTCTACATATAGACATCCATTTAGACCAGAAGCATTCTTTGAAGATGATGTGTTTGTTCCATTGTATGGTTTTGACTTCTTTGTCAAAATTTAGGTGTCAATAGGTGTCTGGGTTAATTTCTGTGTCTTCTATTTGATTCCATTGATCCACCATTCTGTTTCTATGCCAGTACCATGAAGTTTTTATTACTATTGTTCTATAGTACAGCTTGATTGATAAGGGATGGAGATACCTCCAGAAGATCTTTTATTATACTGAATGGTTTTACCTATTCTGTTTTGTTTTGTTGTGTTTGTTTGTTTGTTTGTTTTATGCTTTTCCATATGAAGTTGAGAATTGTTCTTTCCAGCTCTGTGAAAAATTATTTTGGTATTTTGATGCAAATTGCATTGAATTTGTAGATTGCTTTTGGTAGGATGGCCATTTTTACTATGCTACCACTACCTAGCAATGAGCATTAGAGAGCTTTCCATCTTCTGATATCTTCTTCAATTTCTTTCTTCAGAGAATTGAAGTTTTTTTTCACATAAGTCTTTCACTTGCTTTGTTAGAGTTACAACAATGTACTTTATTTTATTTTTAGATATTATGAAGGGTGTTGTTTCCCTAATTTCTTTCTCAACCCTTTTGTCTTTTGTATAAGGGAGGGTTAGTGATTTTTTTTTTCAATGCAGTTTATTCAGGAACCTTGAACAATCATCTGACCCTGGGGAAAGCCAGCCCACAGCTTAAATAGCCTCTGGGTAGCCAACCCCAGCGTGCCATGTGAGCAATGCAGATAGGTCCACATACATGGAAGCAAGCCAGATCCTTGGCCTTAGCCAAATGTGGAGTGGTTCGTGACAGAGAACACTCACCATCGGGAAGTTAGAAGGCGGTAACCAGCTCCATCTTTAAGGCTCGGCATTACACAGCTCTCTACAGTTCCCCCTTTTTGTTTTAGACGCATCAGGCAAGAGTAGAGGTCTGATCTCTGATATTAGAAATAAATTGGGACTTTGTACCAATGTTCATTTAGGTGTCTTCCACCCAAAGAGCATCAGACCCATCCGATACCTTTTTCTCAGAGGCGGGACCTGGGGCATCAACCCGCATGCAATCAGACATGCTCTTCTCTGGGTCGAAAGGGGCTGACAATGAGAGCAGTGCTTAGCCTCACATCCTGAGCATAACATTTTAGCTTTTTATGGTAGCCAACCATGCTTGGGGAGACTGTCCTGCTTCAATGGCTGTAAAGGCCTGAATGGTCATGGCTGCATTACGCTGTTGTGAGACTCTAATCTTGCATATATACCACAGGCAAACCAAGGAGACCAACACCAGAAGGCCTGCTAATGCTCCCATGCCCGCCCATTTTTTCAGATGATAAATGGCTGCAGCAATCCATGATGATAATCCTGTGGCTAGTCCTGCGTCCACTCTGGTAGAATTTACTGTGACAATGGCCACTCTCAGCTGCTCCATCATAGTATTGAATTCTCCAGTCCAATTACCTAAAATATAGTTAGACAATTGTTTAGACAGATTTGCAGCACAGGAAAAATTCTCATGTTATATGCTAGTGACTCAAAGTCCAACATACTTTCATTGACAGCCAAGTTGAGCGATTTGCCATAGGGTATCAATTTGCTCCTTCACGAGGTCAATCCTCTGATTGAACACCATCAAGCCTCCTTTTAGTTGAGCATTAATTCCTTTTAGTACATCTAAGGCATGAGCTACATTGGCTAAAAGATTATTCGGGGTCTGAGCAGTCTGCACATTAGCACATGGCTAATGCCCTGGTGGTAGCTCCAACAGCCGCTAATGAGATGGCAGTAACAATGGCGGCTGTAATTCCAAGATCCCTTTTCTGTCTGAAGAGAGTCATAGCGTGAGGGGCATCAACGGGCACAGGCACCCAGCGAGGCATGTGAGTAACCAGGGCATACCTAAATTTACTAGCATTCCAGCGTTGGGCAAAAAAGCAAGTATCATTACCACAATTACTTGGCTCTATCTGTCTAATAATGAATAAAAATGGGGGATATAAACAAACAGGTGTGGGCTTATAGGAAATATTATGGGAAGCCTTAACCCCCTCGTTGGAACATCCTGCATCAGTTCTAGAACTAGCAGTGGTGGTGTCCGAGGTCTGAGTAGGTTCAGGAGACCTTTGCCCCCAGGGGCGAGACGTGCTCCATTCCAATTGACTAACTCCATGTTTTCCTCCACTTTTGAAACTTATTTAAGGTTCTTAAATTATTTTTCCCTTTTTTTTTAAATTTTTCATCAATTATACTTTATTCATTCTGCATGCATCCCCCCATAAGCCCCTCCCTCCTCCCCTCCCAACCCCACCCTCCCTCCTCCCTCTGCATGCATGCCACTCCCCAAGTCCACTGATAGGGGAGGTTCTCCTCTCCTTTCTGATCTTAGTCCATCAGTTCACATCAAAAGTTGCTGCATTGTCCTCTACTATGGCCTGGTGAGGCTGCTCCCCCCCCAGGGGGAGGTGATCAAAGAGCAGGCCAATCAGATTATGTCAGAGGCAGTCCCTCTTCACATTACTATGTAACCCAATTGGACTCTGAACTTCCATGGGCTACATCTGTGCAGGGGTTCTGGGTTATCTCTATGAATAGACCTTGGATGGAGTATGAGTCTCTGGGAAGTTCCCTATGTTCAAATTTTCTTGTTCTGTTGCTCTCCTTGTGGAGACCTTGTCCTCTCCAGCTCTTACTATTTCCCACTTCTTACATAAAATTCCATTCACTCTGCCCAACAGTTGCCCATCAGGCTCAGCATCTGCTTTGATAATCTGTAGGGCAGAGGCTTTCAGAGCCCCTCTGTGGTAGGTTCCTAGGTTGTTTCCTGTTTTCTTCTTCTTCTGATGTCCTTCCTCTTTGCCTTTCCGGATGGGGATTGGACATTTTAGTTAGGGTCCTCTCTCTTGCTTAGTTTCTTTAGATGCACAGGTTTTAGTGGGTTTGTCCTATGTTGTATGTCTATATGAGTGAGTATATACCATGTGTGTCTTTTTGCTTCTGGGACAACGCACTCAGGATGATCCTTTCCAGATCCTACCATTTACCTGCAAATTTCATGATTTCCTTATTTTTCATTGCTGAGTAATATTCCATTGTGTAGATGTACCACCATTTCTGCATCCATTCTTCAGTTGAGGGGCATCTGTGTTGTTTCCAGCTTCTAGCTATTACAAATAAAGCTGCTACAAACATGGTTGAGCAAATTTCCTTTTTGTGTGCTTGAGCCTTTTTTGGATATATGCCTAGGAGTGGTATGGTTGGATCTTGGGGAAGCACTATTCCTAGTTGTCTGAAAAAACGCCAGATTGAGTTCCAGAGTGGTTGTACAAGTTTACATTCCCACCAGCCGTGGAGAAGGGTTCCCACAACCTCTCCAGCATGTGTTGTCACTTGAGTTTTTGATCTTGGCCATTCTCATGGGTGTAAGGTGAAATCTTAGGGTTGTTTTGATTTGCATTTCCCTAATGGCTAGTGAGGTTGAGCATTTCTTTAAGTGCTTCTCTGCCATTCAGTATTCCTCTACAGAGAATTCTGTTTAGCTCTCTTCCCCATTTTTTAAGTGGATTACTTGGTTTGCTGCTTTTCAGCTTCTTTAGTTCTTTATATATACTGGATATGAGTCCTCTGTCAGATAAAGGGTTGGTGAAGATTCTTTCCCAATCTGTAGGAGGTCGCTTTGTTTTGATGATGGTGTCCTTTGCTTTACAGAAGCTTTTCAGTTTCATGAGGTCCCTTTTATTGATTGTTGCTCTTAGAGCCTGTGCTGTTGGTGTTCTGTTCAGGAAGTTTTCCCCTATACCAATGAGTTCTAGGGTATTCCCCACTTTTTTTTCAAGCTGGTTTAATGTGTCTGGTTTTATGTTGAGGTCTTTGATCCACTTGGACTTTAGTTTTGTGCAGAGTGATAAGTATAGATCTATTTTCATTTTTCTACATGTGGACATCCAGTTGGACCAGCACCATTTGTTGTTGTGTTTCTTGTATACAACAGATTGCTGGGTTTTGTTTATGCATCCATTCTGTTAGTCTGTGTCTTTTTATTGGAGAATTAAGTCCATTGATATTGAGAGAGATTAATGACCAGTGGCTGTTAGATCCTTTGAATTTGATGTTGGCTGTGGTCATACGGTTGTGTGCTTGGTTGCTTTTTGTTTTACTGTAGTGGGGTTATTTATTTTCTGTGTTTTCTTGAATGTAGCTAGCTTTCTTGGGTTGTATTTTCCCTTCCAGTGTCTTCTGTAATGCTGGATTTGTTTGTAAGTATTGTTGAAATTTGTTTTTGTCATTGAATATCTTATTTTCTCTGTCTATGAGGACTGAGAGTTTTGCAGGGTATAGTAGCCTGGGCTGACATCTGTGTTCTCTTAGGGTCTGCATGATATCTGTCCAGGCCCTTCTGGCTTTCATAGTCTCTGTTGAAAAGTCAGGTGTGATTCTAATGGGTTTGCCATTATATGTTACTTAGCCTTTTTCTCTTGCAGCTTTTAGTATTTTTTCTTTGTTCTGTATACTTACGGTTTTGTTTATTATGTGGCCGGAGGATTTTCTTTTCTGGTCTAAGTTATTGGGTGTTCTATAGGCCTCTTGTATTCTTATTGGCCTCTCCTTTAAGTTGGGGAAATTTTCTTCAATGATTTTGTTGAAAATATTTTCTGGGCCTTGGTGCAGGGAATCTTCTTTTTCCTCTATTCCTATTATTCTTAGGTTTTGTCTTTTTATGTTGTCTTGAATTTCTTGGACAGTCTGTGTCAGGAATTTTTTAGATTTAACATTTTCTTTGACAGATACATCTATTTCTTCCATTGTATCTTCCACACCTGAGAGTCTTTCTTCCATTTCTTGTAGCCTATTGGTTATGCTAACCTCTGTAGTTCCTGATTTCTTCCCTAAGTTCTTTCTCTCCACAATTTCTTCCATTTGTGTGTTTTGTTTTTTTTAATTTTTCCAATTCTATCTTCAGGTCTTGAGCTATTTTGTTGGTTTCCTTCCACTGTCTGACTGTATTTTCATGTTTTTCCGTCAATTCCTTCAGCTGTTTGTTTGAACAATCCACTGTTTCTTTTATTTCATTCAGTGATTTAAGTATTTCCTCTCTAAAGGCCACATACTTTTTGGCTGCAGCTTCTTCTATTTCTTTTCGTATTTTTTTTTTCTTTCAGTTTGTTCATATGGTGAATTACATTGATGGATTTCCTTATATTGAACCACTCCTGCACGCCTGGGATGAAGCCTACTTGGTCATGTTGAATGATATATTTTATGTGTTCTTGGATTCAGTTTGTGAGTATTTTATTAATTATATTCTTGTCAATGTTCATAAGAGAGATGGGTCTGAAGTTCTCTTTCTTTGGGGTCTTTGTGTGGGTTAGGTATGAAGGTGACTGTGGCCTCATAGAATGAGTTTGTTAATGTGCCTTCTGTTTTGTGAAATAGTTTAAAGAGTATTGTAATTAGCTCTTCTTTGAAGGCCTGATAGAATTCTGAGCTGAAACCATCTGGCCTTGGGCTTTTTTTGGATGGGAGACTTTTGATGAAAGCTTGTATTTCCTTAGGGGATGTAGGACTATTTAATTTATTTAGCTGATCTTGAATCAACTTTGGTAAATGGAATCTATCAAGAAAATTGTCCATTTCATTTAGATTTTCAAAATTTGTTGCATATAGGCTTTTGAAGTAGGACCTAATGATTCATTGGATTTCCACAGTGTCCCCTTTTCCATTACTGATTTTTTTTTTTTTTTTGGATGGTGTTTCTTTGCCTTTTAGTTAGTTTGGCTAAGGGGTTTGTCTATCTTGTTCATTTTCTAAAAGAATCAACCCGGGTGTGGGTATGGGTATGGGAGTGTGCATTGAAGGTCAGGGGATGTGAATGCTCAGGGCGGGGTGCCATTGTACGTTGGGATATGGGCACAGTGTGAGATAACAGGTGCCCAGATGGGCTTGGCTTTGGTGGTAATCTCATGTTGTCTCAGAAGATAGCTGGGCTCACAAACCTGCCAGACTTCATGTCTCTGCTACTCAGACTTTTCTGGGCTGTACTATTCTGGGCAAATATTTTTTTTTAATTTTATTATTATTATTACTACCATTATTATTTCTTCCTCTGTGGCCTGGCAAGGCTGTACCCCCGAGGCATAGGTGATCAGAGTGCCTGCCACTGAGTTCTTGCCAGGGATAGCCCCTGCTCCTTTACTAGGGAACCCACTTGGAGGCTGACCTGCTTATGGGCTAGACCTGAGCTAGGGATCTAGGCAATCTCAGTGCATGGTCCTTGGAGTAATTGTCTCTGCAGGACCCCTGAGCCCAGAATTTTTTAGCTCTGTTGGTCTCCATGATCTCTGTGCTTCCACTGTTTGTATGGTCTACAGATCCTCTGCACCTCAGATATGGTGCACACTGATTGCTGCCATCTTGGAACCCACACTTCATTTCTTATCTGCTTGAACACCTTGTTGCAAGTATTTCCCTACTCTCTGTTCATTTACCTACTCTCCTATCAAAACTTCCAAAATAATTTCTCCCTCCTGCCTTCCACATGTACTCTAGGCTGAAGACACAAGCACACACACACACACACAGATTTAGGGCTAGCAACCATATGTGAGAGGGGACACATGATGGCATTTGTCTTTTTGGCTGGGTGATCTCAGTATAATTTTATAATTGTATTTGTCTTCAAATTTTACATTTTATCTTTTAGTCATAACTGAATAATATTCTACTGTACCTATTCACCATATTTTCATTACCCATTCATTTGTTGGTGGTCATCTACTTCAATTCCTCTTCCTAGCTTTTCTTCATAAGGCAAAATAAAGACAGATGTGCAACTATCTCTAGTGAGATATAAATACTTTGGATATATTGGGGTGTATAGTTGTTTTGCTTCTGTTCTGTTATTGATGCAGTTGTTTTGTTTTGAGAAACTTCTAGACATATTACAAAATGGAAGCTTCCTTTGCTGTACAGAAGCTTTTTGTTTTATGACATTCCATTTGTCAGTTGCTTGTCCTATTTTATCTTCCACTGGAGTCCTATTTAAAATGTCATTTAAATGGACAGCATTTTTTTCTCTTTTTTTAAAATTTTTTTTATTAATTATACTTTATTCATTTTGTATTCCCCCATAAGCCCCTCCCTCCTCCCCTCCCAACCCCACCCTCCTCCCCTTTCTGCATGCATGCCACTCCCCAAGTCCACTGATAGGGGAGGTTCTCCTTTCCTTTTTGATCTTAGTCTATCAGTTCTCATCAAAAGTGGCTGAATTGTCCTCTACTGTGGCCTGGTAAGGCTGCTCCCCCCTCAGGGGGAGGTGGCCAAAGAGCAGGCCAATCAGATTATGTCAGAGGCAGTCCCTCTTCCCATTACTATGGAACCCACTTGGACACTGAACTGCCATGGGCTACATCTGTGCAGGGGTTCTAGGTTATCTCCATGAATAGTCCTTGGTTGGAGTATGAATCTCTGGGAAGTTCCCTGTGTTCAAATTTTCTTGTTCTGTTGCTCTCTTTGTGGAGACCTTGTCCTCTCCAGCTCTTACTATTTCCCACTTCTTACATAAAATTCCATTCACTCTGCCCAACAGTTGCCCATCAGGCTCAGCATCTGCTTTGATAGTCTGTAGGGCAGAGGCTTTCAGAGGCCCTCTGTGGCAGGTTCCTAGTTTGTTTCCTGTTTTCTTCTTCTGGCTTTCAGAAGCCCTCAGTAACAGGTGCCTAGGTTGTTTCCTGTTTTCTTCTTCTTCTGATGTCCATTCTCTTTGCCTTTCTGGATGGGGATTGGACATTTTACTTAGGGTCCTCTCTCTTGCTGGGTTTCTTTAGATGCACAGGTTTTAGTGGGTTTGTCCTATGTTGTATGTCTATATGAGTGAGTATATACCATGTGTTTCTTTTTGCTTCTGGGACAACTCACTCAGGATGATCCTTTCCAGTTCCCACCATTTACCTGCAAATTTCATTATTTCCTTATTTTTCATTGCTGAGTAATACTCCATTGTATAGATGTACCACAATTTCTGCATCCATTCTTCAGTTGAGGGGCATCTGGGTTGTTTCCAGCTTCTGGCTATTACAAATAAAGAAAAATGAAAGCTGGGAAGATTGCTCAGTATGTGAAGGCACTTGCCAACAAGTACTAAGTTAGATTCCCAGGACCTTTATGATAAAAGGGGAGAACAAACGTTCTCAAACATCAACAAGAAAACATGCACGGAAATTTACTTGGCATACATTGTACATATATTATGCATACACACATACAAACAAACACACACAGAAAGAGGGATGAAAAGATGAGAAGAAATAACAATCTTTGTGTACTTACACCTTGCCAGCAAAGACTGAAAGAAGGAAAGTAAGAAAAAAGAAGGAAGGATAAAAGAAGGGATGGAGGTAGAAAAAGAAATAAGGGAAATAGAGAGGAAATAAAAGAAAACAAAGAAGACGCATGTACTCTGCATTTTTTTCCTGACAAAGATGTAAGTTCAATGTGACAAATTCAGCAGACTTTCCATGTCATAGGGAAGAGTGTTGTCTCTCATAGAACATCGGCATATCCAGGTTGATGACGTTGTAGGGGTTATCATGTTTTGCATTACAGCATGATGAGTAGAGCCAATTGGTATCTTAGTTCCTTGTATATATTCATCCTAGTATGTCCATCAAGCTTGCTTGCTTGCTTACTAGTATATTCCATCTATTTATTTTCTACACCCTGTCCTCTTCCTTGGCAACTCATTTTATAAGATAATAATTGCCAGTTCTTGGAAGGTATCTGGGCTCCAACTAACTCTTCATCTTTTTAGCTATTTCTTTTCAGTCATTGATTGATCTTATTTATTAAAAATGATCATATTATACACATAAATCCTTTAAGTAATAAGCATTTTCATATTTATGTGGCTAGACATACTTATAAATAGTATTTTTAAATTATTTTAAATATTATTTGGTTCATTATAATGAACTGTACACTAGAAAAATGTAGAATGAACAACTATAAGATTTTGTCCAATGAGTTAAAGGCTCTTCCCCACTTTTTTTTCTAACAGGTTTAGTGTATCTGGTTTTATATTGAGGTCTTTGATTCACTTGGACTTTAGTTTTGTGCAGGGTGATAAGTATGGATCTATATGCATTTTTCTACATGTAGACATCCAGTTAGACCAGCACCATTTTTTGGAGATGCTATCTTTTTTCCATTGTATGGTTTTGCATCTTTGTCAAAGATCAGGTGTCCATAAGTGTGTGCGTTTATTTCAGGATCTTCTATTCGATTCCATTGATCCACCATTCTGTTTCTATGCCAGTATCATGCAGTTTTTAGTGTTGTTGTTCTATAGTACAGCTTGAGATCAGGGATGGAGATGCCTTCCGAAGATCTTTTATTGTAGAGGACTGTTATGAAAGAAGTGGGAAATAGTAAGACCCTGAAGGGACAGGAGCTCCACAAGGAGAGCTACAGAACCAAAAAATCTGGGCACAGGTTTCTTTTCTGAGACTGATACTCCAACAAAGGACCATTCATGGAGATAACCTAGAACCCCTGCACAGATATAGCACATGGCAGTTCAGTGTCCAAGTGGGTTCCATAGTAATGGAAACAGGGACTGTCTCTGACAGGAACTAATTGGCCTGCTCTTTGATCACCTCCCCATGAGGAGGGGAGCAGCCTTACCAGGACACAGAAGAAGACAATGGCAATGAAGCCACTCCTGATGAAACTTGATAGACAGGGATCAGAAGGAAGGAGATGAAGACCTCCCTTATCAGTGGACTTGGGAAAGGGCATGGATGGCAAAAGGGAGGGAGGGTGGGATTGAGAGGGGATGGGAGAAGGAGCTACAGGGGGGATAAAAATGAATAAAGTATAATTAATAAAAATTAAAATAAAAAATATTTTGTCCAAAGATTTTTTTCTCCACAAATGGTTACCTGGAACTTATCACAAATACTCAGAAAATGAGTTATTTAAAGAAAAGAACAATTGCTTCAAAAACCTACTACTGTGTTTGTATGTAATCTATTGGAATTGATTAAATATGATTGAATAATATTGAATATTAAAAACTACCAAGCATAAGTTTCCATAAGGTATTTGGGAATAATTTATTCATAGTCTTAATTTTTTACCATGCATCATGTTGCTAGATTATGCTGAAATTTTTCTCCTGAGAGTAAGTCTGGAAAGAATCTCAGTCGTAATTGTACAATAAAATAATATATCATGATTATATGATAATGTAAGTATGTAATTTTGGGGTAGAAGTGAGGAATTTAAGTGAAAATTTATAACCATAATCCCTTCAGTAACAGGGTCACTATATTAGCACATTAACAAAACAATTATTTTAAGACTATTTTCCCAAAGTTCTTTTCTTTCATCCATATAATAGTTGGAGAGAAAATTTTTATTAAATTTGTCTGTATAAGATTATTAGTGACTCCATAAGAACTCCAGGAAGTCCAATTTCATCATACTATGTTTAATGATATAAGGTGACTAAATTCACCACCAATAGAATTATAAAAACAACTACCAGAGGATAATTATACATAAAAATTGAAATATTACCAAAAGGAATGCTAAAATGTTTTGGTATCATCATGAGTTCCTACTACCCATGATTATTACTGTCATAAACAAAGTTTTAATGCAACTAAGAAACTATATCTCTGGTATTTTTCTTCTATATTAGCTTAATTATACTTATAGCATAATGTAAATCTTTGCTAAATAATTCAAAAGGATATAGAGCCTTCTTTAGAGAATTTTAAAAGTATAATGACTTTGTAGTTCTAAAAAAAAAACAACCTCTTTTCTAATACAATAAGTAAGTGGATCATTTATCTTGGAGTGAGAAAGCTTACACACAAGAGAGAAAAACTTTTACAATTCAAATAGTTGAAACATTTGTAGTATCCTGTCAAAAAACTCAGCAGAAAAAAAGAAATGTGTGCTTAAAATCAGAACCCAAGTGGCCCATGACTGAATGCATGGCCTTTAAAGAATAGGCTTTCATTTATTTCTCTCTCTGTCTTTTTCTCCGCCCCCACCCCATGTGTGTGTTTGTGTGTGTGCATTCATGTTTGCGAGTATTGAACATGTCACAGTACATGTATTGTGGTCAGAAGATAGCCCAGGATGCTGTTGGCTTTCAATTTCCTCCTTGTTAGAGACAGCATCTCTTTGTTGTTTAGCACTGTTTACAACAGGCCAGCTGTCCCATATGTCCTTGGGGACTCTTTCTCTGCCTCCCTTTTACTGAAATAGTGTTGTGATTACAGATGTGCACTAGCATGCCTGGTTTATGTGGTATTCAAATTCCGGTCACATTTGTCAAGGGCAGGTGACTTAGCCACAGAAAGACCTCCTGAACCCTTAAGAGACGCATTTTCTAACTGTGAAGCTCACTTGACCCATGAGCAGAAAATAGGTATAAAAGTCTTCTGTGGGAAACTCAACAGTTCTGCTTATTTATTTAGAATTCCTAAGGTTGAGACTGTTTAGCTTTTATTGAAGAATACAAAATTCTGTCTCTGAAACTGTGATTAAGTACAAAAGTATATCTTAACAAATGTTGGGGGGGAGGAGGGAGCAGGAGGGGAGGAGGGAGGGGCTTATGGGGGGATACAAAATGAATAAAGTGTAATTAATAAAAGTTAAAAAAAAACTTTGTACACAAAATAGTTACAAAGTTTTCCAAAATTTCTGCTTATTTTATTAAGAATCTGTCTCACAGTACAGCAACATCATCCAGAGAAGAAAATGTGGGATTATAGAGATAAGATAGAATATATGTATAGTATTCATTGTATTCACCAAATGACATTTCTGTTTCAAATTAATTATCATAAAAGCTTAAAATAAATAAATAATGGCACATTCTGAAAAAAAATAAAATAAATGTTGGATAAGTAGAAAATTACACATTGGCCTCAATTGAAAATTGGGAAATATATAATAAAATAGACATAATAACAGGCTAAGAATATTGTACCTATAGTACAGCTTGAGATCAGGGATGGAGATACCTCCAGAAGATCTTTTATTGTAGAGGATTGTTTTAGCAATTCTGGATTTCCTGTTATTCCATATGAAGGTGAGAATTTTTCTTTCAAGGTCTGTAAAGAATTGTGTTGGTAATTTGATTGGAATTGCATTGAATCAGTAGATTGCTTTGGTAAGATGGCCATTTTGACTATGAATATAGTATAATAAAAACTGCATGATACTGGCATAGAAACAGAATCGTGGACCAATGGAACTGAAAAGAAGACCCAGAAATAAACCCACACACTTATGAACACTTGATTTTTGACAAAGATGCCAAAACCATTCAGTGGAAAAAGATAGCTTCTTTAACAAATGGTGCTGGTCTAACTGGATGTCTACATGTAGAAAAATGCATATAGATCCATACTTATCATCCTGCACAAAACTAAAGTCCAAGTGGATCGAAGACCTCAATATAAAACCTGACACACTAAACCACTTAGAAGAAAAAGTGGAGAAAAGCCTTGAACTCATTGGCACAGGAGACAACTTCCTGAACAGAACACCAACAGCACAGGCTCTAAGAGCAACAATCAATAAATGGGACCTCATGAAACTGAAAAGCTTCTGAAGCAAAGGACACTGTCATCAGAACAAAACAACTGCCTACAGACTGGGAAAGAATCTTCACCAACCCTATATCTGACAGAGGACTAATATCCAGAATATATAAAAACTCAAGAAGGTAAGAAGAAACAAATCAGTTAATCCAATCCAAAAATAGGGTTCAGAGATGGACAGAGAATTCTCTGCAGAGGAATATCGAATGGCAGAGAAAAACTTAAAGAAATGCTCAATGTCCTTTGTCATCAAGGAAATGCAAATCAAAGCAACCCTGAGATTTCACATTATACCCATCAGAATGGCTAAGATCAAAAACTCAAGTGACAACACATGCTGGAGAAATTGTGGAGAAAGGGGAACCCTCCTCCATTGCTGGTGGGAAAGTAACCTTACACAACCACTTTGGAAATCAATCTGGCGCTTTCTCAGACAATTAGAAATAGCACTTTCTCAAGATCCAGCTACACCACTCCTAGGCATATATCCAAAAGAGGGTCAAGTACACAAAAAGGACATTTGCTCAACCATGTTTGTAGCAGCTTTATTTGTAATAGCCAGAACCTGGAAACAACCCAGATGCCCCTCAATTGAGGAATGGATACAGAAATTATGGTACATCTACACAATGGAGTATTACTCAACTATTAAAAACAAGGAAATCATAAAATTTGCTGGCAAATGGATGGAACTAAAAAAAAAAAATCATCCTGACTGATATAACCCAGAAGCAAAAAGACAGTATGGTATTACTCACTTATAAGTGGATATTAGACATATTATATAGGATAAACATACTAAAATCTACAGACCTAAAGAAGGTAAACAACAAGGAGGACCCTATAGAAGTTGCTTAATTCTCATTGTGAAGGGAAACAGGATAGGCATGGGTAATAGAAGAGAGGAAACACAATTGGAGTCTACCACAGGTGTCCTCTGAAAGACTCTACCCAGTAGAGATGTAGTGACTCACAGCAAATCTTTGGACAGAGTTCAGGGAGATCTTTTGGAAGGAGGGAGACAGGAGGGGACAAGAACCTTACAAGGGGACCACAAAGCAAAAAAACCTGGGTCCAGGGGAGACTGCAGGGAGTAATGTATCAACCAAGGACCATGCCTGCTGAGAACTTAAACACCCTGCTCAGATGAAGCCCACAGACAGCTCAGTCTCCATGTGGGTTTCCTGGTAAGAGAAGAGGAGAAAGCCTCTGACATGAACTTGGTTGCTTGCTCCTTGATCTCTTCTCCCTGGTGGGGCTACCTAGCCAGCCCACAGAGGAAAAGAATCCAAGCAGTCCTGCTGGGACCTGATAGGCTAGGTTCAGTAGGGGAGAAAGAGTTCCCCTATCAGTGGACTAGGGAGAGAGATAGTGGAGGAAGAGGGAGGGAGGGTGTGACTAGGAGAAGATGAGGGAGGTGGCTACAACTGGGAGACAAGTGAATAAACTGTAAATCAATCAATCAATCAATTAATCAATTAAAAAGAAAATATGTTCTTAGGTAACATAGCATGTTAATAAACAATTTTTATGCATCAGTAAAAGATGAAACCACTGAGTGGGGTGAGTGGCAGATATTAATAGAAATGGACATTTTTTGATATATTTTAAATTCACTTTAATTGTATTTTCTTTTGGAATTTTTGAAACCTTTGCTCTTAACACTTACATGTTGGTACATGTTACAGTTAATCCTTCCCTGAGAAGTACTCACAAAAACTTAAGTTTTCACAAAGAAGTTTCAATATTCTCTCTCAATAGCGTTTGAAATCGGCCTTCAAACTTGCCATGGTTCCCTATCCTCAGCTATGGCACATAGGTAAAAAGCCAGTGTTCCTTCTCATACCAGATCAAATCTTATCCTTAAATAAATTCAACAGGAAAGATGTTAAAATGTCATAGATGTGGGATGCAAGCTGACATATCCCACAATGAACATCAACACAGATTAACTTTAATAATCTCTAAGTCTCAATGTTATATATTTAATGAGCTATGTTTTTTCTTTTTATTTTAAATTTTTATTTTTTTGTTTTTTGTTTTTTGGTTTTTTTTTTTTTTTTTTTTCAATGCAGTTTATTCAGGAACCTTGAACAATCCTCTGACCCTAGGGAAAGCCAGCCCACAGCTTAAATAGCCTCTGGGTAGCCAACCCAGGCGTGCCACGTGGGCAATGCAGGTAGGTCCACATACATGGAAGCAAGCCAGATCCTCAGCTTTAGCCAAATGTGGAATTGTTCGTGACAGAGAGCACTCACCATCGGGAAGGTGGAAGGCAGAAACCAGCTCCATCTTTAAGGCATAGCATTCCGCAGCTCTCTACAGTTCCCCCTTTTTGTTTTAGACGCATCAGGCAAGAGTAGAGGTCTCATCTCTGATATTAGATATAAATTGGGACTTTGTACCGATGTTCATTTAGGTGTCATCCACCCAAAGAGCATCAGACCCGTCAGATACCTTTTTCTCAGAGGCGGGACCTGGGGTATCAACCCGCATGCAATCAGACATGCTCTTCTCTGGGTCCAAAGAGGCTGACCCTGAGTGCAGTGCTTAGCCTCGCATCCTGAGCGTAACATTTTAGCTTTTTATGGTATCCAACCATGCTTGGGGAGAATGTCCTGCTTCAATGGCTGTAAAGGCGTGGTAATGATACTTGCTTTTTTGCCCAATGCTGGAATGCTAGTATATTTAGGTATGCCCTGGTTACTCGCATGCCTCACTGGGTGCCTGTGCCCGTTGATGCCCCTCACGCTATGACTCTCTTCAGACAGAAAAGGGACCTTGGAACTACAGCCACCATTGTTACTACCATCTCATTGGCGGCTGTTGGAGCTACCACCGGGCATTAGCCATGAGTCATACTGGGCAGACTGCTCAGACCCTGAATAATCATTTAGCCAATGTAGCTCATGCCTTAGTTGTACATAAAGGAATTAATGCTCAACTAAAAGGAAGCTTAATGGTGTTCAATCAGAGGATTGACCTCGTGCAGGAGCAAATTGATACCCTATGGCAAATCGCTCAACTTGGCTGTCAATGAAAATAGGCTGGACTTTGAGTCACTAGCATATAACATGAGAATTTTTCCTGTGCTGCAAATCTGTCTAAACAATTGTCGAGCTATATTTTAGGTAATTGGACTGGAGAATTCGATACTATGATGGAGCAGCTGAGAGTGGCCATTGTCACAGTAAATTCTACCAGAGTGGACACAGGACTAGCCACAGGATTATCATCATGGATTGCTGCAGCCATGAATCATCTGAAGGAATGGGCGGGCATGGGAGCGTTAGCAGGCCTTCTGGTGTTGGTCTCCTTGGTTTGCCTGTGGTATATATGCAAGATTAGAGTCTCACAACAGTGTGATGCAGCCATGATCATTCAGGCCTTTAAATTTTTATTTTTTATAATAATTACACTTTATTTACATTGTATCCCAGCTATAGCCCCTTCCCTCATTCTCTCCCAATCCCACTCTCCCTACGTCATCTAAGTCCACTCTCTAAGTCCACAGATAGGGGCAGTTCTCCTCCCCTTCCACGTTTTGTTTTTAGTGAGATGACACAGTGATCATTTATTAAAATACCTAGCTCAGGGGGAAGCTGGCATAAAAAAAAAAAAAAAAAAAAAAGATCATTGGTGCTGGAGATATAGATTTGTAAACAAGATACTTGCCAATCAAGTATGAGGACCTGAATTTGATCTCTAAAACCTATTAATAATGATTGCACACAGGCAGGGACTTTTAATCTCAGTGCTGGAGACAGAAAGATCTCTGAGGCTTGCTGGTAGAAAAAAATAAGTAAGCTGTGGTTTCAATGAAAGCCACTGGATTGGGGGGGGGGGAAGGAGATGGAGAGGAATCCCAGTAATATTTTTGTAGGTTAGAATATTAGATTAGTTCGTATGTCATTAAAATGTGAGAATAAATTATTTATAAAGAGATGTACTATATGTTGGTTGTATTCTTAAAATTAACAAATTATATTGACTCTTTCATCAATTATAGTTGATATATTAAATTATCACAATATTAATAAGAACAGTGAATTTAAAATCAGGATAGTAGAATGACAGATTACCTAACAAATCAATTTATGTATTTGTAGCTGCACATAAATGAAAAGTCTCAATCAATAATTCCCTTTTAAAGACTTAGTTACTTAGTGAGAAAGTAGTAGCTTCATATACCATCATATTTTCTGTAGTAGATTTTCCAGAGAAACAGAATAATTTGAATGTGGGTTTGTATAAATATGTATCTAGTTATATGTTTACACTGTATTTAGCAAAAACATTGTAGACATGCCTACATATACAAGAATATAAAAAGTTATGTCACACAATCAGCAGAGGAGCCAATCCAAGTTCTGCAAGTTGAGTTGGCAAGCTGAAATCTATATTCTATGATTATCAGTCCATGTCAAAACCCTAAAGCTCAGGAGGACCCGTGATATAGTTCTTGCTTGGAGAGTGGCCAGTTTGAGCCCCCAGAAATAACTAATGCTTATTTGAGTCAATAGGCAGGAAAAGAGATTAATGCCACAGTTTTTAGAGCGTGATACAAAAGAGTTTTTCAAAACTGTTGAAAAGTCAGCAGTTTTGTGTTCAATTCAGGTCTTTGTCTTTTTTTTTTTTTTTGGTCTTTGTCTTATTTAACTCTCTCCTATAGCACAGCGTTGACTCTATCTCAATAAATCTACCTTCTTTCATTCTAATCCCATCTAAAAACACCCATATGGACATAGTCAAAATACTTATAACCAAATATCTGAACTTACCACCATGTCTCAGTCCAGTTAACATACCAAATGAATCACCACATATCTATTAAGGGAAACAAGGAATATATCTTCCAAGGTTTATATAACCCCACAGCACTAACTCTTCCAGTCCTAGAGATAACTCTCTTCAAGTGTTTCCTGAATGTTCACCATATTTCAGACCCTGCACATAAACAGAGTCTGCAGACCCAAATATGAACCAGGTGTGACACATCTCTTTCATCATAGGAACTGTGGGCTCTAACTTATACAATTCATGTAATTATAATGCTTAAGTATGTAAATCTATTTAAATGGTCACTTAAAAAGTAAAATTTAGGGTCAACAGTGATATATTTTTTTCAACAGTGATATTTTATCTGCCAGTTTTTATCATCAAACTTCTAAATATGGAATGACTGCAAAAACTGCTACTTGGAATTTATATTATCTCTATTTGGTCTCACTCCTTAAGTGATTGTTTCAAACATTTAAGTATATATACAAAGAGGAGGAGAAATAAAAAAAATTAACTATTAGCATGTGGAAAGGAATGAGCAGTTGCAACTGTAAGAATCATAGAACTGAAAGAGTGTTCCAGAAACTTCTACCCTTTATGCTTAATATTCAGCCTTCAGTAGTGTGATCAAAGAAATATCAAACAAATAAATAAACAGGACAAGGAAAGAAACCCTACAACTCCAACTGTTAAGGTAACACTTATGCGAACATTTGCATAGAAGAACTGTAAGCATGATACACAAAAATAAATCTAGCCCTACAGCCAACTCATTCAGATTGCATAGAGAAAAAGATGAAAGAGAATCTTGAAAATCAGTTGTGAATACTTTGTTGTCTACAGGGGGAAATATTAATATTAAATGACTGAATTCTCATCAGAAATAAGGTAATTTCGATTACATTATAACAATGTATTCGTAGTACTGAATGAAACAAAAATTAAAACTCGAAACCCAACATTATATTTATAGCCAAAGTATTCACTAAATATTAGGGCAAAATAAATGTTAATATTAAATGACTGAATTATCATCAGAAATAAGGTAAGTTAGATTACATTGTAACAATTCATTCATAGTACTGAATGAAACAAAAATTGAAATGTGGAACACAATATTATGTATACAGTGAAAGTATTCACTAAATATTAGGACAAAATAGTGGTACTATACTAAAAGTGGGTGTAATTTACATGGAGAAGAGAAAGATCACTCAAAAAAAGAAAAAAACCAAAGAAAAGAATGACGATTGGAAAATTGGTTGCAAAGAGTTATGTGTACATGTATACATACAGGGTTTTTTTTTGTGAATCTGCTTGTTTCATTTTAACCAATTAAAGTATGACTTTTAAAGAAACTTTATAATCCATATATATATATATATATATATATATATATATATATGTTTTTTTTTCTCTTAATCTAAAAAAAATGTGAGACATGAAAGCACAAAAAAATATTGTTGTCTGAGGACAGCAAGGATAGAGGAGAATAGCTAGAGGACATAAGGAGAAAGAAGAGAATAAAGGATGAGGAACTGGTCAATGCTGGATATACTTGTATAGACATGTCTGTAGGAAATCTGGCTCTTTGAATAATACTCAACAAGTGAAAACCTATTTTCATATATGCATATTAAAGAAAAATTATAATCCTTAATTGTGATGTATGATATATATATATATATATATATAACAATATTAGATGGTAGATATATTAGAAGATACATAGACAGACAATGCAATATATATCAAAGATGCAAATAGAACAAGAGAAGGCAGTAGTGACTAAACTGAAATATATTGTCTTGAAGTTACTATGATTTAACTGGAAATGTGAATGAGACTCTGTACAATTTGTACAAGGCAGTGTTAACTGTAAAAGCAGCACAGATACCCTAAGAATATGAGGCACCTGCTCATATGTCTGTTTGCCTTTCAGATATCTCTAGTTTGATCACCTATATGTTATCATTTATATTATCATTTTAAACTGCCCTGCTCTTTCTATCTTTGCTTTGGTTGCAGTAAAACAAAGATGAGTACTGGTTAAAATAATTTACACTCTACCAAGGACCACGGTCCACTGCAAGTCAAATATTGCTTTTGAAAAGGAGAGCATATATTGGCTAAAAATATTGTTGTTGTTCTTTATAACTCCAGACATCTGTAATAATGAGTGGTATATTTTTTTCACATTCTCTCTCTGCCAGAGATACTTTCTTCACCATGGAGTCTATTCAATTACAAGACACAGTGACAAGGAGATTATAGGAACAACTATGTACTTCAGAGAGATGTTTCTCATGCTCCAAACCAAGTTTGATCTAGGAGCCTTAAAAATTATATAATATCTGGGCAAAAGCAATGCAAATGGACTATTTTCTTTCTGGTGAATGGCCTAGGGGGGAAAAAATCCATCTTAAGAGTGGTAAGATGGGTTTGGAGAGAAGGCTCAGCTGTTAAGAGCACTTGCTGCTCTTGCAGTAGACCTGAGTTTGATTCTCAGCACCCCCATCAGAAGGTACATAGCCACCTGTCACTCCAAATCCAACATATATAAAACTCTCTATGGACCTCCACAGGCACATTCGCACATGTGCACACACTCCACATGATAATCACACACATAAAAAAATAAGATGATTTTAACAGTGAGAGTGGTAAGAATCCATGAAGGATGAATCTTACTTGTACGAACATCTTTCAGATTCTGAGTCTAACTTTTTAATCACCACAAGATATAGATAGATAGATAGATAGATAGATAGATAGATAGATAGATAGATAGATAGATAGATAGATAGATAGATAGATAAATGTTGGGGGTAGAAATCCTCATACGTGTTAGGAAAGAAGGTATCACCTTGCCACTAAGAGACACTTCAAAATATGCCCCTTCATTACCTCAAGGCAATCACTCCTATTTCAATTTCCTATTTCTCTGGCTGGGGTTACATTTTAAGCTATTTTCTGTTACCTTTTCTTTCCATAAGTAGGAATTTCAGTATCATTCTCAATAGAGATTTTGATTGAGAAACAGCAGGAGACAAATAGATGCTTAAGGCTAGAGAGCGGAAGTGGCACAGATCAGAAATAGGAAAGAGCTTTGAAATAATCCTACTCTACGATCTACCAATTGTAAACTCTGATGGGATGTGAATATCATATAATGCTGTCACCCTTTATGTAATTGAGCCATTTATAAAATATCTCCAATATCATTATCTACCTATCTTTTTGTATTTTCTTTCTATAAGTGTAAGTCAAAGTATTGTTTTTTTAAAATGTTCTCATGAAACTTAGTACAGTCATTAAGGTAGTTGTTATATAGCAGACACTAAATGTAAAACAAGTACTATACACTGTTGAATGTATATGCATATATGTATAATACATCATTGTCTGCAGACATTATGTATACTGATCTGCAACATGGTTTATAGCTTTCTCCAATCCTTTGCCCTCTCCCACACATTTCTAATTATTAAAATTATGCTTCCAGGGTAAAAATTGTGGATATGAATGTGATGCTTTTCCTCCTGATAGCATGGGAGTAAAACAATTATCATTTTGAACGATGTTATTTGATTACAGGGTGACTTCTATATGAGAATAATAGAGCTCAATGAAAGTCAGCCACCAAACAATGTATCATTTACAAAGCCAATGTGAGCTTGAGTTGTCTTGTCACAAGTCAAGAAAACGAAGTGCATTTCAATTAAAAGGCAACAGTTATAAAGCAGATAAAACAAGCTGATTTAGTATTTTATAGGCTCATAGAACCTTTCTGCTAAAGA
Organism: Meriones unguiculatus; assembly: GCF_030254825.1. Classification (NCBI taxonomy): domain Eukaryota; kingdom Metazoa; phylum Chordata; class Mammalia; order Rodentia; family Muridae; genus Meriones; species Meriones unguiculatus. The sequence goes on along the minus strand of NC_083355.1, from coordinate 101,738,757 downwards.
ATTTTACAACAAAATAATATACATTTCCATAGTACTCTTTTTGTGGGATTTTTTTTCAAGACCTATTGCATTAATATGAATTCAGCTAGGGTGCAGTCCCTCCAAGTGGGATTTATTCTTCATATCCCTGCTTCACAGGCAAGCACATTAAGTGTCTTATTGAAGGGTATGCAGCAACCAATAAGTCAGTTAGAAAATTGATCCAAGAAATCCTCATTTCCGATCCTCTGTTCCGGTACCTTAGCAAAACTGTTTTCCAAATAGAGAAACATATTGCTCTGCAGCTAAACAGCAAATTAAAGGCATGCTGTCTCATGTAATCTTATAAATATGGCTTAAAAGCCACCAGGACCCCTGAGAGGTTTGCCATCTGGTTCCCATGTTGCACAAAGAAATGAGCCAAGTGTGGAAGATAAACTGACTTGCCTTCTACAGGCCGGGAAAACTGCTGCACTGGTTAGGGTTCCTAAAATCAAATTTCTAGAATGTCAATGGAAAGATGAAGCTAACCTTTCCTGAATCCCTTGTGAAAATGACCAGATTTAACCGAAAGAGAACAAAAAGGGAATGTTCCTCCATAAAACATGATAAGCAAATCATGTTTTATTAAGTGTTTATGGTTGAGTGTCTACCTCCTGTGGCTGACCTTCAATATGTTCATACAAGCCTTGCTTCCATGGCCTTCTGCTAGTCCATCCCACAGTGAATCAAGACTGACTCATAAAAGACATCACAACTGTCATTTCAGTGTCTCTTGGGTCTCTCACACTGCAGAAAGCCAACTACCATGCTGTGAGAAATTTCAGGCAGCGTTGGAAATGTGCATTGGTAACATGAAGAAGCAAAAGTTCTTGTCAACTACCAGCACTGGCTTCATCTTGAGGGTTTTGTTTGTTTGTTTTTGTTTTGTTTTGTTTTTGAACATGCATATTGAACTCTCACTCGTCCCTTCAGCAAACTACAACCCCAAGTGGACCCTCAGAAAATAAATTCCCTGTCAGCTGCTTCCTTACCAAAGAGCTGATATGGAACTTTCAAGTGTGACTGCTTCAAAAACCCTGCTCCACATAGACCAAGATAATATGACTAAACTACTAGGTATGGAAAATTTGTTATACCGCCATAGACAATGACTACATAATCAAACAACTGACAAATCTGTATAACATGAATATGTGAATTAGTTGCTTCAAGTTGGACATAGTAGCACATATTAAGCACTTGGAGGAAAAGAAAGGTGGATCTCAGGTTGGGGGGGGGGGCTTCCTGGGAATGCATATAATGTTCAAGAAGATATAGAAATAGTTCAGTGAGGGAAAGTACTTGCTATGTAAGCCTGATGACCTGAATTTGTTTGCCCAGAGCCCATGAAAAATTAAGACACAGTAGCACATGGGGCTGAACTGCAATCTTAGTACCTGCCTACAGGGAGGAGGGAAGCAGAAGAATCTTCAGAAGCTGGGTGCCACCGCCTGGCCTGGCTTACACAGTATCAAAGTGATTCCGCCTCAAACAAGATGCAAAGACAAGAGCCAATACACAGAGGTTATCCTCTGGCCTCCACACGTGTGCTCTCATGCATTCACCTCTGCTCCCGTATATACACAAACATTCATACATCCCAGAAATATGCGCACAAATAAAACAAAATAACAAAATGTTCAAGATAAATCAGTGTCCAGAGATGGGGACTACATCAAAAGGATTCATTCCCTTCTGGGACACTGGGCTAGAACTATGCATTGCTAAGCTCTCAAGTAGTGTAAAATGCTATATCAAGCAGTGTGAAATGCTGTAGCAATTATTAATTATGTGTTGAGGTTTCACTAAGCTTTTTTTCTGTAAGTAATCTGTGCTACTTTCTCAGAGTGATTAAATTGTCACTAGTGTTAAAAATAAACACAGTGTTACTCCTGGTCCCATATACTCTACTTTCCAACCTTTCCAGCATGCCAAGCTTTTCATACCCTTGTTTCCTTTGGCCACACCTGTCTCTGCCCAAAACCACTAGCTTTCATCTTCTCCTTTCCAGGATTGGCTTCCAGTTTCAGTTTCAAACTTCTTCCTTTAAATAGGTGTACATTCTTAAGGAATCTTATAAGCTGTTGCACCTTTTTTACACATATGAATCCACTTATCTACTCAATTACTGTTTTTCCTTTTAATTTATGTCTCTAAATCACTAATTCACTCTATAAGATTAAATAAGCAGTCATTTTCACTAGTGACTTTTTTTTTTTTTGCACTTTGGCTGGCAGTGTACCTTCCTATATTATGTGTTTAATAGATGATATAATTGTTGGATAAATAATTTGAAAATCTAAATAGTGAGTAATCATTAAAGTCATTGAAAATCTGGTTGCATCATTTTAGGTCATCTTCCTGGAAGCAGTGATATTTAAGTGAGTTTTGATGGCTACTTTAAGAATCACAAGGTGGGCAGGGGAGATGTCTCATCAGCCAAGTCTGACCACCTGAGTTGAAGAATTGACTGTACAAGTTACCCTCTAACCACTGCATGTGCTTCATGGCATATACATACATACATACATACATACATACACACACACAAAATGCAAAATAATTATGAGTCAGATATGACATGATCTAATATTGTTGGCATGGATTATTTTGAGAGTCCTGCCATACACTTGGGTTGGGGGAGAGAAATGAGATTGTTCTCTCAGGGATACATATTTATCTTTGAAGTCAAACCTTCATCATCCTCAGGGAAAAAACACTAGCAGGTAAGCGAGTATTGTTGATAAGGCTTTTATTTTAAAGTGCCATGATAGCTAAAAGGCAGAATAAGGAAATGATTAACGAATGAAATTAATGATTTTATTATAATGAAATTAATGTGTGCTCGAAATGGAGCCAGGATCAATCATAGGAATGTTCGACAAATCACATACAGAACTTGGTTCCTGCCCTCCTTACTGTGTCACAGCTTTACCTACTGCCTTTCTAGTATTTTGACCGTTAGTGAAAAGATGACAATATTGAGTACTGTATTTGAAGAAAATTCTCTAAGCAGGGAAGTGACTTGAATATTAAGTACTAACCTCTTAGGTAAACATGCATTATATCACTTTCTAAGATGCTTTAGGGAGGCCCAGAATCACTGCTGCTTTTTATTTAAGTCAAGAGAGTATGCTTGAGTGAGCTGTTAGAGACTTGCATGACTCCTACCAAGAAGTGGTAGAACCTTTAGCAAATGGTGCTAAATGGAGCGAAGTTAGGGGAATGGGCATTTCCTACTAGGATCTCAAACCCTTCTTCCTCCTCTCTGTTTCCAGGTTGCCGATGTTTCCTGCCATTATGTCTGCATTTCTACAGCTCCACAAAATCTATGGCTAAAACCTCTGCAACCGTGAGCCAAAATCAACCTTCCTTCCCTAAACAAGTGGATCAACTCCATTATTTTGTCTTTGTGGTGGAATGGTAAGTAACACACATCAAAGGTGTGAGACTTTTTTTTCATATGTAGTTCTCTATATGTGTGGTTGGTAAAATATCAGAAAAATTACCTCTCATCCACACATGAAAAATGGCAAGCTTATAGAAAGCAAACAGATGAAATTGCCAGGAGGTATTAAAAGTAATAAACACAGCTCATGATGGTTTAAATGAGAATAGGTCCCATAGGCCCATATATTTAAATGCATAGTCAGCAGTTTGTGGAACAGTCTGGGAAGGATTACAAAGTGTAGCCTTGATGGCGGTGTATCCCTGGGCGTGGACTCTAAGTTTCAAAAAGCCCAAGCCATTCCCAGCTAGCACTCTCTGCCTTGTGCTTGTGGACAACATATAGACTCTCAGCCACCGCTCCAGTGCCATGCCTGATTGCCTGCTGCCATGTTCCTGTAAGAATGGACATATGAACACTTCATACCTGCTGGAGTGAGTACACAGTGTTGGGTGATACCTGAAAGCATTCATCACTATCCTACAGAATTAGTAAGACTTGCACAGAAATCCATTCTCTACCTTCAGTGGCCATTTTCTTACACACAATATGATTATGCTGAGGTTATAAAGAACTTTATTTTCAAGATATACCCAGTGTGGCTGATAAGATAGTTGTTAAGTACAAGTGATTGAGGATTTTCCTTGCATTAATATGTAAAATTTGCTGTGTCATTCTCGGGAGAGATTGCTGTCTCAGTGTCTCATTTCCTGAACCTAGCCAGATCATCTAACTGCCTTAGAACAAAGAAAAAAAAAAGTACAGAATTTGCCAACTGAATAACACTTGAGACAAGGTCTTAAGGTACAAGAAAGCATAGTCTAGCTCTTGCTGGTGCTTTAAAAGAATCCTACGCTCTCCATTCTATTTTTTTCCTGTAATAAATTTTAATTAAATTAATATCAGTGAAGACATTTTCCTTTTGCTTAATTATAATCTTAGAATTTTTGTATTGTGTTTGGTTTGTGGGGGTAGTGGTTTGTACATGCATTCATGTGTGTATAGAGGTCACAGAACAGACGAGGTGTTCTGTGCATCATTATAGAGTAGGTTTCCACATTGTACTTATTTTGTCAATATTGCTGTTCATTCATTTGTGTTTTGGAATAAGGTCATCAACTGGTTCGGATCCTACCAAGTAGGGTACACTGGTTGCTAAGTGAACCCCCAGGGATGGTCCTTCTTCCATACAGCTTATCCTGCTTTATGATTTTACGTGTGTGTCATCATGCCTGGACAATTTTAATGTATGACTCCTGGGGAATGAAACAAAGGTACTCATACGCACAAGGGAAACACCTCACTGACCTATCCATATCCACAACACCCTGGTTATATTTTTCACATGTAATCATTCTGTTAGCACATTGTAACTTTTTTTTAAACAAACTTTACACAGTTCAAAGGGATCAGGGTTCTTCACTGTCCAGATTTTCATCCCTAGATTTTTCTAGTGAAATGAACATGTTACTGCCCATTCCTGTGGTGTTACCAGTTCCCTTTGGACTGTCATTGTCATCATTCTAAGCACAGTCTGGAAATAATTCTTTCTTTGGACTGTCCTCAGATCAGCCTTTCTAAGAATTCTCTGATCCCTTTGCCTTTATTAATTCACCTTATAGCCAGAATATTTTTTATCCATTTTTCAGCCTATAATCCATATGAAGAGATCAAAGTCTTCCTAGAATGTGATATTCTTCAGAATCTTTTCTAGTGATCTCTGTGCTCTAGGTTTGTAGAAAATACTGTCTCTATAAGATTACATCATTCAAAATAGAAAATAGCTTTGGCTACTTTTGTTATAAACTTTTTTTATTGTTTGACATTTGTTAATTTATATTGTAATGCTAGTATTTCATAATACTAAGTTGCAATTTATTAAAGTTTACCTACTAAATAAATTCTTTACTGTCAGTTGAATTTAACAGAGTATTGATTTTATTGATACTGCAAATTGTATTTTCCAAAATGACAACAATAGAATTCAGCTCTTTTCAGATACACATTTTAGAATCCAGTGACCTAATCAAATACGCTATTTGATTCTCTTCTTTAACTTCCCTGGGCCCTTACATGTTTTGTAACTCAGTGATATAGAAGTAGTAATGGCTTGTCTAAACTGTATCATAAAAATCAATACATTCTTACTTGGTTCGCTCTCCTACACAAAGGTCATGTATCTTAGGAGCCCAGAACTTAACTTGATGAAGACAATATGGTAAGAAATTTCACTAAAATCAGATAAAAAAAATAGAGGAGTATAATTTTTAGCATCTCAACTGGTGAGCTTTTCCAGGATTTAAACAGATAATCGACCACTTCTTGACTTTTTTATAACAATAAAAGTTCTTTCTTATTTATTTATGTCTTCCTGAACTGGACTATAAGCTCAATGAGTGAAGAATTTTAATGTTTTATTCACTTTAGCATTTCAGTAGATGGTAAGAGCTACTGTGCCCTTGGCTTAAAGATCATTGGTGAATTAGATCTGTATTTGCTATTGGAAATATCAACAAATGTAAGCATACAAATAAAGGGTGATGTGACAAAAAAAAAATCCTGAAGATTTTATTTGGTGGTTATTGTACAGTGGAATAAGTGTGAGTGATGTCTTCCTTTTACATAAATGCCCATATTCTTAAATCCATATATTATATACAGCACATTCATTTACCTTTATATTTTCACCCTTGGGTCGTATTTAGGTTCCATTAATTTTTTTCCTATTATAAGTCTAAAGTATCATTCAATAATTTTAATGAACAATGAACTCTTTTCATTAAATAGGGGTTCTCAATGCTACCTGTTCAATGCTGTGGCAGTCTTCTTTTTCCTATTTCAATTTTTCCCCCATCAGTACATTTTATGAGCACTTAAATTTTTTTTTGCCTGACCTTGCTAAGGTTTTCAAAAGCTATTGAATTAATAACATCCAAATTTAATGTGCTGTTTGCTCCTTTTCTATCATTAATGAAGATGTACAACAAGAGCAGTTTTCTAGCCTTTTGTCATATTTCTTGATTTGCCATCCTCAGCCAGCCATCATGACCGTTAATAGAGCTCCTATCAAATACAATTTAGAAAGATGCCCTTTAAAAATAGCTAATTTCAAGTTTGTTATTCCCCACACACATTTTCTGTGTGCATCAGTGTTAAGGTAAAAAAATTTCAGAGTGTTTTCCTGAGAAATAAGATAGAAACTCAGAAAGATATAGAATAGAATAAAGCATTGCTGCACCTGCTCCTAATAGCATTATTTTCTATGAAATAAAGAAATTTGATCTGACTGGAGTCAGGCAATTCTCTCCTTGACACATGGCTTCTTAAAGGAAAAAAAAAAGAAATAAACTAGGCAGGCAGAGTTGATATGGATAAAATCAATTTGGGGGGAAGATTGAGATGGCTCTGATTTAACTCTATAGATGCTTTCTCCTCTGTTCTGTTCTGGGTCTCAGATCCACAGGAAAGTTTTGAAATACAGACCCTTTACTGTTAAGCATTCTGTGACATTTGCACTGATCAGCCCTCAGAACACATCATAGATTCTTCCTTTCCTTTTGCTTGAATTCCTTGCTGCTTTGATGCGGTGATAAATTTGGGGTATGGGGTTGCTCCTTGTGGAAGTCATTTTTTGATTGTATAAGCAAGACAATCCAATTCTGAAAGCAGAATGCTCTTTGATAAAAAGGCAGGAACACTAGCGTAGAATTACCTGCCACACTTTGCCCTGCTGATCTTCAGTAAAATCATGATCGACAGTCATCTCTTCAAGCTGGGGGCATGAAATGATCCTAAGTCACCCTGTGTCAATTTGTCATGAATCAAAATTGACAGATCTCCCACTACCTTAGCTTCATACACCAAGGTGTTAATAATGCTTTCCTCATTATTCCAATCAATTTATAATTTCAAATATTTTAAATGTCCAGTTCTAGTAATAACAGAACATTTTATCCAAGTAAGAACAGGCAATAAGCTCATGAGTCATGTACTCCACTGACACTTAATGAAGCATCTGTGATCTCCTTTCCTATTGCCCCTGTGACCATAATGTATAGGCTGAGAGCTATTCAAATCAGGCTCACATCAAGAATCAGAAATGGCCAGGAGAGAAAAAACATAAAGCCACGAGAGTAAATTATTTCAATCATATCCTATACCCTCAGCTATCTCAGACATTCCCTCTTGGGCCCCATCTTGCCATGACATAGCCATTGAGTTGCATTTCTTAGCATCATCCTTGGAGGAGAGTGTAAGCTCTGATCAACCCTAACTAGGCAGCAAAGGGAAGCAGTATTTTCTTGTACTGCTCACTACCATGTGGCTCCATTCCCAGAACTGTTTTGGCAGAACCCTTCTCAGGAATATTTTGCAGGTATTCCTCAGGTGCCTCCTTCTCGTGACATTTGGATGCTCCACTCAGAGGCACGTAGAGATAGCCATACATGTGGTTCTCTCCTGGGTAAGTGGACCATGCACATCCAGACTTGGCTCTTTTCGCCTGTCTAACCTTCCATTTCTTTAAGTCCTTATACACAATTTCACCTCTTTACAGAAAACTACATTATTTCCCGCTCAATACACTCAACTTCTTTCCAGCAGTTGCAGAGTGAACCCAAACCGTCCAACAGTAGAGGATATCCAATACCTCTCTTGCTCTTCATGGGCATTGTCAAAAGCCTGTTGTGGCACATTTCTTAGTCTAGGATCTATTTGTTCAAATGTTCATGATCTGTTTGTTCAGCTGATACATTCACTTATTGAAAGATACCAACTGAGGACTACAACTAGCCACTATGTGCACCAAATTTATAAGTTACTGTCTTAACCTCTAGTTCTTTCCATTAAGATAAATAAATTAAAGCAAGATTGTTAGATTTGGATGCATTTCTGTATGACTGGCGTCCTTGTAAGAAGAATGAATTGGAGAAGAGATATGCACAAACAGAAGATCATTTGAAAATATGAGAAAAACAGACTGAATGCAAACCAAAGAGTGAAGCCTCAGAAGCTTGCAGCCTGTTAACCTCTGGACCTCAGAATTCTAATACCTACTCCAATTGACTTTGTTGTTAAGTCACCTAGCCTGTATAACTGTCATGGCAGCCCTAGGAAATTTTTAAAAACATATATGTTAGTCCACTGGAAAATCATCTAGACACCAAGTATCAATATGGATGTGATTGCTCACTTCAATAAAACTAAAGATCCTCAGGCTGTAGAAACATTTAAAAACCTTTGGTTGTGACCTAAGAAATCTTTGTATACTTTGTCACAATATCATCACTTACTGTAAGTCACATTATATTATGCAGCGTTGGACACTAAAAATAACAGAAACTCTAAAAGACTCATTCCTGGATGCAAATTTCTTAAAGACTAAAGATCCTTGCAGCGAAAGCCCTAACAAAAACGTAACCAAGTTTCCCGGGTGTATTAATTGGTTTTCCGTTGCTGTGGGATACTACCCTGAACCGCTTAGAGGATGAAAGGGTCTCATAGGAGATACAACTCATCATGGTAGGGAAAGCAGGGCTGCAGGAGAATGAGGCCAGCCTGGTGGTCAGAAAGCAGGCTGATCGTGTATCATCTGTACACAGGAAGCAGAGGGGAAAGAACAGGAAGTGAGACCAGGCTTTAAACCCTCATATCCTATCCTCAGCGATGTACTTTCTCCAACAACATTCTACCTCCTAAAGGTTCTACACCCATCCCTAACAATGTCAACAACTGGGTGTTTAAATATCAAGCCTAGGACTGGCATTTCTAATTCACACTTCCTTAACAGTTAAATCAACACCAGCATTTGTACGAAACATCATGGCTAGTCTATTCTTTGTAAACTCCTGATTCCTGCTTTGAGAGGAAAGCCATAAAGTTCAATCTCCTACTGTCCAGCTTACTAATGTTTAAAAATTGGAGCCAAGTCAGAGACTTCAATACCTTTTATCTTAGCGTTACTCATCCAAACTTTTTTACCTGCTTCTCCTGTCTGAACCCACTTAGCAAATACAGCAGTTATCCCTAAAATCACCCAAATAGCCACTGCACACACTAAATACACATTTTTCTGACAGTTTCAAAATTTGTTTCTTAAACCACTTTACAATTGCCCAGGCTTCTCTTTAACCTGATCACTTGAAAACATTAATGTTCTGAGGTGAAATCAATATAAACCACTTTTCCAATTTCCAAATTAAACTAACATCATTCTCTATTCTCAAACTATTTAGAAGGTAATTAGCATAATCTACTTCATCTAGCCATTGTCTATCTGCTCGCAGAGGGATGGTGAGAGGTTGTGTGACCTTTAACAAAGGGCTCCGGTTACACAGTATGCTGAGATTCAAATATAAATTTAAATGTTAATAGCTGCAAGATACACCAATCTGTGTGGGAAAAAATTCAATTTAGTTATCTACCCCACACGCATTATACTATGAATATTTTACAGTTTCTCTTAATATCCGCAAGCAGCAAATGATATTTCGCTGTATGTGTTTATTTAGTGGACAACTATTTAAATAAAAAATTTCTTATATACTCTCCAGTTTGGGCATAGGTTTTATTGTATTTCAAGCCTCATAAAATTGAGGGACTTGAATCTTTCCAGCTCTGAGAAGCTCAGCTGGAGTATATCATTCCTGAATTAAGTATATGATGATATTCTGGTTCACTTAACCATAAAGAATCCACCAATGACCAACAATTTTGGAGGAAGTATTTTTTTTTCAATATCCTAAACTATAGTTTTTTGATCAAAATGTCTCTTTGGTATAACTTTGAGAAATAAATGCCTGACGTGATAGGTGAACATATAGATGATAAATGGGAGGAAAAGATAATTGACTAACTCCATTTCTTCTCCATTGAAATCAGGACACAGACATCTGCCTCCAAGATCCCTCTTTCCTAAGTAAACAAAGACAGGAAAGAAAAATATGTAACATGATATAGGAGGTGTACAATGAGATCATATGTATAGGTCAACATATTTATACTGTCAACAGCTGTTTTGTCCTTTGGTTTTTGTTGTTGTGTTGTTTTGTTTTGTTTTTCCCATAAGAAATGATGCAGACACTCATTGCTTGAAGGATGAATTATTTACATAAATGGAAGCCAAATAGACATGTCAATAATTCTCATGTCTCCATTTGTATGTGCATTGAAAATATCTCTGCAGATGAGAGTTAACTTACAGTAAAAATGAAATGAAGAAGACCCATTTTAGATGATACTAAACATTTAAGGATTAATAGAAAAGTGTAATGCAAGGAGCAGCCATCTGGTAACACTAACATTTTAAGATGTGGAATTCTAAATTTCTGAAAATATTGGTTAAATTCAATGGCATAAAACTTGAAAATTATTCCCAATTTTCTGAGAAAGTGTCAGACTGATATCCAAAGTGGATGTACGAGTATACACTTCCACCAGCAATGGAGGAGGGTTCCCCTTTCTCCACAACATCTGCAGCATGTGCTGTACTTTGAGTTTGATCTTAGCCATTCTGATGGTGTAAGGTTGAACCTCAGTGTAGTTTTGATTAGCATTTCCTGCATGACTAAGGATGTTGAGCATTTAGTTAAGTGTTTCTCTGTCATTTGTTATTCCTATGTTGAGAATTCTGTTTAGCTCTGTATCACATTTTTTTATCATTTATTGTAATTTTATTCAATTTGTATCCCTACTGTGGCCTCCTCACTTGTCTCCTCCCAATTCTGTCCTCCCTCTTTCCCCTCTCCATACCCTTCCCCTAGTCCACTGATAGGGAAGGACCTCCTCCTCTTCTATTTGAAGCTAGCCTATCAGGTCTCATCAGAACAGGTTGCATTGTCTTCCTCTGTGGCCTAGCAAGGCTGCACTCCCCCCAAGGGGGAGGTGATCAGAGAGCCTGCCACTGAGTTCATGATAGAGAAAGTCCATGCTCCCCTTATTAGAGATTCCACTTGGATACTGAGTCTATGGGCTACATCTGAACTGGGATTTTAGGTCCTCTCCATGCATTGTCTTTGGTTGGGATATCATTCTCTTCAGGGCCCAAGGCTCAGGTTTGTTTCTTTTGTTTTGGGGTTTTTGTTTGTTTGTTTGTTTGTTTTGTTTTGTTTTTTTGTTCTGTTGGTTTCCTTTTGGAGCTCTTGTCTCCTCCAGGTCTTTCTATCTCCCTCTTCTTTCATAAGATTTCCTGAACTCTGCCCAAAGTTTGGCTTTGATCATCTTGAGTGAGGTAACCCAGAAGCAGAAAAACACACATGGTACATACTCATAAGTGGATATTTGCCATATAAAATAGAATAAACATACTAAGATCTATACTCCTAAAGAAGCTAAACAACAAGGAAGACCCTAAGGAAGATGCTAAATCCTCATTCAGAAGGACAAACATTATAGACATTGGAAGCAGGAGAAGACAAGGGAACAGGACAGGAGCCTACCACAGAAAGACTCTGAAAGACTCTACTGATAAAGGTATTGAAGCAGAGGCTGTATTCCATTTTTTAATTGGATTACTTGGTTTGTCTGTGTTTAAATTCTTGAGTTTTATATATTCTGGATATTAAGACTGTCAGATGTGGGGTTTGTGAAGATCTTTTTACAGTCTGTAGGTTGTTGTTTTGTTCTGTAAGAATAGTGCTATTTCAATATCCAGCTATAACACTACTGGGCAAAATCTGAAAGATGCTCAACCATACAGCAAGGACATTTGTTCAACCATGATAAAGTCGAATGTTTGGCATTAAAAAAAAAAAGACAAGAATCTGTGTATTTTAAGTTCTTAAGCTTCCTCAGGAAGTGCTTAAAATCCCTGTGCTTCATTCATTGGATGTTACATGTGTGGTGAATATGTGCTGCGTTCCTGCCCATGTGCTCCAAATTCTAGCTAAGCCTACCATCTGAAGTCTAAAGGAGTTTCCAGCTATCAGAATTTCTACTAGAAAAGGGTAGAACCACTGTGGCCAATTAGCTTAGACAATGTTTTGCTCTGATTTGAAAGAGGACAGCTACTAAGAACCAATAATTATCAGTGTGCTAAGTATGGTTTGGGGATGGGGAAAAAAAATCATTCCCTTCTCCATCAAAGAAGAACAACTTTATTTTAGGTACACACCCAACATTCTTATGAAAAATATAGGCTGGAATTAACAAGCCAAGGTAAATAATTCCATTACTCTAAAATTTCAGCATGTCACTTTTATTGCATCATGCCCATCTTCCCTCTGCTCCTTTCCTCCTTTTATGCCCCCCTCCTTCCCCAGCTTTCTGTGCAAATCCTTCAAAATCACATGTGTGTATTTGAGCAAAGGGACCCTCTAGTGGCTGCTTTCCAACAAAACCCAATATTACCTTCACAGAATACAACAACATCATTTATCTCAAAGTCAGGGGACAGGGCTGCTGCTCGTTTTCTTGTAAGTAAAGAATAAAGTGAAGTGTGTTCTGTTGCTTCCTCCCTGGTAATAGTGTCTATCTCTTATCTTTATCAGACAACATGGAGATGCTCTTTAGTCTGCTGTCTTTATACTAGGCTGATATGGCAAAATGCAGCTTTGGAGAAATAAACACACACATCAGCACCTACTCTATTGTATTTCATGCTGCACCCTCAGAGAACAGAGAGTGCCAGAGTAATAAATGAAGTGGGCGATTTAGTTATTGAACCTGAGAAAAACTCATGGTGTGAATCCTTACCCTTGAGAGAATTTGCTGAGTAGCATTAGGCAAGCTATTTTCTGACAACTTGTAGCTAAAGCTCAAATGGAAAATAAGTGTTTCAGAACCATCCAGGTAGATGACTCATGTTGAAGCTACCATTCTCATGTGAAATAGAGGTTTCATTGGAGGCCTTTGTTCAGAATTGAAAATGTAAGCAGGTGAGAGCCCAGCATTGTGGAGTGGCCTCATTTCAAACTGGCTGCTCTTTGGAGCTAGCTGCCTGGGAAGATTGTATCTTGGGTTTTAATGAGTTAATTAATTCCAGGCTGTACTGTTCCCCTTTTAGAAAAATGCTTGCCCAAGTATCCAAGCCCTGGTATTATACAGATTCATGGTAATGTGCGAAGGAGTTTGAGTATAGAAATTGGGGGATGCGGTGTTTGCTCAGTTTTGTTTTAATTTTCAAAATTAAAGGAAAACCCAACTCAAACTCAGCTAAAACATGAAAGGGAACATACTGATACTACCCACTTAAAGTTCAAGGGTTGACACATCTCTGGACATGTCTGACTTAAGATCCACAGGTCTAGGTATCCCCCAATCTTTAATTGTGCTTGAAGGCAGAAAGAGGAGTGTTTAGTTTCAGACATGATTGCCCTCTGTTCCAAACAGCAAGGTAGAATATCTCCTCTGCAAAGGCTCCATAGAGCTTCATGATCTCCCCCTTGTCTCTGGTGGTTGTATACACAGGGGCACAATACAATGAGAGTTTGGCTAATTCTGCCATACCTCCAAATCAAGGCAAAAGAAGTTTTACAGGCATGCAGAGCTGAATGAAAAAGTTATGGTAAAAAACAAATGCAAAATGAAACAATCATCACAATGGGCTCAAGCAGGGGCAGGACAAGAAAGTAAAGTGGTAATTTGACTTCTTCCTTTCCAATTTGTATCCCCTTGATCTCCTTCAACTGTCTTATTGCTCTAGCAAGGACTTCCAGCACTATGTTGAAGAGATATGGAGAGAGTGGGCAGCCTTGTCTTGTCCCTGATTTCAGTGGAATTGCTTTAAGTTTCTCTCCGTTCAGTTTGATGTTGGCTATAGGTTTGCTGTATATTGCCTTTATTATGTTTAGATATGTGCCTTGTATCCCTGATCTCTCCAATACTTTAAACATGAATGGATGTTGGATTTTGTCAAATGCTTTTTCAGCATCTAGGGAGATTATCATGTTTTTTTTTTCTTTCAGTTTGTTAATAAGGTGGATCACATTGATGGATTTCTGTATATTGAACCACCCCTGCATACCTGGGATGAAGCGTACTTGGTCATGGTGGATGATATCTTTGATGTGTTCTTGTATTCGCTTTGCGAGTATTTTGTTGAGTATTTTTCATCAATGTTCATAAGGGAGATTGGCCTAAAGTTCTCTTTTTTTGTTGGGTCTTTGTGAGGTTTAGGTACCAAGGTGACTGTGACTTCATAGAATGAGTTTGGTAATGTTGCTTCTGTTTCGATTTTGTGGAATAGTTTGAAGAGAATTGTAGTTAGCTCTTTTTTTGAATGTCTGGTAGAATTCTGTGGTGAAACCATCAGGTCCTGAGCTTTTTTTGGATGGGAGACTTTCGATGACTGCCTCTATTTCTTTGGGGGACATGGGACTATTTAATTGATTTACCTGGTCCGGATTTAGCTTTGGTAATTGGAATCGATCAAGAAAATTGTCCATTTCATTTAAATTTTCAAATTTTGTTGCATATACACTTTTGAAGTAAGTCCTAATGATTGTTTGAATTTCCTCAGTGTCTGTAGTTATGTCCCCCTTTTCATTTCTGATTTTGTTGATTTGGATGTCGTCTCTCTGCCTTTTAGTTAGCTTGGCTAAGGGTTTGTCTATCTTGTTGATTTTTCTCAAAGAACCAGCTCTTGGTTTCATTGATTCTTTGAATTGTTTTATTTGTTTCTAATTGATTGATTTCAGCCCTGAGTTTGATTATTTCCAGCTGTCTACTCCTTTTTGGTGTGTCTGCTTCTTCTTTTTCTAGGGTTTTTAAGTGAACCATTAAGTTGCTTGAATGAGCTGTCTCAAATTTCTTCTTGAAGGCACTTAGTGCTATGAACTTTCCTCTTAGCACTGCCTTCATTGTGTCCCATAAGTTTGGGTATGTTGTGTCTTCATTTTCATTGAGTTCTAGGAAGATTTTAATTTCTTTCTTTATTTCTTCCCTGACCCAGCTGTCATTTAGTAGCAAATTGTTCAGTTTCCATGTATATGTAGGCTTTCTGCTATTTCTATTGTTATTCAGGTCCAGCTTTATTCCATGGTAATCAGACAGGATACAAGGGATTATTTCAATCTTCTTGTATCTGTTGAGGCTTGCTTTGTGACCAATTATGTGGTCTATTTTGGAGAAGGTTCCATGAGGTGCTGAGAAGAAGGTAAATTCTTTTGTGTTTGGATGTAAGGTTATGTAAATGTCTGTTAGGTCATTTGATTCATGACCTCTGTATGATAGTATACGTGAGTGACCCCAAAAACTCTGCCAGTGAACTCCTACAGCTGATAAACACCTTCAGCAAAGTGGCCAGATACAAAATTAACTCAAAAAAATCAGTAGCCCTCCTGTATACAAAAGACAAAAGGCTGAGAAAGAAATTAGGGAAACAACACCCTTCACAATAGCCACAAATGACATGAAGTACCTTGGTGTAATCCTAACCAAGCAAGTCAAAGAACTGTATGAAAAAAATTTCAAGTCTCTGAAGAAAGAATTAGAAGAAGATATGAGAAGATGGAAAGATCTCCCATGCTCATGGCTTGGCAGGATTAACATAGTAAAAATGGCCATCTTACCAAAAGCAATCTACAGATTCAATGCAATTCCGATCAAATTACCAACACAATTCTTTACAGACCTGGAAAGAAAAATTCTCAACTTCATATGGAATAACAAGAAACCCAGAATTGCTAAAACAATCCTCTACAATAAAAGATCTTCTGGAGGTTTCTCCATCCCTGATCTTAAGTTGTACTGTAGAGCGACAGTTTTAAAAACTGCATGGTACTGGCATAGAAATAGAATTGTGGATCAATGGAACTGAACAGAGGACCCGAAAATAAACCCACACATTTATGGACACCTGATCTTTGACAAAGACGCCAAAACCATACGATGGAAAAAAGATAGCATCTTCAACAAATGGTGCTGGTCCAACTGGATATCTACATGTAGAAAAATGAAAATAGATCCATACTTATCACCCTGCGCAAAATTGAAGTCCAAGTGGATCAAAGACCTCAACATAAAACCAGACACATTAAATCGGCTTGAAAAAAAAGTGGGGAATACCCTAGAACTCATTGCTAGAGGAAAAAACTTCCTGAACAGAACACCAACAGCACAGGCTCTAAGAGCAACAATCAATAAATGGGACCTCATGAAACTGAAAAGCTTCTGTAAAGCAAAGGACACTGTCATCAAAACAAAGCGACTGCCTATAGATTGGGAAAGAATCATCACCAACCCTTTATCTGACAGAAGACTCATATCCAGTATAGATAAAGAACTAAAGAAGCTGAAAAGCAGCAAACCAAGTAATCCACTTAAAAATGGGGAACAGAGCTGAACAGAGAATTCTCTGTAGAGGAATATCAAATGGCAGAGAAGCACTTAAAGAAATGCTCAACCTCATTAGCCATTAGGAAAATGCAAATCAAAACAACCCTGAGATTTCACCTTACACCCACAAGAATGGCCAAGATCAAAAACTCAAGTGACAACACTTGCTGGAGAGGTTGTGGAGAAAGGGGAACCCTTCTCCACTGCTGGTGGGAATGTAAACTTGTACAAACACTCTGGAAATCAATCTGGCGCTTTCTCAGACAACTAGGAATAGCGCTTCCTCAAGATCCAGCCATACCACTACTGGGCATATATCCAAAAGAGGCTCAAGTACACAAAAAGGACATTTGCTCAACCATGTTTGTAGCAGCTTTATTTGTAATAGCTAGAAGCTGGAGACAGTCCAGATGCCCCTCAACTGAAGAATGGATGCAGAAACTGTGGTACATCTATACAATGGAATATCACTCAGCAATGAAAAATAAGGAAATCATGAAATTTGCAGGTAAATGGTGGGACCTGGAAAGGATCATCCTGAGTGAGTTGTCCCAGAAGCAAAAAGACACCATGGTATATACTCACTCATATAGACATACAATATAGGACAAACCCACTAAAATCTGTGCATCTAAAGAAACTAAGCAAGAAAGAGGACCCTAACTAAAACAGTCAATCCCCATCCTGAAAGGCAAAGAGGATGGACATCAGAAGAAGAAGAAAACAGGAAACAACCTAGGAACCTTCTACAGAGGGCTTCTGAAAGCCAGAAGAAGAAAACAGGAAACAACCTCGGAACCTACCACAGAGAGCCTCTGAAAGCCTATGCCCTACAGACTATCAAAGCAGATGCTGAGCCTGATGGTCAACTGTTGGGCAGAGTGAATGGAATTTTATGTAAGAACTGGGAAATAGTAAGAGCTGGAGAGGACAGAGTCTCCTCAAGGAGAGCAACAGAACAAGGAAATTTGAACACGGGGAACTACCCAGAGACTCATACTCCAACCAAGGACTATTCATGGAGATAACTTAGAACCCCTGCACAGATGTAGCCCATGGCAGTTCAGTGTCCAAGTGGGTTATATAGTAATGGGAAGAGGGACTGCCTCTGACATAATCTGATTGGACTGCTCTTTGATCACCTCCCCCTGAGGGGGGAGCAGCTTTACCAGGCCACAGTAGATGACAATGTAGCCACTTTTGATGTGAACTGATAGACTAAGATCAGAAAGGAGAGGAGAACCTCTGCTATCAGTGGACTTGGGGAGGGGCATTAATGCAGAAAGGGGAGGGAGGGTGGGATTGGCAGGGGAGGAGGAAGGGACTTACGGGGGAATACAAAATGAATAAAATGTAATTAATAAAAAAAAAAAAGAAAGTAAAGTGGAAAGAAGGCAGGCTGTGGCCTGCACTACAGATAAATTATACCAAAATTCTTTGGGTCACATTCAGATATCACTATTTGCTAAAGCTCCCCAGCTGGTTCTAATGCATAGCTACTCTTCAGAAATATTGCTCTCAGGCACCAAGTTCCTCTTTTTCAGAAGTCCTCTTTCTGTCATCAATGCCAAAGTCTTGATTATATGCCTTCCTTCACTCCTTTGGACAGTCTTTGGAGAAGTGATTGTTCTGCACTCAGTGATCTCAATTATGCCAACAGATTTTTTCCTTTTTTTTTTTTTTTTGTTTTGTTTTCCAATATCCAAGTTAGATAACTAAGGTTTAGATGAGCATGTTTGTGGAACACTTCACAACTCTTCAATGGTTTAGCCAAAACTTTAACCCATCTGTGAGAGACTAGGTAGCTATTTGTCTCATAGCTTCATTCACTTCTGAAGGTTTTATGTATCTGATACCCAGGCTTAGTGGGCCACACATGAAAGCACAGAGTCATGTGCCACCTGCACCTGCTCACTTCTCCTTCACCTGCACCACTGTCACTTCTTTTCCTGCATCTTGCTCTTTACATTGACCTGTGCTTGTTGCATTCAGAGATTGCCTTTTAGTAAGTCCTGTAAGCTATTGCTCTTCTCACCGTAGACCCCTTCAAAGCCCTGCCTTCATCCCGTACATTCCTCCCATCTCCTCACTTACTCCTTTGCATTGAAGCTCACGTATCTCCACATTTTGTGTGTTGGTGGGTAGGTGTGCATGCTCACCGATGCATGGACATGTGTAGTACAAGTCAAGGTCGGGTATTGTCTCAGAAGCCACCCACTCTTGAGAGAAGAGCACACTGAGACCCGGGTCATCAGTTAAGATAGAGCCTGCAGGTGGGCCCATAAGTCTCCCCAGTTCTGAGACTTAAAGCAAAATTTGCACAACTAAAAGTTTTATGTGCACAGTAGGGGATTTCACTCAGGTCACCATAATTGCAGAGGAAACACTGTAGCAACTGAGTCTTCTACTCAGTGTAAATATCCATGTTTTTTTTTTTTCCTGTCCTGAAATCACTTGTTTCCGTCCTGTACAACATTTGGTGGAAAATCGCCTTCACTAGAGAAAGTTGTTACATTTGGAAGTATTTTCGAGTTTTCTGAGACCTAGTTTCACACATAAACATCTATATTGCTTATCTTGTAATTCTGTACATTTCCATATATACAAGCTAGAGTCTAGAGTCATACTGGTAGCCAGGGGTATTTATCTGTACATCCAAAATTTCTCAATTCTTACTTTGTTAATACACAGTTCCACTCATAAAAAGGTTTGAAAAAATAAAAATGTATTATAAGATTCCAAGAGTGACACATTTGATGTTGAAGTGTTGGGGAATTTTCCTTTTAAGGTTAGAAATTCCAGCTTCTACTTAACATAATGGAGGTCCTTACTTTATTGAAAAAAAAAGGGGGGTAATATATGAAAGATATAAAGGAAGAAATAAGATTATTAGTTTTAGCATAGTATATATGTTGAGAACCAGAAGTCATATCAACAACAAAGTATTACAAATATAACATATTCTGAGAGCAAAGGGATGGCACACTTTCTATAATTCACATCAACTTTTGTCCACTAGTAACTCTTTTGTTAATCTGATGGATTTGTTACAATTTAAAATACAAACTTGACGTTAAACTTTCCCTCAGTTTCTCCACCTTTTTGTCCATTCCGGAATTCAGTTCAAAGCAACATAGTCATCTTTTCCTTACACCATAAACATCTATTTTACTTTCTCAAATACCCTGTAAAGGGCCATCACTGGGCATAGCTAAAATGAATAAATAAGAAGTGTGTACCATCTCTGAATGAGTTACTACCTATATGAATCACTTGAGATTTTCCACAAGGAAGGACTGTGTATTTCTATTTATTTATTTAACTTTATGTCTATCAGAACAGAGTTAAGATTGTGTATTGCTTTTTATTGCAACCTCTATTTTCTTGGGCAAATCTTCACAGGCTCTTCATTAAAGGAACACTTAGCATCTCATTGACTCTGAATGTTCTATGATAGTGAAATATTTTGTTACTATTGTTAAATTATTTCTTGAACCATTTCAATTTTCTGATACTACAACTATAATTGTTATAGATTTGTGTTCCAGTGTGAGAGCCTGTCATTTCCCTGAGGAGCTCTCATTCCTTTACATTGAATAATAGTTTTAGAAATCCAAGTCTGAACAGTGAGAGTGTTCACAGTTAATTAGGTTTTGTTATATATAAGCTATTTATCATCTATTATCTACTTATCTATCATAATAATCTATCCATAATCTATCATCCATCTATCAACTACATATCTATCTAGTCTTCTATTTACTTAAAAGTGGCACATACACACATCAATAAAGATGTTTATACACAACCTTTGGTGTCTATTTTATCCAAAGTGAATATACTACCTGATGCATTGTATCTTCAGATCTAATCCATTTCCATGTTGATTAGCAGAAGTCCAAACCTCTAATTCAGCTACCATCCTTCATTGTACAGAGAGAAATCTGGTTTTTATCCTGTGCTATCAGAGTGCATCATTATTACACTTCATTATGTATGCCAAGGACTTTCAAAATTGTGATCACATACTCTGAAGAAAGCATCCTTACTAACTGGAATACATACAAACATGTCTTTTTACACCTAGTCCTATGGATTCCACTGGCTTCTGAATCTACTTACTCCTACAATTTATTTTCCCACTTCATTCAGTGAGGTCATCACATATGCTTTTGTTACCCTTACAGCACCACAGAGTACAGTTTAACCATGAAGAGATCCTTGAGCTCCATCTATTCCACATCATTTATTTCATTGTTATTTATTTTCCTAAACCTGTTCAAGGCTGCTGGAAAACTCTGGTCTTTTTATTTCATGGCCCTGTCTCCTTTGGAATCTTATATATATATCACAGAGGATAATTAATTATTTAGTTTACTACTGGCCTGTTTCACTTAACACTATGTATGTAGTAACTTCAGCTATATCTTTTCGTGTGTTGATAGTAGAATAATATCCCAGTGTATGAATGGTGCACTGTTTTTTCAAAGCTGCTGTGAACTTCCTCATGCAGAAATTATTGTCAACTTGGTCAGAACAATGACTAGGACATCAATTGCTGGACACGATATTATATTTATCTTTTCTGAAAACTGTCAAAGGCTTTACAATGTTGCTGAATCTCCAGTCTTTTCCAGCAGCAACAAAACAGGAGTTTCTGATTTTAGCTAAACTAAGTATTGTAATTTACAGGTTTTTTAAAATTGTATCTCCTCTATTGGGATGATCCAGTATCATACTGTTCTTCTAATTTGATATTCTTTGATCACAAATCATATCCAGTATTTTTCTTATGTTCATTTGTCCTCCACATATTATCTCAGACAATTATTCAGGGAGTCACCTATTTTTAGGAATTATTTTTTTTATTGATGAATTTTAAGAATCCATTGTCTAATATAGTTGAATATTTTTAAAGAACTGTTTTGCATTTTTTGTCATAGTCTAGGACATAAGTTTTATATTTTCTTACAATCTTCTATCCCTATCATCATCCGATGGACTGGTCTCTGTATAACTATTTATGCATTTAAAGCTTGTTATCTATTATTTTTTAATTAAGTTTTTATTTTTTACATATTAATTACAGTTTATTCCTTTTGTATCCCAGCTGTTAATCTATTATAAGTTAGAAAAGCATACCCCAAAGGAATGACTTTGTTTTTTACTGATTTTCATATCCTTTTGTATTTTGGGGTATTTTCTTCACACAATTATTATAAGATGGCTTTAGAAAAAGTGTAACAGTATTATTCAGAGTTTGACTGTATTCAGAGCAGAGGAAATCAATTGATACACTAACCAGGATGAATAAGCATAGAGAAAGTCTCTGAAAATAATCAGAAGAAGAAATGGCTTTATGTAAGGCAAATATTCTCAGTTAGGCAGACAGAGAAAGAAAGAAGGAAGAAAGGAAGGAAAGGAAGGAAGAAAGGGAAAAGAAAAGAAGAGTCTAGAGGAAATCAAAGTTCTAGAAAGAATATGATCCAAGTATTAGGGTCATGAAATGATCCATGGTGACTGGAGGACACTGCTTCATTCCCTTTGGACTGTACTTCTGTACTGTTTAAAATGTTAGAAATGAGCTGCTCATTTGACCAAAATAGTCCACTTGTATATCTTTTGAATTTGCCTTTTAACCATTTTTTTCCTTTTGCCTTGAATAAATCTATCTTCAAATGACTAAGTTCCATGGATCTTCCCCCATCCATTCATCTTTGTCATTTCTTTAACTGGTTTTCTCAACACTATTACCAGACCTTAAGTAAAGAGTCACTATTCTTTTTAAAATTTCTACTGGACATATCTTTATGTTTATTTCCCCTCTTTCTCATATATCACATTTCCATAGATATATTGATGCAATAATTATAATTAGTACAACTTCTCAAGTGTAAAACAAAAAGCTTTTTTCTAATCCTCTTACTCTAAGTTCTAATCTTAGGTGTATAAAAAATTACTCTTGTAATTGAGTTGAAGTTCGCACAGTTAGTTTGGAACATGTGTGTAATACAAGAATGTAGTATATCCTCTTGCATTGCTTTTGCTTTACTGGGTACCATCTCCAGAGTAAAGAATTTCCATAAAATAAAAGAGAAACTCACTTTGAGAAAACCACAGAGCTTGAACTGTGTGCTGAGAGGAATGTTGTTCAAAGAAAGCTATGACTAATTTCAGGACAAGCACATTAGTCAAGAACCAGTGAAACCTTCATTGTCCAACAGATCTTTTTCTAGCTGATGACACTAGGGTAATAGGTTCAGAGTTCCAACACTTATACTCAATGTCCTTTGCTTCAAAACCCATTGTTTTTTCTTTTTATTATTCATACCTTACTGCAATATTATTCTATAAAATACTGTGAAGCTACTTGGTAATACCAATTCATTTTATATATGTATATATTTGGAGTAACTTTTTCTTTTTTTAATTTATTTTTTTACTTTTAATTATACTTTATTTACTTTGTATCCCCCTCTAGTTCCCTCCCTCCTCCCCTCCCAATCCCTCCCTTCCTTCCCCTTCTCCTCATACTCCCCTCCCCAAGTCCACTGGTAGGGGAGGGTTTCTTTTTCTTCCTTCTGATCCCAGTCTGTTAGGTCTCATCAGGAGTGGCTGCATTGTCTTCCTCTGTGGCCTGGTAAAGCTGCTCCCCCCTCAGGGGGAGGTGATCGAAGAACAGGCCAATCAGTTCATGTCAGAAGCAGTCCCTGTTCCCATTACTATGGAACCCACTTGGACATTGAACTGCCATGGGCTTATATTTTGTATTAGAGTTGATAAAATATTTTGACAAATCATTCTCTAATTAATACATTGTTTTATTTTTTGTTATGAATGGTGCATATAGGTTTCAAAGAATCAAGGGAAACAGCAAAGCAAACAGTCCTCCATACACGATGGCAGAATACAGTTAGTTGAGTATTAAATTTCAGTCTAAATGAAATGAAGGAGAGTAATTATTGAATCTAAGAAGGGTCAAGTAGTATATACAAATAAAAGTTTTTTTAATTCAATACTTCCATTGTACAAGGATTTCATAAAATGTGAAAAACAAAACAAAAAAAAAGTTGCACCAGTAAAAAAGATGGTACTTTTGACAAGGCATGGGAAATACTTATACTCCCTCAGGATGTGAAGACTATAGATTATAATTACCTTTGACTGTGTGCAGCAAGGGTTTTGTAGAAATCATCCCACAAGTTGGAGACTGTATTGATGACAGTAACACTTTTTACTATACTTTCTTTAAATGACTCATTTTCCCTAGTTGATGAAAATATGGTATTCTATGACTGAAATCCAACCTTTTGTCTATACATTCAATTGTGCTTTAGCAAGAAACATAACAGGAATCTAGAGTATACTTATCTGAAAGCACCAAGGAATCACTGAGTTGTTGTTATTAAATATATTGCTTCAAATTAGTGAGGCTGAGCTCATAAACTACAGAATTTGAAATATATACTCTCTCACCAAAAAAGCCATTTCAAACAATTAATGCTTTTAATTTTAACTTAAAAAAATCTCATAAATCTCATAATCAAAATTTAATTTTATTTATGTATTTCATTTATTTGTGATGCATGCATAGAATTGAGCTGATAAGCTCAATATGTTAGACAAGTCCTAGACCACGCAATTACATCCTCAGACAATTATTTCTTTCAGTAATGCCTACTTTGATGCCAGCAAAGCAATGCAGTAAATATAACCACCAATGGGACATCTCTTAGAAAAATTATAAAAATTGGGTATTCATTTGGTGCATACTAATCATAAATTTTTCTGTAATATTTTAACAAGATTTATGTTTCAACACGCACCCTTAAAGATATGGCTACATGAAACTTATTCCAATGTGCTGAATTTATCTACTTTAGTAGATTGTGAGCATGCAAATACAGTCCTACATTATATTCAACTGGACAAATATTGCTCTTTTATCTTCGCTTGCTTTCTATTACTATGATAATGACCAACACCAAAAACAACCTCTAGAGGAAAGGGTTTATTTGGCTTATACAACCCATGTCACAGCTCATACTGACAGAAGTCAGGGCAAGAACTCAAACTAGGACCATAGAACAGGAGTGGAAGCAAAGATCATGAAGGAATGCTGCTTACTGGTTTGCTCCATACTGCTTGCTGAATCTGTTTCATTATACCTCCCAGGACTATCTGCCCAATGATGGCATTCCCCACAACAGGATATGCCTTCATTCAATAATCATTAATCAAGAAAATGTCTCACAAAGTTGCCTATAGGCCAATTTGGTAGGAGAACTTCATCATTTGAGGTAATAGTGTTGGAACACAGTCCAAGAATGGAGTCATGTGAGGGGAATTCTGAGTGCTTGTGAGAAAACTCCAAGAAAACAAGACAAGAGTTTTGTTACTTCAGTTTCTACATTAAATTGTTCTTGGACTGTGCTTTCATGTCTCTCCCAGGTATAGTGAATAGGAGTGAGCTTATTTCAGATTATTCATTACAGTTGAGTATTGTAATATGTTTATATGTCTCTATGGAAAATATGATTCTATGTTCTTGTAATTGTATACTTTACTCATGTGATTCTTCTTAACATGGTTCTCTAAATAACATTGGCTATTGCAAGAGATGTTTGTCTTTCTTAGTTTTAGGCTCCACTCTCCGCAGTTCATCCCACCAACTAGAGCAGTGAAAAAATTACTTCCCATATGACTATAATTTGTGTCAAGTTGACATAGCAAAATTAACTAGAACACCCCTTCACTCTGAGACAGTAATGCCTCACTGCAGAATGTTTTCTGTAAATGTGGAAAAAAATAAGACAGAAAGTAAACTTTGATGTTCTGTTGAATCTTCACTAGGCTGAATATAAATTTTCTTTGAATTTCCCTTAAGTATTAAACTAAGTTCCTTTCAGTCACTGTCTGAAATTATTGATATCTGTACATCAGAAAAAGGAAATGTATATAGAAAGAGGTTTAACCAAGATTTAATAAAATCTTTATAGACCACAACACTATATGCAGAGGCTTAGCTAGCAGAATATTGGAACAGCTTGGAGAGTGTCCAAGAGGAATCTAGCATTGATGGGAATGATAAATACCAAAACGATTTAATTCATAGAAACCAAGTGTGGTAAATGCCCTACCACCTATTTCATATTACTTAGTTTTATTCTTCCCTTACCATTCTGTGTTGTTATCAATTTCTCTAGGCATTCAAGTAGAATTGCCTTGCTTCCTTAAAGAAAGAATGCTACAGAGAAATAGTAAAGTTATAAAATACTGCTGTTACTAGTGATGGAATAAGCTAACAGAATTTAGATCTTAATGTTCACAAGTAATTATTTAGCTGGTGGTAGTTATTGTTGCCTACAGTGTGCTAAATCGTTCACCAATAAATTATATCTGGATTTTGACAGGAGAGAGAAGTTTTCATTGGCTTAATGCATATGGAGTCATCTGTGTTGATGTGGTAGTTTAAATGTATCACTTCCAGAGCTCAGATTTTGTTAATATGTTATTATTAAGATATAGTGCCCTTAAGAGGTAGTTATTCCAGGAGAACTGATATTTCCTTAATAGGATTAAAACTTCCAAAAGAGTGTCTCTGAAGCATTCAGGTAACCAAATCTGAGAGGGTCTTGATCTTCAAGTGTCTGTCATCTAAAACTATATGAAAAGTAATTTCTAAATTTCCATCTATCCAGGGATATTTTATTCCTTCATTTGGGCAAACTTGTATTTGTTCAATCTCATTGAAAGGTAGTTGGCTGTAGTTCATTTAAAGTGTGATAGCAAACAAATACCCTCTAAAACATGCGTCAAGTAGTCTAATAAGTGTATCCTGGTATGCCATGCATTTGAAATGGAGCAATGGCCTTTGTGTGAAGATAACATAATCTTATGTAAGAATGCTGCTGATTCTCTATTTATCCTCAGATGAATGCAGGGAAAGTTGAAAATGCAGTAGCATACCTAATGATAACCACTCAAATGATATTACCTAGCAACGCCATTCACTCCTGAATATTGTATTCATCAACATGATCATGGAGCTGTCAGGTGTCTACAGATGCTTCTCCTGCATAACCTTGCAGGTCTAGCACATATCATGCCAGGCAATGGTAAAACTTCAAAGTTAACATTCAAGAAATACTTATTTTTGCACCACTGCATTGGTAAATGAAAGCCTAAGTGTAGAGAATTTTAACCCAGCAGCATGACTGCTCTGAATACATCCAATGCCCTTCTAGATCTGTCTGATAAGGCTGGAATGCAGACATGCCCTTAGCACACACCTTTAATCCCAAACAATGAAGGTAAGGTCAATTTGCAGAAGGACTAACCCCTGTTTGAAAATGATGTCTCATTTAAAGGCAGACAAACTAACAAATCAAACAAAGAATGAGACGCAAATGTGATGTAGTAAATATCTTTTTTTCCATGCCTGTCCTAGCACCCACATAATGAGATGGAGACCTTGTTATATTTATTTATAAGCTTCAAGCACCACAGCTGTGGAGATACCAATCAATTCTAACCTGTTGTTGATAGCCTGGCCTACTTCCTAGTCAGGACGCCATACTACTCACCATCTAGCCATCTCCTCTTACCCTGTCACTCCTGTTCCATCTTTGTCCTCCTGGTGACTCCTCATGGCTCAGTGCTCCTCATGGATAGGAGGCCTCTTCTTTTCCTCTCTCTCTTTCCTGCTACCTGAGATGCCCAGACTCTCAAGAACAGAGATAGAAAATAGAGGTGGTTTAAGAAAGCTCTGGGAGAGGCAGCTGAGATGAGTTGAGGTCAGTCATTTGAAGTCAGTGAGGAGTTAGTGAACAGAGTGCAGAGAAAGAGGGATAGGAGGTAGTTTTATAGAAAGAATTTTACAGGACAGGTTGAAATCAGAACAAGCAAGACACAGGTAAAGACAAAATGAGCCAGAGAATGATAAGGAGATAGAAAATTAGAACCAATTGCTAGAGTTAGTTTGAGGCCAAGCAGAGCAATTCAGTCAGAAGGTGAGAGTAACCAGTTTGAATCAGTCAAAGGAGTTTGAGCCAGAACAGCTGAACTAGGCAGCCAGAGTTCGTAAAGAGCTGGAAAGAGTGAGCTCATTCAGCAGTAAATCTTAGAGGCTGAAAACTTTGTAGGCCTCGATTAGATTTTATAAAGGCTAGAAGCTTCTAGGACTATATCTAGGTTATCAGACAAAGGCAATAAGTTTATAAGATAACTGCATTAAACAAATGTAAAACAAACTTTTACATCTGGTACCCAAGGTGATTGGAGAAGAAAGCCCATGTTGCAGAAAGCAGAGAATCTCTGACAGAAACATTGCCAAGGACAGGAGACATCTGACAGAAAGCTGCAGAGAACTACACCTAGGATCACCTTCAGAGAAATCAGCGGTTCTTCAAATATGGCTGGACACCCAAAGAGACCCAGGAGATTCCAGAGAATTGGGAGCCTTGAGCCCAGAGCAAAGAAAGACACAGAAGTCTCTGAAACAACAAATCACAGTAAGCCATTTCAACACTTTTTTTTAAAATTATATAGACAGACTTTTCCTGCATTAAAAATGGGAAACTCCATTTCATACCCCTTCATAGCAAGGGTAGAATTTGAGTGCATAGAAATGTTACTTGAAAAAGCCATCACAGACCTTATTGTAACTGTGACCAATGGAGTAAAACCCCTCCCTACTTTAAATTGCAATCTTTATGTTTTTCCTTTCAAATAAGCTTGAAATATAGCTGTACAATTACAGAAAAAAAAAAGTAACACAAAGACTTGAGAGACAAGAGATAGAGGAAGTAAGAAATAGAGAAATGCTTAATTGTGATCCTAAGGTACCTAATGAAACTGAGGATCAAGATGGACAGCCCATTCACAATGGGTAAGAAGCCTGGCTTGCTGGCATGGAGTACAGCCTGCTGTTAGGAGGCCGGGCATGAAGCCTGGCTGGTGCCTAAATTTCTAGTTTATGTGTGGATTCATAGAGATCTAATTGTACCTTCATAAACAGAAGGTAGAATAAGATTGGCTGAAAGACACTGGGTTGTAGAAAATAATGCTGATTTAGATCAACCTGTATTTTAATAATGTTTTAACATCACCATGGAAGTCAGGGGATATGTTATGTTGAGGAAAAGGTTTTGCCTCTATTTCCAAGGTGATGGAATACTATGGGTTCCATCAAAATTGATAAAGATCTCATTTGAATAAGAGAAGCTTCCACATGAACGGCACAACTTAAGGAAGAGATGCAGAAAGACAGCAATGCGGATGAGGCAAAAAGCAGATCCCCCTGAATGGAGACAGCTCAACAAAAAAGCTGAAAAAGGACAGATCTTCATCAGACTGGCAGACTGGAAAATCTTGATGCTGTAATGGGCATTTGCTCATGGACAGGTGATCAGGACTACAGTAAACCTCTGAGACAACAGTTTCATCAAGCATTTACATGATACTTTTATACCTAAGCTGCCCCATTGTAAGTCACTAAATATATAAACTTTAATCTATTCACTCAATTAATTGTCATGTGTCTTACCTATTAAAGACAAATAGTGATGAATTTTGGATTTCAATAATATGCTATTGTCAGTTTATGTAATTGACATCAATTGATATAAACTTCATCTTCCTTTTTCCCTTTGGACATAATGAAACAGGCATTGTCAATCAAAGTTTATATTATTACCTGTTCATATTATTGTATACCATACTAATACTGAATGTTTACCTCATCCTGCCAGATGTTTTTACCTAAAATTGTATTTCATGATATGAAATTGATATAGCATTAACTTTGGAATCCAATCCCATAATTTAATTTTGAGCAACACATTGATGGACAAATTAATCAATATATCTACCTTTGTTTCTTTGGTTAAATCATAATGATAATAGCAGCCTCTTTTACCGAAAATTTAGACCACTATGTATTTGAGCTACAGAACCAAGTTCTAAGTTTTGCTGAAAACACATCTCTTTTTAATATTATAATTATTGTTCTATGTTATGCATAGTTCATTCCTCATATTAGCTCTTACTATTTTTTTTTCTGAAAGAGGTGACATTTTTGCATGGAATGTTACTCGGTTTAGTGAATCTTGTTTATTTTTATGGTAAACAAAAGTGTAAATGCATGTTTTTCTAATGTACCCCAGCTTCTGTAATAACAACTATAAAGTTTAAATATATTTACAAAAGCCTAGGACAATATGGCTAGGCATGTTCCCTGACTTGCTCATAACTAATATACCATTTATTCTATTTAAAGTTCTGCCACATTGCTGGTTACATCTACTCAATTTCATAGGTCCATCTTCCTCAGAGTCTGATAGTTTAGGCTTTTAGATTTTACTTTTAAATATAATTTTAAATTATATTCAATTAAGTCTTCTTTCTTTGAATCCTTTTACTTTTTACTTTTTATTTTATTTTTATTAATTATAATTTATTCACTTTGTATCCCAGTTGTAGCACCCTCTCCTATCCCCTCCCCATGACACCCTCCCTCCCTCTTCTTCTTCTATGCCCCTCCCCCAGTACAATGATAGGGATGGTCATCTTCCCCTTCCATATGACCCTAGTCTATCAGATCTCATCTGGACTGGCTTCTTTGTCTTCCTCTGTGGGCTGGTAAGGCTTCTTCCCCTCAGATAGAGGTGATCAAGGAGCCAGCCCATGAGTTAATGTCAGAGATGGTCCCTGTTAATATTATTGGGCAACCCTCTTGGACACTGAGCTCCTCCTATGGGCTACTTCTGTGCAGGGGTTCTAAATTATCTCCATGTGCGGTCCTTGTTTGGAGTGTCAGCCTCACAAAAGACCCCTGTGCCCATATTTTTTGGTTCTGTTGCTCTCCTTGTGGAGTTCCTGTTCCCTCCAGGTCCTTCTATCCACCCCCACCCCCCCTCCTTTCATATGATTCCCTGTACTCTGCCCAAAGTTTGGCTATGAGTCTCAGCATATGTTTTGATACTCTACTGGGTTGAGTCTTTCAGAGGCCCTCTGTGATAGGCTCCTGTCCTGTTCCCTGTTTTCTTGCTCGCCTGAAGTCTGTCTCATTTGCCTTTATTTTAATGAAAATGTTTATTCATGGGACCCGTGTTTCTCAGAATGTATGCTAAACGTTCAGTATAACTCTGCCTTTGCATTTAGTTTAGAAAAGTTGATCTGTTTTAATAAGAGTGAGTATCTGAGTGTGAGACAAATCCGGTGTAGCAAGAGAAAAGGTGGCCTTCTGTCGGTGACCGGCATCTAAACTGGGAGTTAGCATCCCTTAATCATAGGATGAGAAATGTGCAGAGTTTCCACGCGTTCTCAGTGGCATTTGTCTCACCAGAGGCAGGCAAAAGCATGGCCAACCATCAGATGCTCTACTTTCTAGTTCTAATTACCTTAAAAAACAGGGAAACTTTTCCACCGCTTTAGCATTGGTTTATTTATTAGTTAACTAGAGCCAAGGCTTTCATCTGTTTTTATTTTTTTTCTACATTAGAATGACCAGGAACAGGCATCACTTCAAAGTTATGCTCCTTTATAATCACCTAAATACATGCTGTCTAAGGAAATTTTCTTAGGTTAAATATATTCAAAATATAACATTTTTTTTAAACAGTGGCTCTCAACCTTCCTAATGCTGTAACACTTCAAGACAGTTCCTCATACTGTGGTTATACTCAACCATAAAAATAATTTTCATTTATTTACTTATTTACTTACTTAATCACTTTACACCTTGATACCAGCCCTCTTCCTCCTCTCCTCCCAGTCCCACCAGCATGTCCCCTCCTCTGATCCCCCCCCCTTCTTCCTCTCAGAGAAGAGGAGGCCCATAAGGAATACTATTCGACCCTGCATCTTCAGTCGCTAAATGTATCAGAATTAAATGGATCCTCTTCCACTGAGGCCTAATGAAACAGCCAAGGTGGACAAAAAGGATCCAAGAGACAGGTCGTACTCCCGTAGTTAAGAAACCCACATGTTGGCTACCCAGCGCATCTCCTACATTTGTGTAGGGGGTTTAGGTACAGCCTATGCATGCTCTTTGGTTGTTGGTTCAGTCTCTAAGCCCCCATAGGCCCAGATGAGTTTATTCGGTAGGTCATCTGTGGTGTCCTTGACCCCTCCAGCTCCCTCTATTCTTCCCACTTTTCCTCAAGAGTCTCCAAGCTCAGCCTATTGGTTGGCTGTGGATATCTTCATCTGTTTTCATGAGCTGCCAAATGAAGCCTCTCAGAAGACAGTTATGCTGGGGTCCTGTCTGTAAGCATAGCACAATATCATTATTAATGTCAGGGGTTGGCTCTCACCCATGAGTCACAAGTTGCACTAGTCTTGCCATCCCTTCAACTCTGCTCCATCTTTATGTCAACACTTCTTGTAGGCAAGACAAATTTTGGGTCAAAAATTTTATGGGTAGATTAGTGTCACTCTCTTCCACTGAAAGCCCCACCTGGCTAGAGGACATGGTGACTTCAGGATTCTTAACCACCACTGCTCAGGTAGGGTCACCCCCCTCCAAATTCCCTGGAGAGTCACCTGTTCTAGAGATGGCCCTCCCTCACTGATTTCCCTTCTCTTTCCCAGTCCTTTCCCCAGCCTCCCACCTCAACTCCCCACACACCTAATCCCACCTCCATTTCCCTCATCATCCCCTCTCCCACCAAATTCCCTCCATCCAGCTACTTTTATTTCCTCTTCTAAGTGAGATTCGAGCATCTTCCCTAGAATCCTCCTAGGCTTCTTTAGGTCTATGAATTGCAGCATAGTTATGCTGTACTTGATGGCTAATATCCACTCATAAGGAAGTATATAGCATGCATGTCTTCCTGGGTCTGGGTTACCTCACCCAGGATGATTTATTCTAGTTCCATCCATTTGCCTGCAAATTTCATGATTTCGTTGTTTTTAATTGCTGAGTAGTATTCCATTGTATTAATGTACCACACTTTCCTTATTCATTTTTTAGTAGAGAGAAGGGGATCTGGGTTGTTTCCTGTTTCTGGTTCTTCTATATAAACCAGCAGTGAACATATCTAAGCAAGCATCTTTGTGGTGTGGTAAAGCATCTTTTGGGTATTTGACCAGGAGTGGTATAGCTGGGTTTTGAGATAAAGCTATTCCCAATTCTCTGAGAAAGCTCCAGATTGATTCCCACAGTAGATGTGTAAATTTTCACTCCCACCCCTTGAGTTTTTTATCTTAGTCATTTTGACAGGCACAGAATGGAATCTTTTTTCATGCTTTTTAATTTTTCTTTTTTTTAATTATATGTTTTACAATTTATTTATTTTATATCCCATTTATAGCCCCTCCCTCATCTCCTCTCAATTCCTACCCTCCCTCCTTGCCACCCCTTCCCCTAGTCCACCTAAACTGGGAGTTGTCCTCCCTTGTTATCTGTCCCTAGCCTATCAAATCTCATCAGGAGTGCCTGGATTCTCTTTGTCTGTGGCCTGCCAAGGGCACCTCACCAGGGGTAAATAATCAAACAGTACACAAACAAATTCATGTCAGAGATAACCCCTGCTCCCCTGTTCTCCTGCTCGGAAACCCACACGGAGACTGAGCAGGGGTTCTAGGTCCTCTCCATGCATGGTCCTTGTCTGGTGGTTCAGTCTGCTGGCCCCCCTGGGCCCAGATTGTTTGGCTTTGTTGGTTTCCTTGTGAAGCTCCTGTCCCCTCCAGGTCCTTTTATCCCCCCTTCTTCCATGAGACTCCCTCTTCTCAAAGTTTGGCTGTGAGTCTCTGCAGCTGCTTCGATCCCATGTTGGGCGGAGCCTTTCTGAAGTCATTACTAACTCAATACCCAGCTATACCACTCTTGGTCATATACACAAAAGATACTCCACCATTCAACAAGCACATTTGCTCAGCTATGTTCATAGTAGCTTTATTTGTAATAGCCAGAATCTGGAAACAAATTAGATATCCCTCAACCAAGGAATGGATATACAGAAATTGTGGCACATTTACACAATGGAACACTACTCAGCTATTAAAAACAAGGAAATCATGAAATTTGCAGGTAAATGGATGGAACTAATAAAGATCAGTGAGTGAGGTAACCCAGAACCAGAAAGACATGCATGGTATATACTCACTTATAAGTGAATATTAATCATATAGTACAGGATAAACATACTACAATCTACGAACCTAAAGAAGTTCAACAAGGAGGACCCTTAATTCTCATTTAGAATGTCAAACAAGATAAATATTGGAACCAGCGGAAAAGAGGTAACAGGACAGAAAAATGGGATAAATTAGATGCTAAAAAAATGAAATAACCCAATTTTAAAATGGGGCACAGAGCTAAACAGAGATTTCTCAACAGAGGAATCTCTAATGGCCAAAAAGTACTTAAAGAAATGTTCAAAGCCCTTATTCATCAAGGAAATACAAATCAAAAGGTCTCTAATTTATTGAGTTCTTTATATGTTTGTATATTAACCCTTTGTTGAATATAAGGATGGTGAAGACCTTTTTTAAATTTTTATTTTTTATATGAATTACATTTTATTCACTTTGTATACCAGCTGTAGCCCCCTCCATCATTCCCTCCCAATTTCATCCTCCTTCTCTCATCTCCTTCCATGCCCCTCTCCAAGTCCACTGAAAGGAGAGATCTTCCTCCACTTCCATCTGACCCTAGCTTATCAGGTCCCATCAGGACTGGCTGCATTGTCCTCCTCTGCAGCCTGGCAAGTCTGCTTCCCCCCTCAGGGGGAGGTGCTCAAAAAGCCAGCCACTGAGTTCATGTCAGAGACAGTCCCTGTTCCCCTTACTAGGAAACCCACTTGCAGACTAAGCTGCCATGAGATACATCTGAGCAGGGGTTCTAGGTTACATCCATGAATGGTCCTTGGTTGAAGTATCAGTCTCAGAAAAGACCTCTGTCCCCAGCTTTTTTGGTTCTGTCGCTCTCATTGTGGAGCTCCTGTCCTCTCCAGGTCTTACTCTCTTCCTTTGTTCATAAGATTCCCTGCACTCTGCCCAAAGTTTGATTTTGAGTCTCAGCATCTGCTTTAATACACTGCTGAGTAGAATCTTTCAGAAGCCCTCTGTGGTAGGCTCCTGTCTTGTTTCCTGTTTTCTCCTTCTTCCAATGTCCATCCCATTTATCTTTCTGAGTGAGGATTGATCATTTTACCCAGGACCTCCTTCTTGCTTAGCTTCTTTAGGTGTACAGATTTCTGTATTTCTGTCCTATATATTTTTATTCTGTAGGCTGCCATTTTGTCTTATTGAGAATGCCCTTTGCCTTGCAGAACCTTGTCAGTTTCATGAGGTCCCATTTACTAATTATTGATCTTAGAGTCTGTGCTCCTGTTCTGTTCAGGAAGCTGTCTCCTGTAGCAATAGGTTCAAGGCTCTTCTTCACTTTTTCTTGGGCTGGAGGCATGGCTCATCCATTAGAGGCTAGGCTCACAGACAAAAATACACTAATTTTTTTTTTTGCTGCTTTATCATTTTGCTACTGCTATAAATCATAATGTAAATATTTGTACTTTCTAATGGTCTTTAGGTAACTTCTATGAAAGTGACAGTAAACCCTCAAAAGGGTTGTGACACACAGGTTGGGTACCTCTGTTGTAAAATAATAATTATATAAGGAATTATTATAATTAAGAAAAATTGCCTCATATTTTATATTTTATATTGAATTTCAGACCTAAAGTTTTATGTTACTTTGAATAAATTACAAATTTTGTTACTCCTTTTGTCATCAACAACAATAACCCTGCTATTGACTTTTGGAATGATTTTCTTATGCACTGTGTGAAGGTTGCCTTTGTATATATTTGTGTACCTTCAGAGACTTGGTCACACACTTTGGTATTGCTCTGCTTGTGTTGTATTTTGTAAACACTTGTTCTAACACCTGCTCATTGGCTTAATAAAGAGCTGAACAGCCAATAGCAAAGGCACAAAAGGAAGGCTAGACTTCTGGGGAAAGATAAGAACCCTGGGAAAGAATCAGGCCCAAGGAGGATTCATCAGGCAAACGCAGAGAAAGGGTGCCAGGACTAAGATTTAGAGGTAACGGACCATGTGGCAGAACTAGATTAGTATAAACAGGATAATTCAAGGTAAGAATTAGTTGAGAGCAAGCCTACATGTAGCCCAAGCTTTCATAGTTAATAAAAGGTCTCTATGTCACTACTGGGAGCTGGTGGTCCAAGACAGTCTGGTTGTAATTGATATTAAGTTTGAAATTTAAAAAGCACTTAATTAAAAATAAGAGCTGTAATGAATTATTTCTGGAGGTTATTCTCTTTCATGAAAGAGATAAAGCATCAATTTGATGAAAGAAATCATTTTACCAGAGGTTCCTTCGTGTGTTTTGATACCATTATTTTATTGTAAACAAATGACCCCATTTTTAGGAAAATGTATCACATTATCAAAGGATAATATATCAAAAGTACCACATGATTATGAACACCAATATTGATTTGGCTTCATTTTGCCATCAGTGATAAAAAAAAAAAACAAAAAACAAAACTTGAGCCATTTTCATTGCATTCTATCAAAGAGATAGAAAGATAGAGGACACAAGCAAGAAACATACAAGGAATGTGTGTGCAGTGATGCCAGCCTTTGCTGCACACATAGTAGAAGGAAAAGGCTTTTCAAAACCAATCTTAGCCTTCTTACTTGAAAAATGCTTGGTGATAATTTTATTATCATTACTGAAACATACACACAAGGGCTTAAATGTTGCCAAAAAGTTGTATGTGCAATTGGTCTACGAGTCATTGGATGGGTTTAGGGAAGTCCATCTCATTTATCTGAAGTCCTAGGATTGAAGCTCAGCATGTGGAAAGTGGTTATGAGACTACATGTGCATTTTCAGGAAAAAAAAAAGCTTTGTACAAAACTTAAATTATCTACCCAACCCAACTTTGATTTCTAAATACTTTGTGTTCAGAGTTAAGCAAGTGACTTTGTTCATTGTCTCAACAATAATTAATACATTTTCTTTCTTCACTTTTTGACAATCTATAGACTTGAAGCTCACCAGCTCCTTGTCCCTGTTTAAAAACACAGAATGAAGTTGTCAGGCATGTGCACACGTGACTCTGGCAGTTCACCTTCCACTCTTTGGACATAGAGCTGTCATCACATCCTTCCAAAACACATTTTCACCTGCAGGAACACATTCATGCATTCATCAAACTTGTGTCTTGAAACATTTTTGATAGCACTCATTCCGCTTTCAGCCACCTGTCAAAACAACTGCTTAATTAGGTTAAGCTGTCTGGCTCTGTGAAAAGGTTTACTGTGTGTGCTCAGTTGTCCCTGCCATAAAATTAATAGTTTGACCAACTTCTAAGGAGACAGATTTTTGCACTCCTGAAAGTCAAATTAAATCCACCTTTGCCAAACAGGTGAAAAAATCAGTGTGTCTGAGACTCTGAAAGCAGCACTTCATTTATTATAATCTTTCGAGTGCCAAAGTACAAATTAGGTAGAACTGCAGCTGTAAGAGAGCCCAAGTCACAGCGCACTGCTCTTGTGACCCTCTTAGCAGGCAGCAACCTATAAGTTGACAAACGGAGGGAATGACCGTACCAAAGCCCTCATGAAGAAATTCTCAACCAAATTCACAATAAGCAATGAATCATTCATTATATTAGTATTACTCACACTCAATTACTGCATAGTCACAGCACTTAGAGCCACGATTCTCATGGAATTTTTCAGGACTCGTTTTGTTGTTAAAACTCTGGCAAGTGGAACCGGCTCTAAAGTGCATATAATTTCATTCAGGTCTTGCTAAAAATGGGAGCAGAACCAACATTCTTTTAAATGAAGTCAGAACGTGATTCATGATTCCAGTGATTATTAAAGGTGTGCAAAGTCTGCAAAATGGTTCTAAAATTTTTTACTCGTGTGTAAGTGTGCACCATGGCTGACAGTTATAGACAAGAAGACATCTTTCAAGTTTTTTCTTTCTGCTTACACAAGGGTTCTGGATAAAGAACTTGGGTCATTTGGTTTCCTTGAATGATCTATGTCTTCTAGACATCCATATGGTAAAATGTATTACAATTTGCCATGAGATATAGCTCAACTTTTCCAGAACATTAAATTAGTTTATTATGAACCATTTTTGCAAAAGAAGCTGATATGTGGAATATGTTCTGAGAATGCTATATAACTTTGACTGCAACTATCACACTTTAGGCATGTAATATCCATTGATCATTTCATTCCATATATCACTCTTATGACAGTAACATTAAGAGGTAAAGTTAGGACAGCAAACAAACTTATAAAGTTGCTTTATCAGGATAATATATATGTACAAAACTGTCGATGCTTTTAAAGACTATTTTTAGTCGACTCAACAGAAATCATATATACAATTACTAATTTTGGCAACATTCCTTGATGCCAACACATTTTGCATAAGTTTCTCTTAACTGTATTATATAGTATAGAACATTAGGTAACGTAATCATTATAGCCAATTTAAACATCTTTTAGTCACTTTATCCCCTCCATGCATACCACCTAAAGTGCTGTTGTTGAGTGTAGTTCCTTTCTCTGATCAATTAAGTGTAGTGCTTGATTACATAATACAAATTGATTGCATGTTTGGTGTGTACTTTTGTGTTATAGAAAAAGTAAAAATAAAATAACTGTTTGAAGAATGAAAAAAAAAGTTAAAGTTATACTTTTGAATGTTTCCAGTATTTTTTGAAACAAATATATAAATTCTTAGAGTCCAGAATTTGAAAATATCTTGATAAAAATATATAGAGAGATATGTTTAGTTACAAAATAGCACTAATTATTTTAGAAATTTTAGAGTGGGGGCCATGGGAGTTGGTTGGAGGGACAGGATATGGGAGAAGTTGGAAGGACAGAAAAGGAAGCAAGGAATATAATTTATTTAATTAAAAATTTAATAATTTTTTTAAAAAATTGAAGTACATATTATAATTTTTAACATAAAAATCACCATATGGTAATTAATATTACCATTTAATCAGTATTAATATTTAATACTGATTTATCTTTTAGTTAAACAGCAGTTTTTCCTAAACCAGCTGTATACCCAAAAATCCATCCAAGGACTAGGATTTATATAATTAACCTAGAGCACAATGCCAGGCAATAATTACTCCATTGTAAACCTCCAGGCCTGCATAGCTTCCTCCCATTCAGATTTTCCACATTATACTTGCTTTTTAGTCATATCTTATGTCTGGTTCCTTCCTCCTGTTTCCAGGATCTCTCCTCCTGAATCTCTTCTCCCACTCCTTCATTCTCTTCCCCTCCTCCCTCTGGACCAGGTTGTCCCACCCTATTCTCTCCGTTGCTCAGCATTGGCTGGTTGTTCTTACTGGCAACACAGAGAACAAATGGTAGCATGTTTACACAAACTTGAAGCAAGTGATTCTTAGAATAAACATCACAATGCAATGTCTGGATTGTAACCAGATAATGGGGCAGAGAAATCAGCATTTGAATGAACAACCGTAAGTTGTATACATTCCACAAAAACATTATACCAACATCTCCCCCTTTAAGTCCAACAAAAGGTCCCCCTTTTTTTCAATACAACAGTAATTATAAAACAGTCATGAAAACTAGTAGGTAAGATTTACATGGGCAATGTCTAGTCCATGTACATTTGGCAATTTAGGAGAAAACATTTGATTATCTATCCTATCTTGACAAGTTTAGAGTTCTATACCTAAATTAATTTTTTTATCCTTTCTGGTATTACCTAGATAAAGGCATTTTCTTAAATTCTAAACAACTTAAACTTAATTGTGAAATTATAACTATTTGGTCTTCAACCCCACCAGAGACTTGAGAAGGAATAAAAGTAGTTTCTTGGGTAAATAGGAAGTGCAGGTTAGCAACTTCCAAAAGATAGAAAATTGACAGAGACAGTTTGCTGCCTCAACAGTCACCCAAAACTCTCTCTGATGCTGGCACATCATGTTCAGCCTTCTGGCTCAGTATATTGCGAGACATATACACAAAGCAGGAACTACTTCGGACTTGCTTACCCTGGTTTAGCAGAGTCCGGTAATCAACTTGGCCTGCATTTAAGCTTGACCATTTGGGGCAGAATTTTGTCTATCATGAAGGGAGGATATTTTCTTTAACCAGTGGGTGGTTTGCTACATTTGAAGCCATCTCCACAAGGAAGATCTTCAATGCTCTTCACCTTCTTTGAGGTAAACTGGGTGTTGTCAGGAGATGACATGTCTACTTGTCAAAGAATCTTAAAAATAATAATACGATTTTAAATACCGTCTTCTGTAGGTCTCTGAGGATTTTGAAGACTTACCTTTCTTTATATAATCTACCTAGCTATAGAATCATATCTATCTGTTAAACCTAAGATGTACACTTCTGTGATAAATTAGTCTAGTGTCTGACATGATTATGAGTTGATTAACTAACAATTAACTTGCATTACCTAACATCCTAACCTTATTTTTCTCTGAATAATATCATTGATAACTTATAATCATTTCCCTATGACAATAAACATTCATAGCCTCAGAAAATAACCAAAAACCTACCCAAGCCCCATTAAGGGAAATTGGACATCGTTTTTATAAATTTCTTCTGACTGATTTTTTGGACATATACAAATCCTGTAAATCCTGTTAGGGGAGCCCCCCCCCCAAAAAAAAGAGGGAAAATGATTAATTAAGCAGGCATAAACATTTGTGGTCCAGTCTTTGAATGTTGTTAATTTTCATGGAATAATAGAAGTCCTGTTTAAAACAGTCTCAAATGCTGGACCATTGAAAATTAGTGGATTTCTTCAAAGCTCCCTTGGGAGCAGGGTTTGATAAGAAACAGCCAGTGAAGCAGTTAAGGCTGGAACAAGCAGAATGCTGGAACATGAAAGATACAGGAACAGATGTGTCACATCTCAGCATGCTGGAAGGATGAATCCTGTGAGGTTTTATCACGTATTCACAGTGTCCAGTCCTTTTTTCCTGAAAACATATATTTTCTCCCACGCATTATACAGGATGCACAGATCAATTAAGGATGGTTTTTCTCCTCTTTGTATGAGCAGAAGAAAGGCATTTTCTCATAGCTAGTTTGGGTTGTAAACCAAATTGTAAACCAATTTTATCTATGCCATTTAAAAGAATGACATAATATATTTTAAGGATATTGTAGACAAGTATCTATTGGCCATGTATTGTTGAAGTTCTGACTGTAGACATTTTTATGTCTCACTCAGTTTCAGTGTTGTTCCCATGTGAAGAGATCAGCAAATTATGTCACCTGTCCTGTTTAGTCTTTTTGATTTCTCTTTTCTTGTGTGTGGCCAAGATCTTCAGGGGTCTTCCACTGTCATATCTGATTTTTATTAGTTTTGATGGAACCCATACTTTCTCTTCTCCTGTATGAACTTTCACAAAACCACTTCCCCGGTTTAAGACATTCCCTGCTCTCCATTTTGGAATTAGAAAGTTTATATGCTGATCTAATTCAGCATTCCTGTCTAAATTCGACCATATCTCAGCAGGTGTGACACTTAGCTCATTTAAACATTTTAAAATTGATAAATCATTATTCAGTATACTTGGGGAGATATTGTATTTCCCTTCTCTTTTATGACCGTCTTTTAAAAATTATCATTATATATTTTCATAATTGTTTGACATATAGGATTGTAAGTTGTATGTGTAACAGTTTTCATGCCAAAATGCCTAAAATATTGTTGTATTCCAATGGATATACATGCTGCAGTGCCATCATCCCCAATTTGCAAAGGCATCTCCAAAACATTCTTCATCTCTAACAAATGCTCTCCAGAATTTAAGGCAAAAGTCCACTAGAATTCTGAATATGGATCTATGGCGTGGTGCATGTATTGTGGGCATCCCAACAAGGGAAAATTGGGGTTCACAGCCTGTGGCAACTTCTGCTGACATGATTGTGGAAGTAGTCAGTGGAGGGTGAGTGGCCTGATGTTGGGGAGTCTGCCCAGAGATCAACAACCAATGGCAGGCTCAGAGATAGTTTGGAGGAACCTGATTGGTCACCCAAAGCTGTATACTATGCTCTCTCTTCCAGACTGCATCCACCTGACTCCCCGTGTCTGTGTAGTGACTCTGGTGCCTCCATCTCTTCAGCTTGCAACCCCTGTCCTCACCCAGGGCTGGACCCTTGCGAGGAGGACAAACACAGAGGGAACATCTATGATTCTAGCATTTTCTTATACCACTGGACAATAATTTGCACTTAAAAATAATAAGAGAAGTCACTGTAATGCCTTTAATGGAGATAAAATGAAAGCGTAAAATTTGACTGAGTTGTCTGTGTGTGTGTGTGTGTGTGTCAGCTTTGACCTTTTAGTACCTTTGGATGAAGTTAATATTTTAAAAACTCAAATGGGCTTTTACAGTACTCCACAATAGAGAGACGTATGATAAAATTTAATGATCTAGGATATATTTTGATAGATATAGTTATAGCATGAGAGAGAAAGAAAAAGCCAAACAACCTAGATAAAATGATACTAAAGTTTTACTTTTAATCTATCTCTCCTATAAACTCCAAATACTTTTATAACTCTGATATAAAATTTAAACTTGTTTAAAATTTGTTGCCTTTAATTTTGTGCTTAGAGAACATAACTCTAAACTTTCAAAGGACGTAGACCATTTTGAGGTACTTATTTTTTAAATCTAACTTAGAAATCTTAGATGATTTCACTCTAATGAACATGCATTATCAGGCAGTCTTCAAAATTTTATTAAATACTTTTTTTGGATGTAAAACCGTGTTGGAATTATGACAGTGCAGGGACTCTAGATAATATCCGTAGTCATACAGTTTTCCATTTCCTGATTTTTAGTTCTTGTGAACAGATTATTAAGGAATGCTGAAATACATTCAGACATACATAGACAATGCTTTCAATTCAAATCTTTTAGAGTGTAACACACTATAGTATGGCCTTCTGTTATTAGATAGTGACTCTCCCCCATATAATAATCGCTGCTATTGTCACCACAGGAATTCCAACCATTTCTAAGTGTTGCTATCTAAGAAATAAGCAACCCTGATATAACCCTTAAATATATAATATATATTTAACCCTTTCTGAGCCTTTATGGAAAGAGATGATAGAGCTACATTTGAACTGCATCGATACCAGTAATTTCTGAAATATATATATAAATGTATATAAATATAGATATATAAATATATTATATACAAATATAATATATAATATATAATATATAATATATAATATATAATATATATAATATAATTATATATTAATATATAACCCTTAAATATAGATGTAAGCATGTGACTTAATTAAATGTGAGCAAAAAATGTTTATTGATGCCTTTGACAATGGAAATACTCTATAGATGATATATAGCTTACTTTATGTTCTACCATTTCAGAGATATTTTAAAATATAGACAAGGAAAGGGTTCATGAGTTCACTTCACTGTCTGAAGAGGTATTTCTATAAGAGATAGTGATTTCTATAAGAGATAGTAACTAATAGTCTGTCCACGATTAGGCGAATAGTTCTATATATATATATACACACACATTGGCAGCATGAAGTGAATTCAGAGGGTCTAACAAAAAAAAAAGAATTGGAGGGTGAAAGTGGGGATAGATTTTATTAAAACATTATATATGCCTATTCTTGGTTGTCAGCTTGACTACATCTGGAATGAACTATAATATAGAAATGGAGGGAACACCTGTGATCCAGATATTGAGGCAGGAAGACAAACCTTTAATGTGTGCCACACTTTATACTGAAAACCTATATAAAGACCATGGAAGAAGGAAGGTTTTTGTTGTTTCCCAGTTTGTCCTCAACTTGCTGGCACATCCTTTCCTTCACTGTCATTGGAGCCTACTTCTTCGGGATTCAAGCATATGTAAGACTACTAGCTGAGACATCCAGCCTTGTGGAACTAAGCAAGTACTAAATTCTTGGACTTTCATTCACTGATAGCCATTGTTGAATTAGTTGGACTGTTAGCAATTCCAATAAATTCCCTTTCGTATGTACATATATATATATATATATATGTACGCATGCATGTAAATATTATATATTGGTATACTGAGAGAGATTCATTCCATAAGCTTTATGAATCTAGAGAACTCAGACCAATATAATATATATGTGTATATGTGTTGCACGTGTATATATATATATATATATGTATATATGTATGTATATATGTGTGTATATACACATATACGAAACTCTCAAGGAAGATTTTTCTTTATTTTAATTTATTAAAATTTATTCATTTTATATCCCCGTTGTAGCCCTCTCCCTCATCTCCTCCAATCCAACCCATTCTTGCTCTTCTCCTCTTATGGTCTTTGCCCAGTCCCCTGAGAGGGGAGGACCTCTTCCCCTTCCATCTCACCCTAGCCTATCAGGTCTC
Organism: Meriones unguiculatus; assembly: GCF_030254825.1. Classification (NCBI taxonomy): domain Eukaryota; kingdom Metazoa; phylum Chordata; class Mammalia; order Rodentia; family Muridae; genus Meriones; species Meriones unguiculatus. The sequence goes on along the minus strand of NC_083355.1, from coordinate 101,694,570 downwards.
ATCAAGGCTGGCTGCATCATCTTCCTGTGGCCTGCGAAGGCTGCACCCCCCAGGGGGAGGTGATGAAAGAGCCAGTCACTGAGTTCATGTCAGAGACATCTCCTGGCCCCCTTACTAGGGAACCCACTTGGAAACTGAGCAGCCTATGGGCTTCCTCTGAACAGGGCTTCTAAGTTCTACCATGCATGGTAATTGAACCTGGGCCCAGGGTTTTGGGCTCTGTTGTTCTCCTTGTGGAGTTCTTGTCACCTCCAGGTCTTTCTCTCTGTCTTCTTTCATAAGATTCCCTGAACTCTGTCCAAAGTTTGGCTATGAGTCTCGGCATCTGCTTTAATACCTCTGTGGGTAGGCTCATATCTTGTTCCTTGTTTTTACCCTCTTCAGATGTCTATCCCATTTGCCTTTCTGAATGAGGATTGAGCATCTTATCCAGGGTCCTCCTTCTTTCTTAGTTTCTTTAGGTGTAGAGATTTTAGCCCAGAATTTTGGCTTTGATGGTCTATTTGTGGAGCTCCTGCCCCTCCAGATTCTTCTATCTCCCCTTCCCCCTTCTTCTATAAGGTTTCCGGCACTCTTCCAAAAGTTTGGCTATGAGTCTCAGTATCTCCTTTGATACCCTGGTAGGTGGAGTCTTTCAGAGGTCTTCTGTGGAAGGCTCCTGTACTGTTCCTTGTCTTCTCCTCTTTCCAATGTCTATCCTGTTTTTCCTCCTGAATGAGGTTTCAGCCTCTTCTCTAGGGTCCTCCTTGTTAAGTTTCTTTAGGGATATAGATTTTAGTATGTTTATCCTATACTATATGACTAATATCTACTTATAAATGACCATATACCATATGTGTCTTTCTGCTTCTGGGTTACCTCACTCAGGATGACCTTTTCTAGTTCCCACCATTTGCTTGCAAATTTCACGATTTCCTTGTTTCTAATTGCTGAGTAGTATTCCATTGTGTAAGTGAACCACATTTTCTGTATCCATTCCCCCATTGAAGGACACCTAAGTTATTTTCAGTTTCCGGCTACTACAAATAAAGCTGATATGAACATATTTGAGCAACTGTCCTTACTGAATGATGGAGCATCTAGGAATGGTATAGTTGGATCTTGAGGTAACATTACTTCCTAATTTTCTGAGAAAGTGCCAGATTGATTTTCAAAGTGGTTGTAAAAGGTTGTATTTCCACCAGCAATGGAGGAGAGTTCTTCTTTCTCCACAACCTCTCCAATATGTGTCATCCCGTGAGTTTTTTATTTTAGCCATTCTGATGGGTGTGAGGTGAAATCTCAGGGTTGTTTTGATTTGCATTTACCGGATGACTAAGGACATTGAGCATTTCTTTAAGTATTTCTCTGCCATTAGATATTCCTCTGTTGAGAATTCTCTGTTTAGCTCTCTACTATTTTATTAATTGGATTACTTGGTATGTTGATGTTTAACTTCTTGAGTTCTTTACATATTCTGGCTATTAGCCCTCTGTGAGATATAGGGATGGTGAAGATTTTTCCCAGTCTGTGGGCTGTGTTTTGTTCTGATGACAGTGTCCTTTGCTTTACAGAAGCTTTTAGGTCTCATTAAGTCGTATTTATTGATTGTTGATCTTAGAGCCTATGCTGTTGGTGTTCTATTCAGGAAGTTGTCTCTGAAAGAATATTTTAAAATAGAATTTTGATATAACTCAGTTGTAATGGCTTTACAAGCCTGGAGACTTGAGTTCAGTCCCCATAACTCATACATAAAATCCTAGAAGCCTAACATGCTAACACATGCCTGTTAAGTGTGTGGATCATGTCAAGTGTGGTGGATCAGAGACAGCAGATCCTAGGAGTTCATTGATTAGGTACAGCCAGTACAGTGAGCTTTGGGTTCAGCAACAGATTTTCTTATTCAAAATAAGTTAGAAAGTACTACATGAAGACACTTCATATCCTCCTCTGGCTCCCACACACTTGTACTTACTCATGTAGATATATCGTACTACTTTATATACACATAATAAATTCATTAATTGAAACAGGAACTATATATCCCATGGAGTTGCTAAGCTAATGTCTTTTTTTTTTCTTTTCTAGTGCTAAGGCTACCATCCTCACTTTCTCTTCTGAAATGTTGTCAACAGGTACAAAAGCAGACAACAAAGCCAGAAAAGCTTCTACACAACATTCTTTCAGCACTTGGGTCCATCTCCACTGGACTTTTAAATGCCTGCTTTTGACTACTTTCAGTACTTGAAGCCACTCATTTCCTTTTTTTTTTCCTTCTAAAAAAAGATTTGAAATGTCCCCTCATTGACACAGTGAGTCAAATTGGTCTGTGTTCTGTAGAATTCAACTACTGTGAAGTTAATGAATCAGGGTACCTGTGAATTGGAGACTGAAAGGATTCATGTGTCTAAAAATTACTAACGTGGAATCTGTTTGCTTTTTGGAATGTTCACTAACCATCAACCCCTCAGTCTGTTTCTATTCTTCTCTGCAAGAAGTGCTAGATCCCTTCTCTTCTGCCTTTCCATCATCTTTAAAACAAACCTGCTCTTGACATTGTAAGTATTTATATTCACAGTTCAGTGTCTTAATCTGACTTGGCTTGGAAATTTCCCTGAGGAATCATCCTTAAAGAAACTCATTCAGTAAAACTGAAAAAACAAAACCAGGTATTTACACAAGCCCTTTGCAGCCATATGAATGGATTGTAGATCCCGTATAACACTGTCATTAGGGATTCAGAGGCATCTTCCTGCTTCAAGGCAGGAGATTGCTAAGCTTCCAGAAAGGATACCAGAGCTGGAGCAGCAATATGCAATTCAGATTGATTTGGGGCTGTTTCAGCTGGCAGAAAATAAAAGCGGGGGGTGGGGGAGAAATGTTTGGGGGTTGTAGTGAAATGGATGCAATTAAAATACAACCAGTTAGGTTACCCAGACAGTCTGGATTCAAAGTTGTAGTGGGATGTAATTTGGTGGGCAGTGGCTTTTCCAGGCTGCGTTTGTGATATATGTGTGTATCGTCCTGACGGTGCCCTGGTGGTCTATTTGTTGGAGGTCTTTTTGTTTCTGTTAAGTATGCCTTTTGGCTTGCTCTCTACCTCCCTGGTTGGTTCATTCACCCTAATTATGATCACCTGATAAAAAGTGGAGGTGACACCTCCAAACCTCTAGTCCAAACATCCCTAATAGCCAGGAAGCCCTGCCGTTTGTCTAATTTACATAAGAAGGCACATTCACAGACAGGAAACCCAAACAGCCTGCCACAGAAATTCCTTCCATCCGATCTCTATTTCTTCTTAGTATTCAACATGATTTTTTAAGCAATAGGCAGTTATAATAAGGGTTAAATGATCCTCTACTTTTCGAAATGGAACTCAGATTTAGAAGGTGTTAGGTTCTTACAGAACTGCTAAATTCCTAGGCTTAAACGTTTCAATGCTTAATCTTGAAGTAGCTCAAAAATGTACTTGGCTTTCTAAATATTAACAAAAATCTACAGAAGATGTTTTGTTATAGTAAAATGACTTAGAAAACACAGCATAGAAAAACAGCTAATGCATTCAGTTCCATGTCATCATTTTCAAAAAGATAGGTTAATAATTGTATAATATTCTCAAAATATGAAATATAGAGGAATTGTGAGTGCCTTTTATCAAGAAAAGACCCACTATTGACACTGAGATAAAATGTGGAGAATGACAGCCTTAAGGAAAAAAAAAAAAAAAAAAACACTGAAAACAGAAAAATCTCATCGTTCACTGTGGACTCCATTTTTACTTTCATTTGCAGTAAACACATAAGGTTTTATTTAAGACACTGCCCTAAGCAGATCCTAACGCAGTATGGAAATAACTTTGATTTAGATCAGACTTTAGTTCCTCCTACCTAAAGACAACACAAACGATAATGAGGTAAATAGATGAAGATGCCCCTGAAGTCAAGGAACAGTCAGGGTGTGGGAGTATGGACTCTGCTGCTGCATTGTGAAATTGGCGCTCTCACTTTTGAAACTGTAGGGCAGACTGAGCTTGGTAGTCATGCCTAACACCTTACCTCAGGGGTTCTCAGTTTTAAATTAGCAAATCCCTCTCAGTTACATTCATTGAACTGGGATTCTGTAGTTCTTATTGTGAAAGTACGAGAGGTGGCCCAGCAGTGGTGGAAAAAAGCATGGGCTTCGTATCAGACAGGACGGAGCTACAGTCTCTCGCTGCCAGTTTAAGAGTCAATTTCGAAATCCTCTCTAGTTCCTCATATTATTAAAAAACTTAAGCAGAGGTGATTTGAAAGAGAAGTCTTTAGTTCCCAGTAGCTGACACTATTTAAGAAGATGAAAATGAAACAGGCAGAGCTGGTGGCACTGCACACTTGAACAACCACTTTGGAAATCAGACTGGTGCTTTCTCATAAAATTGGAAATAGCTCTAACTCAAGACCCAGCTATACCACTCCTGGGCATATACCCAAAAGATTCTCCACCCATACAACAGGGACATGTGCTCAACTATATTCATAGCAGCTGTATTCATAACAGCCAGAATCTGGAAACAACCTAGATATCCCTCAACCGAAGAAGGGATACAGAAATTATGATACATTTACACAATGGAATACTACTCAGCCATTAAAAACAAGGAAATCATGAAATTTGCAGACAAATGGATGGAACTAAAAAAAGGTCATTCTGTGTGAGGTAACCCAGAACCAGAAAGATATGTATGGTATATACTCATTTGCAGATATTAGCCATGTAATAAAGGATAACTAAAATCCACAAACCTAAAGAAGCTAAATATCAAGGCAAACCATAGGAAGGATGCTTAATTTTCATTCAGAAGGGCAAACAGGATAGACACTGGAAGCAGTGGAAGAGAAGAAACAGGATGGGATCCTACCACAGATGTCATCTAAATGACTCCACCCTGCAGGGGATTGCTGCAGATACACACTCACAGCCAAACTTTGGGCAGAGCACAGGGAATCTTAAGAAAAGGGATGGGGAGACAGAAGAATCTGGAGGGGACAGGAGCTCTACAAAATAGACCAACAAAGCCGAAATTCTGGGCCCAGGGGTCCTTCAAAGACTGATGCACCAACCAAGGACCATGCATGAAGAAGACCTAGATCCCCTGCTCAGATATAGCTGACAGGCAGCTGCATCTCCATTTGGGCTCATTCTCTAACGTGATCTCAGTTGCCTGCTATTCACATAACTTACCCCTGGTGGGGCAGCCTTGACAGACCACAGAGAAAGAAGATCCTGGCAGTCCTGATGACACCTGATAAACTAGGGTCAGACAGTAGGGGAGGACGACCTCTTTCAGTGCATTAGGGGAGGAGTATAGGGAGAACAGGGAGGGAAGGTGGGACCAGAAGAGATGAGGGAGGGGGCTACAATAGGAATATAAAGTGAAAAAAATATTTAAAAAAACATAAAAAACCTAAAAAAAACATAATTTTTTTAGATGGCCACAAAGATCTTAGGAAATGGCTGTGTGTAGCAGTAATTCTTCTAATCATAATTTTAAAAATGTTTGTGTAATATATTTATTTGTACCCACTTCTGAGACCCCTGAAATTAAATATTTTTCTTCCTCAAAAAAGTTTTGATGTTCAAGCACCTGAAGCAGTCCTTTAGCCTGCTGTGAGATCTTTTTTCCAAATGTATTTTCAGATGAGGTTTTCTTTCTACCTAAAATGTTACATGATCCTACATGATTTAAGCGACTGTCTTTTTCCATGTTTTCCCACTTTTTTCATTTAGTTTTTTTCCTTTGTATTAAAACTACTTTTCTCATAATATATTCTGACCAGTTTCCTATCCCTCCAGTCTTCCAGTTCCTGCCCTCCCCTATGGATCCACTCTCTTTCTTTTTATCATTAGAAAAAAAACAGGTTTCTAAGAAATAACAAAAAAAAAAAGATAGGAAGAAAGAAAAAAAGAAAGAAAGAAAGAAAAAAAGAAAAAAGAAAGAAGATAACATGCAATAAGATAAAACAAAACCATCACATCAAAGTTGGACAAGGCAAACCAACAGGATGAAAACAGCTCCAAGAAACAAGAGTCAGAGACCCATTTGTTCACACACTCAAGAGTCCCATAGAAATACTAAACTGATCCACTTGGACTTCAGTTTTGTGCAGGGTGATAAGTATGGATCTATTTTCATTTTTCTACATGTAGACATCCAGGTGGACCAGAACCATTTGTTGAAGATGCTATCTTTTTTTCCATTGTATGGTTTTGGCATCTTTGTCAAAAACAGGTGTCCATAAGTGTGTGGGTTTATTTCTGGGTCCTCTGTTCGGTTCCATTGATCCACCATTCTTTTTCTATGCCAGTACCATGCAGTTTTTGTAACTGTTGCTCTATAGTACAGCTTAAGATCAGGGATGGAGATACCTCCAGAAGATCTTTTATTGTATTGTTTTAGCAATTCTGGGTTAATTGTTATTCCATACGAAGTTGAGAATTTTTCTTTCCAGGTCTGTAAAGAATTGTGTTGGCAATTTGATGAGGATTGCATTAAATCTGTAGATTGCTTTTGGTAAGATGGCCATTTTTACTATGTTAATCCTGCCAAGCCATGAGCATGGGAGATCTTTCCATCTTCTCATATCTTCTTCTGATTCTTTCTTCAGATACTTGAAATTTTTAGGTCACATTGGAATGGCTCTCTCATAGCTAGTGATATTAAGATATAAATTCTATACTTAATCATCTGAATCCTGTAGGGACTTGAAATCATTCTTTTCCTCTTCACTAGATCCTCTTCCAAAAGGAGAAATTACAAGTATTTATTTTGTTTTTTGAGTATGTATTTGTGTATGTGTGTGTGTGTGTGTGAGTTCATGACTGGGTGTACAGGTGAAAGGTTACCATGTGGCATCATTCTTAAGTTCTCATTCATTTTCCCTCCAAGACAGTCTTTTCATTGATCTGAAATTTGGTCATTTAGTTAGAACGGTTTATCAGTGAGCTTCAGGAACCCACCTGTCTGTTGCCTCTATAGTTTGGTGATTACAAATGCCTGCCACTATTCCTCATTATTTTCAAACATGGATTCTAGGGATTAAATACAGATTTTTAGGGATTAATACAAATTTGCATGGTGAGTACTTGCTTACTGAGTTATCTCCACTGCCCCAATAGCTGCAAATTTGTGCAAATTTGTGTACACAATTTCAACAGTCGTGAACACTTATTAATCTTATTAACCCATACATTAATATATATATATACATACATATATATATATATATATATATATATATATACTTTTGACTTAATAATAAAGAACAACATGTGGTCCTTACATACAACACTTTTTATGTTTATTGTCAACATGGATTAAATGACCATAGTAGGGTGATCATGTAATTTACTCTCTCCCAGGCCTTCTACTTTGATATTGCTGTGACATTAAATCAGTGCTCGTTCTCAGCTCTTGATTTTGAGGAAGAAAGTGAGCCTTTTTGTTATGTTTCTCACAGGAATACAGGCATAGTTAAACTTTCTTGGAAATGTATCCTGATGGCATTTGTTGTTATAGTTTTTAGATATAGTTCTCTTGCTTTCCTAATATTAAAATCAAGGTGATTAATTTCTCTGTTCCCTTAACCCAAATTTAAATTCAATGTTTTTCATGTAATAGAGGGATGATAGGTCATACTATTCAATCAGAAGTGCGGTGCATTTGAGTAGCTTTTTGGGGAATCAAAAATGGAAGGATTACAAGCATGTTAGAACTTCCTTTGGAAATACATTCTAAAGCAGTTCCTTTCCTGGTGATGGACAGACATTGTTTTGCTGATTCCTGTTAGCTTGGAAACTTTTGTCCAAACATATCAGAGAGAAAAGGAAACCAACAAGAGAAACTAACCCTTTCTTTAACTTAGAAATTTTAGAAGAAGCTCAGACCTGCAACTTGGTTTCTTAGGATTAAATAACAGACCACAAACGATAGTTATAATCCCACCTCTTTCAATTAGAATTTTCACTATTACCACAACAAGCAACATTCCTCAAATTAAATTTTTAATATATAGTTAGCAGCGGAAGTCAGCCTGGTTGTAATACAGCAATTCATAGACATGTTCGTTTGTAAGCCAGACTTAACGGTGATCAAATTTAATGAGCATAAACACAAGAAAGCCCACCACATACTTTCTAATGATGTACATGAACAGGAATGTAACTCCTTGGTGGTATGCCTGTCAAAATGCAATTGTGATTTTAAAGATGAGGACACATCAAGCAAACCCTAAATAAAATGACCCTTACAGTGAATGCCCAGTCCTCTTCAAAAGGATAAAGTCATGAAAGATGAGGAGGCTTCCCAGACTGCAGAAGACAAAGGGATCACAGACTGTTCTGAACCATTCAGAAAGACAACACATTAGTTGAAAATTAGTTAATGTAGCACAACACTTTATAACTTAATCGTATTATATACTTGCTACTTCCTTAGAGTTGACCATTATAAATGTAACTATAAAAACATTTTACCTTTTGAACTGGTGAAAAAATAGGTATAAAGGAGTTCTTTGCATATTGTTTGCAACCTCAAATTATTTTAAAATGAAGGTTGTAAACTTTGCTAGGTTTAATAAAAACTAATGATCACAACAGTTATATGAAAGTAGATTGCAGCAAATTTAGGAAATAATTCATGTGATTTAACTGGGTATCCAATTAAACAGAGGTTTATAGCATTAAACACAATTCAGCAAAGAAGCTTTGAGAAGTTACTGAGAACAATGTGCTGCTATAGAGTCAAGTGGAGGAAAATGTAATTTTCAGTGCTTAAGAGTACTGAAGGTATACAAAATGTGCAAACCTTTGTTTTAAGGGAAAGGGCAATAGAAAGTGTGTACGAAACTCTACAGGTCTAAGACCAAAGCCGCAGAATTTGCATGCTCTCCAGTATGTGAAAAAAGACCTTAGGGTCAGTGAGATGGCTCAGCAGGTATAAAGGCACTTTCCACCAAGCCTGAGTAGTTGACTTCCACAAATCCATAAGACCTATAGGATGGAAAGAACCAACTTCTTCAACTTGTCCTGTGACCTTCACAGATTTGCCTTAGCATGTGTGCACTGACATGCAAACCCACTCATGTACATACACACACAAAAAAAGAGACGTCATTTCAAATACTAAAGAAACCCTTCAGAATGCTGCAATGGATCAGGACTATTATTTTGCAGACTCTCCGTTACATTGTAGATGAGCAAAGATGCCAGGTAAAGTAATTACGGTTTTGTATGAGTAGGAGTTATCTTATGTGATCTTCCACAGGACAATAATATAAATCGCAACATGGGAGTCTGATCCTAGGGTTATTTATATACTCCAAGATTCATAACATGGGAATTACCTCATATGTATTCATTGGTGAAATATATGATATTATTTTGTCCTATTTTATGTCATTTCAGCAGGTGTTTCTAAGCATATATAAAGTGAAATGCTCTATCAGGATATCCAGTATGCACAGGCCATTTGTTCAGTATTCCCTCAGCTGGGAAAAAACTCATTGAGTAAGTATTACATATGTCCAAAAAAGAAAAAAAGTTCTACTTTCTCAGCAATCTACCTAGTGTACCCTAGGAACTGGACTCTCTCCATCCCCCTAGCAGTCAGAGGACACATTCCTCAATAAATGCGCGTGTTTCTGTAGTACACATACTACCATGTTGTATGATTGCTGGTTTTAATTGTCAAGTTGAAACAACATAGAGTCCTGGGAAGAGAGTTACAGTGATGGATTGTCTACACTGGGCAGGCCTGTAAGCCTGTCTGTGGGAGGTTGTCTTTACTGAGGTAATTGATGTGGGAAGACAGAGCCCTCTGTGGGAAGTATCATTCCCTAGATAGGGGGTCCCGACCTGTAACAGTAGAGAAATTAAGCTGAGCAGAGCAACCTCCTGAGCTTGAATGCATTCGTTTCTCTCTATTCTTAACTGGGTATTCATTGACTAACTGTTTCAAGTTCTTGCAGCCTTGAATCCTCTCCTGGGATGGACTGTAACCTGTAATTACAAGCTAAGTATCATTTTGTCAGGGTGCTTTATCACAAAACAGAAATGCTGTCATTTATTCAGCAGATAGCAACTTTTAAATATGATGCCATCTTTCTCATTTGAGTAGACATGTAAGTAAATAATTTCACCTATAAATTTGCATGAAATTAATAATTCGGAATCAATTGCCTGAGATAACTAAACTGATAAGGAAAGTCACCTAGAGTGGGTTTATGATAAGTTGTCTATAAGTAGATGGCCTAAGATAAGATATTTCAGGCACTGAGCTCTTGGCAGTATAGATTTCTTATTTGGATATGAGGACAGTATGTGTCTACAAATTTGCTTTTTATTCCCTCATCGTCTAAAACAAGATACATTTGTTTAAACTTCAAAACTTTCTGATAGTCTTCCAATAGAGAATACTTCCCATAGAGATTTCGGGAATGCTCAGCGGTCCTCTCCCACTGCGAACTTTCAAGTTACTTCAGGACCATCACAATCCTTTAAATACTAGTGTTCCCCAATGCCATTTAATATTCCAGTTAGGCTGGCATGGGGAAGTTTTGATTTATAAGTGCCACACTATCCCTCTTCAATTTGTGTCCCCTTTGTCTGTCCTGAAAACCAGATGAGATCTTTTCATGCCCTGCTTGGGGCAATCACATTTATCCCCCATCACTCAGCTTCCCCAGTCCTGACATTCAGCCTCCCTTTACACTGATATTTGATATTAAAGATTGTGTTAGATAATTTCCTCCAAGCAAAATAGGAGGTGTAGAAGCACCAGGGATTTCTGGGTTTCTACTCTGCATGTCATAAAAGGTTTCCTGTTCTGGATTAACAGCCCAAAGGAAGAAAAGTGTCCACTTTGAGAGCCCTGGAGTGCCTACAAATAACAGAATCTTCAGGCATGCAGAAGGAAAAAAGCTTGGTTTTCATTATTAGAATTACTACCTTGACACTCTATAACTAACATTATTTAGTCAGCTCCACCTTAACAAGCTATGGTGACTCTCATCAGTCTGGCTTTACAAATTTATTTCATGAAAAAAAAAAAAAACAACTTTACCTGGAATTTATAATCCTAATTTTTCTGGCACAGAAAGGTTTTAAATTTTGTGTTTTTATTTTTTGATATTATAGTATAATTGTATCATTTCTCCCTTCCCTCTCCTTCCTATCAACCCTTGCATGTAACTCCCTTTTTGCCGCTCTTTCAATTTTATGTCTTCTTTTTCTTTAATTATTTTTACACGTGTGTGTGTGTGTGTGTGTGTGTGTGTGTTCCTAAATACATAAATACAAGCAACCCAGTCTTCATAATGTTATTTTGTTACTTATAGGTGTGTTTTCAGAGCTGACCGCTGGTGCTGGGTAACAATTTGGTGTGTTCATCCATGGGGAAGACTATTTCTTTCCCCTTTAGCATACTTTAGTTGTTTGTAGCTATTTGTCCAGGCTTGAGACCTAGAGAGCTTTTCCTCTTCCACATCAGCATGTCTAGTGATGCCATCCTTTTTCAGGTCGTGTTCAGGCAGCCATGCTGGAAAGACTTCATGAGAATAGAGTCTGACCTTCCTAGGAGACACAGTCTCACAACACACTTTCTGTTCTTTAAGGTATTTCCATTCTCCTCCCTTCCACAATGATCCCTAAGCCTTAGGTATAGTACTTGTGTTGTAAATGTATCAGTAAAGATTGGGTCTTATTTTTTTTTTGAGGATTTTTTAAACTTTTTAATATTAATTATAGTTTATTTACTTTATATCCCAGCTGTAGCCCCCTCCCTCATTCCCTCCCAATCCCACACTGCCTCCCTCATCTCCTCCCTGCCCCTCTCTAAGTCCACTGATAGGGGAGGTCTTCCCTTCCATTTGACCCTAGCTTATCAGCTCTCTTCAGGACTGGCTGCAATGTCCTCCTTTGTGGTCTAGCAAGGCTGCTCCTCCCTCCGGGGTGGAAAGGTCAAATGGCTAGCCGCTGAGTTCATGTCAGAGACAGTACCTGTTCCACTTACTAGGGAACCCACTTGGATACTGAGCTGCCATGGGCTCCATCTGAGCAGGGGTTCTAAGTTATATCCATGCATGGTCCAACATTTTTGATAGGTTGTGGTTTTCTGTAATGGTCAACCTACAGGTTGTGAATTAACTGAGCAGAGAATTAAGCCACAGTGAAAAAGAGTACAATATAATCCTCTATAAAGAAACCTTCTGGATCCTGTGTTCTAATCTGAGGCCAGTTGTCTCTTGTGTGCTTTTCAAATAGATGCCAAGCTCTTCACTAAGATTCAATCCCGAGACATGAGACTGTCCTCTCAGCTGTGCTACTTCATTACCATTGGAAAGGCACTTGACTTTTGAGACTCCATGTTTTTACTGAAAAATTGGACTAACACCCAGCACAAACAAAAATTTCTAGTTAATGTTAAATGAGACAATATAAAAGAAAGGCATTTAAAAATTCATTTGGTATCACTCTTTCATCAGTAACTACTGCAAATTTTAAAGCCCTTTCAGAATCTTTTTGTCCCCACATTTCAGGATAGATTGGGTGTTATAAACCTAATTCCAAAGTCCAAGATGCTGCTCAGGAACAGATCAAATGTTGAGTGTGTTAAGATTCCATCTGAATAGCCAAAGAAAAATGTAATACCGTGTGTGTGAGAATGTATGTGTGAGTATGTGAGAGGATGTGTGTGAGGATGTAAGGATGTGTGTGAGGATGTGTGTGTATAGGCTGTGTGGGAGGATGTATGCGAGAGTGTGAGGGCGTGACAGTGTGTGTGTGAGAGTGTGTGAAGATGTGTCTGCGTGAGTGTGTGTGAGTGTGGGGAGGAGGGTATGTGTGTGGATGTATGTGTTGGGTGTGTGTGAGAGGGTGTGGTATGTGAGGGAGTGTGAGTGAATGTGTGAGGGTGTGTGTAAGAGAAAGAGAATGTGCATGTATGTGTGAAGGATGTGTGTGTGAGGTTGTGTTTGTTACAACTTCTGACTAGTAGATTGAATTAATTCAATAGTATTGCTACTAATAAAATATTAGTATTTCTATATCAAAACAAAAATACCCATTAATGGCATAAATTTATAAAGATTATGAACCTTCATAATTATTTCAGATTGGGTTCACTTTTAGTAAAAATACTCGTATATTCCAGTACAATATTTACTTACATTTCAGAGTTAGCAAAAAAAAAATTGCCAATTTTTATTCTTATGACCTCAAAACAAAACAACATTCCTTTTTTGGTGAAGTGCATGTGAATTGCATTTTTTTTAAAGAATATTTATTGAATGTCCTGATCAGACATGCTTTCTGTGGACAATATACACTGGAAGCAAAGAGTGGAATAGCAAAGAAGAGGAGGAGGAAAACAAATGAGGGAAGAAAAGGAAGAAAGGAAAAGGAGAGGAGAAAGAAGTAAAGAGGAGGATGAAAGGGAAGCAGGGGAAAAGGAAGAGAGAGAGAAGGAGCAAGAGCTAGAAAGAGAAAGACTGAGCTTCATTGATACTTTTAAAGTCACTCAACAAAGAGAGTTAATTGATGTTGATAAAATAACACAAACAATGGGAAAAAAATGGATGCATGACTCATAAAGTTTATTATCAAGAATGCAGAGTACACACTCAAAATCAGAAGGCCTCAGGAACAAGATGCTTGCGCTCCTACAAGCAGCAAGCTCCACTTTGCAGTTACAGTTAAAGCCAGTAAAAAACAAAAACAAAATAAAAAAGAAGGGAAGTCATAAAAGTTACAAAGAAGCACCCTCTTAGACTGTGGTCTAAGAATTTCCACTGGCACCCTGTCCAGTAAGATTCAGTGGAGCGATACAGGGGTCCATCAGCAACACAGCGATGTCGCAGGAACTAACATGCATGCAGCTAACGTGTTTGCTGTTTCTTTAAGCATCACTTCCTGTTCTGCTTAGGGGTTTTGCCTCTATTGTCCATCACACATATAAAGCATTTCCAAATTGCCTTTAAAGGAAGCAGTTTGACACACTAAATTAAACGAAGCTCCGGAGACATTTGTTTTCAGCAGCAAAAGCAAATGCAACCAGACAAAAAGGAAAGAAAGGGGAAAAAATGCCTAGCCCATCAGATCTTAAACCATATTTCTTTTTGGTCTGTGTGTTAAACGGCAATAATGTAAATGAATGTGAACCGCTTGGCGAGTTATGAGAAATTAAGCTGCAAATTACAAAGCTGGTGAGTGAATGCTGGCGTGGGTGGGATGTGATGATAACACGGTGGGTGGGGACCTGAGCCTTCATTAGGGATTCTCATTTCTCACTCATTTCATTCCCAGTTATAAAGTCCAGTGAAATGGATCTCAGTAATTGCAAAGTTGATGGCTCCATTGGTTTAGGGGAAATGAGTACAGCCATTACTTTTTCACTTTCTCTTTTCTTTCTCTCCCACATTTTTGTTGCATCCACAGGATTTTTGGAAAGCTTTTCTGAACTATCAGAAGGGGAAAACTCTAAGTAGCTTTGACATTTCTATGACCTACAGCCTCTAGCGCAGTTATGTTTTTTAAAACTGACATGTGATATGATCAACAGATGACAAGCCAGAAGCAAAGTTCGGGATACTCAACCCCTCCCACTGTTAAGAAAAATAGAGACACAGAGAGAAAGAATACAAAATCACACTCAGCTTGTTTAAGTGAAGGGTCTAGGAGAAAACAGAAGCAGGCAGAAAATTTATTAGAGTTAATTATGACAGGGCATAGACTACAAAATCTACAACACAGATGCTCATTAAACTGTATTCAAACCTCTCTAGAAATTAAATGTATTAAGATTTAACAAGAACTTTAAGTAGATATGGGATTAGTCTAGTGATAAGTTTTTCAGATTAAAGAAAAAGAAAAAAAAAAACCCATCATGTTAGACATTGACATTCATTTCCTGTCCTGAACAAAAAGCATGTTATGAATTGACCGGCTCGGGAAAACCAAAGTGCCATCCATGCCCACATCATCCCCACAAGAATGAGTAGATTTCTAAACAGCTATCCCAGACTATTTCTATTGTAGTCAAAGATGAAGGAAGGATATAAAGATGATAAAGTAGGTGGGTTGCAACTAGGAATGAGATTGGTAAAGTTTGTAATTATAAAAATAAATTGAGCAGAACGTGGAAAACTTCCTGTTAGGACAATCACATATGTACCACTTTGTCTTATAGACCTTCATCAAAGTTTCAGCATAATGCCTTTCTGTTGTATCAGAAGGAGACATCTACTTGCGAAAGTTGGGTACTAAGGTCACCTACAGTTAATACGCTGGACTAATCTATGACTTCACTTTCAGCATTTGCTTTGTGAAATTGAGTGCACCCATATACACTGTTTAAATGTTTAGAATTGCAGTATTGATGAGTTGTTTCTTTACTCAGTGTGAAGTAACCTGTGGCCTATACACAAAATTTATTTTTTCAGCTATATAAATAATGAAATTACACCATTTATAAGAAAATGGATATAACTGGACATAGCAATGTTATCTGAATTAATCCAATATTAGAAAACCAAACATTGCATGCTTTCTATCCTGTGTGGTTTCTGTATTTTATAGCAATACATAGCACGGAGTGGAAATGAAGTTCTCTCAGAGCAGTGGTTCTCAACCTTCCTAAGACTGCGACCCTCTAATAAAACTTCTCATGTTGTGGTAACTCCCCAACCATAAAATCATTTTTGTTTGTTACTTCATAACTGTAATTTTGCTACTGGTATAAATCATAATGCAAATATCCAATATGCAAGATATCTGATAGTGACCCCTAAAGGGGTCATGACCCACAGGTAGAGAAGTGCTGCTGTAAACTAACAATGGATACGAATGGAAGAGGTGAGAAAAAAGATGGTAGGAAGTTGCAGGGGTAATGAGTTTAATTTACAGTATATACTTGGGTAAAAACTTGAAAGAAATACACTGACTTTTAAAAATCTGTCATCAACATGGCAAAGTATAGCTGAAATGTTGGTGCTCTTGACATATAACCATTTTACTGCCAAGACAAATTTTTTCTCTTTAGTTATTTATTCACTTTACACACCGCAACCACATCCTCTTCTTCCAGTCTCGTCCTCCCATCCACTTCCCACATTCCCCCCTCCCTTTCTTCTCAGAGAAGGGAGCTCCTACCCCACCCCTACCTACCATCCTGCTCGACCACTTTATGTCTCATCAGGACTAAGCACATCCTCTTCCACTGAGGCCAGACAAAGCTGGCCAGCTAGGGGAAAGTGATCTAATAACAGGCTACTGTGTCCATGTCCATTTCAGAAACAGCCCCTGCTCCAGTTGCTAAAGGATCCACATGAAGACCAAGCCATCAATCAGCTCTATAAGTGTAGGGGGCTTAGGTGCAGTTCATGCATGCACTTAAGTTGGTGGTTCAGCCTCTGTGAGCATCCATGGACCTAGGTTGGTTGACTCTGTTGGTCTTCTTGTAGAGTTCTTGTCTCCTTCAGGTTCTTTTACCCTCCCCCCCCCAACTCTTTTAGAATATCTCCGTTTAATATTTGGCTGTGGGTCTCAGCATCTGTTTTGATCTGCTGCTGGGTAGAGCTTCTCAGAGGACAGTTAGCTTAGCTCAAGCCTGCAAGCATAGCAGAGTATCATTAATAGTGTCAGGGGTTGGTGGGATCCCATGGGGTGGGTCTCAAGTCATTGCTGGCCATTCCCTCAAACTCTGCCACATCTTTATCCCTACCCATCTTGTGGGCAGGATAAAATATGGGCCAAAACAGATTCAGAGACCCATAGACAAACATTAGGCAGAGCTCTGGGAGTCTTGTGGAAGAGTTGAGGTAAGGATAGAGGGACACTGAGGAGACAAGAACTCTACAAGACCAAAAGAGTCACATTATGGCGTTTAAAAGCAGAGAAATGGCACTAGGGAGATTACTTAGTCAAGTAAAGCACTTCCTTAATGGTATGAGGACTAAAGTTCAGATCCACCCGCTCTGCATGAAAGGTGGTCAGTCATGGTGACTCCTTGTAATAACAACACTGTTGAAACAGAAACAGGGGCTTGTCGTGGTAAGCTGGATAGCTAGATGAACCAGAATCTGTGAGAGCTGAGTTCAGAATAAGACCCTGTTTTGATCTGCTGCTGGGTGGAGCCTCTGAGAGGACAGCTATGCTAGTCTCCTGTCTGCAAGCATAGCAGAGTATCATTAATAGTATAAGAAGCTGGCTCTCTCCCATGATGTAGGTTTCAAGTTGGGCCAGTCATTGCATGACCCTTTCCTCAGCCTTTGCTCCATTTTTATTCCTGCACACCTTGAAGGCAGGAAAAGTTTGGGGTTAAAGGTTTTGTGAGTGAGTTGATGTCCCACTCCCTCTAATGGAAGTCCTGCCTAGTTATAGGAGGTGGCCACTTGAGTCTCCATATCCCCTGCTGCTAAAATTCTCAGCTAGAATCATCCCAATCAACTAACCAAAGACCATGGGGCCTCACAGAGACTGAACCACCAACCAAAGAGCATGCATGGACTGGACCTAGATCCCATATGCATATGTAGCTGATGGACATCTCAGTCATCATGAGGGTCTCCTAGCATTAGAGCAGGGCCTGTCTCTGACACGAACTCTGTTGCCTGCTTTTGGATGATTTTTCCCTAGCTGTGCTGACTCGTCAGACCACAACTTGATTTGCCAGGGTGGTTTCGTGGTGGTGGGGGCTCCTTTTTTGAGAAGAAGAGGAAGGGAGAGAGAGGGAAAAAGGTGGAAAGGTGGGACTGGGAGTAGAGAAGGGAGGGAGCTGCGATAGAGATGTAAGGTGAATAATTAAATATTTTTTAAGAATACCTGATAAACTAGGGTCAGATGGAAGGGGAGAACCTCCCCTATCAGTGGACTTGGAAAGGGGCATGAGAGGAGAAGAGGGAGGGAGGATGGGATGGGGAGGGAATGAGGGAGGGGGCTACAGCTGGGATACAAAGCAAATAAACTGTAATTAATATAAAAAATAAAAATGAAAAAATACTTTGATATGGTCTGTAGCCATAAATTCAATAGTAATATTCAGAGCAGAAACATACATACAACAAACATGCCTCAATCTGGAACAATGTTTATATTTGTTCATCCATGTCCATTGTGAGTTGTCTACAACTTGGGTTTCCTGACGCTGAAGTTATATTATTTCTTAGTAGTTTATGGAGGCTATTACTTGTTTTTCTCCCAAATCCTGGACTGTCAGAGGAATTACCTCACAGATTCCAACATGATACTCTTAATTAGAAGACAGGCTTGATTCACGGTGCCTACAACTGAACCCAACATCATTAAATCTTCCATCTTCAGTCTCTTCCTTTGCAAATTAGAGCCAATACTCCATGCATTCTATGGTGCTTATAACTTGATATGAGTAGAAAACACTTTTTGAGAAGCCCTTCCCACAGAAAGAGGTCTGTGTGAATATTTAGGAAATTGTTCTACACATTTTTGCATGTGATTTTTCAGGATTGATGGCTTTGAATTTGCAACACAGTGGCATCACCTTTTTCTAGCTGTGAAATCAAAGGCATAATCATGATAACAAAAGGACAATCCATATAGCATAAATAAGTATATGGATTTTGATGTTTGCTATCTCTGCCATACTCACAGTAACAAAATTCTTGTTCTTACCTGATGTTATTATGCTATTCTATATTTAAAATCTATTTATGTCTTTATCTAGAGTTTATTTACAGCCTCCTACTTGCAAACAGCAAATTGACTTATCCTTGGTGAATAAGATTTTTGTAAAGCAAAGTGACAATTCTGAGACTGTCTCACAGAGATAGATTCCAAAAAAGGGAAGCTCAGAGGTGAATGAGGGATGTTCTTTGTGTTGAAATTTGAATGAGCATGGCTACCCATAAGCTCAAATATTCAAATACTTTGTTGCCAGTTTGTGGGACTGTTTGGGGAAGGATTAGGAAGCACGGCCTTTTGGAGGGAATAATTCACTAGGGCCTGGCTTTGAGGCTTCAAAAGCCCATTCCATTCCAAGTTCTCTGTATCAGACGTGCAGACCATGATATAAGGTCTCAGGTACTGCCCCAAAACCAAGCCTAACTGCCTCCCTGCCATGCTCCCTAACACAATGACTATGCAGTCTAATCTTCTGAGATTGTATGTTTCCAAATAACTTTTTCTTTTATAAATTGGCTTGACCATGGTCTTTCATCACAGCAACCAAAAATTATCTAAGAGACCCACTACTGCGAAATAGGAGGAACTCTGGTACACCTTTTCTAACACATTCTTCCTAAGAAAGATATAATTACAGCAGTGATGAAAATAATCTTATTGTGGCCTAGAGGTCATATGTTACTAAAAACATTCCCTGTGACCTTTGAAATTCCCATAGCATCTTCTGTGGACTTAAAAAATAACTTGTAAACAGGTTATAGTAGTCATCTATAGATTTCTTGGAGAGAAATATATTAAAATTATTGTACAAAACACATAAAATATTGAAAGTTTCCCTCATCTAGTCAAACTGCATTAGAGATCATGCTCATGAAAACAGTACTTTAAAACTCTGGTTGTAAACATATAGGTTAATCCTGATGAATTATCATGGGAGATAGATTTTTATTAACAGTTCATTTTACAGGAAAGAAAAAATAAATGATAAGCAATTGTGGTAGAGCCAGGTCCCTAGTCCTATCTGCAGCCTCCAGAGGTCAGATGTGCCTCCTTCTGTGATATATAACACTATAATGCCCAAGAGATTCTTTCCAACTAATATTTCTTCTTGTTCACAGATTAATGCTGCACATTCTGAAATGTTTACTAAATATTCTCCACCAGGTCTGAAAATATCTTAGAATTCTTGGACATAAGAGTGAGACAAGCTATCTATTGAAAACGTGACTCAAATTCCCCATTATCTCCTTAATTCCTTAACTTTCAGAAAACATATCCACGTTTTCATGACTCTCAGATGACTCAACTAGCAAAAGAAAACGTAACACCCAAATTAGAAACAAACAAACAAAACTGTTTTTAAAAATTAGAAACAAATGATTTCAAGTTTATTTTTCTAGTCTTTAGAGCTAAACTTCTTTTTCAGTCAGAACTTTGTCTAAGAAAATTAAAGCAGCCTCACCCTAGAGTTCATTACCTCTTTTTCACTGGCATACCAAGAGAGAGCTTGGCTCCCAAAATGCCAGCTGTTTCAGAAGCCTTGGGGCCTGCTTCACCTCTAGGAACATTAGCTTTAGCCTTTTAATCTCTTTGATTTAATCATATACCCGTGTAATTAAAATCTAATAGTCAAGTTTCAGGGGCAGAAAAGAAGCAAGGGCTGGGCCACTGCCATTTAGCCTAAGCAGATGGCAGACACTGCTCCCTAACAGCATGTTCAGATTGCATGGCAGGGGCTCTGAGGCAGAGACTCTACTAAGTACTTGCAACAAAAAGTTAGAGCCCCTCTGTCCAAACAAAGAGTGTCTCCTCAGCTGCTTCCGTGAGATAAGGTGCAATGCATTTTTAATGTACACCTTTATCTCTCCTTGACATTCAAGAGGATTTCCATGCACAACCAAACCATAAGGTAAGCAAAGCTAATGGGTCTGATTTGTAGACAGCATATGGACCCCTGGGTACAAATGAATGCATTCTTTTTATTTTGTTGCCTAAAGCTTCTTTAGTATTGAGAAAGAGCTTTCACGATTGAATTTAAAGATGCTTCTTCAATTTGTTTAAGGGTTGTTAATAGCCAGATGTTATTTCAACATCTGGTTGGAGTCTGTTCCATGATTTTACCAAGCTGAGATCGACAGCGTATCCTGCCTTGTTAAATATAGTATGTCGTTCAAGGTATGATAAGATCACAGCTTTTCATCCACTACATTTTATCTGTAATTTACCACAAAATATGCTCAAAACTCTGAAATATAAAATCAGGCTTAAAATAGGCATTCAGTTGTCCAGTTTTACCATTTGCTTGAAATGAATAGGTGAAGATATATTATATATATATTGAATTGTATGTAGCACTATATGACATTTACAGGTTCTTTACTCAACCATTGATTAATTGAAATGCCAAGATGGTAGGGTATCATATTTGAACTATTATGCATATTCCATAAATAAATTGATTGAATAGGGTATACACACACACACACATATATATATAAATATGTATATATTACGTATATATATATGTAAATATTAATACTTGGGTCTAGCCAGAGAAAACATGGCTAATCATTACTTTGTGCATCACAGGTAATTATTTTTATATTTTCAACATAAGAATATTTCACAATTACATAGAGAAAGTAATGTGTAACAATAATATGACATTTTGGTTTTTTTCTTTTTATTGATAATAGATATTTTTTCATACAATATATTCTGATCATGATTTCTTTTTCTCCAACTCCTCCCAGCTCCTCTGCATCTTCCCTCCCATCTGGATCCAACCCCTTTCTGTCTCCTGTTAGAAAACAAACAGGAATCTAAGGAACAATAATTAAATAAAATACAATAAGATTAAGCAAACAAATGCATTGGAATAGGACCAAACAAACAGAAGGAATAAGCATGAAAAACAGACATGAATGCAGATATCCACTCATTTCCACACTCAGGAATCCCATAAAAATGTCAAAGCAGAAGCCGTGATAGATATATGCAAAGCCTGTAGGGCAGAATGATGATGATGATGATGATGATATAATATTAACAAAATAAAATGGATGTTAAAATCAAAATTAAATTAAATTAAACAGAAAGCCTTGATGTGATGTTATGAGACAAGGAACCTCCGAAGATGCCGTTGAGTTCGTTTTCTTTGGCCATCTATTGCTGCACATGGGTCATAAAGAGTGGTTGTTTCTCCAGTGAGAAAACTACCTTTTCCTTTGCAAGTGTTTATCCATTGGAGATAACTGCTGTGTTAGGGATGGTGGCATGCATCCATTTCACCTTTCAGCTACAATACCTGGGCAAACCCTGTGCCTGCTGCCTCCGTCTCTGTGAATTCATATATGTGACCATCCTGCACTGTGTAGAAGGACTTTTTTTGTTGATGTCTTCTATTTCCTTTGACTCTTACACTCTTTCTGCCTCTTCTCGTGCAGGATTCCTTCCTCTCCCAGGGTAGGAATTTGGTGGAGAAGTCCCCTTTTGGGCCGAGTGTTATGAGGTCTCTCAGTCTCTGTATATTGTCTGACTGTAGGACTCTGTATTTCTTACCATCTGTTGCAGGAGGCAGCTTCTCTGATGATGGCTGAGCAAGGCACCAATTTATTCCACTGGCTGACTTGCTTCTCTGGTAGGATTGGCCAGCAGGTTGCCAGACAATACCTACTGAAGCAGGGGAATAAGACAAAAAGATGAGTTCCCAGAAGATTGGTAGAGAAGATCCTTCTGATTTGTTGCAGATCTGAGCAGAAACAGAAGGGAGACATCAGCAGGCGAACTACAGTACGACTGGACTTGATTGGATTGAGAGGAGAGGAATTGGAGAGGCAAGGATCTGCAGTAAGCCTACCTGCTTCTCTGGCCAGCTGCAAGATGATCTTTTAATAGTGGCCATAAGCCTGTTCTGTTTATAGAAGGACCACAAACAAAAACACAATTCTCCTCACTATAGTCACTTTAAAATATTTATGTGCATATGGTTCTGGATGTGTATAGTCACACATGCAGATGGAAGCTTCAGAAGGCCAGAAGATCCTCTTGGATTCTGTGTAGCTGCAGTTGCAGGTGTTTGTAAGTCTTCTGATACGGGTGCTGAAAACAAAATTCTGGTCATTTGACAGAAGAGAAAGGTGTTAAACCACTAAGTTATCTTGCTCGCTTCCTCCCTGTATTCATTTTATCAAGAACTCAGCAGAACAAGACTGAAAAACATATCAATATAAAGGTACTGTTTCCAAGACATTCTTTATAGTAAGTTAAATTTCTTATCACATGACATTGAAAAAGAAGATGATAGATGATATTAGCTCAATTACTACAAAGTCACCTTGACTTGACCTAGTACTTGAGACTGAATTGTGGAAACACATACTTTTAGTCCAACAATTAAAGACATAGTTCCTTTATATTTTGATTGAAAATAAAATAAACATTTTTTTTCTATGCTTCCCTCATCATCTCCTAGAAAACTTGTTACTCAGCCCTGTCCTCATGTCTAATAACACAGAGACTAAGGTTCATAAAGGTCAACTTTAGCCTCAAAACATCCCTTCAATACAGTCAAGGAAGGGAGCTACAAAGAGCACGGAGGTTAAGCGACTCAATCAAAGTGGCCCCGTGGCTGAGCACTTAATAAAGTCTACAAGTCTGCAGCTCAGGGCAGGATCTCTCCATGGCATCTTTGGTGAAGGGAACACCATATACTCGGATCTGTGCTTCTTTCATGTGCTTCTAAGGCAAATGCAGCAAGCTGGAACAGCACTGGGAAGAATGCTAATAGCGGAAGAAGCTTTATGTCACCCAGACATTTCCCTTAAATCTCTAACCTGTGCATATAAATTGTCATTCTAGAGATCATTTGTTGGGAAGCTCGTTATATGTGACTGAGTGGCGCACCCTCAGTGATTCCCTAGATATTTTTCACCCGGGCATAATTAGCTGAATGGCATTCTACTAATGCTGCCAGAAGATTTGTCATCCCAGATGACCACACGGGCACCTATCCAAGTTGTATCTGCTCCCTGGGAAGTCTACTTTTTTTTTGGGGGGGGGTGTTGCAACTTTGTGAAACATTTTATTTAAATAAGCAGTGTGCTAGAGCCTTCAACAGAACATCAGTGGAGATTACATGTGCCTAAATTCAGATGTACAGGTAAATATCTAGAACTCATCTCCTCCCTCATTTGTAGTAAATGACCTTCACTTCAATCAATGTATATCACATGACGGATTTGAGAATAAGGGCAAAATCCGCTCATAGCCTACCTATAATATTTGCCCTTGAAGAACAAATCAATGGGGTATATAATCAATAGAATCAAAGTTCACTGATTTTAGGATGCTATTATATTGATTAATGGCCAAAGTGCTGTAACAACCTGTTATTTCCTTTGATAAAAATAAAAAAGGCAGTAGATGAGCAAAGCAAAAACTCTTCAAAATAATATTTTGTCAAAAAATAAGTAATTTCTAAATTCTAGAAAATCACTGAAAAAATATATGCCTGTTTTGTGTTTATTCTAAGGAACTTAGTTATTGTCAGAAAAAGAAAAACGTTTAAATCTCCTCCCCTTCTCATCTACTACCTTCCCATTTTCCCTCTCCTCCTCCTCTTTACACTCCACCTTCTCTTCCTCCTTATCCCTCTTCTAACAGCAATTTAGAGTTTCCCTACCTTGTTGTTTTAGTCTCAAAATTGTATAGTAAAATTGCCATTGAGGTTCTTATTCTTTTATTAATCATATTAATAACCCACAAAAAAGAACTGAATTTTCCCAGTAACACAACCATGATGACCTGTGTTTTATCTCTAGTCAATAAGTAAATAATGCAGACATGGTGATGTGCACTTCTAATCCCGTCACTGGGTACGTGGAAACAAATGAATAAATATCCCTGTCACGCCAGCCAGCCTAGGCTACATGATGAGCACTAGTCGAATAAGATTCTGTCTTCTCAAAAATAAGATGGGTGGCACTTGAGGAATGACACTTGAACATTTAAACTCTGGCATCCATACACATGCAGAAATACATACATATGGACCTGCACAGAAGTGCACACACACACACACACACACGTAAACATCAAAATCTATGTAAACCATCTAAGGGTGACATTTTCATGCTCTCCAAATAATGTATCATTTCAAATACTTAAAACATCACTTTAATCAACAAAATCATTAAAATTCAAGTGGAATTTGGATGTTCATATAAGATTGCTCAGTGTCAAGTATGCTGTTAAATTATTTTGGTTTGGAGGTATCTAGAGGTCTGCCTGCCACCACACCTGGCAGTGTAGTCAGGTAGAAGACATGCAGAGACCTTCCTGTTGCCATGCCACCTCCAAGACTTGCCTGCCACAAGCCATTACAGTGCGCATGCGTGTGGTGAACAGATAGCAGAGAAGGAGAAGAAAAGAGGTTTGAGCATTTTGAAGAGAGGTGGAACTGGAGACAGGAGCATGGAGAGGAAGAGACTGTTGTGAGTAGCCAGCCCTGCCACCTGAACCATGATGAAATCCCATCAAAAATGCTGCCACTAAAGGCCATGCCTGGGCCCATGCCCATGCAGCAAAGAGGATCTGTGTTGCTGGATCTCATTACAACACAGTGGAGCTGGCTCTGATTGCAAAGGCATGGGTGAGCCAGCCCGGAGAGTGAGAGAGTGAGAGAGCTGGCCCAGCCCCTCACTGGCTGTAGTACTGGGCAGCTCAGAGGAGCTGGCTCTGGTGGCATGAGTGCTGATGAGATAGCTAACTCCTGCAGTCTGTGAATATGAGTAAGCTAGCCAGAACAGTGCTGGAAAACTCACCCTCATGGTGTGGATATGGGAGAGCTGGCAGGCTGACCAACTCAGCTACCACTCAGGCCCAGATCCAGGACTTTGAGCTGGCACACCCCACTTCTACCTCATCTATGAAGTGTGGGAGTATGTGAAAGAGCAAATCCTGCTGACCCAAAGCTGCAGCACCACAATGACACAGGATAACCAAGAGGAGACCTCGTGAGGATCCAGTATGGATGGTATATCAGAAGACAGATGCTTTGAACCAGACCAATGACCCATTGCAATGAACGCTTTCAAGTAAACGTATGTAGACAAAAGGTATGGGACACACTGTGACACCCTACAGCTTCCAAGGCAAATGTTTTCTATGCTTTGTTTTGTCCTGTTTATTTTTTAATTTAGTTTTCTTTTGGTTAGGAGGTCAAGGGCTATGGGAGGATAAAAGGAACGGGAGACAACTGGGATGGGGTGCATGAGGTAAAACTCACAAAGAATATTTAAAAAAAATTTAGCATTGCCTCTTGCCTAAGAAATATTTTTGTTATTCACTCACTACTTTCCTTTTTAAAAATAAAGTTGATCCAATGTGACCTAACTGATAAACATTATTCTCTTAGTTTTATTTTTAGTGCCATGTATAATATAGAAAAGTTTTTAAAACCTAATATTCATTGGCTCAAAACCCTGGTGAGAAAGCATATGTTAGAAGGCAGGTGGTGACCATTAATACTAGGTCTGAGATGCCTTTTATTGTTCAAAAGAATGAGACAGTGAGAAAGTGATGATTAATGTAAACTTTAAGTCAAATATGCATGCTGAGAGTCTGAGAAAACCATTAACAGTATAAGAAATAGAATATATGTCTTTAAAAGCACTAAAAAAAAGCATTCTTGGAAGAGACACAATTTAAACACATAAAAAGGCCAAATTTTGAGAAGGTATTTACAGAATAATGCTGGCTTGTTAAAATGGTAGCTATAGGTTCGTCTTCAATTGTCTAATACCAAATGGTCATCCTGAAAACATATGCATACATGTAATTTTTTTTGCATAAGTGTAATCTTATAAAGACTGGGTAGGTTGCACTTACATATTTATAAATGCACATGTACACACATATGTATGCATGCATGTATGTATGTAACAGTTTTAAAAAGTTTTATTCATTTTGAAGAAAGCAAGATGAACGTGGGAGAGTTTGGATAGAAGGGAATAGAAAAATGATATAACTATGTTGTAATCACAAAGACTAGAAAATCATCTCAAAAACTTTAAGAAATGTTATCAAAAGAGGAAAGGAAAGCAATAAAGTTACATGTAAATACATCAACAATATTAAAAGTTTGACAAATCAAAATATCTTTTTATCACAATTTATTCACTTTGTATACCAGGTATAGCCCCCTCCCTCATGTCCACCCAATTCTACCTTCCCTCCCTCTTCACTTCCCATGTCTCTCTCCAAGTCCACTGATAAAGGAGACCCTCCTCCCCTTCCATCTGACCCTAGCCTATCAGGTCTCATCAGAACTGCTGCATTGTCTTCCTCTGTGGCCTGGTAAGGCTGCTCCCCCCTCAAGGGGAGGTGACCAAAGAACCAGCCACTGAAATCATGGCAAAGACAGCCCCTGTTTTGCTTACTAGGGAACCCAGTTGGAGACTGAGTTGCCATGGGCTACATCTGTGCAGTGGTTCTAGGTTATCTCCATGTATGGTCCTGGATTGGAGTGTAAGTCTCAGAAATGATGCTTGGGCTCAGATTTTTTGGTTCTGTTGCTCTGTTTGTGAAGCACCTGTCCCCTCCAGGTCTTTCTATTTCCCCCTTCTTTCTTAAGATTCCCTGCACTCTGCCCAAAGTTGGCTATGAGTCTCAGGATCTTCTTTGATACCCTGCAGGATAGAGTTTTTCAGAGGTCCTCTGTGGTAGGCTCCTGTCCTATTTCTTATTTTCTCCCTCTTCTGAAGACCATTCCACTTGTCTTTCTGAATGAAGATTGATCATCTTACCCAGGGTCCTCCTTCTTGATTAGCTTCTTTAGGTGTACAGGTTTTAGTATGTTTATCCTATATTATATGTCTAATATTCACTTATAAGTGATTATATACCATGTGTGTCTTTCTGCTTCTGGAATACCTCACTCAGGATGATCTTTTCTAGTTCCTACCATTTGCCTGCAAATTTCATGATTTCCTTGTTTTTAATTGCTGAGTAGTATTCCATTGTGTAAATGTTTCACAATTTCTGTATCCGTTCCTCAACTGAGGGACATCTGCGTTGTTTTCAGATTCTGGCTATTATGAATAAAGCTGCTACAAACATGTTTGAGCAAATGTCCTTGTTGTATACTTAAGCATATTTTGGAGACATGCTTAGGAGTGATATAGCTGGATCACGAGGTAGCACTATTCCTAATTGTCTGAGAAAGCACCAGATTGATTTCCAAAGTGGTTGTACACCAGCAATGGAGGAGGGTTCTCCTTACTCCACATCCTCTCCAGGATGTATTGTCACTTGAGGTCTTGAACTTAGCCATTCTGATGGGTGAAATCTCAGGGTCGTTTTGATTTGCATTTTCCTGAACTAAGGACATTGAGCATTTATTGAAGTGTTTCTCTGTTATTGGATATTCCTCTATAGAGAATTCTCTGTTTAGCTCTGTACCCTATTTTTTAATTGGATTATTTTGTTTGTTGGTGTTTAAATTCTTTAGTTCTTTGTATATTCTGGATGTTAGCCCTCTGTCAGATGTAGGGTTGGTGAAGATCCTTTCCCAGTCTGTAGGCAGTCGCTTTGTTTTGAAGCCAGTGTTCTTTACTTAACAGAAGCTTTTCAGTTTCACGGGTCTCATTTATTTATTGTTGGTCTTAGAGCTTGTGCTGTTGGTGTTCTGTCCAGAAAGTTGTTCCTGTGTCAGTGAGTTCAAGCCTCTTCCCCACTCTTTCTTCTAACAGGTTTAGTGTGTTTGTTTTTATATTGAGGTCTTTGATCCACTTGGACTTTAGTTTTTTGCAAAGTGATAAATCAGGATTCAGTTGCATTTTTCTGCATATAGACATCCAGTTAGACTAGCACCATTTGTTGAAGATGCTATATATTTTTTCCATTGTTTGGTTTATCTTTTTTGTCAAAAATCAAGTATCCTTAGGTGTGTGGGTTTATTTCTGGGTCTCCTATTTGATTTCATTGATCCATCATTCTGTTTCTATGCAAGTACCATGCAGTTTTTATTACTATTGCTCTGTATAGTACATATTGAGATAAAGGATGGAGATACATCCAAATGATCTGTTGCTGGACAGGATTGTTTTAGCAATTCTTGGTTTTTTTGTTTTTTCATATAAAGTTGAAAATTGTTCTTTCAAGGTCTGTAAAGAATTTTGCTGGTATTTTGATGGGAACTGCATTGAATCTGTAGCTTGCTTTTGGCAGGATGGCTATTTGTACTATGTTAATTTTACTGATCTATAAGCAAGATTTCTTCTGATATCTTCTTCAGTTTCTTTCTTCAGAGACTTTAAGTTCTTTGTAAAAAGGTCTTTTACTTGCCTGGTTAGAGTACCTGGTCACACCAAGGTACTTTATGGTATTTGTGGCTATCAAAATATCTTTTTGAGAATGTGAGTTATGATTTAATTAAAAATGATGTAACTTCAAAAATGCATTCTAAATTTGATCCATTTATTGTCATAGAATCAAATATAAGACATAATTGACAGAAATTGACATAAATACAATAATTTAATGTGTCATCCTAATGGCTAATAAACCTATCAATGAAATGCAGCATTACATTTAAATATTTTAAAAAGGAAATATCAAACACATGGAAAAGAGAATTTTCATTTATTACTTGTTCAACAATTTGAAGATTTTTAGGAATGGCAATATTTTGCAAGAATATTCAACCTTGCAATTTAATTGTTAGACATCCACGTCAGAGAAATTGCATACATGACAGAAAATCTGCTAAAATATTGCTTACTACAGGATTCTTTACAATGCTAAAATTGAAATATATACCCATATACTATAGGAAAATTAGAATCAATTCACTTCTATGAGGCAGTATTAGAATGCATTGTAGTTACAGTAATCCTCCTGTGACTGCCTCCTGAGTTCTGAGATTATGACATAAAAATTATACATTTACATGACTAATATTACACTGTAATTAAAAGAAGTTATTTAAAACAACATGGGAACATTTAGAAACATGATATTGAGGACAAAAGCATGACATTTGAAACTTTAGAATGAATTTAAAACATAAAATAATAGTATATTACTTTTTAATATAAACAGATATAGATATTTGAGAATAAAAAAAACTATGTGGTAAGTGAAATGGAGAAGAGCATCAGGCAGATTTGCCATTTTTTTAATTAATGAAGTTCTGAAGCACATTTGCAAAACTATTCATTCAAATACAAGTATTTGACAAGTAGATGAATAAATGTTCCCTTTCTTTCTCCTTAATTTCACTGTTATTAAGATATTTCACCTAGGAAAGAAGCAAGAAATTACCAAATAATAGAGAAAAAAACTTTACACTAACCTAGAACTGAAGTAGTGTATTCTTTTCATAATATGTGCATTATATCTAACACATATGAATTATGAAAATAGAAATACATTCTTTGCACAAAATTTTGACTTTCTGTTGAAGTTAATGACTCAAATCAGACAAAATAAATGAAGAAATCAGAGTTAACCTTAAGGTACTAGTAATATGGAGAACACTAAATCTTTTAATGAGCAGAAGGCATGAATAATATGGCATACATAATTTTATTTTGGAAGCATTCATCTTCTCATCCCTTGCCTACATGTAGCATGATAAATTCACTGACTCTGACTATAAATTGTTTATTCGTTAGACTCAGTGTTGCACTGTTCTAACCCATCATTAATACATTTAATCTCCCATAATCCATGTACATTACTGAGAAGAAATATGCTTTGAGATTTCATCTGACAAAATATTTTGAACTGTTTTAAATTCTGCTTCAAGACACACATATCCATCTTAGTTCCTGATTACTCTCTTGTTTTTCAAATTATTAAATCTCATAAACCAAAAATCCAATGGATGCAAATAGGAGTCATTGTAATGTGCTTGAGGAAATCCCTTACAACAAGCTATTAAATCATTAGAATTTGGGTCAAGCGATTTCCACTCAGGTAACGTGTTATGCAGAATAAATGCAATGAGGATTTAAGGAAGAAACTCTATAATGGAAAAGTCAAAATTAGTAAGTTTCTGTATATTTAAACATTTAATATATCTAAAATGTTAAATAAGTTAACTAACTATGAAACCTAAGTATAAGAAAAATGTGTTTTACATTGTACATTCAAAGATCAAGAGATTTGTATTATCCATAGTAAATATACTTGGCATACGTTAGACATCTAGTATACTTCATAAACTAAATATACAAATAGTATGTGACATGTTCAGAAATTTCAGAATTATAGATCAGCTAACCGTTTGTTACAAACATATTGAAGGCATATATATAGTAACTAAGAAAGTACTAGTCTATGCTATTTGCTTGAAAATTTAAAGCTTGGCCATGTGTGCTTTCTCAATAGACTATGTGGGCTGTTAAAACTTCTATATTTTAGGGAACATTCTTATTTCTCATTTACTTATCTCGTAACCATGCCTTCAGCAGGGAGAGCTGACATAGCCACAGGCTAGAACCTACAAGTTTCCTCAGCTCCAGATTCAGTTACATCTGTCTACTCAGCTCACATTCAGTTTCCTCTGAGGAGTGTGTGAAGGTACTTTGTCTCTTTCCCATTAGTGTTTTCACATGGCACTTACTACAAGGGTGGAGGGAGTACCCATTTAACACTCATTACTGTAGACACATATCTTATTCTTAATGGCAGCACTCTCAATATCCAATGGTACTTTCAATGAAATGGTGCTGTAACTTAGTCTTCAATAGTCCATTATCATGTTTTAAATAGCTAGCTGCTTCATGCAGCTGGTGGCACATAACAGTAATGATAGCTATTGACTCAGTCCCTTGGGTCCAATATCCAAGGTTTTGGCTTCTTCCAAAACCTATTCAAAATTCAGAATATGGGCATGAAGGCAATATTAATCATTTAAACAAGGCATGGTTTTATTTTAAAGCCTCAATATTATAAACCATTATTTTTTTTTAGGTCTGCAATATTTTCCAAAGTGTATGACCATCTGTTTCAAACACTAGTAAGTTTTCTAAAACATAGTAACTGATACCAAAGATAGTAACTTGTACCCCATCCTGTACATGCTAGAATGTGTCTTCTTTGAATGAGCTATAAATTCACAGTCCTAGAGATTAGATGCAACTGTCTAAATAGCACATCTACAAAACAAATAAGTTGATTACAAACATTGGAGTATGCAACAAAAGTTATATTTTTACTTAGAAAAATTACTCTGATATAGCCCAATTAAAAAAAAAAAACAGAAATTTGTGGCAGGTGTTAAGGTTTTCATGATCATTTTTCCTACCTTCTTGAATACATTTGAATTTACATGAAAATTCCTTCCATTCTCAACTCTTCATCCTTAATCATGTAATACATTGAATAAGAGACAACCTCTAGTATAAGACTATCATGGACCTGTGGAACAATTTTTAATATTCTCATATGCTATGGTATCACTCTGTTTCCACATAATTAATATATTGAAAACTCAGTTTCTTATTTTATTTTATTATTATTTACAATTTATTCACTTTGTATTTCAAACTCCCTTTAATGATTTGTGGAGACACACCTCTGCTTTATAGCTAGTTTTAGGTAAAATCACCAATTTCTCTGGTGCAAGTACTCATTTTATAAGATGAAGACCTAAGCTATGTATGTTGAGAATCAACCTCATTTTAATTCAACTGTGAGCATGATCAGACACTCCGTATTTTTGTCAACAATAGGACTCAATTATAAGATGGTGAGATAGTAGTCATGGATGCTGCTTGTCTTACAGATTTATCTTGAGCTAATATCTAAAAATATTTGCTGTTCTATTTAGTCCAGTAAAAAAGACAACCTGTTCCATAATTGCTGAATTTATATTCTCATCATGAAATTCTACTGAAGCAATCACACAGTCCATGAAAACCTTGGCTTTAATAGGGTTTGTATTGCCTGTGACCTAAGGTAATAATTATAATTACACGATGTTTTATTCTTTTCTTTTTTTCACTGCAAGGCATTTTGCCACAGATTAACTGTTCACTTAAAGAGTCTCTCTTCTTTCAAATTTAGCCTGAATAGGGACTGAATATTATATTACATCCTTGAGTAAACAAATCTGCTTTGGTATTAGTATCAATAAAATGCAAGAAATAGAAAGTATTCCACATGCTTCCCACAAGAAAATATGCAGTACACGCCTTGCATTTGTGGGGAAAGATTGCAGGAACTCTCTTGGGCAGTTGCATCCAAGGACACACTAACAGTCCTTCTCAAGGAATCAGTTCTCTCCTGATTCTACTAGACCCTTGACAGAAGAGCATTTGTTATGCCTTCTCCGCTTGATTGCCATAGTATTTAAGCCCAAATACTGTGAAGATAACTTCTCTCCACCTCTGCCTTAAAATCTGAGACATGTTCATATATTTTGGTAAGCTTAGTTCATTTATAGACTGCAAAAGGAGAGGATTACAGCAAGTTAGCGAGTACTTGGTGTTTTCCAGAAATTCAAGTGAATAGAAATAATTGGGAATAATGAACATCAATCCTATCCAGGGTTTTGCTGAAAGAGATAATCCTCCCAACTTGCCACCTCATCCTTCAATATCATATTTTCTTCTGTGTTTCCCAGAGGAGGTTATATGTGTAAAATCTTTCTCTGTTGTTAGGTATCACTTTCAGTGGGCTTTATCAGACTTAAGCCATAGGCAAAATACTCTGTATGTGGTATTAGAATAATTGTCACCTACATTATAAAGACCTGTACTAAATGCGGTACTGAATTTATGTACATTTTAAAGCTTTGCTGCAGTGTAAGCAAATGGCTCCAAAGTTGTATGGTTAGTAGAAAGGTGAGTCAAGATGTACACACAGCAACACAGCCATACTGGATAAAGGCTTACAGGAAGCTGTAGATTGAAAAAGCTTTTTTAAACCTATTAGGGTAAGTTGTGGGTAGTAAGGGTTAGTGAATCCCTTTTAAAGATGTGCTTGTCAGAATATGCACTTCTTTATGTTATAGTCAAGAGGCTTAAATCCAGTTGCAAAAACTTTTACCTCATAGTACTGAGATTACAAGAATGTATATATGTGTGTGTGAGTGAGTGTTCATATGTGAACAAGTGCCTGTGCATGTGTCTTTTGGAGGTGAGGGACACCTGGGGCAGTGGTTTATTGCTTATTTTGCTTTATAATTGCTATGAAGCAAATTTACATCCCTGTACTTACAAAGATTTTAGAGATGGAACCACTCTCCAGCTACACTTTTTCCATGTTTAATACAGATGATGTGTTTTATGGAGGAGGCTGTGCAAAAGAGAAAGCTCAGCAGCTGTCAGTCATTCAGGCTCTTGAAAAGCCAACCATCAGGAGGTAGAAACAAAGGTCACTGGATTCCTAGCAAGGCACCTTTTGTTGTTTGTT
Organism: Meriones unguiculatus; assembly: GCF_030254825.1. Taxonomy (NCBI): domain Eukaryota; kingdom Metazoa; phylum Chordata; class Mammalia; order Rodentia; family Muridae; genus Meriones; species Meriones unguiculatus. The sequence goes on along the minus strand of NC_083355.1, from coordinate 101,660,478 downwards.
TTGCTTGCAAGGAAGTGAGTAAATTTGGATCTTAAATATTTGATGGACTTTCATGTCCATCATCATTTTTCTCATACAGATAAACCACTTTCAAGAAAAGCTGCTTATTTTAAAACCATAAACTACTTCAGAGGGAGAATTCAGTTCTCTTTTGCTCTTGTCATGGCTCTGTCAACTTAACGGGGAGGTCTGCTTATAAACAACAGGCCAATCGGATTAACTGAATTTGTCAAGGGGTATTGTCAACTAGAGGGAAAACAGGGAGTCTCCACTTTTTCAGCTTCTATCCCAGCAGTTAAGACAATCCGCTCAATCTTGCAGGTATTGTTAAAATAATTGACCAAAATGGCTGCAGAATATAGGCTGCCAGCTCCTAAAATCTTTTTGAATTCGGTTTATTTTCTTTTATCTAGCCACAGCAGACACTTGCGCTATCACACCAGTAAAGTTGACTGCCACTTGCCTACAGATTTCATGTAAAGTGATAAACAACTTCTTTTTGTTTCATTCAAAGGCATGACTGCTAGGTATGTTTTATTTGCTTTGCTCACCTGTTTGTTTATAGCATTATGTGGTTGTATCCTTGAAATTACAGTCATCAGAAGAAGGTGCAATAGTGGCTATCCAAAACAGGCTTACTACATACAAATTTGCTGCAAAACATAAGCCTCTAGTGCTCACAGGTATCATTCAAATTCACAGAACCAGAAGAACCATGAGAGGTTATAAAATGAAGTGCAATTTTATTCCACTTTTCTCAATAAGACAGGCAGTCCTTTGAGCTCAGGCTTTCAACTTCAGACAGCTAATGGTTCTATCTCTAATTACATTTAGGACAGTTTTTGCAAAACTAAGAAATGGGCTTGGCTGTTTGCATTCGCAGGGAAGCAGACTCAGACAGATGCAAGCAGGCAAGGTCACCTTAGGTTGGTCTTTTGAGATAGACACCAGTCAAAGGCACTGTAAAGAGACAGAGCTGGTTAGAGGAAGAAGTCGCCTCATGATGATATTTAAGCAGAAGCCTGATATAAGTCTGCATCCCGTTCAGAAATGCGTGGCACGCTGGGGTTAGTCTATGCAGACGAAGACGTCCCTGTGCCCCTTCCCTACCTTTCTGTAAAGAGGATCTATCCTCTGGGAAATCTCTCTTCAGCTTGGGTGACATCAAAGGGAGGTGACAGCGGGAGATTTTGTATGAGTAATTGAGTAAAACTCACAGGAAAACTACTCCACAGGCAGAGCTTACGTTACTTGCTGCCCTAAACTGAAATCTTCCATGGCGTCTGTCCATTCAAGTGACTTATCCCCAAATTTCTTTCATTTTCCTTTATATACCCTCAGTTGTCTTCATCCTGTCCTATACCAATTAATTATGAAGTCTTTGCTTTTGCTTCTTCTTCTGCTGCTGCTATAGTTGTTGTTTTTAAATAGAAGCACGAAGAAGTTTTCTTTACAGGAATGAAAGAAGGGAGAAGTGTCCTGTCTTTTAATAGCTGAGTAGTATTCCATTGTGCAAATGCACCACAATTCTGTGTCCATTCTTTGGTTGAGGGTCATCTGGATTGTTTCCAGATTCTGCCTATTATGAACAACACTACTATGAACACAGTTGAGAAAATGTTCTTGTATGGTTGAGCGTCTTTCATATATATGCCCAGGAATGGTATACCTCAGTCTTGAGGTGGCACTATTCTCAGTTTTCTGAGAAAGCTCCAGATTTATTTCCAAAGTGGTTGTGCAAGTTTACATTCCCACCAGCAATAGAGGAGGGTTCCCCTTTCTCCACAGCAACTCTAGTATGTGCTATCACTTGAGTTTTTGATCTTAGCCATTCTGATGAGTGTGAGGTAGAATCTCAGAGTCGTTTTGATTTGTCTTTCTCCGATGACTAAGGATGTTGAACATTTCCATAAGTGTTTCTCTGCCATTCAATATTCCCCTGTTGAAATTTTTTTTAACTTTTATTAATTACACTTTATTCACTTTGTATTCCCCCCATAAGCCCCTCCCTCCTCCCCTCCTAATCCCACCTTCCCTCCCCTTTCTTCACCCATGCCCCTCTCCAAGTCCACTGATAGGGAAGGTCCCCCTCTCCTTCCTTCTGATCTTAGTCTATCAGATCTCATCAGGAGTGGCTGCATTGTCATCTTCTGTGGCCTGATAAGGCTGCTCCCCCCTGAGGGGGAGGTGATCAAAGAGCAGAACAATCAGTTCATGTCAGAGACAGTCCCTCTTCCCATTACTATGGAACCCACTTGGACACTGAATTGCCATGGGCTACATCTGTGCAGGGGTTCTAGGTTATCTCCATGCAGGTACTTGGTTGGAGTATGAGTCTCTGGAAAGACGCCTGTGTTCGAATTTTCTGTTTAGCTCTGTACCCCATTTTTTAATTGGATTACTTGGTTTGTTGGTGTTTAATTTCTTAAATTCTTTATATATTCTGTATCCTAGCCCTCTGTCAGATGTAGGGTTGGCAAATGGATGGAAGAGAAGATCATCCTGAGTGAGGTATGCCAGAAGCAGAAAGGTACACATGGTATACATTCAGTTTTAAGTGGATATTAACCATTTAATATAGGATAAACATCCAGAAATTTACAGACCTAAAGAAGCCAACCAACAAGGAGGACTCTAGGGAAGATGCTTAATTCTCATTCAAAAGGGAAAACAGGATAGACACAGGAAGCAGTAGATGAGAGCCTACCACAGATTTCCTCTAAAAGACTCCATCCAGCAGGGGATCAAAGCAGATGCAGAGACTCAGAGCCAAACTTTGGACAGAGCACAGGGAGTCTTATGGAAAAAGGAGGATATAAAAAGACCCAGAGGGGTCAGGATCCCCACAAGGAAACCAACAAAATGGAAAAAAAAAAGCCTGAGCCAAAGAGGGACTGCAGAGATTGATGCATCAACCAAAGACTATGCGTAGATAAGACCTAGATCCCCTTCCCAGATGTAGCCCATAGACAGCTCAGTCTCCATGTGTGTTCACTAGTAAGGTAAGAAGAGACTGTCTCTGACATGAGTTCAGTTGCCTGCTCCTTGATCACTTCTCCCTTGCTGGGCAACTTAACCAGCCCACAGAGGAAGAGGATCCAGGCAGTCCTGATAGGGCCTGATAGGGTAGGGTCAACCCAAAACAGAGAAGGACCTCCCTTATCAATAGACTAGGGAAGATGGATAGAGGAGGAAGAGGGAAGGAGAGAGCGACTGAAAGGAAATGAGGAAGGGGACTACAACTGGGATACAAAGCTAATAAATTTTTAACAATAACAATAATAATAATAATAGAAAAAGAAAAAAAGCGTCCTGGCTCCAAAATTCTTTCTTTTTTTTTTTTTTAAATCCATGGGCTCAGGAGGTCCCAAATCACTGCTTATCCCACCAAAATGTGAGCCAGAGTCTCCAGGGAATCCTTCTTGGTGACATCGGAATGTGGTGAGTGCAAGAGTCAGTGCAAGTGTGGCTCCAGCTTTATGGAGGACAGATGGGGTAGGACAAGAACTACACCGGGAATGACGGTTACATACTAGCATCTGAGGTTGCACTGTGAGGATGAGCTCTGGGTAAGAATCCCAAATTGGCTCTTCAGAGCACTACAGCAACTCACCAGCAGGACTGTAAGGTGAATGTCAGTGCAGAACACAGTCATGTTAGAAAGTAAGTTTTCCTGGGAAAACTAGAATCTCAGGCTTCAAATTGGCCTGGATGGGCAAAGATTAGATGAGAGAAAAAAGGACCCATGACAAGTTAGGGTATGTAGGAAAGGAAGCGGAAAGAGGAAAAGGTGGCAGTCAATGTTGCTACTTCAGTCCTTCCTGAAAGACACATGCAATACAAACATTGGCTCATTTCCTCCATCTGCTGCTCTTCCAAGGAGCTATTGCCCCGTGTTGCCAGTCTTGTATATGTAGGTGTTGGTGAGGATTGGTTGGCATCCATGTAGGCTGAGAGCTTACTCAAAGTAAGCGATAAAAGACAGAGGTTTATAGACAATGCTTCCAGATACTTTTTTCAAATATACATTGCAGGTCAGGGATGTTGTAAGCAAGTAATCCACAGATGAGTGATCTTTTCTACTATTAATTTTAACTGCTTTCCAAGGAATTCTAGGAAGGAAATTATTTTAAGTTCTGGCTTCAGTTTCTTGATGCCTGGGCTATAGTGGATTCTGGCCAGATAATTCGAGATGACCAGAGCCTCTTTCTCCAAAATGTCCACGAATAGAATATTCTTTTTCTGTCTTCTCGCACAGGTTGTGCTCCCAGGCAATGTAGAGCAGGATGATGTTGTTTTAGGTCACTTATCGAACCTTTAACTTAAGATGGCCATTTGTGAAAGTCCCAGATCCAGCTTAAGTTTCTCATTTAGCCTCTTCTGTCAGAGCGCCCTCTGTAATGTATTGCTTATCTTCATATTGTGAGTCTATGTATTGCATCAACAGGGAAGTGGTATGAGGCTGCCAGGACAGGAACCCTGTGCCATGGGCTGATGCCATGGTTGGTATCTACGATTCTCAGTAGCTATGACCTCTGAGGGCTGACTTCATCCTCGTTTCTGCTAAAAGCTGGATATAGATTGGCTGGTGGGACCCTGTACATCTCAGAATCTATCCCTGTCCAACACCTTGAACTAATTCCATGAATTTCTCTCATCAAAGGGTCAAATTATTCAGTTGGAAGTTCCATATGAAAGGCTGGGAAAAAACCCAGTTATGTGTACACATCTGGGTGATGATGCCTGGATTCAAAAGTATAAAGATTATAATTTGTTGTCAAGGCAAATGGAGGATGCTATAGAAAAATAATAAGACCAGAAATACAAGCACTCTTTTAATGACATGTCATATGGGTACATATAGTTGGCCTTTATGTAATACTGGTGTAAGATTTAAATGTGAAAACTCTCAAGGAGCCTTTCTACAGGCATAAATATATAAGGACAATAGGAAGCGATCATCATTCAAAGCTTAGCTCAATTCAAATGCTATATAATCATGCAAGGTATGGTGGAAATGAGTGATGGACCCATACTCGTGACTACGTCATTGCTGCTCAGAAGGGAAGACATGAGACTGGCATATGTTAATAATAGTACTCAGCTTCCCAGTATTGGATGCTAACTACTTTGTACTGCATTTTAGTGCATTTGATAACTTCTAGGTCTAAATATAATTTTCCATTGTTTCTAAATTAGAAACATTTTACTTATACCCAAATCACAGTATTAATAAATGTTTATTATTAAATGTTTATTAAATGGCTAATAAAAGTTTATTATTCACAACATATATGGATCTTTTTTTCTTTTTTAACATTCGCTCCACATTTATTTTTTATTTTCTTTTTAATTTTATTTATATATTTATTTATTACAATTTATTCACTTTGTATCCCCATTGCAGCCCTCTCCCTTGTCTCCTTCCAGTCCCACCCACTATCCCTCTTCTCCTTCTATGCCCTTTCCCTAGTCTCCTGATAGGGGAGGATACCTTCCACATCTATTTGACCCTATTCTATCAGGTCTCTTCAAGGTTGGCTGCATCTTCTTTCTCTGTGGCTTGGCAAGGCAGCACCCATGGAAACAACGTAGATGTTCCTCAACAGAGGAATGGATACAGAAAATGTGGTACATTGACACAATGGAATACTATTCAGCAATTAAAAATGAATCATGAAATTTGCAGGCAAATGGTGGGAACTAGAAAAGATCATCCTCAGTGAAGTATCCCAGAAGCAGAAAGAGACTCAAATGATATTTACTCACTTAATAGTGGATATTAGCCATATAATATAGGACAAACATACTAAAATCTATAGGCCTAAAGAAGCTAAACAACAAGAAGGATTCTAGGGAACGATGATTAATCCTCATTCAGAATGTCAAACAGGATAGACATTGAAAGTAGGAGAAGACAGGGAATAGGACAGGAGCCTTCTGCAGAGGACATATGAAGACTCTACCCACCAGGGTATGGAAGGAGATACTGAGACTCATAGCCAAACTTTGGACAGAATGGTGGAATCCTTATGGAAGAAGAGGAAGACCGAAAGACCTGGAGGGGACAGGAACTAGATCTTTTTCTTAAAGGTAAATAGTGTCACAACTTATTTGCCCACATTTTGTTCTTTACCTTTGAATGTGGGAATGGGGCCAATTTCAAATGAACACTTTATTTTTAATAGACTTCTTCTTTATATTAACTTGATGCTTATTTTTGGGGAAGCCTTGCACTTGAAAATGGACTTTATTGTAATGAGTTCATAGATAGCAACTATATTTAATAAATTATTGCAAAGACACATTTCATCAAAATTTTATTTTCTCTCATTAATCTCAAATTAATGATATTAATGAGAATGTAACATCTTTCACCCTGATGGTACCACGTCTGATTTTCTGCCATTAGGTAGCAGTATTGATGCTGCTAAACTCCCTACTATAATTTCAGTGTTTTTAGTGAAAGTGTCGATAAAGAATAAAGTGTAATTGATGAAAAATTTTTAAAAAGTAAAAAAAAAAAAGCAATGTTTCAAAACAAATACTAAGACTCATAACCAAACCTTCGGCAGAAGGGGAGTTAGTATGACGTGGAGAGGATAGGACCAAATATATCTGGGCACAGGGGTATTGTCTGAGACTGACACTCCACCAAGGACCATGTATGGATATAACCTAGAACCTCTGCTCGGATGAAGCCCATGGTAGCTCAGTAACCAATTGATTTCCCATAGTAAGAGGAACAGGGACTATTTCTGACACGAACTCAATGGCAGGCTCTCTGACCTCCACACCCACCAAGAGAGGAGCAGTCCTGCTAGGCCACAGAGAAGGACTTTGCAGCCAGTCCTGAAGATACCTGATAAAACAGGGCCAGACAAAAGGGGAGGAGGTTCTCCCCAATCAGTAGACTTGGAAAGGAGCAGGGAGGAGATGAGGGAGGGAGGGTGGGATTGGGAAGGAATAAGGGAGTGGGATACAGCTGAAATACAGAGTTAATAAAATGTAACTAATAATAAAAAATTAAATTAAAAAAAGAAGAAACATATTAGAAACATTTTTTTAAGTAAACTTTGTTTCATAACAGTTATTGTCCCTGGTAGCTACCTATCTCCTGGGGGGAAATTTATAACAATAATTAAAAAAAAAAACCTTAAGGCAAAAAAATACTTTTATTAAATTTTATTTGTTAATTTATTTTTTAAAATATAATTTAGTTCTACTAAGAAGCATAATATTTATAAACCTTTCAAAATATTATTTCAATAATTTGGCTATCTTTTGTCAAATTTCCTTAAAGAATTCAAGTTTTAAAGTTTCACAAGAAAAGCTAGTAAATTAGAAATATAAATAGAATCTTATAAAAATTGGTAATGATACTTTAATTTCAGTCCTAATAATCAATTTCCAACTGTACATTCAAAAGAAATCAATTTAAAAATCTTTGTCATTACACAATTATAAGTTATTGTGAAGTCTACACTATACAAACATCTTTGCTAAAACAATGCTTCATTATTGCTCCAGGTGTGTGATATGATAAAAAAAAACGCTCTTTATAGACAACTATTTTAAGTCTAAACTTTGTGAAATTAGCAACTCTTTGTTATCTGTTCAACAGTAGTTTTTTAAACATAGCGAAGATGTTGGGAAAAGAATCAACTAATTGTTCTAAGAACTCATCCTCTGATTTAAAAAAAAAAGTATTATTTCCAGATTTAGAGGACAAAGCGAGAGAGTTGGTGTTAAAATCTGCCCTGTTTATTCTAAACTACAGGCTTATGATTTAATATTATCCTTTGTATTATTCTCATAATTTATTTTCTCTAAATATGAAACAATTACTAGCTTTAAACATCAAAGACTTGCAGAAATAGGAGACAAATTCAGCATTTCAAGGACTCAGATGAAGTTTTCACTCAATCTGTTTTATAAATATATCTTATTTATTTAATTTTCCTTTGAACTAATAAGAATGTTTCCCATTGTTTTTTCTCTATTCATTTAGCTTTTCAGCTGTAATGACTGTCACTGATATCTTCATACCTCTATGACTCTATGAAACCTCCAGAAATATTAGTATCTTGTCTCATGTATGAGGCAATAGAGCCTTCGGAGCACTGAAGAATCTTGCTTGGATTCAAAGTCACAGTTATTTGGGATTCTATCACTCCTGTTGTTTATGAGTATGTATGCTATTTCTCTAACTTGTTTAAAGTTCTTTTTTTTTTTTGTAATTTTATATATGTGTATACCTCAATGAGTTTACAGTTACCACATGTGTGCAGATGCTCATAGAGCCTAAGGGGGAGACTGTTGCCCTGCTATACTTCCAAATGGTTGTGAACCTCCTGATGTGGGTGCTGGGAAATGAGCCTGGGTTCTTGCTAAGAGTAGTAAATCCTCTTAATTGTGTAGATCCAGCCAAACACTCCAGGTTAATGTTTAACATGTCAGGATTTATAATAAAATCAGTGGAACTGACTGCTCAGATATTTATTGTATGTATCCTCTATGCATCTTCTTCAGGTACTTCTCATTCCTCCAACCCACCCCCCAGGATGCAGAGAAAAAAATTAAACAAAGTAACAGAAGCTAAACTTCACAGAAATTAACAAGAATGAAGCAGAATTTAACACGAGCAGGACTTCTGCAACTACAATGAACTCTTCTGCTTTTGACAGCGAGTAATATAAGTGGCCATAGCCACGGTCCAACAGATAACTGGTGAATGTATGATAAATTCAGGATGCCAATTCCACGTTTGCCAAAGCAGCTGACGTTATTGTACATCCAGTATGTGCCTGGCACTGTGCTGGGTTGTGAAAGTGAATAACTGAATTCCCCGACCCAGAGGAGAAGACTGAAGTATAGAAGTGCTCCTGATTCACCTTAGTGCAACCTGTGGCGGAGAACTGAAATGACTGCGCGGCTTTCACCTCAGAATTAAAAAGATCTGTCACTTTTGAATAGATTAGCTTTTGTGCACTAGTCTAACGTTCTGTAGATGAGTGCTTTCACGCTCATGAGCTTGAACTCCATTACAGAAAAAAAAAATACACTCCAGCTTTCTCCTATTCAGAAAGACTAGTGAGACTGACAGTTCTTACTAGTGAGGGCCAGGAAAGAAGGTAAGACAGTATAAAGAGGGACAGCCAATCACCACTTTCCCAAAGAGAATAGAAATTGGTTCTATTGAATCATCCAATGATGGTTTTCTTGGATACTTGACAAATAATTTTCTCGAAAACAATTGTATAATGAAATTAAGGATGGAAAAACAAAAATATTTTCCATGTAAGAATGAAATGTCTGGCTTTCTCCATTTCTTGAAGAAGAAGAAAATAAAATATTGAGGACAGGAATGCTGGGACAAACTACAGTGAGAAAGGTGAATTGATGCTCTTTACTTTCATTGACAAAAAGTATGTACAGAAAGAAAATATTAAAATATGACAGGGGCTGTAGAGATGGCTCATTGGTTCCAGAGGATGAATATTCAATTCCTAGCACCCAAGTGGCATAAATTAACTCTATATAACTACATTCCCAGGAAATTCAAATGCCTCTTCTGGTCCATGGGCACAAGACATGCATGTATGTGGTGTACAGACACATATCCAAGGCAAAAATAGCACTCAAATAAATAATGAAATGTTTTAAAGGTATGACAAAACAGAAAAAGGATGCATAAGTATACATTGCTACCAGAATACAAAAGTTAAGATTTTTATTGGTTGCAAAAAGTATCTGGCAAGTGGTAAGAATGGCACCTGCGTTCCAGGGCCATAGACATGTGTTTCTTCCGGTTGCTGCCTGCAAGGCCATTGCCATCCAAGGGTGGATTTACATGTTATGGTGCTGGCATGGTGGAATCAACTAACATCAAGCCATTTAAAATAGAATTGTGTGGGATTCAGAGGACAGCTTAATGAAGGTAATAGTTTGACCCTGAGCATGGCAAATACAAACTAAACTTAGCGATTTTATAGCAAATGTATTGCATTGAAAATCACGTCTTTTTATATATTCTAGTATCTTCTGTATACTCCATTTTAGGGAAGCATGATACTGATATATCTTGAGCTGACTTGCATTCTGCACGCTGGTGGAAAGGCTACATTTACGAAACAGTGTGTTCTTTTTCACTCAGCAGTCATTCAGAGGTTCTCTCTCCATCAAGACACAAACAGCCTGCGCTTTTTGTACACTATTATGAGGCAACTCACTTCCCCCTGTTCTTTCAAAAACAATGACAAAAAAATAAAAGTAATAGGACAGTTGAAAACCATCTGATTGTGATGCTGACAGTTACACACAGTTAAGTTGGATTTGGAAGTCAGCTACTTTAAATAGTAATTTGTACGTATAATTCTGTCAATTCCTCTAAAGTTTAATTTCATCATAGAAGAATGGATGTAGTATTGAATAAACAAAACATAGGGCTGAATGTCATTCATTTGGTGATGCCTTGAAATCAATACTGACAACCACCCTACAGGTTGACACTTGCATAGTATAACATTACCACCATTTATATAAGAGCAAATAAGTAGTGTAAAATAAGTAGCTTATTGGTTAGGATAGTTGGCTATCTAATAACAGGGTCAGTTTTCTAAAACTAATCAGACTGATCTCAAGTCTGAGTTTTTAATTACCATCAATGTATCTCTCTGTAGAGAGAAATTGTTTCTAGAAAGTATTATACATTTTCCATAGCTGAAAGTAAGATAATGCAATATGAACTTATAGGTGATATTTCTATGTTTTCATCTGGGTAATGACAATGAATAATGATGCTTTGTTCTGATTTTACTGCACAAAATGAAAGGAACATTTACTTCTGGCTTTCAAATGTGGAAAACTGACTTTTATCTCCCCAACTGTCAGAAAGCTTGACTTAATGTGAACTGTGGCTCTGTGGACGTTTCATGACTGTGTCTCTTTATTACAACATAATTTTAAAAAATATTCCTTTATATGCCTTCCTTCTCCAAACTGGCTAAGAAATTCGAATTTTCCTGTAACATAAAATGAAGTCCTTCAATTTGTGTAACTTGTTCACTCCATTCACAATATGGGCATGTCATGATTCTATACAAAATTTGTAAATCAAATATATGGTCACAAAAATTTTCTATAAAATATAATTAATGAGTAATCAAAAGGTTTTTTTTTTAGGGAAACTGTTTTACTTCTTTATGTAAAACACATTTTCAGCTGTTTGAGCAGGGTCATGCACATGGTTCAAGCTTCCATTTGTAGGAGGCATTTTTATTTTTTATTTTCTATTTTTTTCAGACAGGGCTTTGCTTTGTAGACAAGGCTGGCCTTGAAGTGATCCACCTGCCTCTGCATCCCAGAGTTCTGGGATTGAAAGCATGGGCTGCCATGCCTGGCTTGTAGGAAGCATTTTTAACTTAAGGCTGCTGTGAGTCTCTGCTTCTACTCCTATCCCCTGCAGTGTAGAGACTTTCAGAGGATATCTGTGATAGGCTACTGTCATGTTCCCTCTCCTCAACCATTTCCATTGTCTATTCTATTCGCATCCTCCTTAGGGTCCTCCTTGTTATTTAGCTTCTTTAGGTCTGTGGATTATAGTATGGTTATCTAGTATTATATGGCTAATATCTACTAATAAGAAAGTATATACCATGCATGTCTTTTTGGTTCTGGGATACCTCACTCAGGATGATCGTTTTTAGTTCCATCCATTTGCCTGCAAATTTCATGATTTCCTTGTTTTTAATAGCAGAGTAGTATTCCATTATGTAAATGTACCACAGTTTTCTTTATCCATTCTTCGGTTGAGGGACATCTAGGTTGTTTCCAGATTCTGGCTACTACGAATAAAGTTGCCATGAACATAGGAGGGAGTATTTTAGAAGAGTTGGGAGATAGAAGGACCTGGAGGTGACAAGTGCCACAAGGAGACCATCAAAACCAGCAAATCTGGGCCCAGAGGGTCCTGTAGAGACTGATGCACCACAAGGACCATTCATGGAGAGGACCTAGATACCCACCTTGCTCAGATGTAGCCCATAGGCAACTCAGTTACCATGTGGGTTCCCTCATAAGGGAAGCAGGGTTTATCTCTGACCTCAACATGGTTGCCTGCTCTTTGATAGGTTCTGCCTCTTGATGCAGCCTTGTCAGACCACAGAGGAAGAGGATCCAGGCAGTCCTAATGAGACTTCATAGGTTAGGGTCAAATGGTAGGAGAAGAGGGCTCCACTTTTCTGTGGACTATGGGAGGGTGAAAAAGGGGGAAGAGGGAGGGAGGTTAAGAAACAGAAGGAGAGGAGGGAAGAACCTACAATTGGATTTAAAAGTGAATAAATTATATTAAAAAAGAATTTAAAAAGAAATGAAAAGAAGACTGCTGAAGTGGGCGGTACTTACCAGGGGCCTGGAATTTTACTAGGCAATGGACAGGCTGAAAGAATTTGTAGAATACATGGAAGACTTCAAACGTGTCTAAGTGTAAGAAAGAAACAACTCCATGAAAAATTAATATAACAATGATTAGAAAGGCAACAATGGCTGTTAAACTGCTAATTCATGGAGTTGAACAGACTCTAATACTGTTATGTATACATAGGGAGAGATTACCCCAATATGGAAGTTAATAAATCATTGAAGTTATAAGGTATAACACCTTTCCCAGGGAAATATCAATGTGCCCGTATAGACACAAGAATTAATATTGACATCCAGTGAAAGCCTGCAAAACTGTCATCAAAAACTATTAAGACTAATATTTTATCCTAAGGTCAACCTCAGGCTATTCAGTTTACTGAAGAGTCTATGTAGTCCTTGTAGAAACTAAATTCTGACCCCACTATCTACAACATTGGGATTATGGACTAAACACTGAGCTTCTCTTGAAGTTCAGTTCGAAAATTTGAAAAGTTACTGAGAATAAACCTACATGGATATCTTAAAGACACAATGGGGAAGACAGAAAGAAGATACAGACAGACAGAGAGGGAGAACTTATTTCCATGTGTTCATCACAGTTTTCATGAATACTTATTAAATTTGATTCCTTTTCCAGTTCTTAACAGAAAGTTAAGAGGTTGCATGTGTACTTTGCAAATACAATTTAAATCTCTTGCTGTGAATTTACAACTTAATTCCAACTGAACCCCCATTTGTCAATATGCTATCTCTTTGCAACAATTTATGAGACTTTATGACTAATGTATCATCTTCCTTCCTCACAGGTAGATATATCTCTTTTATTGTTGTGGGCACACTGTTATTGTAGTGAAATGATATAGAATACACTAGATTGTCCTAGAAAAAGTATATAAGATATGATCTTTGAGTTTCTTAATACCAAGAGAATTCTCTGAGTCTAAAAGAGTAGAACATAACATAGCCCTGTAAACAGTAGGTCAGGAAGTAGATTTGTTGGGTGCACAGATTTCCATTGGGCTAAAAAATAAACTTGATGTATCCAAGTTTTCATTGTAGTCTTCTAATGTCTCTCAAGTCACCCAATAGCCCAGAACAGTGAATTAAGACCTTAATAAATTCTACTAAATGAATGGTTCATATTGGCTAAGAGCCTACTTATGGTAAAGTCTGTAATTCTTGTCAAGAATAACCAAGATTGTCAATTTCAGTATTTTATGTATAGTCTTCACAAAGTAATATGAATTGCCAACTAAAACTCATTTTCACCATTCGCTATCCAGTTGATGTCCTGGATTATTAATGTTGCTTAAGTGATAAGGTATAATTTTGTTTCTTGAGTCACTCAGCCCCTGGCAAATACATCAGTGGTGAAATGGTCAAGTGTTAAAGAAGGGGCTTCTGTAAAGTCCTTTATGACTAATTAGAATCAAATCCGAGTTGTAGGAGTAGACAACCTACCTTGAGTGTCCATCAAAACATATAGATGAGTAAGCACTGAAACTATAGTTCAATAAAAGGGTCAAGAATTCCCAAAGTTAACATTAAAAGAAAAAAAATAATAGTGTATATTGTGAAAGAGAGATGAAAGTCTTCTGTGATTATGTACATATTAGTTCCATGTGTTTATTTATATTTCTCAAATACAGAATCCTGTGCTTTCTGTAGTGGTATGTGTATAAGATCATTTTCTGAAAATATTTCAGTGGGGGAAAAGTAAGAAACATTAGACTACCACAATCTCTCATACTAAAAGAAGCTCTTAATGCTAAAAGGACCACTATCTAGAGATTGCTTTTATATGAACACACCGTGACTGCTTCATCTCTGCCATCTTTGTTGTACAAAATGGGTTTCTCACTTCTTCATTTACATTGCAGCACAAGAACTGGTTATACTCCCGTGAACTCAGGTAAACACAACAGGGTTTCTTTTAAAATAAGCCTTTACTGGATATATCAACATGATACTGTATAGTGTAGAGTGAAGTTTGCAGTTAACAAAGTGTGCAACATGGTAGGTCTCAGAGGATGCATGACACAGAATCTCCAACCCCTTGCAGCCCCTTGTCAGAGAAACACACGAAACACAAACCAGAATCAACTCAGCATGATTCGAACAGTAACAGATCATCAAAGTTAACGTTCAGTAAATACTATATTATGAGGGCATACAGTGGTGAGGCCTCATTATGCTATAACTGGTTACAAATCTCACATCCCACAGACGTCTTTACAAACACCCTCATGTATGTGTATGGATGGATTCGTATGTTTCATATTAATTTAAAAATGCCTGTTGCAATGCCTTGGTTTGTGCTCTTCTGGTGGATGTGCAGATAGAAAAGCAAATACTATAACAAAACAACCTGGTTTGCTAAAACAGTATTATACTGTGTACAAAACGTTTTCGCCACAATCAGTGAAAAGCATCCCCATTGCCAACAATTTCTTTAACTCTCCGATGAGCCTGAAAAGGAGTATAAATGCAGCCTCCTATCATCCTTTATTTTAATTTTAAAAAGAAAAGAAGCAAAGTTTGCCAAGACTAAGAATTGGGAGTTGTTGTTTTGTGTGTATATCATTTTCGTATTGGGCACCCTTCTGTTTTGCTTTCCCATTCAGTTATGTGTTAACCTCAAGTTATAAAGCAACATCTAACATCTTTTTTTGATAGGTCAGAGATAAATGCTATGAACAAAGACATCAATGGAAATGAACTGCTGCACTGTCAGAAGCTGCAGGCAAAGCTGCAGCTGAAGTTTGCCGATCCAGGATGGCACCAGCCTCTGCAGAAAACAATGGTGCCTTCTGTTTGGAATGGATGTTCCCCTCACATGAAGAGTTAAGTTTTCTCCAGGGGAGAAGGAAGTTATGGCTGTATGGCATGACTAAGACCATTATGACCTCCACTATTAAGAAACAAAAGTATAATATTAGCTATGCCATTGATATTTTTTAATCAAAGAGATGACATTATAGTTTTTTTTTTTACTCTTGAAATTGTCTAATGTACCAATAAACATCTGGAAAATTACAAATAGCATTACATCTCACGAGGGAGGATTTTTCCACTTAGATCATAAATAAGCAGGGAATACTCTTCTCATGCCTGTCTGTGGTTGTCCCATGTATTGTACTGCCCACCCAAGGCATGTGACAGTGTTTAAGTGAAACCCAGGATCTCTAAGGTCAAGTGCATCTCTGCAAGCAAGGAGGTATTGGTGACCACCTTCTGTTTAACTAACAATAACATCTGTGTGACCGTGCTTTGCTTTTCCTTTCGCAATAACCTCTGTGCAGGTAAAGTTACTGTACAGGCAAGGGCTGGACATTATATAGGAACAGCTCAACTTGGATTCTTCACTAATCACCTCGAAATAAATAATAATGAGGCCAAGAAGAATAAAACCCAGAGGAGATGTAACTGCAGAATACAGTCTCCTGATTAAAGATGGAAGCCAAAATGTTAACCAGTAAGGATTGCTGTTCATCTGTCTTTTTAAAAAGTTAATGTAGTATGATGTGATTTCCACTCTGATGTAGGAGAGTCTCTTGGGCACACTACTATCAATAGGAGTCTGATTTTCATGGTAGATGTGTTTGCCATGTTGCTCATGAGATCAAAAATAAAGATTCTCTTTCCAGAAATACCTTCTACCAGAGTAATTTTGAGAGTACCCTAACATTTCCCATGACTGGTACTCCACAGTGCTACTTAAATTCCCAATAGTGTTGTGGGTGCCATAAAATACTATGAGAACCTCTCCACTCTTGTTCCTTTGGGGACAAAGATAGGGCATTTCTACAGCCCCAAATCCCACTGGGAGATAAACATACAATACAAAAAGACAAGAATAATTATCTTGTTTATAACAAAATAAAAATCCTCAAAAATCAAAGTACCATTGTATTTTTCAGCACAGTTTTACCTACACAATGAGATGCAAGAGGACGGTGAAAAGGAAACTGCCAGCCCCGTGGTCACTGTCCTGATTTTAGATAATGTAACGCTGCACTGATCACCGTTCCAGATGGTCTTATCCCTTCACTGTGTGAACCTACTTTTACAGAAACCAACAGCCCAAACCCTCTAGCTAATAGACTAAAGTGGAAACCCGAGTCATTTTAGAATTAATTAAATTAATTCATAACTATGTTCAGCTCCACTGACTGCACAGTTTCAATGCTTGTGTCTACAACATTTTTGCTGAAGTTATATTTTCTGCTTATTCTGGGGGATGAGGGAGATTAAAACATATAAGTCGGGGTATATTATTAAAGAAAATAAAGCTCTCACTATAAAGAAAAGCTTGCATAGCATTTTATACCTAAACTTTACAAGAAGACACATCACAGTTTTATTTTGCTTAAAGAGAAAGAGAAAGCAAGAAGAGTATGACATTTACTTCATGAGTCTCTAAAGTGATGGATGGTTTAAAGGAGCACAGAATGAAATGCCTAAAAGTGGCTTTGAAAAAAAAAATTCCCCAAGGGTAAACCTCTCTAGACAATGTATGTGGTCTATAGCCCTTCTACACCTAAGTGATGGCAAGAACTAGGGTAAATTATGCATGTTTTCTGAAAATGGACTTGCTTCAAAAATACCTAGCATAAACCATGGCTATCCCTCTCTTCCTCTGCTTTTGGACTTTCTCTGCCATGGTTAGTGAAAACTTTCAATCTCTGACTTCCTCATTTTCACTAGTAGTCTTTTGGCATAAGATTGATTATCACTATAATGACCAAGTTAGAGGAATGTTCACAATCTAAAAGGAACAAATGGAATTTCCATGTTGAACAGGATCGAAGTTAATTCAAAATAAAAACATAGTATTGCTTTTAACAATACGCTTTGTTTTGGCCAGTTTGGGTGTCTTCACAAAATCATTGGCAATGAATGTTATTATGGACTTTAATATGTAGAAATAGACAATGATTATTTTGTGCAACCAAACTTTGCATTCATAATTTTCTTTGAAATATCAGAGGGGAGAAAACAAATGTGGCATATACAACTTAATTACAAAAAAATATGTGCAAGATGATTGGAAGACAAGAATTTGAGAGAGAACATAGGTATTAATTCAAGCTATTTCAACATGATACTAACAAAGTTCAGTTGATGCAGTGTAAGAGAACCACTGATTTTTTTCTAAATGTCATTAGCACTTTTTAAATAAACATATTACTGTAATAGATCCCAAACACTGCTCCTTTGTTGGCATAAATATCATATTGACATAGCCTAAGTGAATATACCCAAATAATTTTCATTATCAAAAATAATTCCATTCAATATAATTCTTCCCATTTTTTTATTAGCCTCTTCTAAAAAATTATTCTAGAATATAACTCTGTTGGATATGATTCTCCTGACATGTGATTTAAATAGTGACAGTTTTAAGGGGAATTTTTCTTGCTAGAACTGGTCATATTGGTCCCTGAAGATGACTAGAATCAGACTCAGGTTTCCAACTCTGTTATCACATAAGGCCAGGGAAGCATGAAGAGTGATTTTGAAGTTCACAGTCAGAAGCGGACCCTGGGGCTTTAAGGACGTTTCAAACCTCTCCGTTTCCTTGATTTGGACAAGTAGGGCCTAACTCATCTCATGGGAGCTGGCTTCTTCAAGGCGTTCTCTCTGTTTCTTGCATTCAGTCAAACTGGAGTAACTAACTCTATTATCATATTACGGATTTTTCAAAATGTGTTTCTTCCAGGCCAGGAGGTATAGAAAACAGAAATAACTAGGCCATTCTCTACTCAAACTATCCCTCTTATCCTGATGAGCCCATCTCAAACTATCCTTTTGTATGACTATCAGCTCTAGAAAAGGAATTTATTCTGACAGCCTCAACAGCAAAGTGGTTAATATGCATCTTAAGGATGAATCACTCATTCTTCTGCCTTGGCGTTGGGTTCTCGTTGTACAACCCCGTACAGTACTTCAGCAACATTTATTTTTTTTTTAATTTTAAAAAGCAAAGAGTTACAAAACTGTTTGTAATTAACTTGAAATAGAAAAGATAGCACTTTTTTTTAAATCCCATTATATAGTACACCGTATAAATTACAGAGTATTCAAATGCACAAATGCATCTGGTTAACATTTATCAAATGTAATTTGCGTGTCTTTATGTGCACACACATGTGTGTTCTTGAGAGTCAGGTTGTCCATCTTTCTGGTGCTGGACCTCTAGGCTGTTACGTATGGCAATGCTCCAGATCTGGCACACTGCTGTTGCAGTATCTCATGTTGTTGGGGATGTGGCAGTCTGTGTAATTAATGCCCCCGTTTGGGGTATAAATGGGCTGCAGTCTGAAATCTCCTTTAAGGAGCTGATCGTTATTTAAGGAGACAATCTGAAAGCTGGTTTCTGTCATCTCCAGGATGGAGTTGTCTTTTTTGGTACCCGCCTCACAATAGTCGTCTTTCCGTCGGCCCCGGTTGTACTTCCACTTCTGGGAAGTGTAGCGTCCCTTTTTGTGCATGTGCCAGCAAAAGACACTAAGCAAGACCACGAGCACAAAAATCACTGCACCCCCAATCAAGCCCGCGAGCAGAAAAGGGGAGCCCATGCTGTGGGAGGTTGTCTGCTCGTGGCTAGAAGCAGTGTTGCTGCCATTGTTCAAATAAGAGGCGTGGGTAGTGGCCTCGGAACAGATGGTATCTTCCACGGTGCGGTAGTTGAACGCATCCAGTGGCACCAAGCAAATGCGGTAGGTGGATCTGGGCTCTAAATTAACCAAACTCAGGTGTTGCTTCTCTCCACTGACAATTCGCTCCTGAACAATGCCCCCTACAAGACTGTGGCCCATTTTCACCCATGTCAGTTTGTATGCCATCACAGTAAAGAGAGACAGCCAGCTGACTTGAATCGAAGTGTCGTTAACAAAGTGGATGGAAAGTTGGATCCTTTCAGAAATAGGTGGAGTCACTTTTTCTCTGCCATCCCAGTCAGGGATGGTGGGAAGTTTCGATGGGCTAGGAGCTGGAGGCACAGAGCCTCTGCTGGGGCTTGGAACAGAGAGAGTAGGAGATTGAGTTGGAGAAACTGTAGTTGGAGCTGGGGTGAAGACAGGTAGGCCAGGAGTTGTGGTGGGACAAGACAAAAGATTCATATTCAACTCCCTGACAGCCATCCCCCTGACTTGCTCGGGACCTTGGCACATGAAACCACGCACGTTGAGAGAAGAGGGAATATACTTGAGCCATTCTGTGACCCATTTAATACTGCAGTCACAAAACCAAGGATTATTCCGAGCAGTGAGTTGCTTGAGGTTGGAGAGATGATCGAAGACCCCTTGAGTTAACATTCGTAGTTGGTTGTTGGATATATCTAGCCGTTCCAGCTTACGGAGGTTTGAAAAGGCTGTCAATGGGATATGGTTTATCTGGTTGTCCTGCAAGTAGAGCCTGATCAGATGCGTACCTGGGAGGTCAGGAGGTGGGTGGGAGAGCGAGTTACGGACTATGGAAAATTCCTTGAGCTTGGTGAGATGGCTGAAGGTGCCCTCAGCAATGCCCTTGTTCGTTAGGAGATTCCCATCCACAATCAGACGCTCCAAGCTTGTGAGGTTCTGAAACGCCATGTCTGATATGACTGCAATTCGGTTTTCATCCACTCTCAGCTCCTGCAAGTCGACAGGAAGCCCAACAGGCACGCTGCTCAGGTGATTCTTTGATAAAAACAACAGCTTGAGGCTGATCGCCTCCCGGAAAGCTCCGTCCTCCACTCCCACCGTAGATATGGAGTTGTCATCCAGATGTAGTTCTTCCAGCTTCAGGAGCTGAGCAAGAGCAGCCCGTGAGATGGTCTGGATGTTGTTCTCCTGCAGATGGAGGACTCTGACATTCTTGGGAAGGTTCATGGGGAATTCATCCAGTTGGTTGCCGTAAAGGTAGACCGTATGCACGGACTGCACGCTGTGCAGCTCTGCAGGAAATCCAGCATTATTAATTTGGTTGTTGTGGAGGTAGAGCACGGTTACGCCCTCCGGGATTCCAAGAGGCACTGAGGTCAAGCTTCTCTCATTACAGTAGACAAAGTTCCTGTCACAGCGGCACACACTAGGGCAAGCCAGGAGTTCTGATACTTGCGAGCAGAGCCCCAGGGAAATGATGAGCCAAATTTTTAGGGAAAAAGCCCTGTGGCCGGGCCACGTTGTAGTCTGCAGGCCCATTTCTGAAGGACAGAAATAAAATACAATGTGATGGGGGGAAGGGGGATTTAAAAACAAAAGCAACGACAAACAATAGCAAACAAACAAACAAACAAACAAACAAAAAAAACAACCAGAAAGCAAAAGCAAAATGTCTGGATCAGGTTTTGTCAAAGCCTAGAACTTCTGTTAAAGAAAGTGACGTGAGGGCAGATGGTAAAACAATCTTTCTGACGTCTTTAGTCTGATCTGCCTATGTTGTCCTTGTGCAGTGGTCCTCCATGTGCAAAACAACTCAACAGGAATAATTTTCCACACAAGCAAAGCTTGATGCCAAGTGATAAGTACTGTCAAGAGAAGTCCAGCCAGGCAGGAAAATCTTGCTTCTTCTATAGTAAGTCAGGCCAGTGTAGAACAGCCTAGGAATTTCTTGGTCAAGCAGAGTCTGTAATCTGTTGTAGAAAAAAAAAAAGACATAGAGTCAGTTAAATGTAGTAAGAAGTATTGGAATAACAAGGTTGTGGAGTAGGAAAGCTGTAACTGGGGCTAAGGACTGGAAGGCAGGTTGGCATCAGGAAATCACGTAAGAAATAAGTGATCATACTATGTGAAATCTTCAAAAGGAGACGGGACTATTACAGCTTATTGGCAAACATCTTAGGCAAATTTCACACCTCAGTTACTATTGTCTCTTAATTATCTGCATATTCTGATAGGCAAGTACAACTAACACACTGTCAGATTCATGGTGTCTGTTAATGAAGATTAGTTGAAAGCTCTATAATTTTAAGATGGAGGTGGGGAAATGTAAGAGAAATGACATGAAGTCCTACAGAATTGTGAAAATGCAAAATGGGAACTAAGCCATTTGAAAGTGCATCTTTATTAAGAAATTCTCCAGGATGGATTTTCTAAACATAGTTACCATGTTAGTGTTTTACAAATGGTAAGAAAACTGAAAATCTGTAAGTTTCTATCTCCTGAAAAATTTATTTTCAAATTATGGTATAAAATCTTGTTCATCCTTAATGGGGAATTCTAGAGAATGCCCTATAAAGGACAGAGGAAAGGTAATAAGAGAATAAGGGTATGCAGAGACAAATACTTACTTTTTTGCTGTGAACATACACACACACACACACACACACACACACACACACACACACACACCAAAAGTGGAATAATTATCTCTCTTGGTGTTAGTTAACATCATAACTACAACCAGCATCATTAAAAATACCACACATATTTTTTTCTCTGATTCCAGGATGAAACATAATTCAAGTATGAAGGCAAAGAAATCTCTTTTCTGCCTCTGTCCCACTTTTTCTTCTTGTAGAAAGGCTTAAACTTGTTACCCAGGAGATTGAGCAAACAGCAGTACAAGGATACATTTCCCCTTGTCCCCTCCCTCAGGACCTCTAGGTATCAATGAGGTAGAACACTGTGATTATCCTAAGTGTTGCAAACTTGGAAACTGAGAATAAAAGTGTTTCAATGCTACCACCTTCCAGTGTGAGAGATTTTATTATTTTATTTTATTTTATTTTATTTTGCCTTTACAGAATGACTTTTAGCAAATATTGAAAGGACAGAAACTGCAATTAAGGCAGTCAAAAGCAATCCAAAGATACTACTCATGCCTTCTTTGATCCACAGTGTGCTCTGTCTGTTTTTAGATAGAGAGGAAAGGAGTTAATTGAAAGGTGCCAGATTTGATTTCCCTAAAAAATAAGCTAACATGACAGGACATGGCTGGCTGCAAGTCCCTCAATTCTCACCAACAGAGAGATTGGAACAACTTGTATCCACAGCAGAGGTTCTGTCTGAAACTCTTTCCTCATCTATCTTTAGACTCTGAATTTGCAATTTGGAAATAAAAGGGAGTATTGTATATGTTGTGTAGCTGCCAAAGACAGCATATACTTGTTCTGTAATTTAAAGGAAAAAATATTAAAAGAGCCTTGAAATACAAAATGATTAGAACATTATCATACGTTATTAGTTATTAAACCTTAGAACTTCTTGGAAACTTTGAAGCAAGGAGGGTGGTTGGAGAACTGGTATGGTCTCTTTTTTTATATAATGCCAAATCTTAATTAAAGAGCAAGTGATTAAGGTTGTAGAGATGGCTAGTTTGGTAAAGCCTTTGCTGAATTTGGATCCCCAGAACCCTATGTAAAGAGCTGGCGCATCATTACACAGCTCTAATCCCAACATGGCAGCAGTAGAGATTTGGAGGATCGTGGGGCTTGCTGGCCTGTCACTGTCAATGAATCACCGAATTTCAAGTTCAGTGAGACTCCCTGTCTTAAGAGATAAGGAGAGTATTTGAAGAAGACCCAGGATGTCAACTTTTGGTGTCTATGTACATACTTAGGTTTAGCACATGCAAAAGAATATGCACTCACGGACAAACACACAAATGTGCACATAAACAAATAAGTACATATACATGAAAATTCAGCAATTATAACCAGTTACTAGTGTGCATTGGATCAATGAACGTGGGCCACTTATTCTAGAAGAAATTTCTTTATGCTTATAGATTATACTAATAAAGTACAGGAAAAGAATGAATATATATTATATTATATGTATAGAATATATATACAATGTGAATATACATACACACACAGCCTCGGTGCCATACTTAGCTTAACTTGCAAACAGTCTTAGTGATTCCTTAACACCTTTTACTCTTGTGTGGTGGCTATCTCAGCAGCATGAGCCTGATGTGGGTTGTTGGTAGCAACACGGAATCTCACGGAATGAAATGTGCATGCAAGCAAAAGCCTCGGGGAAGTGCACTGACATTTGAGAAACAGTCCCCTAAACAACAGTACCTTAATTAATCATTCACATTTTAATTTATTAAACATAAGAAAAATGTAAAAGCATGCCCCACGTCTCTCTTAGGAGAAAAGCAGAAAACATACCAAACACCTCTATCTATGGGAAATAACATCAGGTCCTATTTTACTTGTAAATGGTATCTTACTTATGGGGATGTCCAGTGTGTACATTACCACTTGTATTCAACAGAAAATCTTTACCTCAGTGACTAGTACAAATGTCCAGTAGGAATTTACAGGCTTATCTGTGATCAGAGGAGCCCACTTTTATAAATGAAAAACATTAATTTCTATATAAATTTAGAAAATATTTTATCTGAGTTATTGTTTGCATGTCTGTAGGGTGTGTGTACAAATATGTATATTTGCATGCATGTTCAAAACATGTCTGTAGATTTATGTGACATATACATATTCATGTACAGACCCAATTTTAAAGTCACTTGAGTCCAGAGCTTCCTATTTGGCTGGGCTAGCTCACCAGCTTTCTTGGAGAATATCCTGACTCAGCCTCCAGTACACTGCAATTACAGGTGGGTGGTCAAGGTCATCTGATATTTATAGGGGTGCTGTAGATTCACAACCAAGCTATCACACTTAGGTTGCAAGCTTACATACTAAGCTATATTTCCAGCACAAATGTTAAGTTTTGTTCAATTATCCAAGTAATACTTATCAACCAGAATGAGAACCAAGCTGTGTGTTATGATAAAATGTTTCTTATATCATAAGGAAGTGGGACTTTGGCTGGACCTCACAGCCAGAGTTAATAATCTACCTTCAGGTCATTTAAGACTTGAGACTGTTGTCCTACTGTGTATTCAGCCTGTTTGCTTAACCTGCCTTTAAAAGAACAACAATCAGCCTTACTGGTCTTGAATTGCCCATATGATCAGCTTTTACAATCTAAGCTAATGCCTAACTTTAATCTGAAGTCATGTGTTCTTCAATGCTGTTAACCCAGAACAGTGCATATATATCATTTGCTGAAAGTAACAAATACAGAGTTTGAAAGCAATCTCCTAAAATGAATATCTACCATAAATGTTGAATGCCATATTTATGGTTAGTGGTTGACGAACAATGATATTTAGAGTACTGTTGTTGTCTGGGTCAATTGAGATCAGTTGGAGTCAATGACTGCATCTCTCAAAACTTACAGATTTTTTTTAAAATCATCTCATTCCTTCCACATTTGATGCTTTCTGTGCTGTTTGATAAAGACAGAGCAAAGTTCTTTATTTGGAACACACACAAACACACAGATACACAGTCATGTAATACACACATACACACACAGAGAGAGAGAGAGACACAAATACAGACACAGGGACAGCCTTCAGGCAGGCACGGATTCAGACTCATACAATAAGCAGACAGACAGACCGAAGACAAAGGCAGGGAGCATGAAGGAGAAAATTCAAATATGGATTCAGTGTTGGATAAATAACTCCAAGGGGAAGTAATTTATTTACTTCCTTAAAGCAACACCTATGCACTGATGCTGACCAGTTAATTATTAACATGCTGAATTCACACATAAAGTGGCATGGGATTTTTGACCTAGTAGGGTTTAAAAGTTTAGTAGAGAAAGGAATTCATAAGCAGGGAATTAGCAAAATATGCCAAGGACTGTGAGGTTAAAAAACTCAGAAATTTGGCACTGTTCGATGGTTTCTAACCTAATCCAGGGCATACTAGAAAAAAAAACAAATAACAAAAACTGAACAAACAAATAACAAAAACTGAACAAACAAAGCCATGTTAGTGGTAGGACTGGATCTGAAGGACAGAAGGCTCAAAGGAAGAATCCATCTAGGAAATCTGTGTTATGAAGACATACTGCCTGAAGCTTGAATCAAGACATAAACCCCAGCTCAACCCAGAGGACTAAAACGTCTACTGCAGAACACTTTCTCTAACTCTTTATCGTCCTTTTAGACTATAATAAACATTTCAAAAATCATTCTACAGTCAGTCCATTTACAAGTGTTTAAAAGTCAGTGATAAAAATGTTTTATAGAATGAATTCAAAATATAGAGAGCAAACATTTTTTCCTTACTCAGATGAATACTTTGTGGAATATAACCCTCCCCCAGCCCAGGAACGCAGATCACAGAGAATGGCTTTACAGAATTTTTTGGGTACAAACAGAAAGTTGCACTCAGTGTAGAAGCACAGCCTCAAAAGGCAGGTGTATAAATACTGTTTGGAGACAATGAAAACATGGCCCCACCAATATCATAAAGATTATAACGACAACAGCAGTTATTCCAGGCTACTGCAAGTTAATTTAACTCTTTTCGCAGGAACTAAGACTCAAAGCATATAAATCATGCAAAAGCTTTCTACGCATTTCTGCCGGAGAGCTGCCTGAGAAGTGGGCCTTTTTTTAATTAATTCCAGAAGGCTGGACTCCAGAAGCACTCAATAAACTCAGACTATAAAAATCATAGAAGAGAAAATAAGAATTGTCAATAAGCACTGCCAATCGCACCAAATAATGATACCAGGACAAACCTTATAAAATCTTAATGGTTCCACAGCTAGTCTTACTGGCTGGACTGTCACAGAACAGCACTGAGTATGATGTGATACAAATGAAATGGTAGGTCTAGGGATGTAGTTTAGTTGGTGAGTGCTTGCATAGCATGTACCATGTACAAAGACCTGGGTTCAATACCATCACCACATTAACTGGCAAGCCGGTGCACACCTATAGTTCTAATAACTAGACCAGAAGTTCAAGGTTTTCCCTGGACACACAGTGAGTTCAAGGCCAACCTAGGATGCATGAAATATTTGTGTGTGTGTGGAGGGGGTGTTGATCTGAATATTGGCTCACTAAGAAAAGCTTCCCAAGGTTGTGGTCCACTCCGAGAGTTTCTGGAGTGCAACTATTTGAACTTAAAACCAGACCCTTGCAGGTGTAACCAGACTATAAATGACTTCCTTGCGATATGAAATCATCAAAGGACTTTAGAGATCTTGTGCACAGCTCTTCATTCCTAAGCATAAGCTATAAATACTGTGATATAACAATGGAGATATCTTGTTACCTGACCAAGATGTGGGATTAGAAAGGGAATTTGGTAGGATAGAACAATAGCCTCCCCCACATCTTGACATTACTTTTTCTTCTCCTGAAATACATCATCAGGTGAATATTCTTTTTTTTTTTTTTTTCTGAAGCCGAAAGAAAAAAAAAAAATGAAAGGATATCAGGGAGAAGAGAAAGATGAAGGGGTAAAGGAGATAGTTTAAGCAGTGGGCAATTTTCTGGCTCCAGTAAGTCTAGAGCTAAAAACATTAAAAGTAAAAATAAAACCTACTCTAGCCAAGCATAGACTGTATGGGATTTAAAAGGTTTTTCTCACGTGGTTTCCAATTAGCTCGAATGGCAGAAATAAACTTCAAACAAACAGCCACCATTACAGAGTCAGATACATAAAATCTGAATATACATCCACCACTGCTATCTGCCTGGCTCATTTCACTGGAAGTTTCAAGTGATTTCCTTGTGATTCCTGTAATGCTGGGCTGCCTGACACTGACCACTTTCCACATTAACTACCATGAAAGTTAGTTTGAGCCAGTGGTTAGAATGACCAGGTGTCTTGATGGATGTCCGGAAAACCATCACTGACAGAGCTGTTGATTAGTAGTCATGTAAAGCCAATTTCAAATGGAGAAAGATTAAGAAAGAATGAACAAATAGAAACACAAAAGTGCATGGTTCATCAAGGATGACCTTACAGTAGAAATATTTTAGTCTATTATTTTAACGTGGTTAGGCATGTACATTGCATAGATTTTTCCTAGGTGACTAATACTCAACAACTTTAGAGAGTATCGACCCAGATACTGCCTTCAAGAATTCCTTCCATGGCATCTAAACATTATGTCATTCTCTCTTCTGCAACAGCCAGGAAGGAGTTGGCTTGGCACTTTGAAAGATAAGTGAGTTTGGAGTCAATCCAAAATGGTTCTGATCTCAAGTCATCCAGTCACTCAGAGCAGACTGATGATGCCACATTTCCCTATGGATAGACTCTTCATTATTCTGTAGAGGTAACTATCAGCTATGGTTATGGAAAGTTGGGAAGATTCAATGTCAAAAGGATAACCTGGGAACAGCATCAATTAGTCAAAATGCCCACTGGTTTAAGGGAGGGAGAGTGAACTTGTTAGCAAGGGGTGGGCTTAGAGGACATATAAACTCAGACAGCATTTCTATCTCCTCCATGTGTGAACTCGAGCAGTTGGCTTCACCTCTGTGACCCAAATAATCCCAGTAAAGTTGTAGGAAAGAGTGATACCATCTCTTATCATCAGCACACAGAAAACAATGTGCAGTAGGTTGGTCTCTCCTGCTACTAGTTTAGACAACAATACTTCCTGTGCCTGGCAGCATCTGTTTTCTATTTGACAGAGGTACTTCTCTCAAACCTGGACAATTTCACTTTCCATCTTTCATTCACTGATTATAGATGTTCTTTTTGTTGTTTGTTATTGACATATGTATTCCCAGCACCAGTACTACAAATATATGGACCCATATAAAGGATCAGTGAATAGGAGACATGGCTAGGATCTGAGTCCACGTATGAGCTGCAGGGCCTTGTTTGTCCATGCAGGCTCTACGCAAGTTGATCAGATTTTCATATTGAGGGAGCCTGGCTAAATAAGCCTAACCAACTCCATGACAGGCTTCATTTTCTGGCTAGATAGAAAGTTCTAAGAATTACAGGAAAACACACCACACACACACACACACACACACACACACACACACACACACATGCACGCAGGAAAAGGGTAACCAATCAGAAACAGCTAAGTCATCTGGCCTGGGGAAGACAAAGTTGCTTAACTACTGGTTTGAAAAGCACCTAAGTCCTGACCAGAGTCACACAGCCACCATAGGCACCAGACAATCCCAACGAGATTACCTAGTCACAGTCAGAAGTTCCCTTTCTGGCTTTAACAGGCGCCTTCTAGCTCCCCTCAAGCTGGGGTTGCTGCCATGTTGTAAAGGTGGTAAGCCCAGCATGCTGGCCTTCTGCAGAATAAATGACCTTTGTTGCTTGCATGCTCCTTAAGTCTGGGTTCCTTCATTCAGTATATTCTAGACCTTAACATCTTTGACTATTTTCCCAGAACCTACACCTGCATGTGGCAAGGATTTAAGAACTGTTTATAAAATAGATGAATGAATCAAAGAATGACCTTCAGATACTGTTCCATTCAAATTGTCAATCTGCAAACATCTTCAACATCTTCAATCTGAATTTCCATAAGGAATCACAAAGATACAAGGCCTCTATGAAGACAGCCTGTAGGTATGCAGAAATAGTCACTTGGTTATTAATTTCAGCACAAAATACAGAAAAAAAAAACAAGTGCTCAAATTTAGAATTTCTACCATTTGCAATCTACACTGGAAGATGAATTGTGATATTTCTGCTCTATTTTTTTTTGTAATATGGGGTAAATGTAAATGTCAAATATGTAGATTTAACAGTTAACTACAATCTGTTTACCAACTGGGTGAACAATTGTAGGCCATTCATAAATGAAAGTTCTTACAAAAAAAAAAAAGAGTTTTAAGCTATACAGAAATACTGAATGATATAGAAATAGATGAATAGTCCCTGAACATTAAGAAAGTAGATGATCAGAGAAAAAGGAATAGGAATGCAACCAGAAAAAAAAAATTGCAAATTCCTGCAGCATTGTGTTCGATTTATAAAATAACACTAAATTCTTTGGTCTTATTAACCTAGAAATAGTGTCAGTGTGAAGCATTACTGAAAACTAGGTTTCAAAAGATGCACATCAGTGTATTAATGCTTCAGTTCTATGAAGACGGTGAGCTAAAATCAGAAAATTCCTTTGTGGTGAACTATAAAACATATGTATTTCTGCTCACATAATGTCATTATCTTCTAAATACTTACAGAAATTCACTGAATTTCTAAATATTTATAGAAACTCATTGTTCAAGTGAGCTTTAATTGCCTAGCATTTTATCATTCTACATATTCAGTATCAATAAAAAATAGGCCAGTATCTTTGAGAGCTATAAAAAAAAAGGGAAAAAAGAAAATACTGAATCCAAAAATATAAACATGGCCTACTTCTCCACCAAAATATTTCACCACACATAATATACATATCAGAACAGAAAATCGTTTGTGTCCTTCAGAAGGAGAATGAAGACTTCAGTGGGCAATACAAATTATACACATGAAAAGCAATCACTTAACGTATGTTTCCAGGTGAGTTATCTTGTTTTGAATTGAAAGAATGAGAAATTCATCACATAAGTTCATTTTGATACTAGTCATGGCTCTGAGTGTAAATGGTGTAGGAGTCCTTTCTGAATGAGTAGTTTTTACAATGCATGTTCTCATCCTTAGACACCTGTCATGTTGAGCTGTCAAGGCTACATTCTGGGGACTATTTCTGGATTTGGAAAATGAGAAAGAGAAGAAATACTAATACTTTTTAAATCCTTGACCCTCTCCCATTCTTTTAAGGATGTCCTATTCTCCAGAACATGAGAGGATGTGGGTTAAGATCATTCATTCCTAAAGCTCAAAATAAAACCCCAGAGAAGTGTGACCAGCGTCATATCCATGGAGGCTACGCAACACACAGAAGAAATGACTCAATTGAAAATATATTTTAAAAACTCGTAACAGATTACAGAAATCCCCATACATATACAGAGTGAGAAAGAGGAAGAGAGGCAAGCAGACAGATACAGGGATTCGTTTGAGAAGTCACGTAGACATCTAATCATATAAGCAGATCCTTGTGTAGGTTGTACACAATCAGATCACTGCTCTTGTACTTTATTCCAAATGCTAAAGAATTATTCCCTCTGCGTTCGAATGTATATATTGCCAATTGGCTTCAGTTATTTAATTTTAGAAGAGAGAAAGGAAGGAAATGAGGAGAAAAGGAGGGGAAGAGAGGAGAGGAAAGGACAGGAGAGGGGAGGGGAGGGGAAAACAGGAGAGGAAAGGAATTGGAGAGGAGGAAAAGAGGCAAGAGGAGAGGAGACCATACACAACCCCTCCCCGTAAATAAAGAAAGCTTTTCTGCTTAAAACTCGGGTGTATTTTGATTTGGTAAATGTCTCCCAGGCATAAAATTACCATAAGAAAGGTAATATCAGTGATAGGTACTCAAATTACACACAAACACATACACCCACATGCACGTGCACACACACAGAGACAGACAGACAGACAGACAGAGAAAAACAAAGAAGTAGATAGACAGACACATATACATAATTCATACAAAAAGATAGTTAAGATTCATTTTTAATCTTTGTTCTGTTTTAACCAGTTAATGCTTGGGCAGAACAACAGCAGTCTTCTATGTTAAATGTAAATGAAGTGAGAAAACAGTGGGAAGTGAGCAGTAATAAAGTAGACCTGAAACAGATAGTTTTGAGGAGATCGTTACACGTGTGCATGAGTAGACTGGGCTCCTCATGCTTTTAGCTTGGCTGAAAAGGGGTCCCTGGCTCTGACAAGAATTGGAAGTAGTCCACAAAATAAAGTAGGTTAACTTGGAAACATGACTTCGCCATTGTGCACCCCTTATTGCTTACGTAAAGTACAGGAATTATCAATCGTTCCCAAACACCTGCAATTCAGAAAACAAATGTTCAGCATGTTGGTCCTGTTTACCATTAGCTGTGAACAGCGACAGCAGTTGAAGCTCCAACACTAGGTTCCTCAGGTGAAGGAACTGCTTCTGCGGATCGATTCAATTTTACTCCCTTTCACCCACCTATAGGGAGTGTTTTGATAGAGAGCTATGGAAAAATGAGTTGATATGTGGCCACCACCGGTCGTATTTCAGAAAAAGGGACTCCTCCAAGAACTTGTAGATAACCGCATCCAACGGCAGATCATTACTCAAAGGAAGATGACAAAGCACAAGTCAAGGAAAAAGATACACGTCAGGAGAAGCATCTGTGAGCAGATGACCCAGTATTGTCATTTCTCAGTGGACTTCCTCCACTTCCTTAAGCACTGCTCACGTCAGCTCTCAGTATTTACATTTTTGTAGTTAAAATGCAGTCAGTTTAGACTATGACCTTGGATGATCTTCAGGTGCCTTTCACATTTTTCTTTGAGACAGGAAGTCTCATTGTGCTGGAACTTTGCCAAGTAGGCTAGGCTAGTTGGCCAGTGAATGCCTCCAAGGTCCATCTTGCCATCATAGGGATTATAGGAACATGGCAACATGTGAGATTTTTTTATATAGATTTTGATGACCCAAACTACACACCCGTTAGGCCAGTGCCTTCCTGCATGAATCAAGTCCCTTACCCTAAATCTCTGTTTAAAGCTGGTGTTTCTTACCCACTCATCCATTGTTTAGTGGCTTCTGCATGGGCAAGAGAGATGAATTCCCTACAAGTCAGCACAGTCATATGGCTACAGAGAAAAAAAAAAGTAAAATAAAAAAGCAACTAAGGAGACTTGAAATGGTATAATTTTCAGCAATGTCATAAAAATAAAATGTGATACAGAATAAACAAAAATATGCACAGGAGTGAATTAGCATAGAGCAGACATAAAAAGCAGACATGAAGAATTGAGATGTGAGAACAGCTGTTAAACATGAGGATTAAGGATGAGGAAGGGCAGTTATCGGAGAATGGAGTGAGTACATAGTCCAGTCCCAAGCTGGATACAATGCTAATAGGGTAAAACACTCTGACTACCTTAAGAAACTAAGAACTTTAGCTTCTAATGAAAAAAGAAGTCAGTCAGTGGTTCCGTGAGGTTAGGATGTACAAACTGTGTGGCCTTGGTGAGCCTTGAAATAATATTCTTGGAGTGGGGGAAGGCTCCATCTGAATGCAATTGAGCAAGAAGTTGATATCAAGACAACATAAGATTTGGACACTGTGTGGATGAGTACAGTGAAGCACCAAAAGAAAGTCATAAAGACCCTAAATAATCTTTTAGCCAATGTAGCTCATGCTTTAGATGTACAAAAAGGAATTAATGCTCAACTAAAAGGAGGCTTGATGGTGTTCAATCAGAGGATTGACCTCGTGCAGGAGCAAATTGATACCCTATGACAAATCGCTCAACTCGGCTGTCAATGGAAGTATGCTAGACTTTGTGTCACTACCATACAACATGAGAATTTTTCCTGTGCTGCAAATCTGTCTAAACAATTGTCTAGCTATATTTTTAGGTAATTGGACTGGAGAATTCGATACTATGATGGAGCAGCTGAGGGTGGCCATTGTTACAGTAAATTCTACCAGAGTGGACGCAGGACTAGCCACAGGATTATCATCATGGATTGCTGCATCCATGAATCATCTGAAGGAATGGGCGGGCATGGGAGCGTTAGCAGGCCTTCTGGTGTTGGTCTCCTTGTTTGCCTGTGGTATATATGCAAGATTAGAGTCTCACAACAGGGTGATGCAGCCATGATCATTCAGGCCTTTACAGCCATTGAAGCAGGACAGTCTCCCCAAGCATGGTTGGCTACCATAAAAAGCTAAAATGATATGCTCAGGATGCGAGGCTAAGCACTGCACTCAGGGTCAGCCGCTTTCAACCCAGAGAAGAGCATGTCTGATTGCATGCGGGTTGATGCCCCAGGTCCTGCCTCTGAGAAAAAGGTATCAGATGGGTCTGATGCTCTTTGGGTGGATGACACCTAAATGAACATCGGTACAAAGTCCCAATTTATTTCTAATATCAGAGATCAGACCTCTACTCTTGCCTGATGCATCTAAAACAAAAAGGGGGAACTGTAGAGAGCTGAGTAATGCTATGCCTTAAAGATGGAGCTGGTTTCCGCCTTCCACCTTCCCGATGGTGAGTGCTCTCTGTCACAAACAACTCCATATTTGGCTAAGGCTGAGGATCTGGCTTGCTTCTGTGTATGTGGACCTATCTGCATTGCCCATGTGGCACGCTGGGGTTCGCTACCCAGAGGCTATTTAAGCTGTGGGCTGGCTTTCCCCAGGGTCAGAAGATTGTTCAAGGTTCCTGAATAAACTGCATTGAGAAGAAAAAAAAAAAAAAAAGGAAGTCATAAAGAGCTAGATGGGGAAATGTTTTCAAGAAAATAGAAGCTGAAGAAGAAAAGGATCTCCCAACCATGTCAGAATTATTTCAATGGCTACTTCTGTGTCTCCCAAACCCTTCATGCATTTTTCCAGCCATCTCAAATTCCCTTCAGAAATAGATGAAGCATAATAAATAAAGATACAGATGAATAGACAGATATAGACAGAAACAAACAAACAAACAAGAAAAATACAGCTTTGAGAGAATAAGGACTTTGACTACAAAGTAATATACTGGTGCTGGGTGAAGGAAGTCAAGTAATTAATTAATTAGAAGTGTCTTCCTCCTTCTCTTACAAGCCTGGAAGTCTCCCTTCCACCTTAGTATAGTGTCCCTTCCACAGAGAAAGGCACAGACCACCTGCTGTTCTCTAACAAGTAAATTGCTCACTATCTATAGATTATTTGATGTGGTGAAGAAAATCTTTAGCCACCTTTTTTTCTGCTTAGCCTCTATGCACAGGCTGGAAAACAACCATGGACCATTTGAAAATTAGCTTTAGTGATCCCTGTAATTAGTCCAGAGTTTGCCAGGTTTCTTGAAGGCTACAGGGGTGAGAGGCTGTGCTGCCTCTCCTGAGCAGAACACCAGGAGTCAGCATGGGTCTCTTTCAATTGGGGCTCGAGCCCACCCATGCTACACCTCTTCTTGGAATCTTATGGGCTTCTAGAGCCCAGTCTCCTCATTAGTGATGAGTTGATTTTGGAGCCATGCTGGGGATACAGGGACTACCATGGCTGCAGAAATAACAAAGAGAGGAGAGGAGTTGGTTTTGGTGGTGTACGTCTATAATCTCAGCAGAGGAGGAGGCAAAGACACGTGGATCTCAGCAAGTTCGAGGCCAGCCTAGTCTACAAAGCGAGTCCAGGGACAGCCATAGCTACACAGAGAAACCCTGTCTCAAAAAAACAAAAAACAAAAACTATACCCAAAAATAAATAAAAAAACAAGGCAAAAGGGTCAGGGCACAATATTATTATCATTAATTTTTAATGAATCAGCTGTTTATTAACTACCAATGGCTAGAATAAGTTTTCTGGTGTTTGCCAAGTGTTCATTTTTTTTTCCTCCATACTTTCTTGACTGTTTTTCAGAAAACTAAAAGTATAGAAGTAATCTCAAAGCTAGTAACAGTTGCAGAAAATGTTCAAAGTGACCAGATTACCACCGCTAGAAAAATGGTACCCCAGTTTTCAGAGCCTGGGTAGCATAAAGTGTCATACGTTGCTATATCACCTTAGGCCTATATTGCCTTACCTAGACAACATCCTAGGTATACAGATTCCGTACTATTCTGTGCTAAACCTTTTTGAGTTGGGATGGATGAGGTTATGATGTTTCGAGGCTTGTTCATACAGCAGGAAGAAGGTGGCCAGCTGGGGACAGGAACGTGTGCACAGAGAGTTGGAAGAAGAAAAACCCAGTCCTCAACACTGCCAGCTTTCTAGGCAAAACATGCTGGACTTTGAGGATTCTAATGTGTAACCTGCCTGGCCTTCCAGGATGTTCTGAGACTTAAGTCAGCCAATGTACAAAACCACACACACACACACACACACACACACACACACATTTTAAAACTGGTTATTAAGGTTTATAGCTTTTTAATAATTTCATCCACAGCATGCATTTCTATGTATCTTTTGCCAGGGCTTCTCAAATACCTCAGATATTCTTTCTGATGGTAGGAGCTCTTCATAAGATATGATGACCCTTTACCTCCTTACATAAAGAGAAATTGTGCACAGTTTTTGAATAAATAGAAGCATCACTGAAGAAATTTGCTTCGTAAACATATTGGCGGGGTGAGCAAAGCACAAAAACATTAAAAGACGTCATACTAGTTAGATGCTAGAATTTCTAACTCCTAATGCATACTGAAATTAAATAAAATTCCATTATCCATTCATGCATACAAATTCATTTGTTAAAATCTTAACCTCTAATATTTTAAAATGAGGTTATATTTAGAGACAGAAGCGAATATCTCTGGTATATTTAGTTAAAAAAATTAGGAGAACATACTTAGAGTCATAGTGAAGACAGACCACTTCAAGGCACACAGGTAAGAAAGTACAGCTTTATGCAATCCAAGGAGAGGGACCTCAGAAGAATACAATCCTGTCCATATCTCTATTCTGAAATTTCACCCATCAGAAGGAGAAAAAATACACTATCACTTCACCTACTGGGTGGCGCTTTGTAGTGGCAGGGTAGCTAATGCAGAGATGCACTTAACTTCATAATACAGCAACATGTACATAAACAAATGGCATATAAGAAAGTGCAGCTCATCTTTGCCGGGGATGACTAAGAAACAGCCAGGGCCATAGCTCAGTGGCAGAGTTCTAACATGCAAAAGGCCATGGATACATTCTTCCTCCTGTGTGCTATGAGGAGAAAGAAAAAACTCACTTGCATCCAATTCATACGGTAGATCTGCAAAACATACATATGTTCGACCTGAGGACAGGTTATTCTACTTGATGCCCATTTTGTATCTGCTTTTGGTTGCTAGGCACCCCTCCCCCCGCCCCCAAAGTATTTCTTATCACAGGAGCTGAAAACCGTCATTTCCCAGGTGCTGTGTTCTTAGCAGTTCTAAGAATCCGCTGTCCAGGACAGTGAGTTATGGCTTCGTATCCTCAATGACAACCCATTAACAAAAATGAAAACTGCTGCTAAGTGTTCATTAAGATAAGTGACATCAGCTAACTCTAATTGCTTTCTCAGACCCTGGAAATCACTGATGCACTTTGATATTTTACTGACCCTCCAAAAGAATTGCTTCCAAAACTAAGTGTCTATCTCAGGAGGGAAATATGCCAGAGATAAGGGGAGTGGGGACTTCCAGCTTGACATTTGATCCCCAATTAACACCATTCTCATATTAATGTGGTTCCCTAGTGCCTCCTGAATTGCAGAGAACATAATACTGAGAACAGACCCTATATCCTCATTCTTCTGCTGTTGGATGGAAGGAAGAATGAAGAAGGAAAAAAAGAGAGGGTCGGAAGAATGGGGAGGAATGTGATAACCACATATTAGAACTTGTCTGAAACTGGAGAAAGCAATGCTGCCTCAGTCAGTAACTCCATGTGCAGAGTGAAACCTGGGCCTTCCTGCCTGGCAAGTTCATGTCCAGCTATGTATGGTTTATATAAAAACTAGCCTCTAATGTGTAGTTCTTCAATTTATTGATGTAACCACCAAAAGTAGTGTGGTTAGTTCGTAGCCCTTTCTCCATGACCTGTGAGAACCCTGAAGTCTGCAGAGAGGAGTGCTCCCGGTGACAGCACTGACAAGCAAACACATTGGAAAAGTGTCTCCCAGTTTTCTGTGCTGTTTTCTAATTTTTGCATCTCAGTTCTTAGCACATGCGCACACTAGGAGAAAACCAATCTCCCACCCTCACTCTGTTGTAAGCCCTTTTTGAAAACACTTCCTTGGCACAGCTCTGAATTACAGATATGTAGAGGGCAACTTCATTTATCTGTGCCCATTTATTTGTTCTATAATTAGTCCAGTGGAAAGAAAACAGTAAAATATTATATTTTTCAAACAAATTCCTATGTTCCTGTTTAAAATTTTCTCTGTGAAAATGTCTAATTATTTCTAAATTTCTTCCCTCATTTCAATTTGTAAAAATAAATGCATCCCACAGTCATAATTCATCCTTGAAGTCCTACCAAGAATTTTAATCTGGAAGTCATGAGCTAGATAGTAATCATCCACCGTTTAAAGTGTGATCTACCAAGAATGATAATGTTCAATATGTGGGTAGGTACTAGAAAGTCAAAAGATGTCAAATTTAATAATTTTGAAATATTTTTAAAGTCCTTGAAAATATAACCAAGCTTGATAAAAAGACTTGGCACCACAGAGAAGATTCAAACATGTAGAAAACACAGGAAAAAAAGAATAAATAAATTAAGATCTGGAGAAAAGTTAAAAGCTACTTTGAGTTCTGAATGTTACACAAATGCAAATGTGTTGCTCAGCTTTCATGGGCATGACTTGGATACTCATAAGTGTGAAGTAATCTGCTTTCCAACCTTAAACTGTGTGACAATTTTCCAACACCCATCTATAACAAACAATACAACACTTCATAACAACACATTTTTAAATCTATGAGACAAATAAAATGGCTTCTTGAGACATTTTAACTCATCAAAGCAATGTAGAAAGCAAAAAAAAGTGAGCATTCATGAAAGAAATATACCTTAATACAATCAGAACAGTCCCAATTATAACACATACACAAATACTTTGTTACTGTACAAATGTTAATTGTTGAATATTTTTTCCATTCTTGGGCTAGAACTTAAATCTTTGCCAGAATGAAACACACACACAGACACACACGCACGAGCCTCCCCACACATTTAGAAAATACATACATGTATATATAGAACACACACACATATGTGTGAGTTTTATATATATATATGTATATAATGTATATACATATAGTGAAATATATTCTATATTGATATATATTGAAATACATATAATTGAAATATATATTTGAAAAGGGAATCTAAAATTTCTTATCTGTTCTTATCTCTCTGTTCCTCCTGAGAGAGCTTCCATCAGCAGTGAAAAAACTACAGAAACGTTCTGATGCGGTTCTCAGTTATGCAGTAAATTGCTCTAGAAAGCACACACACAGTCTATCCTGCTCTCTGTTAAAAATCAATATCCAGGACTGCAGCTTGACTCTTCCCTAGAGCACAAACAGACCTCTATCTTTTTTCCTCTGCCACTGACTCCAGAAGAAAAACTGCATTAGTTAATAAGTGAGCTCCTAAGTGGACAGTGTATATTAAGCAGCTTTAGGGAACTCAAAGAGGAAATGTTTCAATGTTCCACCTGCATATTACTTAGGAGAGACAAAGACAAGAATGAACTAATGAATTACTATAGCAGAACTTCATCAATAGAGGTATCAACAAAATTGTGTCCTGCTCAAAAAAAAAAAAAAAAGTGAAACTATTCGATGAGAGACTGGAGAGAAAGTTGCATGAAAAAGAAGTTGTGTTTTCCCATTTATACTCTTCAGGGAGTTGCAAGAAAATTATCTGCATTTATCGTCTGTCCCAAAATACAACCCAAGAACATGGATGGCCATTTGTCCAGAGACATGACAGATTTCTTTGCAATGTACCTTCAATATGATTATTAGTTTCATCCTGCACAGCATTAAAGGTCTCCACACAGAATCCCATGCTTGAAAAGATGCGGTATCATGTGTGACATTATAAGCAACTTGTTTTCCAATAAGTTGCCAGACTAATAACAGTTGATGTGACTGAAGCCACTAATGTGAATGTAGTTGTTAAAGTATAACTACCCCCTTTTCAGTTCATTCATCAAAAATTATCAGACTTTTAGTCAAATTATACTTTTCTGCCCTGTGTGTAGGACATCATTCAATGACTCTCACTTTGAAATCTCCAAAGTTTTGAACAAACCCTGATGAAGATAAAGAAAGCAGAGAATGTAATCAGGCCTGATTTCTTCAAGTTGTTCTGTAAGCTACAGGGTGCTTCTATGAAATCAGAAGGGCCATCTACAAACTCCAAAAATATCAGGACAGAAATAAGAAACAGTGGTATAGTGGGGTTCCTTCCACACAGAGAAATCTAGTTACAGCAAAATGTAACCTTGTCCTAAGGTTACATTAGTAACTTTGTGATTGAGAAATTGGAACATTTAACAAAAACTCTTTGGTCAGGAAAAAAAAGCACAGAAAATCATTAATGTATCTGAAAAAATGCATATTTACATTTGCATTTACTGTGTTTATTATGTATAACTACAATATAGCTTAATAGACACAATACTACTATATATTAATAATATATAATAATATATATTGATAAATTTTGTTCACATTTATATATGATTAAAAAGGAAGCATCTATAATGACTAAGAAGTATTGTTACTTGAGACAATGAACCCATCCTCTAATGTCCAAGGACCATGGTAGATCTTGGTACCTTAAAAATCTTCCATGCCATTAAAGAGAAACATTCCCATTCATGAGTATTTTGTTCCTGGAACAGGGTATATTAGTATTATTTCAAAGTCATCCCTGTCTCTGAAGCTTTACAGAAAATAATGATGATTAGTATAGATATATGTGTATACAAATCATCCATTGAGCAAGATTCTGATATACCTCATTGGATACATCATAGAATCTTGGAAGCAAATGTCATCATAGCTCTCCCTTTCTAAATGACAAAACAGAGCCCTACCAAGGATTTGCTTAAGCTGATTCTAGGGAGCAGACAGCAGATCTTGGAGTCAAGCCACAGTGTTCTGTTCTTTCTTTTGTGTTGACAAGATCTTCAGGGTTTATTCTCTGGATCATTTTTCTATGGTTCCTTGCCACTAACCACAAATGCACCTGATGTCTCACATTAATGAAAGGTCCCAGTTTTCACAGGTGATGGGTGATACTGGGCATAATTTAAGCATATAATTGTCACTATATTTAAGAACCCTTTTATGAAGCTCTGTCCTCACTTAAGATTGAATGTGACATAAAAGCAATTCTGACAACAATGGAACATCATTGTCCTGAGCTGAGCTACATCAAGTTTACCTTGGTCCTGCTGGTACTGAAAGGTACTTACTGACCATCAAGAGACACATTTTTTCATGGGGATTTTTTACATTGTGCTTCCCCTTAAATCTCGTCCTATACCTCCTTCAGTATTGTCTTATGTCTTCATATCAACCTTAACTTTCTATGCCTTTGGCCCTTTATCATTTTATGCTCCTTTCTTGTGAGCTTAACTGTGTCTGTCATACAACATCATTTCCCACCTCCCCAACTATACTAGGATCCTTCCACCACTTGTGCATTTGGATTCACAACTCTATAAGGCATAAAGAATATAAAATGTGAGGAATATGTATCATTTTGTCTTGACAAAAGACTAAATTTGTCACCGAAAACACATCCACTAAGAACTTACACCAGGCAAGGTACTACATCATGAAGCATAAGCCAAAGAGGGAGCCTCAGGCTAAGTCAACCTGAAAGATAAAGATGGCCATGTTTTCACTGTTCCAAATCTCATGCAAGCATGAGAAATTCACCAACTGTGCACCCAATCTTGTCTTTGCTTTTATGTAAATTATATCTTTATTTCTTATTCTCTAGTAAACAAACAATGTAGCTTAGTCCAACTGAATTAGCTATGGAACCACTTAAGGGCTCATGGTCTACTTAAGTTAAATTTTTACCTTTTCAATGGACTCATATTAGTGACCACCTCTCTTTTGCCTGTCATCACCCACCTAAAAGCTACCTCCATGTTTAATCTTTCTAAATGTACCTGTCTACTTCCCAACCCCCAAAAGTATCACCCTCAAAGAAACCTCTACTGCAGCCACTAATCAAATATACTACAGACTTAATATTAATAAAGCATAATCCTTATAATGTTTGAGGCAGTTATGGCATTTGACCAGAAATTCAGCTCTATACTACCAAACCAGTGAAATACGGACAGCCATGTATTTACCTTGAACTTCAAGCATTCTGGCTCTTCTCTAGCTTTCTCATGTTGAGCCATGTCATTGACATTTTCTCAGCTCTCCAGAGCAAAAGAAGAAAAGCTATCACTACTTCATGTCATACTTTTTAGCATCCCAGCCAAATGAATCTATTGGGAGATGAGAGTTTCTCCCATGCCTTGCCTTCTTTGATGTTGACAGTCTATTTGGAAATGGGTTAAAATGTTCCATATCCTTCTTCCTTTTCTCTAGTCTTTCCTATGGAATGACCTGGACCCACAGATGCAACATTATGAAGGTACCAATGTGCCCATCACTGTGAAAATAATGAGAAACAGCACTTCACATCTCCATGCGTTTGCTTATCTTTGCATTTTCTTTTGTTTTGTCATGAATAAAGCACTTATTAACTATGTGAGAAAGCATAAATCACTTTATTTCTCAAGCTCTGACTTTATCATATATAAATTAATGCACCATGAATGTATTATAAGCTTAAAGAGGACACATGTGAGAGAAAGAGAGAGAGAGAATACCACAGAGGAGGAAGAGATAGGAGGAGGGGCAATGAAGGTGGAGGAGCCATAAAGACAGGATGCAGGGAAGAAAAAAAGGAGGGGAAAAGAAAGGAAGAAAATAAATGGCCAAGTTATAATTTGCCAATTTCTTTACATTTTCATTTCATGACACTATTAGATCAAGTAAATATTTATCCAGCCAGTCCAATGTATTACATAAGCAAGTAAGCGCATTTAAAGGTAAAAGAAGGGCTATGCAGTTCCTAAACATTTTAATAGGTGTGTGATATTGAGAAGACACTGAACACCATTCCACTTTAAAAAAAAAATCTCGATATAAGGGAATGATACTTAACTCTGAGAGTTATTTTGGGAACTGAGAATAGCAACATGTTTTCCCTTTGGTCACCACCTACTCCACTGTCTTTATAAAGAAAATTGTGTGTTTGTGTGTGTGTGTAGTGCATGTGTGGGAGAGCACGTGCCCATGTGTGTGTACAGAGGTCAGAGGAGACCATAGGATAACCTGGTTTAGAAATCTCCCCATTTCTCTGAGACAAGGTTTCTGGGGATTACCTTGGAAAGGAATGGGCTGGTGACCAGCAAGTTTCAAGAGTTCCTTCTATCTCTGCTCCTTCAACTAGGGTTACAGATACTCAGGGCCATGCCCAACCTTTGACACAAATGTTAGGGTTTTTAGCGCCATTCTTCATGCTTGGGCAGGAAACCCTCTTAGTCATAGCCTCTTTTCCCCTAGCCCTATTAAAACGATTCTTGAGACTTGTCTAAGAAACATGACCTAGGGTAGCAACCAAAATGGTTATCTCTAACCCTGAGCAATATGTTTAGCCTATTGACTCAAAAAGGTCACCTAAATTCCATTTTCCACCTTAATATAAAGAATAACTGTATTCCTCTTATTGCACCTCAGTGCGTAGCTACACCAAACAGATTGTACACTGTTAAGTCAACCAGTTGTGTATAGCAAGAAGAGGAGAACTGGGATCCAAGCTTTAGATCCTTGTCTCAATTCTGTCATTTACTAGACATCTTGGTTGTCTGGAATTGAGTATTTTGAAACTGTAACAGGAGGGAGTTCTCATCAGTAAAGTCTCATTCAGCCTGAGATCTCAAGTCTCATCGACGGATGGACACTATCAAGTCCAATTAAGAAAAAGGCCTGTGACCTAAGGATGGCTCAGAGTACCCGAATTTCACCATCAGAAGCCAAAGCGTACGGTGAATCCACTAGGCATGTAGTCATATTATTTCATGAAAATAATAGAAAAGAAAATTCCTTGAACATCTTTCTAGTGTCTGGCACTGCTTATAAACTGTGGCCAAGAATTAACTTGAAAATCTAAAGGCGTTTAGGATTCCAGAATAATCTGTTTACTCAGCGAAGAAGCCTGCTTAATACCAGGATGAATGAAACACAGTCAGTCAGATTGTAGATCCAAACACTGCTCTTCCATTTAGGAGCTGTGGGCAAATATTTAACAAGTCGTTTAACTTCACTAATGCAACATCCCCTTGCAGCATAGTTGCAAAGATTAAATGAGGCCACTTGTGCAAAGCTTTTACTTAGGAAAGAGGCTAAATGGAGTAAGTGCTCAATATAAGATAATCATTATTTTCCTCATTAGACATAGGCTGTGTCCCTGTGAAGTGACCAGCTTAACAGCTTCGACTGCAGCAGCTTAATTCAAATAGTGATAAATGTACACAAGCCATCAGAGATGGTTTGGCACTGGTCAATCAACTCAGCTGAGTTCCAACAGCAGAAAAGTGTGTTATGACCACAAATACTGAAATTTTGCTTGTATAAAAACAATGCTATCTGAATCTATATTCTCTGAAGTTCCATTCATCTTGTATTATTTTGTATTATATAGGTTTAAATCAAATACTACTGAATAAAACTGAATAACATTATATTTATTTGTAGAAATAGAATCCACCAAGGACAGAAATTTAAAGTCTCTATGAACATATTGGGAATTCTCTGGCTTCTTCAAGCCCATTAAATATCTTATAGACAACTGCATGTTGATATTTCCAGTATTTGTCTTTCAAGTGAGAAAACACTTTCATTTTTAAAATTAGACTGGAAATTTTCATTATCTTATCGAGACGATTCACCAGCACAATTTAGAAAACAAATCCAAAAATTAAACTTCTAGTAGAATGCATATCCAGTATTTCTTTTCATAATTCAACAAAGAATCTCCACATGATTGCATTTCAGAGAAATTTAGTCCTGGTGTCAGAGAACCAGGCTCTTACTGTTAGACTTCGCTTGGGACTTAAGAAAGAGGCAGATGACTCCAGAATCCCAAAATTTATGACAAACATAAAGATTAAACTTTATCTTGCATGGAACCCAGCATCAAGATGGGGGTAATTTAGCTGCCCAAGGCAAGATAAAGGAACTTAGATTGATATGGTACATGTAGATCATGGCTAGTAAAAAAGTTACCTGGGCTTTC
Source organism: Meriones unguiculatus (assembly GCF_030254825.1). Taxonomy (NCBI): domain Eukaryota; kingdom Metazoa; phylum Chordata; class Mammalia; order Rodentia; family Muridae; genus Meriones; species Meriones unguiculatus. The sequence goes on along the minus strand of NC_083355.1, from coordinate 101,616,363 downwards.
TTTCACACTATTTACATGTTCTAATATCACTTAGAGAATAGCCTGGCCATCAGAGGATGGTACATATTTCTTGGGTGACTGCTTTAGTGACCTTGCTTGTCCTACAGGGCTTGGGATGTGTTCTAGGGTCATTTGTCAAACAAGGCGGTGACTATGACTAAGATGTCTCTTGTTCTGTCAAATTACATTTTCATAGTTTCATCTTATTTGGCCACAAATTTCTCTAATAAAAGGACATATTGATTAATATGTGTAATATGCTTACAGTATATTTCCCCTCTTACATTTTACTTGACATTTACATATTACATTTTATTTGAATGATTTTTTGAGTTAAAAAATCCTGAAGTAGTAATGTTATTGTAGTGGCATTTTATGTCATATCTGAACATATCTAATTTGATCTAAATTTGGATAGCTAGCTCTGGTTTTCCTAATTATAGATTCATAACAACAGAATGAGTCATAGCTAAAAATAGGAGAAAAGAAAATAACTTCTGTCATTCAAAAACTCTGATTTCTCCTTAATTTTCACTGTCACAAAACTCTCCTTTTTAAAAATTTGCTTGCATTCTGACAATCAGATATTTAAAGCCGCATGCTATCTCCCTGCTCAGCATTCTCATTTAAAGTGAGCATACCATTTAGAGCGTGCTTAAAATCAACTGAAAGTCACCACATCATATAATAAAGCACTGCTAGCATGTCTGGATCTGCGGAGTTGCAAGGAAACACCTGAATTCTCCCAGGGACTACGATGACAGGCAGAAAGATCTTAAACAGAGAAATTGTTCCAAGGCATAACCAAGTCCCAGGAAAGATGAAGGGAAGAGTCATACTGAAATTTCTAAACTTGAAATTCTTTTGCACATTGGACAAATCTGGAAAACATACATTTGCCCTAGTTGTTTTCACATGAAAAATTACTTCACAGGCTGAAGGAATCATTTAGCAGAAACGGTGCGGTAGCAAGCACAAGGACCTGAGCTCTTCTTCCAAACACCCGTGTAAAAAGCTAGGCACTGCAGCAGAGCCTGTAACACCAGTACTGAGAAACAGAGACAGGTAGATTCCCTCACTAGCCAGTCTTATTCTGAATTCATCAGTACTTCAGTGAGGGGCACTATCTTAACGACTAAAGTGGAGATTGACTTGAGGATGACACCTGGTATCAGTCAGGCCTACATATAAACAAACACACATACCCATGCACGTAACGTACACGTATGGGCACTCAGCAGAGGAATGTCTGTGAACAAGCACACACTCACACATAACTTCAAAATCAGTTTTGGTTTGGTCCACAATTCTAAAAATCAGAAAAATGGCAAATAGCCAAAAAATGTGCTTTAGCTGAAAGAAAGAAAGAAAGAAAGAAAGAAAGAAAGAAAGAAAGAAAGAAAGAAAGAAAAAGAAAAAAAGACAAAGAACAGAAGTACACAGAAAGTGTGTGTCCAACTTTGTTACAGATATATAGGATGCATTTTAAATTTTCGTGAAGGTAAGAGCAGACAGTTATTGTACTGACTCTATTCAAACCTGTGAGGACAGTTTCCATATCTGTCTCAAGATCTACAAGAGACGATAAATAGTGAAAACAAACAGGGACAACAGTTCAGAGGACTGTTTCCCTTCTTGTTCACTGTTTGTTTGGGTGGCAGCAGTATTTTAAAAGTCTCTTCCTGGCCATGGAGAGAGAGAGAGGGAGAAAAGCAGAGAGAGAGAGAGAGGTATAGAGAGAGAAGGAGAGAGAAGAGAAAAAAGAGAGGGAGAAATGGAGGGAAGGACAACAAAAAGAAAAATGAAGTATAATTTCCTGAGTGATGTATCCACTGGTCTTTCCTAATATGAATGCAAATAAGCCTAATGCCAAATTCAGAATTCTCAGCTCTGCAGAATCGCCCCCTCCAGGGATTCATATAGACACCTAGCAGCACACCAAAGAATAAGAACATCACCTGCCAATCAAGTGACCATCTCAACTCTTCGCAGAACCAGGAAAACAGATAAATGCATAGGTAAAGTCAAGAAAACATAACTAGCTAAAATTAGCTGAGTTTTCCCAGTTTATGTTTCTTTATATATTCTCTTATAGGAATAACTATAGATTTTATTCCTAGGCTCTTCTGTATTAGGACTTCAAAGAAATTTTTCGTATTAATCTTATCGGTACCCTTTGAACACGGCAGGCATTTAGAACTTTGATAAAAGCAGAGCATTAACTCGAGCTCCTCATAGACTTCAAAAGGCTCTTTATTTTAGACCATTGAAAGAAATCCATAATTTCTTATGGCTGTATGCATGTATGTACACCTAAATAAATAAACAAACACGAAGAGGGTCCTTGAAATGTGTGTGCAGTACGCATGTCAGGCACTTTGTCAGGCATTTTTATCATCATAATATTTTCTTAATAATCTTCAGAATAATCCCTGGAGGTCCTGATTACTCACACATTTATAAGACTTTTAAGATGAAGGAAAATTAAAAATCTCTCAACATGATGGAAATTATTTTAAGAATCCGCACTTGATCCTACGCTTATGAGACTCCCCAAACCATGGGTCATAACAATTTATAACCCTCATCTCCTATTAGCTGATTAAAAGGAATATGCAGAGAACTGTTAAAGAAATGTTAATTCTTAACAGAATTGTAAGGATATCAATGAAAAGACTGAGATTCAAAGGTTTTAAAACATAATTGTATTATTTGAATCAACTTCAAATGAAGAAGACAGTTAATCCTGGAGGTTCTGCATCCTGCAGAGTTCGAGAAGATATTTCCCAAGTGTTTTCTAGGTTAAAATAAGTTTCGCAAACTTAGATTAGAGAAGTTTAAGGTAGGTAGTAAAGGGCTGTGTGAGAGCAATTTTATATAGCCATAGTCAAGCTAAACCTCACCAGTGACGTTTAAAATAAGAATTATAGGGGACGTAGGAAAAAGACATCTGTGGGAATCTGTGCTAGCTCACACAGACTCACAGGCAAAAATTCATGTGTGTGTATGCTCTAGACTTCAGACACACCAGACTTCCTTCACTGAGAGCAAACATGAAAAGCAGGCAGAACCCAAGCAAGACTCTTCTACCCTGACAGTCACCCGATCCTATCCTTCTCAACCTTCTGCTTTTGAAAAGCTTTAAACTCCCCATAAAGAAATGAGTCTTGACATGTCTATGTGTCTGTACAATTTCTTCTCTTATTGCTTTGTGGACCTATCTTGACTCACCTGCTTTTTTGCATCTCAATTTTCTGTTCTGCTGACATGTTGTACAGTCATATTCTTGTACCATATGAATAGCTGCATTAGCTACTTGTCCTGGTGCTGTGAAAATGTGCCCAGCCAAAGCAGCTTATGGAAGGAGTTACTGGCTCTCTGATCTAATGGAGCCTCTTGGGGTTGAGAAGTCACAGAAGCAGGAGCTTGTGATAGATGGTTTTATTGCTTCTGTATATAAGGTTCCAGGGAGATAAAGACGCCTACTCAGTTCACCTTCTCATTTTACTCAGTCCAGGACCCTTGCTCATTGAAGGGTCCAATATTCTAGGCAGGTATCCTCATATCAATCAATCTAATCTAGACAATTCCTCACAGGCATGGCCAGGTCGTATCCTAGGTGATTCTTGAGACCATCACATGAGAGATCAAAAATGACAACTACACCAGTCTCATTTCCAAGTTTAAGGACTCATGTGTTTTAAAGAATGCCTATAGTCTTCACGAATTACTTTAAACCTATTTTCAGGTGCAGGAAAGCCCCCAGAGAATTCCCAAAGAAGATCACCTTGCTGATGAGTAAGAAATACCTTGGCAAAGGTTTGGAGCAGCTAAGCAGGCTCATGTGCCTCTGAGTACAGCATGGTGGCAGAGCTCTCCTCCCACACCAGCTATATCATGTCCTCGATCAGAAAAAGACAGATGTTTTGGTCCTGTCAAGACAAGGCCAGTCCTCTTCCTCATTATTGGTGAATTGGGTGTGTCTATGAACCCAACCCTGATGTGCATTCCTTGTAGAAACTTGATTCAGAAGCTGAAATCAGCTTCCTGAAATACCACAACATGAGTGGACTTAAACTATTATTGTTAAAAATATCAATTTTAGCTTAGGGTAAAGCTACTTACTTACTGCCAAAATCTCATTAGCTGATTTTCTTAAGATTATGTACGTAATCTTATTTAAACCTGTATGTATAGCATTATATTCAATAGTAAGTTTAATAGTTTAATATAATTTATTAATACATACCTGAATATTCTTAGAAAGGTAGATAATTGACAAGATCTAGAGTCTAAGGCGACTAGTGGCTTAAAATGTATACTTTTTTAAAATAATCATGTGTTAACTATCTTTAATGTTCAGAGTCAGATGAAAAATTATTTCAAGAAACATATAGGCAACTGAGTCATTTAAACATTGCCCAAAAATCAAAAGAAATAGTTGATAATGATGTAAAGTTGTTGGGAGACTTCAAAATGTTTTTCTCTGGATCTCAAAAGGAATAAAAATACTGGACCATATAGCATGGGACTTACCCTCAGAAAGCATAAGACATATGTAATGCCCTACTAGCACAGCTGATTTCTGCTACACACATTTTCCATATCATTATAGTACCCAAGTTTCAATTTAAAGAGGCACCATACAAAAAGTGTGATAAGACTTAGACTAACTGTATAGCTATGCAGCCAAAGGATGTGAAATGAAAGACCTTGACCATTAGATGCAAGAGATGGTAAGTGGTTAGCATCATGAAATGTCAAAAGCAACACATGAATACATATTAACTGAGAATGTATGCAATACAAATGAAAATTTAAAACTTTGAGATTGAAAAACTAATCCTTAAAAGTCATCTGCATTAAAGGAAAATGTAAATAATCTATTAACATTACATAGATGTCTTTTAAAACACCTTTTATAGTTTTTCTTGTGCAGTTAACCAAACATTCTTAAAGAAACATATTACCCACTGTCCATCATCAATTTAAGAAATTAAGTAAATATGGCTTATACCTATATCAGAAATGAAACAATATATAATAAAGGAAGGAATATTTTCTCTATTTCACATCCATCCACTGTTCTAAAAATCATGTATTAAACATTAGGTAATTTGAGCATACATTTGAGTCCATGGGACTAACACGGTAGCTTACTTTCCACATGTGAATTCTCCAGAACTCCATATACTATCTTATATGAACAAAGGCAGAATTTACAGAGTTGCAATTTTTGATGGAACATATATTTCCACACTCTGGGGACTTTTTGTTCTTACAGAAAGTTCTATTACTTACTATATGACAGGAGGAGAGATGGAACACTTCATATAAGATATATAAGATGCTTCACTGTTTGCAGATGGATTGCTACTAGAATTGGAGAAAAACCTGGATATGTTCAATAAGATGAGAAGCATTAAAGTCAAGTGTTTGTCCTCCTCTGGACTTATTTTCATACTTTTATGCCTTATTTATTCTCAAAATATATGCTGATATTAAGACATAAGGTATAAGAATATCTTACGAAGATATAAGAATACCATGGTAATCCAGTTCCTTTCCTTCCCCTAAAATGGTCTTACAAAATGTTTTCACTGGATAATCAATTGATGTGTTCTTCTCCGGAGATGGCTATTTCTCCCACTCTCAGCATTCCTTGGTTGCCTGTAGTTCTTTTTTGGGTATGCTTGAGGACTCATAGGCTTACCCCTAGCTACATCAGCCAGTCTATTGTTGCCCTTGTTTAGCTCGTGAGTAGGCAGCCATGTTGGTGAGACTTCATGGGTGTAGCTTCTGCTATTCTTAGGAGACACAATCTTACAGAAAATCTCTGTTCTTCTGGATCTTACAATATTTTTTTACTGTCTCCTGTGATGATCCCTCAGGCCTGAAAACATATATACAGTGAAACATTATGCAGACTGAGGTTTTACTCATGTATTTAGGAAAAAAAAAACATTCACATATGTATATTATAACATTTAATATTTAAAAAGATCATGAATTTGAAAAAGAGCAATTAGGGTTTATGTGAGTAAATTTGGAGGGAACAAACAGAAGGTGGAAATGATTATAAATTGTTAAAAATATCAATTTTTATAATTTTTAAAAATAAAATTAATTTAAAACTGTAAAATAATCTTATTAATAACTGTCACCTTACAACGATGAGAATTTGAATGTATTATGTTACATAAAACTTATTAGTCACTTTAAAATGCATTGTCATCTTGTCACAACCATTTTAATGACCAATTTCAAGTAGGGCCAGATCTACTAGCATGATGTAAAGAAATTGTTCGTTTGACACTTCCTGAATCGTGTTGTGATTTACTTTGTGATTTTTCAATTAGTGTGGTAAGTTATTCATTTCTTGACCATTACCTGTGTTTTAAACAACAAGATAAATGTGCACTAAGATCATAGAGCATTCTGCGCAAGGGTAATGTCCCTTTATCCTACACATCTGTAAGCGTCGAGGTTTACCTGTCAAAATATTTATTACACAGTAAAAGTGCTGTACATTCATCAGTTAAAGCTATGGTTCAATTATAAATTAGGAACCATGCTCACCTGTCACTCAATAAATCAAACGTAATTAAGGAGAAACATGTAGTCGCCTATTACCCTGGATATATGAAGATTTGTATTGTTCTCAGGTAGTTTTTTTTTTTTTTTTCACCTTGCATCCTGATCACAGGCCTCCCTCCTTTCCTCCCAGTAAGCCCCCTTCGCACTCCTTACCCACTCTCCCCTCTCCTCCTCCTCAGAGAAAGGGGAGGATCCCCATGGGTACCAGCCAGCCCCTGGCACATTAAGTTGCTGCAAGAGCAGGCGCATCCTTTCCCACTGAAGGCAGACAGGGCAGCCCAGTTAGGGGACAGGGATCCAAAGACAGGCCTCAGCATCAAAGAGGGGCCCGGCTCGACTTGCTGCGGGGCCTGCAGGAGGACCAAGCTGTGTATCTGCTACATGTGTGCAGGGGGAGTTCTCTGATAGTTTTATGCATTCATTGGCAGGAGCGACTTGATAGTTATCTCGTAGGACTGAAGCAATGGGTCTCTCCACTCCCTAAATGGTCACCTAAGTTTCAAATGTATTATAAACAACCCGTTCTGACCGGCTGTGGTGTATGCTCAGCCTGTGCATCCTCAGATGTTCCGAATCCAAAACCCTCCACCCCGCACACTTTCTAATCGGGAGAAGACTTTACTGCCGCGCAGTGCACTTCCGGTGCACCTACAGCACACGCTGCCGCATTAACTTCTGTGAGTATCATTGTACGTCTGTAACATCGCGTCACCACCTTCATTCGGTTTCCCTAGTGGCTGTATTTTTTGTTGTTGTCCAAGCTTGGTTGATTTCAATTCAGGTAGGAGATGTTTGTGGGGAATCTTTCAGATATACCGTGTTGAATATGGATTCAAGTAAAGGAGAGGATTCCAATTAAGAAACGCATGGGAGTGAGACAAACAGCTGGGTATGCTCAGGCTGTGTGTGCCAGCACGGATGCCCAGGTCATGCTTGCAGTGTGAGGATTATGTGGGTGGGCCTGGGCCCTCAGCATTCACTGGTTAGGACAGTGTGAATGCTGTGTAACAGAGGCTAGGCATGGAAGTTGGAGTCGGCATATGCAGGCAAGCTTCCAGGCAGTCAACAAGATGGGGAAGTGCATGAATGTGCGGCCCAGGCTAAGCCTAGAGATTTGAAATGGTTGTGTTAGACTAGAGTCATACAGTCTCAGCAGATAGGTATATCACACAGATGCTAGGCTTGGAGTTTGGGAATGGAGTAGGAGGGCAAAGGCCCACAACGCACAGAAAGTGTCACCTGAGCTAGGTCTAGAGGCCAGTCCTTAAGGAAGTCCTAAGAAAGAGTCTACACTGAGAAAACAGAAGCCAAACAGTAGCTTGAAACTCTTTAAAATCTTTCTGACTTAACTATCCACTTTTTAAAAATGGAAGCCTACCACAGAGGGCCTCTAAAAGACTCTATCCAGCAAGGTATCTAAACATTTGCTGAGACTCATTGCCAAACTTCGGGCAGAGTGCAGACAATCTTTTGAAAGAAAGGGGATATAGAAGGACCTGGAGGGAGTAGGAGCTCCACAAGGAGAGCAACAGAACCAAAATATCTGGGCACAGGGGTCTCTTTTGAGACTCATACTCCAAACAAGGCCCATGTATAGAGATAACTTAGAACCCTGCTCAGATGTAGCCCATGGCAGCTCAGTGTCCAAGAGGGTTCCCCAATAATAGGAACAGGGACTGTCTCTGACATGAACTCATGGGCTGGCTCTTTAATCATCTCTACCTGAAGAGGAAGCAGCATTACCACTCCACAGAGGAAGACAAAGAAACCAGTCCTGATGAGAATTGATAGACTGGGGTCAGATGGAAGGGGAGGAGACCTCCCCTATCATTGGACTAGTGGAGGCGAATAGAAGAAGGAGGACAGAGGGTGGGGTTGGGAGGGGTTGGGAGAGGGGGCTACAGCTGTTATACAAAATGAAAAAAACTGTAATTAACAAAAATAAAAAATTTCATCTGGGGGAATACATGGATTTTGTAAGTAAAAATAAGTTATAGAAAGAAAATGGTGACTATTTCATATCAAAAGTTATAGCGAACAAGTGATGCTTTCTTTCTGAAGCCTGGTATTTATTTTTCAGTGAAATAACTGGCTTAGAATTTCTTTCAAACTACCTTGCAATTAGCCTTTCACCACTTAACCAAAGTAAGAGGTGAAAGGAACAGCAGAAAAGGACTGGCTCTCACTTCCTCTACAAGAGGAATTTAAAAAACAACAACAAAAAAAGGAAGCACAAGCAATCCAGTGACTTACTCAAGGCCACTCAGTATTCTGAGAAGACAGTGATTAAATGTCTGACTCAGTGAGCATATGACTACAGCAATTTCCAAGTACACACTCAATGTGAATAATCAAATGATGCACCACATGTGCCTTTTCGTATGATAATGTGAAGATGCTATGGCCTTCACGTATTCAAAACTCTGAACTATGAATTGAACATATCCACAAAGATACAAGGGTCAAAAGCTGGCAAATATCACTACCTACAGATTAACACAGAGAGGATGCTCTGCATGAGTTAAGAGGAGAGAAACTGCTCTAGAAGATTCCCAGGCTCTCCACATAACTAACAATTTCACCTCTCCACCTCCACTCTAAAGGACCTGGCCCGGATGGAGGCACTTTTGAAAGTCACAACCTGAAGTTTGATTTGTATTGAGTGGGCAGAGACGACCGAGATGGCTAACTCTCCTCCAATGCATAGCACAGAACAACATTTTGAAACAAAGAAGTCAATGTTCCCTAGTGTCACCTCCAAGGAATACTGAACTGGTGATAGGAACTTGACTAGGAACCTGACTACTAATTTTCTGGAAGCCTTTGTATTTCCACCTACATAATATTGCTAATAAAATAGCAGATTCTACCTTGAAAGCTACATGTTGGTAGGACAAGAAACTATTCAATCAAATTGTGTCATCCCATTACTTAAAGGCTCCTGAAAATTTAGCATTAATGTTACCCAGAAGGCTTTAAAACATGGAAAAAAAAAAAAAGAAGAAAATCTTACTCGGCAAAAACAAAACAAACAAACAAACAAAAAACAAAAGTGCTAGTTCTAAATTTAAAATACCACTAAGAAAGTTCAGTATTGAAAAAAATATATATATATATAGACTTGATACCATTTGGAGGATCTTGATCTAAACCCATCACCACCAATAAGAAAGGATACTAAATTAAACAACCCAGAACAGTCCCTCATCCTTTACCATGCAACAATTTGCTGAGTATTTGCTGAAGAGGAAAGGCAATGAAAAATTATGGCCAGCATTTAAGCAGGAGAAATTTACACCTAAAAAGGATGTTAAAAATCACAATTATATTTGTATCATCTTCGAAACAGCAGTTCCTATGCCAAGGCTAAAATTTTTTATTTAGTCTTTAGGGATCTGATATGGTTTATTTGAAATGCCAACTGTGACCACATCTGAAGAGTCAATGTGCAAGTGTCTGCTGATCTTGTGGTGAGTTCTGAATAACAGGGATGTCTTCACTTGGACAGGGGGAGGGTGGGTTTCCTCCTTGGTCAGGTCGTTTAATTTGTTGAAACAGTTGGTACTTGAAAGCAAGTTCCTATTAAAATGACCTAAAGAAAAAATCCAATATGTCTCTTTCCTTTCAGAGGTGAGCAGAGCCAGAAACCACAAGATTATACGCCACTGAACAAAAAAAAAAAAAAAAAAACAAGTCAGGAGGATCCCGGCAGCAGAAGGAGCTCTTCAGCAGAAATTCACTGCAACTGTTAGCACATCGGTGTTTGCTGTCAGTGTCAATTAGAGGGACCAGGATGACCTCTGCTTTTTAATTTTCTTTCATTCCTCGGGCAGTTACAAACTAGATGACAAAGCACTTTCCATGCAAAAAAATTGTGCTTGGGCCCACTTCCTGAAATGCAGAAAGACTTTTTGTGTGAGTCAATGTGCATGCATACAAGCATCACTTCTGGAAACAAGGCTAACCTGAGCTTCCTCCTTTGATGGTAACAGCGCATTTGTGTAAAATACAGTAAATTGGCAAACAGCAAGTTAGATGCTAGTTATATAAAACCGCCTAGATTTTGCTGCAGTCAAAGTAGAGACTATTGGTCTGGAAAGGAAACCAATGAAAATAAATACAAAAACATTTCTAGCATTTTTAAGCTCTCTGGGAATCTCCTTGTCCCACCAAAGCCCCTCAGAACAAGCCTTTCTTGTGTGTCAACATTTTCCATATGAATCTCTTTCTTATTACTTTGAGATCACACTGGACACGATGCAAAGCTCATTTCCAAATGCAGTCTCTGTTAGCAATTCCCATGAAAATGTATATTATGTATAAGGAAATTGTTCATGTATTTTCATGTTTTATGTATTATACATGCAAATATATACCAAAATTTTCAAGATTAATTTTATTTTTAAATTTATGTGTAAGGCTGTTTTACTTTATGTGTATAGGTCACAGATGGTTATGAGCTGCTGTGTTAGTGCTGGGAATCAGATCCAGGGTCCTCTGCAAGAACAAGTTCTCTTCACCACTGAGCACTCTCTCCAGCTCCAAAAGCACCATAATTAAAAAAAAAAATTCCATGACATAAATTACTAAAGAAACACTAGTACATACAGAAGAGCTTTAAATACCAATTTTAATACCATCTACATCTAAACCATAAGGCATTTGTTACATGGAGAAAGAAATTCAGAAATTGTTTTAGAAATTCTGCCATTCTATGGAATCACATCTAACATGTTACCTACCCACTTATCACGTTATTAACTGTTCATGCGGCAGTTGAACCAGAGGGCAATGCTTTACCATACGCTACTACAGCCTTTTTTTCTTCCTTCCTTCCTTCCTTTCTTTCTTTCTTTCTTTCTTTCTTTCTTTCTTTCCTTCTCACCTGTAACTTTCTGACTGCTGATTGAGCATGGTAATTTGCACTGCCCGGTACAACCCACAGAACACAAACCATATCCTCACACTGAGTGTGTGTGTGAGACTTAGGGTTAAGTTATTAGGTGCATGCACGGGTGCCTCATTTCCCTCATTTGACAAATGGAAATGAAACAATTACCCACCATAGCGCTGTTTTACAAATTAATCATCTGGGTTATGAATATAGCTTAGTGGCAATCTGCTTGTCTATTATGCACGAGGTCTTATCAATACTATAATAATATATAATGCAGATATAAACACATGTATGTTTAAATTATATAAACATTGATTACATTAATCATATTTAGTAGTGAAAAGTATTTAATGAAACTCTTTCACTTACTCATCAAAAGCATGTAGAACTGATGCCAAAGAGGAAAATATATCAAAATATTTATTGTAATTGCCAGCAAAACTGCAGTGTTGATGCTCATTCTCCACATTGGGAAAGGCACATGAACCACTCATCTCTGGTTTGACATCTTTCTCTAGTCCTTACAGAAAGCTCCAGGAGGAAATCCAAGGAGCCCTTTGCAGCTTTCTTTCTCCACATAACAAATGTCTTATGGTTTAGATCTAGATAAACATGAAAAAAATCTACTCTCGTTCTCGGAACCTTAAATTATGCAATACAAGAGAGAATACATGCTAGACTGCTCTGTATCCACACTGACATGTAGGCTTAAAAGTAAACACGCTTGTACACACCTAGGTACACACACACGATGATGCCTTCTGTGTGTTGTTTACAGTCAACGGTTAGTTTGCTCTTCAGCTTTGGATTTTCAAAAAAAAAAATCATCAGCAATGCAGTTCTGCTTATCACCTGAAATTAAGAAGGTTTCTAATGTTAAAATGTGGATGGTTTCAGTGTTACCATCATAACCAACCACCAAATTCCCCCTTTGAAAGGAAAAGGCGGGATAAGTCTAGTACACTGTAAATACTGTTCTGAAGAATGACAGTCTGGGATCACACAATGCTGAAAGAGATTAGTAGGGGGAAAAGAATGTCTTAGTAAACAACTTTTCTTTATTAACCCGGGGGGTTGATAAAGAAGACAGTCAACTCCATAAAATCTCATCAGAAATAGCTTGTAATGGTCAGGGATCAGAGGGCAAATGACAGACAACGTAAAGGACATTATTTCCCTTAATCCCAGCCCCCTTTGTTGGTATCAGTAGAGCAGTTTATGAAGAAGGAAATCAGAGTTCAAAGCCACTCAATGGGTCAGAAGAGGACTTTGAAATGTCTGCATGTATTCTGGAACTAAGTCAAGCACCCTTTCACTATGTCACAGGGACCTAGGCTGCTTCTTGCCTTACCCTGGATAATCTATGTCTTTATTTATCCCTTTGCCATCCTCCCAGCTAGTCCACTCTGAACACTTTGGATGTTTCCCCTTTTCACTGAAAAGTAAGCAAGGATACAAAACCCTCCCCTAGCTCCCACACAGAAGGCCTGCCAAAGGCGGGGTCGGCAACGCCTGAACCTACTAGCATTCTCCCATGAGCGCAGCTGCAGACATGCACACCGACTCTGCAAGGCTCATAAAGCAGCTTTCAGCAGCACTTAGCTCCCTGTGTGAGTGTGCATCTGCAGCAGAAGCCAGACACAGCACAGTGGGCGATTCTCTGCTGGACCCAGGCAGGCCTGCGTGCGAGCAGAGCAAAGGGCCTGGGAGCCAGAGAAGAATGTCCATCCTCTGTGGCTCTGGAGGGTGTATTGTCACATGCTGAAAGACAGGAAGAGGAAAGCCAGCCAACCACTGTCAATGGAAGACCCTCAGCCCCACTGTGTTCCCCAGCCTAGGTACCCGATAATGTAGAAGGAACATACAGAGGAAGAAAGCTTTGTGAAGATTTCATTGGCCCCTACATTTTTCTCTTCTATACCTTTTCAATGGTTTGGTCACAAAATATCTTTCCTAATTATTTAAACAAGGAAATAAGTATCATGTCCTGAGTCAATATTCTAAAACCTGGTACATGCACATTCCACTCAGAACAGGCATCTCAAGTCTTATACAAACATTAATCAACTCACCCGTTCATGTTATGAGGTAATACGCTAAGCAGCTCTAGTTCAGCAGTATTGAGGGAGGTTATGACAACAGAGCAATTTAATTGGAGGGCATTTCAGAACCCTCAAGCTCACTAGCAAGAAAGCAGGAGAGCCCACATCCCCTGATATATAAATAAATCCAACTGTAATGCTAAGGGCATTCATACCACAGGGGCCAGTCAATAGCAAGAAACCAGTGCCAATCACCAGTTGTTCTTACACCATCCATATGCTCACGGTCAGATTCTGATTAGCTTTCTCCTAGCTGATCCCGAATAGGCCCTTGCTCTCTAGTATCTAAAGGGTGACAGTCAACTTTCTGCACTCTCTGGCTCTAAAGTGAACAAAGATTCCTCCTTTAACATCTTGAGGCATCCCTTCTAAATCCCTTCTAAATGACCAGGAGTTGTGACTATGCCTTTACCCTATACAAGTTCCTGGATATGCTACGAGCAACTCTCAGAGGCATCAGGGTGTGATTCTAGAAGTACTTGTGCCTTTAAGGTCCTGCTGCCAAAATAGAACTACACTCCTAAAATTCATTGTACTAACCCACATTTGAATGCTGCTCATGACTGAGCGTCCGTCCATTGCTCAATGGATTAACCCTTTGAAAACTACTACTCTGAAAAATTTAATGTTTCAGTTTCCCAGAAGCAAGAATCTGGGAAGGTTTATAAGTATGAACAAAAATTAAAGCCTTTTGTATATACTGTTAAAATTACCTTGCTTCTGAAAATGTTATGAAATATCTTACAGAAGTAAGGCAGAAATACAGATAAATATATTTCTCTAAGTATTATTTGGACAAGTACTAGGAGAGACAGTCTGAGCCTTAAAGATGAACCTTACCAATAATGTTCATTTTTCATAGAACTTATCTTTCATTGGCGATTCTATACATAGTTCTTAGGGTCCTAACCCTCAATCAGGTGTTACGTTCCCAGGAGGGAATTTTTCCCTAGGTTCCTTCCGGTTTTAAATTTTACTCCTACTACTATTGTTTTTATTATTATGTTGTTTATGTATGCAACAACTGAACAAGTTCTCAAAATGAGGAAGTTTCCTACTGAGTTGGTAATAAAAAGGAAGAATTTACTCTTCGAGGTGAAAGAGTCTATACATGAATATCTCATGTCATCCCCTAAATGGCCACTTAAGACAGGACTCACAGTAGTGATACACTCACAGCAGTGATTATACCAGTAATATTTAAGGGAACTTGACTGTATCTGCCAGGCATGACAATTAAGGTGCCTTCATTTAGCTCATGAAACCAAATGAAGTTGGTTCTTCAGTTATTTCCAATGCAGAGTCAGTAACTGGGAACCATGGAAGACAAATTACTTAGTACCACTGTAATTAAGTGCCAGGACTTTAACTCAAAATGCCGGGGTCCTAAACTTCATAAAACTGTATAACTATGCCTCAAACAAATGCTAGGTACAAATGAAAATCAATGAGTGGAACTCAAAAGGATGTCTGAAGTTATTGAGCAAAAACCTGCCCAAGCTCCCGTTTCAAACTTTCTGGCCATTTCCTTTAGTCTTAAATCAAAATAAACCACAGCTACATTTCCCTTAGAGGGAAACACCCATGCACATCAATCAATCCTAATATTTTTTATGTACCAAAATAATGCTCACATGACTACTGAACAGAATTACATCCAGATTCCACTTATTCTCCCTCACCACTGCCTGCTTGATCTAATACAGGACCTGCAAAAACACTTTAGTCCATATATCACACAGGCTATAGATTAACAGTCATCACTGAGGAAAAAATTTTCGATACTAGAGCTACCATTACATGTCCCTCATAGTATGTTCATATTGGACAACATTTGTGTTTTCATGTACATCTACCAATCATAGCCAAATTGCATACTTTCAAAAGCCATAATCTTGATTGAATTGAAATGACACATAATTTTGTCTATGACACTTCCAATCTGTGAACAGAATGAAATGAAAAACAAAACAACAGTATAAAAAAAAACCTTTAAAAATTATATCACATTTTTATTTAAGTAAAATATGGGAAAGGAATAGTGTTTTACCATTGTCATAATCTTTGTAAATATGCACGCTATTTGCTTAAACAAAAAAAAAATAATTTCAACATTGAAAATTAGTTCCTAAAAATTAAAACATGGAAGATTTTAGTAAAACAAACCTATAAGGATATTTGTAATGTCAGGATTTTATGGAGGGAATTTCACCTCTCATTCCCACAGAAAATGGACATCTGTGTGCTGGAATAAAGCTTTATAGATAACCATTACTGTGATGGTAAGCAGGGATGCCTAAGAATTCTGGGATTATGAACTTTGAGGAAGGAAGCAGGCACCACAACAACCAGAACATGCTTCCAAGAAGTTGAGATGTGGTAGATTTTCCTGAACCGTTTCAACCAGAACCCCATGACACTTTTGCAGTTATTGTTTTCCTTTCTTGACCACTAAAGCATGCCTTTTTGGGGCTGAGTGGCTTGCTTCAGTGAGCCACTGAAACCATAAACGTCTCACTCAGAGCACTGTTTGTTCTCTTCTGGAATTTGGAATACTGTTTGCCCTCTTTGTTGCCTCCAGACCATCACTGAGCAAATGAGAACCCAATTTGCGTAAGTTTCACTTCCACTTATTCACCATCTGTCCAAATCTAGATCATGATGGTTTAGAAACATCCCTATGTGGGAGGTCACTAAAACTGAAAGAGTGTACATGAACTCAGCTTATATTTGAAGTTAATTGCTGAAGCAAGAGGAAGCCAGTTGCAAGGAAAAAAAAAAAGACCAGTGTGACAGTGAAAAACGTCAACATGGAAGAAACTTGAATGGTGTCAACATGAAATAGTGTCCTATTTCCATGGACCAGCTAGAAAGCCAGCATTCATGGGGTGCCTATAAGGTATTCCAGTACTTTGTTTGCATTTTTTGTCTTCATTATGTAAAAGGGTCTAAAAGTATGGAGACATTCAAAATATTGTAAGAGCAGAAACAAGGTACAAACAGAACCATAGTTGCATCTAGACCCATTTCCTTAACTCTCATTCTGTCAGACCTGCTTTCTTATTGGTCATTTTCTAAGACTCCTATCCTGTGACAGGAACTGGGCTGGCAAAAGCAACTGAGACCTTCCGGTGATTCACTCAGTTTTTGCTCCCTTGAACGTTAGCTAGTACTTATGACTTTAAATTATACCCTACTAAGGTTGTGTGTAAAAAGCCTGATCAAAGTACACACTGACAGCAGTGCAAGCGCACACTGAGCAGATATCTCTTGTGTAATTGTACTCATCAGGAGCAAACCCCACATTTCTTTCCTCTGAAAAGTCGGTGGGAGACCTACAACACCAACAACACCTTTCCTGGATCATTAGTTCTAGCCCAAATTTTCCACTGTCAGGAAAGCAGTCACCCTGTCCGGCAGACGGCAGACACCCATCTGCCATTAGGCTGAATGTGCCTGGCATCTTGACATTCTATTGATTCTTGTCCAAAGCTTATGTTGGAAAAAAAAAAAAAAAAAAAGCAGCTCAGAGGCCAAAAGGAACCTCAGCCTCAAATATCTTGGGGGAAAGGAAAGCAACTAAAACCTGAAAGAAAAGATGCAAATCCGAGTAACAAAACTGAGACAACTTAAAACAGGTTAGCACATGTTCAAGGGCAAATCTGCAAGAGATGGGGATACTTTCTTCTGACAGCCACAGATCCAGGAAAGCCCGGTACTGTATATATGGGATCACTGCCCTTTCGAAGTCCAATCTGCATTATTGTTTACTCATTCACAAGAATGTAGCCACACTAATCTTGTGATACTGCTGTGGAAATCTATCAAATTTTGTCATTTCAGCCTCTGTTCATATCCAGTAGAGAAAATGCCTTGCCATAAGCACAACCCCACTTATGACAATTTGTTATTAAGCAAGTAGAATGAAAACATTATATAATGTGCCTAATTAGACTATATCCTTTACTCTCCAAAATAACTCAAGGGGTAATAGGTGGCTTTCATTTGGCAGATAAAGAAAATTGAGGTTTGGGGGAAGAAAAGTAATCTGACTCATATAGTAAAAAAATGAGAAAATTGGTACTAGAGGGCCTTAGGGTCCTTTATGAGGTTTGTGACACTTCCCTATTTTTTTTCACCCATTCTCAAGTGTCTGCCCAACTTCTAAATCCTGGCACCAGTGGCCTTGGATACAGGGTCTCATCACACCCCACTATGCACTCTGCACAAGCAAGCAGATTCCCAAGGACTACTGAAATCCTGATGATTCTTCTTTAAGTGAAGACACCCATTTCAAAACAAAGATGAATAAGGAAAAAGGAAGGAAGAGGAGAAAGCTCTAATTCTATGGATCAACACGCATTTTTTCTGGTTCTTATTTTCCTCTTCAATGATCCACTTCTCCCACCCACTGAACAACACCCACTGACTTCAAAACAAGCTCTTGGGAAAAGAAGGACAATGAAGTAAAAAAGGACCAGTAGGAGGAGGTCCTGATCTGTAGGGGAGGTAGGGAGAAACAGAGATTCATTGCAAGTGCCAGTCATCAAATCCCGTCTTCAAAGCATCTTCCCAATGCTGATTTCTATCAGGGATCTGGGGCTAAAAAAGGAAGAGTTTCCATCTGGAAGGGATGTGTTCCGGCTGTGCAGATATTGTCTAGGTTTCCAAGACTGTTCCAGGTGTCTATGTGCCATGCTGAGTTTGGTGATCAGGAAAAGGTATTCATATGTCAACTGGATTTAATTTACCATTACCATGACAATGCAGTGGGTACTGCTTCCCCCAGAGCTGATCTCTTTTGTGCACTTCTGTAATTTCAAGAAATACTTTTTGTGTAGTAGGAAAAAAAAGTCATCCTAGATTGAGCTAGTACAAACAAACTCATGATATGGCAAGTGCACTTTTTTCTGGAGATTTCTTGTGTTACCAACCTTCAGGCTCCCCACAGTACCAGGGCATCTGGTTTCCTCTGTTTGTCAAGGATTGGAGTCTGCCTGGAAGTCAGGTTGATGCTTCCTTCCCTCCAGTCTGTCAATGTTTTACAAGCTGACTTCTTTGAAACAGTCATTTAGGAATTCATTCTTACTTCATCACCCATCCATCATCATTGTTACGGCTGCATCATTATTCAGAATTATTATAGACTTATAAAGATGAGCTGTGGGAAAATAATGTTTGTAATATGCTTCCTTGCTGCCTAGTTAATACAGCATGTAATTTCTAGTCTGCCACAAAAGCCACCGCAGTGCAGTGTTCAGCAAGCTTTCTGGATGGCTACATGCAGAGCTGAGAGGGAAAAAGAAAACAAGTCCATAGCATCTTTTGAAACAATAGACCGAGTGTCCTTTCGTGTAGAGATGGCAAGATCCCAGCACTAAATGCAGATCCCAACACTGAAAACCGCTGGCCTGTTCGTTCTCAACTCACATTTTAAGAAACTCTCTAAGGATGCTGAAGGCCATCTGCTGAGTCAAGGCCCAAGTCTGTCCTTCACTATCTCATGTATGTCCTACCGACAGCTAAGGAAGTAAAACACATTCTAGAGGCTGGGCATGGTCCCCAGAGACTAATAAACACACTGCGAGACAGTATGCTGCCTGCATCATGAATGTGGATAAAAAGTGTGGCTGTGGGGAATTAGTAAGAATCCATGCATCTCCTTTTAGTCGCAGCAGCAGTGAGCTTGTGACTAGAATCCTATCTATAAATGCACTCCTTTCCAATGTCAACAGGAGTTTTGTTACAGCCTTGCAGAGGGAAATGAATTCATACGTCATTTGCAATGATTCACTTTGTTTCCCCTCCTGCATTTTTATATATATTGACAGAATATGAAAATACAGTCTAAAAAAAAATCAATTTTGTTTTATAGTATTCTCCTGAAACATCAAAAGGGGCCCTGAGAATTAAAGCATTTGACAGCCTGTGAACAAATACTTAAGTGGAGTGACCCACAATGGAATTCCAGGGGCCAAAGACTCCACCAGCTCATACAGAAAAGTGCAAGTGCTTAGGCATTACAGATTGCTCTTGACTTATTTTGAGATTTGAGTTTCCATTTTATTTTTAACAAGAGCTTTACAGTTCACTGACAAATGTCCTGCACTATATTTAGAGGAATAATAATAATATTTAAGATCGGGAGCACACACTGACAGCACACACTGCCTTTCTTTTCTACAGAAAGAGAAAGCAAATACACACAGGAAAACATCCATGTCAATGGTGTGCATCTTCCAGCAGAATTATCAGTTCCACTCTGACCTCTGTAGCAACTGCTCTGGAAGGTGTGTCAGGGATGCTTTTAAATTCTATCTATGATGTCTTTTCCCCTACGAACTGAAACATTTCCACCATTTAGCAGGCAATTAGTTTTACCCAAGAAGAGCTTTAAAGCTGAAAATGAGTTTGAAAACAAAAATAAAAAGGACAAATAGCTTGTTAACCTAGCCCTAGCCAACACAATCAGTGTGTATTGCTTCTGCATTTAGAATTAGACTTTTCAGAAAAAGAAAAAAACACCTTTTTTGGCTTTCCTTGAAAGAAAGCCAGAGGCAAGCAATATGCTGATTATTCTTCAAAGAAGAAAGAGTGTTGAAAGCTTTTAATAACATGTAAAATCCCAAGTTTGCAAGCCACAAACAGCAAACAACAGCAGTGTTTTATCACATTATAAGTGTAAGTCACTCTGTGTACTATTTAGAGACAGCAAAGACTTTCTAACAAAACAGGATGGCTTTACTTCTATGCTCAAATGGAAGGAAAGAGCCAGACACTTTGAGATATTGAAAGGTAACTGTCATGATAAAATTACATAATGTTTGTCCTGAACAGAAAATAGGAAAACATATGGAGTTAAAAAGAACACTGACTACAAACAAAATTGAATAACTGAGGGCTTGGTCATGAGTTTCTGAGGAGCCTTCTGTCAGTCAGATTGTCAAGCATAGCACAGACTATTATTCTTTTTTCATGATCTTCTCATGAGTCCCTCATTAGACCAATCATTATAAGTAACACCGTACAGCAATCAATAGGTCCACAGGTTCATACAACAAACATCTATTATAGACTGTAATCTCCCTAATGGCAAGGATGTAGTAAGCTTTACTTAAGAGCTGCCCTCCTGACTGGGAATGTGCTACGCTCTGAGCTGATGCTAGCTGTAATGCTTCCCACAGCTCAGCACAGTCAGTGAAGACACCACTTTTCATGTTACAAACATCTGACTTTCAGAAGGGAAGAATTATCTCAGGCTGTGGTCCTTCAGTAAAACGGTGTCTATGAGGCCCTTTACCTTCCCTCCCTTCTAAACATTCTCACTGCAAAGTTCCTGAGCAGGGCTTTGAAAGTATGAAGAATGTCTTTTATTCACTAGCACACTGGAGCCATGGATAGTAGCATATAGTAAAGGGTTTTCTACACAGACCGTAAAACATGATAGCTTGGGGCCTTAGAGATGCTAACTATTCGTCTCCCATTACTCCACAAAGGTCTGCAAAGCCTGAGATTATATGCCAGCCTACAAGTAAAGACATATTTTCTTTCCCTACTTCCAACCTCACTTAAAGTCACTAAAAGGGTAAATTCCGGAATACTTGTAGTAGATACAAAAATGCCTTAATTTGTCTTTTAAAAAGACTACTTTTAAGGTGACAATGAATCAAATAGATGGATTGAAGTTGGAAGATAAAATTCAATAAGGAATGATCAAACTATTGGTCTAGGAGAAAGGACATGGGGTTTGTGGGTACAGACTCCCCTACTGTGCCCACATCCATACTCCATCCTAAAAAATCCAGACGTAGCAAATACATGAACATGTTTTATGCAAAATAACAAAATTCTTGCTTTAGAAATAAGAGCGATGTGTAGGTTCATCTGGTTTTGAGTTTCTCAGTCTCAGATTATAAATGCCTGAGGACAAGCATTAGAGGCAAACAAACAGAGACTACGGTAAGTTTGAGTCTGGCCAGCTCACCTGTGTCCCTGGACATCCTAACTAGGCATTGCAAGTTCTGCATTAGAATCTGTAAAAGGCACCAGGCATGTATGCCTATGATAAATAAGCACATAAAACCACATGTGATCACTTAGTAAAAGTCGTAGATAAAGTATTTGCTTATCCAGGCCACAGAACTTTTCTGCTGGGTGTATTTGTAACACACATAGGTGGTACCCAGAGATGTGAGTGAAAATGAATCCTGGTATTGTTGGTATTGACCTGGTTTACTGTTGAAAGATAGCCAAAATCTTTGTTTTCTGTATTGCCTAGGATCGTCCTGGATATTTTTTTCTTCTCAAAAAGAGACTGAAAATGTGTCATTCAACCATTGTTAAAAATACTCCGTTTGGGATAATGACTGTTTGAGAAGACAACAAAGTAGTTAGTGGAGACATTCTGGATTCCTCATAAACCTCCAATCAAAATTAGGCTCTGAGGTTTCGGAGAAGGGATTTTTCTCATTGGCACTCAAATGAGAAACCCTGGAACACATTTCAATGGGAAGTGATGACCTAGTAAAAGCGAAGGGCTAGGATCCTCTGCACTCTGCAAGGCAATCTCCAGATCCTGTTAAGGACAGAAGTGAATGTTGAATTGCCAGAGAGTGGCAGAAACAAAGGATAAACAAAGATAAACAAAGCATAGCCACATTTCTATTATAATGATTCTATAAAGTGGTATCTTCAGACAGGCCCATGGCAGAAGCCATACCGCTGCAACCTCTTGTCAACACCCATCCTCTGCAATCTCTCTGCATTAACGTTTGAGAAAGAATAAAACTTTTCCTGACTTGGTGTCTCGAAAAGGGCAGGCATACTAAACAAACTGTAGTTTTTACCTGAGGCATATATGTACAAAACACTCTCGCTGTTTGTTAGAAATTCCAATGTAATCTACAGTAATGAAATTTGTTTATTAACACTAATATTATAATAACAGAAAAATCCAGCAGCCATGAGCCAAGTACTGAATGATATGTTCTTGGTGAAATGATACAAGCCAAAGGTCCTTATCTAGAAGAGCACTTTCTGGTTTCCAGGGAGATGTTTCAAAACTGTTGGGGCCTTCTCCCTGTGATCAGGTTTCTTACAAATCAAGAATCATTACGTTTATAGCCCCTGTGCACACCCACCTGGGAATAACTGTTGTGACCCAAGATAATAACATGAAAAAATGAAGATGAAACGATGTACCGTAGACCTCCATGGCTCAAATTGCCCCATCAGGCCTCTAGACAGTTTAGAAATCCTGATGCCTCCAACAGCATCACCCTGGGAAGGGTCAAAGAGATTATGCCAAGACAAAATCACAGTCTACTTCTTTAGCTTCCAGATGAGGATACTGCAGAGAAAGTTGTCCTCACCTAAAGCAGCAAACTGGAAGCTCCAGAAAAGAAGCCGTAGCACCTGATGCCAGAACGTCCCCATGCTGTCACTGCTGAACAATCCCCCCCCCCCCCCCGTCCCTTGCGTCCTGTTTCTTCAACAGCTGAAAGAACTGGCCCGCCCAAGAGAAGGAGTGGAGACATTTTTCTGTGCTTAGCTAATGCACTAACTCCTTCCCCACAGTGTGACTGTCAGCTCATAATATGGCATAAACAAATCGGCATCTGAATCAGGAATTATCTGAACAGAGGTAAACCGTTTCTTCTTTTGATAGCAAAGGGGCATATGACATTAAAAGTGAATACAGAAAAATATATTTGCAGTTTAATAAAAATAAAACATCTTTTTTTTTTTCTTGAAGGTGAATATGTCTGAGGCGTATGTGTGCAAGTGTGGTAGGTGGTGTGTTATGGTGTAGCAGGGTAGAGAAGGGAATCACCCCTTTGCTTTCCTTCAAATCTTTCTCCTTCCCCCAATATTTATTTATTTTTTTTCATTTTTCCCCACAATGTCATTAACTTCTTACATTTATTTTATTCCTAATTGAAATAGAATTACATTATTAGCTCATTACCTCTCCTTTCTCCAGTGTCTTCCATTCCCTGCATCAAGAGACCAATTCATGGTCTCTTTGTCTCTGATTATTGTTTTACATGTGTGTGCATATATTATGAATACGTACATAAATAAAATTTTCTGAACCCACTTACTGTTGCTTGTATGTGTATGTTTTCAAGGCCATTTGAACATTGGATATCCAATGCCACTTGGATATTGGATAACTATTTAAGTTGTTCATCTCTGGAGAAGACTGATTCTCTCCCTCTCAAAATGAATTGGTTTCCAGTAGCTCTTCATCTAAGGGTAGAGTCCCATGAGAATTCTCTCAACTGTCTTGGCGTGTCAACTGGTATCACTGAGCAGGTCTTGCTTAGGCACCCATAGTGTTGAGATTACATGGGTGTAACCTCCATGTCATATCTAGAAGACACAATTTCACAACCTCCCTTCTGATTTAATCTCTAAACTGTGGGCGTAGGGATTAAATTATAAATGTATCAGTTGACTCTAGGTACCTCATGGTCCAATGCTGTGCCCTGCATTTGGACCGGCTGTGGCTTCCTGTAATGGTTCTCCTCTACTGCAAAAAGACGCTTCTTTGAGAAGAGATGAAAGTTACAGATTATTATTTTTTGTTATTAAAATACTAGGCTTTTAACATACCCCATTTTATATGTGGTCATTTAAAATTGACAGAAACTTCCCTATGAAAGGATATGAATGACAATTCTGTTTTTGTTAGGGATTCCAAACTTCTAAAATGCTGACTCAACCAGATAAAGATATTCAAGGAAACTCCTTGCAAACCAGGGCAAAGAATGGCCAAGGACCAACACCAGAAGGCCTGCTAACGCTCCCATGTCCGCCCATTCTTTCAGATGATTCATGGCTGCAGCAATCCATGATGATAATCCTGTGGCTAGTCCTGCGTCCACTCTGGTAGAATTTACCGTGACAATGGCCACTCTCAGCTGCTCCATCGTAGTATCGAATTCTCCAGTCCAATTACCTAAAATATAGCTAGACGATTGTTTAGACAGATTTGCAGCACAGGGAAAATTCTCATGTTGTTAGCAGGCCTTCTGGTGTTGGTCACCTTGGTTTGCCTGTGGTATATATGCAAGATTAGAGTCTCACAACAGCGTAATGCAGCCATGACCATTCAGGCCTTTACAGCCATTGAAGCAGGACAGTCTCCCCAAGCATGGTTGGCTACCATAAAAAGCCAAAATGTTACGCTCAGGATGCGAGGCTAAGCACTGCACTCAGGGTCAGCTGCTTTGGACCCAGTGAAGAGCATGTCTGATTGCATGCGGGTTGATGCCCCAGGTCCTGCCTCTGAGAAAAAGGTATCAGACGGGTCTGATGCTCTTTGGGTGGATGACACCTAAATGAACATCGGTACAAAGTCCCAATTTATTTCTAATATCAGAGATCAGACCTCTACTCTTGCCTGATGCGTCCAAAACAAAAAGGGAGAACTGTAGAGAGCTGCGGAATGCCGCGCCTGAAAGATGGAGCTGGTTTCCGCCTTCCACCTTCCCGATGGTGAGTGCTCTCTGTCACAAACAACTCCACATTTGGCTAAGGCTGAGGATCTGGCTTGCTTCCATGTATGTGGACCTATCTGTATTGCCCACGTGGCATGCTGAGGTTGGCTACCCAGATGCTATTTAAAGTGAGCTGGCTTTACCCAGGGTCAGATGATTGTTCAAGGTTCCTGAATAAACTGCATTGAAAAAAAAAAAAAAAAAGAATGGCCAAGGACTGGAAAACTAAATCTGAAGCGTAGATACCCATAGGATCAAAACTATATACAGAAAAAAAAAATGAGTGAAAGAAATTTCCTCTTGGTGGTTACTCAAACCAAATTCAAGATCTCCCTTCACTGTGTAATGCACAGAGTATTCAAACCTGAACCCTCTCAGCTTCCTGATCATCTCTGAAGAGATGATAAATCTATTTGTACTAAGTATACATCACACAGAATAACATGTGCCACTTAGTGAGAAGAATGGAAAGAATCAGAATATCTTGATGTGCACCCAAAGGATTTTTCAGTCATCATGCATTTACCAAACTCCAAGCACAAATTCACTCTGTGCCTAGCTAGGAATGTAATTTGTGCCTATCTATGAACATGACAAAGTATCAACAGAATAACATCAAAATACACTGCTTGCCTTGCCCATCATTGCCATATAATTTAGGAAATCAACCCATGCTTAACATAAACCCTCGCCATGGACTTTGGATATTAGTATGCAGATGGTACAAAAATAATAATAAGTCTAAGACTTTTTTGAGAAGATAATGTGTAATAGCTTGAAAAGTTAATGGAAATGACTGAAATAACAACTATACAATGACTGCATAAAAGTAAAAACAGTAGCTACTGAGCATTAGTGAAAATTGTTATAACTGGTTAAAAAAATTTATGAGCTCAGTCAGAGTGAGAAAGGCGCTACCTTCACTTAAAGGAGTCTGGGAATTCTTCATGGAAGATAAGCTCCTGCAGACAGGCTTTGAAAAAGAAGCAGAGTTCAGATATGTAGAGAAGAGGAAATCCTTTACTTATGACACAAGCGAAACCACAGAAATGAGAAAACACAGAGCCAGAGGATGACTGGGAGACGTTGTGACCCGTTATCACTGTTGTCCATATTTTCAAAAGCCAATGCCAGTGCTGAGACACTGCTGCTTATGGCTTTCCAACAGTTTATTATCTTCCCGGTATATTGCTTTTATATAACAGCCAGATTAGAATAGTGTCCATTTTCAAACTACAAGAAAGAGCCAATGAATCCCCTCAACAATATATACACATGCTCATGTTTTTTGTTTCATGGAATGCAAAGCAAAGGAGTTTCTAGACACATGGTTTACATCAGCACCCTGGGGAACAGGAGTCAGTAGACACTTTGACAGGGCTTATCATAAGACACTTGATAAGGAAAGAAGGTGCTGACGTTGTTCTTCAGACATCAAATGCACAAGAAGTCAGACAGACACTGTCCTTTACAGCCCTGCCCGTGTCAACCCAAGCCATTCCAATTCCTAGAATTCTTCCCCCACTACCGCTGTGATAGCATCATGAAAATAACACCAGATGAATAACACATACATTTAATTCTACATTTTTGGGGAAAACTAATTGTTGATATAGACTTGGGACATGCCATTGCATGGAAGGAAGGATCCCAGGGATTGTGTAAGCAATTGTTTTCCATGCCTTTACCAAGCTCTAGCAACAGGATTGGGTTCCATTTTATTCACTGTCAATTTGTATAGGGAATGGAGGTATCATAACACACAGTACTCAGCCACCTGATAATTTAATACCCTCACCACTCTACAACTTTTGGTTATTAGAATTTGATCATTTCTAAAATATGTAAGAATATAATAAGAAATGCTAGAATATTTATGTTCTATAAGCAAGCTAGCTGACCCCAAGTTAACATCATGGTAGTCTTAAAGTGATGTTACCTGCTTTACTCAACTACAGAAACACCCCACGCACTCTGAGCAGAAGTAAAGCTTTGCACTTTAAACCACTTCAATTTTGCTCAAAATGCATAAATGGGAGCATGACTCTAAATCATTAATATGTGACCAGGACCAAAGATCCACTGTTATGAATTTACAACACTTAAACCTTAGACAAGCATCTTCTAAAGAGAGGGGTTTTGGCAGTTGTTAAAAGCAGCAATAAGTTCAATGTCTGAACTGCTGGTGTAGCACAGATTTCAGAGAAAAGTCTAATGAGTTTCTTTTATAACATATCCCTGTTTTCAAGAAATAATGGAAGCTGAAGGGAAAATACAATGCATGCTTCCAAGTTGTGCACACTGGCACCATGATGACGCAGGATTGTGAATCAGCCTTTGATAGGTGGAAGAAGGAAGGTCAGGAGTTCGAGGCCTTCCTTAGCAACATGGGAAGTTGGAAGCCAGTCCAGAGTACATGATGTCCTACCTTAAACGAGACTTAAAACAAACAATAAGAACGATAGTCTACCATGCTCTTCATTCTTTGCTTCTTCATTTAACTGAGCAAGTTAAAGCATACCAATGAAACATTTAAATAAACAATAAATCTCTAGATGTGAAGTTACTTCGCTGTCTACAATACTATACTCATATTCAGATAAGAAGCACAACCCAGGATTCTAATGTCCAAAACAAAAAAGGAGCCAAATTATTATACTTCCTGTTTCCATTTGCATTCTAAGTTATTTAAAATATCCTCTCATAGATTCTAATCTAAAGTTAGATTTTGACATCTATGAAAACCAAGGTCTTTCATCTTTAGTGCTCAGTAGGAACTTGACACAGAAGCCAGAAAATACCTTAGAAAGGGCAGCAATATTACTCCTGTGTTGAAATGACAACTCTGTGCTCCTGGGTGATGGCCGTCAGTACCCGAAGCCAGAGAGAATGGTAGAAACCCCGTCTTATTTGGTGTGAAAGCTTGTCACTTTCAGCTCCTGATTTTCTCTGCGGTTGAAAGATGATACACCCATTTGGAGGAAGACTGTTTAAAGAATGCTGGAGTAAACAAAATGAGCATAGCAACATCTTATAAATACCACTGAGACTCACTGTCACATTCAATTAACATGATTTCAAAATTCAATCTCACCAAAATATTTAAAGGAAAACAGGCTGGTCACCATAACTCCGGTGGTGATCCTATTTATTAATAATGCACAGAACCTTCCAAAAGCACTGGGGGAAAAGAATAAAGCCTCAATAACATTATCCCAGGATTGGCATTCTGTCATCGTCTCATCACTGGTTAGCAAGATAAATGTATCTTTTTACAATCTCTAATAAAATCCTAACAACCCATGGTTACAAACGCCCAGGGACAAAATAAACCTAACCTCACCTGGAATTCTCAAAAGCACTCCTTACTATGACTGTCTGCAGCCTTAGCTTGGGACTCTCCAGCACACACCTACAAATGTCCTGGCTCCGAATGGCCCGTTGTCGCAAACTTTTATCTGCATTGCTACAAGGAAAGCATCCAGTATGCGTTCATGCAGAATGAAATGACCCCCTGTCCCTGCTGTCCTTGCCCTACCCTGATCCCACTGTCCCAGGATAGAAGCTTCCACGGCCCTCCTCTTTCTTTCTTGTGCCATTTCCTGGTCAGCCAAGGGAACCAAAGGAGATCAAATTTCCCCTTCACTCCAGGTCAGGCTGGAAAAAGAAAACCTGCATTGACAGTGGTAGCCTTGATAATAGCTGTTCAGCTGCCAAGGATGCGGGGGAATGGCAGAGCTGCTCAGGGGAGATACATGGGCTTTCATTCTTCCCAGGAGAAACCTAAGAATTCTGGTCAGAAGCAAAATGCTGAGCACCTGTGGCTGCTCCTTTTCTTCCCCACGGGGCCCCACACTGGTGAGCCACATGCCTGCCTGTTCCACATGCCAGCCTAAACCGACACCACCATGTCTTCCTTCCTATATGAAAGGCTGCAGTTGCTAGGAAATCACAGTTCAACTGTTCTATCTTGACCGAACTTAATGATCAAACATATATTCTTTCTAAAATAACAACTCCATTGACCAAAGTATGAGAAAGAAAGAATATCAAAATGAAGCAAAAATGGGGTAAATGAGAGTCAGGGATAGTGAGTAGTATAATCAAGCCAGACATTGTGCTAAATAAAATGCACGTGAGTTCCAACATTTGAGGGTGACTGATGTCAAGACATCTCAGCTCCAAAATCTCCCACACTTGAATCCCTCTTATAGGTTGATACTATGTACACGAAATGTACACCCATCCCCCCTTATATTTAAATCATCTCTTGATGACCTGTAATATTGAATACAACATAAGTGCTATATCAATAGTTATTCATCATATTTGGGGGGTGAAAAGAGCACTGCCCATGTTCAGCACATTTAGATGCATTTCTTTTTAATCCATAATCAGCTAAATACATGAATTCATAGTACCCAAAAATGCCGGGCCTGTACCTCACTTCTATTAACTTCCAAAGTCATTAACTGGCTTTTCCACTTCACAGCAGCGGAACTGGAATTCAAACTGTTAAGCAACTGAGTGCTGGTGGCATGGCTCAGTAGCAAAGTAAAAGCAGGGTATGTGAATGTGTGTGTTAGCATATGTAACATTCAGAACCTCACTATCATTCCTAAATTTAAGCAGAGATTAGGTTAAAGGAAAGATAGAATACATGGAAGGAATTTTCTTAATTATTTGTGGATTGAATGTTATATCACTTATCAGCAATTATTTTTTTTTGCGGGGGGGGCTTATAGTATAAAGGTACAACAGACAATGGAAAGGTAACAGAGGACAGCCCAACTGGGGTTGGGGTTCCATAGTAATTAATTGAATGGGAAAAGGCACAGGATCAGAACTGCCATCCTGAAGAAACCTCAGAAAGGAAAAGGAGAACTTCTGTAGGTAGATTGTCTTACGTTTACTCAAGAGCTAGTCCGGGTCATGTCTATGAAATATTTTACGTGATAATCCCCGTAAACCTTGTGCAACAAAAGGAAGATTCACTTAAGATGAAGACCGGATTGTCTAGCAATGACTGCTGTTTCTCTATTAGTGCTCCATCTCTCTCAGAAATCTCTCAGGATGTGTACTTGTTTTATTATTTCATGACAGATTTGCACACTGATTCTCTAATATAAAAGCAAGAGAGAAATACTCTACCTAAAGTTCAAGTGTTCCATTCTTCAAAGCTCCTCCCACTCTCCACTGAGCTGTTGTTGCCTGCTTGTACACAGGTCAACTGGGATTTATGAGAATAGCTTTAGTCTTTATTTGCCCACTTATGAAAAGGGAATGTTAAAAGATTCTCAGGGAATGCAAGGCACGAAAAGGGATGGCTAGTTAACAAGTCAGGTGCTGAACTCCTTGCTAGTGGCATCGTACAGGCTGACTGGAATCTCCAGGCTAAGAAGAGGGTAAACCATGGTGTTTCAGAGGACCAGCCAACCAAAGCCAGCCACTTTGAATTGAGGAACCATTATACGTGGAGTAAGTGAGATCCTACCTGCACCTTGCAAAGGCAGACAGGCTAGGAGATGGAAGACACCCGCCTTAACTCTTAAGGAAGTGACTGGGCACTTTTAACCAACACGATACGCAAAGCACAACACAGTCTATATACACAGAGAGCATCCTGTGTTTCTTTCTCATATCTATCTTACATGCAGAAGGATGATTAAGACATACTACGAACAACTAACAGAGCCAGGATGGAGGGAAAAAACAAAAACAAAAACAAAAATCGGTGATCAAGACTATATGTAAGGTTCAGCCAGAACATGCCAAATATGATGCTCTTTGGGTGGATGACACCTAAATGAACATCAGTACAAAGTCCCAATTTATTTCTAATATCAGAGATCAGACCTCTACTCTTGCCTGATGCGTCTAAAATAAAAAGGGGGAACTGTAGAGAGCTGCGGAATGCTATGCCTTAAAGATGGAGCTGGTTTCCGCCTTCCACCTTTCCAATGGTGAGTGCTCTCTGTCACGAACAATTCCACATTTGGCTAAGGCTGAGGATCTGGCTTGCTTCCGTGTATGTGGACCTATCTGCATTGCCCACGTGGCACGCCTGGGTTGGCTACCCAGAGGCTATTTAAGCTGTGGGCTGGCTTTCCCCAGGGTCAGATGATTGTTCAAGGTTCCTGAATAAACTGCATTGAAAAAAAAAAAAGAGAGAGTTAAATTTTAATGGTTTTAAATTTTAAATCTACAATTCTGCTTTTAACTTATATATTTTATATATGTGTACATAATGTATACATATTTCCCCAACTCTACCCTCTTTCACATAAATCAAAATTCAACACAGACATCAGGGTATTATTTATTTAAACAAGTGTTAACGGATACTTCCTTCCCTCAACTTTCATTGACATTGTAGGATGAGAAATTTTGTATAACTAAACTAGGATTCACTGCCTTTTAATCCCAATACAAATATTAACAGTGTTTGAAATTTCATAGTATACTTACTTCTGGCAGAAATGGACTGCTTTTTAATTATGACTAATACACAAATGACTATACCACAAAGTATTTATGCTTGCTTCATTTCTAGAAAGCCAATACACAGAAGTGATAAGCTCCTTTTTCACGTCAAAGATTTAAAAGAACTAAACACTGACATGGCTTTTCAGTTAGTGAATGATACTTCCTCTTCCTGCAAAATAGGCTTGGAAGATAAACCCAGTAAACTCTACCATGAACATTTCTATCAAATGGTTAACGACACTAAATACTGAGTTTTCTAGAAGTCTTTCTCCAAAGCAGCCAAAATATCTGCCTTGTTCATGCGCACATACCACACACAAAGAGAGAAACAGACAGATGGAGACAGAAAGACAAAGACAGACAAACAGAGAGAGCCATAAAACAGATAAAGCCAGCTTGTCTCACTTATGTCTCAGAATGCTCAGGCTTGAGCATTCTGCCTGTGTTTTAGTGTATACTAAAAAATCAAGATTAGCTTTTCCTTTTCTTTTTCTTTTTTTCACTTTTTAACAAAGATTGTTACCTTTAGAGAAAAATTTGTCAAAAATGAAAAAAGATATTTTGTTATTTTTGCCGTTTTTAAATATTTTATTTTTAATATTGATTACAGGTTATTTACTTTGTATCCCAGCTGTAGCTCCCTCCCTCATTCCCTCCCAATCCCACCTCACCTCCTCTCCCTCCCTCACCTCCTCTCTGCCCCTCTCTAATCCACTGATAGGGGAGGTCCTCCTCCCCTTCCATCTGACCCTAGTTTATCAGGTCTCACCAAGACTGGCTGCATTGTCCTCCTCTATGGCCTAGCAAGGCTGCTCCTCCCTCTGGGGTTGGGGGGCTGGAGTCAAAGAGCTGGCCACTGAGTTCATGTCAGAGACAGTCCCTGTTCCCCTTACCCATTTGGATTCTGAGCTGCTATGGGCTATGTCTGAGCAGGAGTTCTAGGCTATTTTTGCCTTTTTTTGTAAGCATTACTTGTCACACTATTTTATTGTGGTTTCTCATGCCTCTTCCTCCCTTTTTGACCCCAATCCCTTCCAACACCCTAATACCAGATAGGGGAGAAAGGAGGTTAACAGGGATATAGGGTATTATTTTTCTTAGCTACTTCCTGATGGTTAGAGTTGTCGGGTTCCTTGGGGCCCGTCCAGTCATCTGACTTTTCCTCTCATCATGTTGCATCAACAGCAACTAGGAGCAGCAAGGGAGGGAGGAAGCACCAGCAACTTTCCCGGAGCCCCTCAACAATGTCTGAGCTCTGGCATTTATTCTCTCTCCAGAGTCCTCAGATTTAAACTGTTTGCAGTTGGCAAAGGAACCCTCTCTCAGAGCCCACATGAGGCAAATTCTTCGATGCCGCGGACAACCTGAATCGGCCCCATATCCTACACCTGGAATCAAAACAAAACCATGTTTACGGCTACAACAGCTTTTCTCAGTGAAACCTCCTGTTGTGCATTTCTGCGGTCAAATTCATCCCTCATCACGTCACGAGAGTCAGTTTAGTGGATGCTATCTTCCCTGGACCATGCATATGGAGCTCATCAGACTTCTTCAGGTCACAATAACGTGTCCTTTCCCCCCAATACACCTAGATGGCACTGTCTGTTTGGGTCGAGAGCTTCTTAAAGGCCCCACAGCAAAGGAATGGGCAATGCCCTCATAAATACCAACCTTTACCCGGGAGTGATTCCCCTGTCCTCCAGTTGCAATGCAGAGTGTGTTTCTCCAGACTGCACCATGAGAAAAGTATTCATTTATAAATATCCCTAAGTTTTTCATTCTTCTAAACCTTTTCATCTGTTAGCATGGTATGCATTTGGCAGAACACAATGACTTTTTTTTTTCTTTTCATATCCTAAAAGCTGTCAGGAGAATCCTATAAAATTTGGTACATGGCACATATTCATGCTCTATCAAATCTCTCCTTAAACAGAACATTTCCTGCCTAGGATGCCAGCAAAGCAGCGTCCTTTCTCCCGCAACACAGAGCCTGGTGCTGTTTAGCAATAAGCTCCATCACAGATTCCAAGACCCCATGGATTCAACCTGCACGAATACATGAGTGTCACACCAAACACATTTTCCCTCGTGGCATGTAGCAGCTTTCAATCTAGGAATCCTTTCATGCTATTTCCAAATGTCTTTCAAGCGAGACATCCCAAAATAGCAGCATTTATTTTAAGACTTAACAACCTGTATTTTAAAACCTGTAACCAGAGTTCAAGCACTCTTCCCACAACTCCCCCACATGCAATGTCTGTATACTTGTCAAATGTTAATAAAGGAAGAGAGAGAGAGAGAGCTACTAATCTAGCATGTAATAAAGATGCTAATATTCTAATAAGATTAAGAAATTGTCCGGGTTTTAGTCAGTATATAATAGCCTGAACAGCTACTGCCAGATCATGATTTCTACCCACAGACTATTTCTAAAACCTGCAGGCTCTGCTTGTCTCACAGCAGCATTTCAACTTAAAATGAATGTGACAACTTTCTTATGAGAAAAGTAATAGCACACCAGTGATGTTATGACAAAAGTCATTTTTATTACCATATATGTACCGAGGATTTTAACATCAATCTAAGAAAATAATATGTATATTACACACAAATACACACACTCCTACCTGCCCATCAGTTGAGTCAGAGAGACTTCCATTATCTTCATTCATAGAGGGAAAAATAAATAACAGCAAAACAAAACAGAAGCCAGGCTTCTTTTTTGTTGTTTGTTTATTTCATTAAGTCATTGCATTCCTGTTCCTAAGATCCTTGAAAGGGAAATTGGGTGGTGACAAAACTGAAGCTGGAAAGTGGAGCTTGAATGAGAATGCTGGGATTCCTTTGGATTTGTGCTTTGACTCTACCACAATCATCTTAGACTCTGTACACAAGACTGGCACAGTTCAGAGACTCGGTGCTTTTCCTGGCTGTCTCAGACAGTAAGTGAAGCCAGGATAAAATTAGCAATCACACGGTAAATGACTTCTCTCCTCAACAATAGGAAATCACCAGTACACGCCAACAGCTTTTTTTTTTTTTTTTTTTATAATATCATAGAAATTCGGTGAGCCTGTCAAATCACTAGTGGGGATTCTCTTTTAACACTGAAAAGTAACATTTGAAAATCCCAAAGATCAGGCTAAGTCCTGAAATTATTTGCTTCTCAAGGAAGCCAGGATTGAACTTAAGAATTAATCTGTAGCTATACAGTAACTGAAGAGAAATTAGTGAGACAAAAGGAAATCAAATCTTTATTACTATATGAAACTAAGATAAGCCACATGAAACTACTCAGTGTTTGAACTGCCCCAGAGACTCACAGTAAGTATAAGTCACAGAATTTACATGTGAACAGGGTTCTTTAACTTCAAAGTCACTTCTAGATAGTTTTGCTAAAAGCCCTTGCGATGGGTACTATCACTGGCCTTGTGGAGAGGAAGAAGCAGCTGATCCCCAGAGGATGAAACGACTCAGTTTAAGAACTACCATATTAAATTACACATTACTTGTTTCAGTCAGGATAGGAATGGTGGTACGCTCGTAACAAGGTTACCAAGATTTAGGAGAGACCTAGAAAGTGGCATAATACAATCTTGCTCCCTAATGTTTTCTTTTAATGTTATTTCAGATCATTATCTATATTTGAAAACCAGCCGTTCTTGATGACATCAAAACATCTTCAAAGAGACTTTGATAAACACACTTGTAATGGTATTAATTGATACAATAATGATATAGACGACTTAAGCTTTTAATCCCATAAATAGTAGTCTTAAGGTTATTTCTATCATTTTTTTTAAATTAAACTCCACCTTTAAAAAAATCATTTTTACCAAAATGAGATAAACCAGTGCTTACTTTACCATTTCTAATTTGCTACTTGACACAGGGTTTGAAGAGCAGTAGAATTTCTAAACTAACAAACAATTCAAACCAACCCACCCAAGAAGTATTCAAGTTATGAATAGTAGCTGGCCAAATAAGTTCATTAGGCACAAAGCAAAGTTTTTGGCTGTAAAATCCTTATACAGATAGTAAGGAGTAGACATCTAGTGGGAAAAAAAAATTGCCATACTAATTTCAAGTAAAATCTGTGAAAAGGGAAAGTACCCATAACCCAGCCCTTCTCTAGTGCATGTGCCCTTATGCATGACAAGGACCAACACCTTGAATGCTCAACCAAGTATCACATGCATAACTACCATTTTACGACTTCTTTATGGTAGGCCTTAATAAAAATCAACCATCACCTTTTTATCTCTGGCGTCTTCGCTGGGCTGACATCAACCATCCTCTCTAGAGTTATATAAATGGAAGAGACGTCCCCATGGTTTCTGCCTAGGAGGCAAGCTTTGTAATCAGGAGAAGCTTCATGCTACCTTTTGGCTTACTTGATTTGTGCTTATTTGTCAGCACCATGGAAACTATTGGGGTTTGAAATTCACATAATATTTGAGCTAAGATTAAAAAAAAAAAAAAAACAGAGCAAGGATTCGACCCCTTGATGTTAGGCAGTATGACCTATAGAATCAGTTGCCCTGAGTCTCGTTCTAATATCCCCACTTCTCGACTCTGCAGCTCTGGCAATCGGGTGACTGTGAGGATACCATCTGGGGAAAATACGTGTGATAACTCATACTACCTTTTTCTCCGTAACCTGCATAAGGTAGCAACACCCGCGAAACCTTAATTTTCTAAAACAGTTATTTTTAAGTAGTAATCTTATAGCCTTTATGCTCGAATTTTAATAAAAGACATGAAGACATGTTTTGCTACTATTCGTTTTTATATTAAGCATTATAGAAAGTGATAGAAATGTAGAAAAAAAATGGGTCCAGGACCTGGCCTATGCTCTCACAGGACCTCTCAGTTTTGATGTGATAAGAGAACTTCTCTTCATACAGGGTTCTGCTACAATCATTGATTTTTCGCTCACAGTATAAAATTCCATTTGCCTAAATTCATTCGGGTATTTCCCCTGTATGGATCGGACCAGGGGAAAGATTACGCTCTTTGCTGTTTACACTGTTGTGCCATCAATAGATTCCTTTCCCAAGAGCATCAGTGCAATCATGTGTCTGGTGTTGATTCCTGAGAGTGAGCTGTTGCAACCTGATGAATGTTCTAAACAGCAGAAAAATGGTCTTTGCTCAAGAGCCTCGGAGTCCTTGAGAAATCAGAGAAATGCATGTTATGAGCAAGAGCCAAAGTTTTGGAAACAAGCAACATGTAACTGACATTACGTAGTTATGCATTCTTTGTGAAGAGATGCAAAAAACCAGCTCGTCTAACCCTTGGAATTAATTTATGTGTCCTTATCACTAAAGGAAATGTACAATGGAGACTCGATTTTTGGAAACTTTAACAGTTCTTAGTAGATTCCAGGTAGAGCATCCATTAGAAACCAGGAATGGAATGTGAGGACTTGCATTTTAAAAAGTAAATACCTTTGGAAGCCTCCCTGGCAACATGGGTTTCAATGAGAGTCACTGTAATGAGAACGAGCCTCCACTTCACTGAAACGAGCTTCAGCTGTCAGAAGGCATTAGGACACCCATGAAACTGTGTTCAAAGTGCATGAAGATGCAAGCAGGAGGCTCTGTGGAACTTTAGGAGCAACCACAGCCAAGAAGTTAAAACAAAACAAATAGAACGACAGAAAACAATGCATTATTTATCCAACTCAGATGCCTGAAGAACTGATGATTAAAAATAATTTTTATTATTTTACCCATTGACTGCATGTAAGTCATGTGCCACATGCATGCAGTACCTGCAGCGGTCAGAAGAGGGCACCAGAACCCTCAGAACTGGAGTTGCAGGCACTTGTGAGCTACCACGTTAAGTGCTGGGAACTGAACCCATGTCCTCTGAAAGACTAATAAGTGCTCTTAAGCACTGAGCCATCTCTCCAGCATTGGGACTAGTAATTTTAAAGGCTGCATTATAATTTACTTAAGATGAGGGCAATTTCTCACCTCATGACGAAAGTGATTCTATTTTTATGGCATTCACGTATCATCACTGTTTTGGAGGCAGCCATTCTGTAACTTTGTTTGTTGTCAACAGTGTCATCTGCTATAATAACGGAGGGAGAGTTTCCACACTGGCAGGAGCCATGCATCAGTGTGCCTTGTCATCCACCTGCCAGGGTCCAGGGAGTGTTCAGTCTATTTCCTCAGTTCATTCCGCACAGTTCGTAATATAACAGATGGCACCGTTAAACAGTGTCCCTGATAGTCTCTTGGAAAATGAGGACAAAGAAATGCAGACTGAAATTAAGCTGACTGGAATACACATTCTTTTCCCTTACAGTATGTTGACAACTGCTGACAAATATCTGGGGGATGTAATCTCAGGAAGCATGCATGGCAACGTTTTATAACAATGTAAACCAAGGTTGCCAGATACCTTGATAAATAGCGCTTTTTTCACCCCCGGCTGTGTTTTACTTTCCTCAGTTACAGGTACAGTTCCCATTACCATCAAGCAGCCAGCGAGAATTACACACTGTTCAGGAGACAGCGTCAGAAAGTGTGGAGATGTTCAAAAAGCTATATTCAGATCACAGGGTAGTGGAAACACAAACACATCAGGCTGAATATATTATCATTTGCCGAGGCGAAGAAGTATGTGCTGTGTAAGAGAAATGTAATGGAGAAAAATTTTAACATCTTAAGTCTTGACAGTGAGCCATTCACAAGGCAAAATAACCAATACTGGTGTGATCTGGAGCTTGCAATTTCTGTTTGGAGAGTTACAATAATATGACAAGGCTGTTGTTATAATTAGGAGAGTAATTATCATAATTGGTTAGCTGCTCCTCTGTCTGAAGTTTTACTTAGTCAAAGGGTCTAATTTTAGGAGAAGAGAAAAAACGAATATTTGTAAACATTTTTAATTTTAAATTTTCCTATAGCTGTCATAAGAGCTCCAGAACTAGCCCCAAGGGCACATACACAGCCCCTTCCCATTTATGTTTCCTGTGAAAAAGTTCAGTTTTTAGCTGTTATAGACCTCTGGTTATATACCATGGATCCACATGTGTTGGTTGTGTGAAGAACCAGGCTTCGCTTGTGTGGCGCCGTGCCTTACTCTGTTAAATAAAGATATGTTCTCTGATTCTGGACAAATTCATTTCAGTTAGCCAAGTGACTATACCACCTCAAGTACAAAATAGAGGGAAGGAGGAAGACTTTTCCCTAGATTATATATAGCCACATGTACGAAAAGAATGGGGATTTTAGTAAACATTCAGAGGTGGTTCAGGCAAAGCATGTCTGGCAGAAACTATTCAAGGTGTGGAAACATCCTCAAAATGGCATCAAGAGATTTACTTAAAATTCCTGGGGACTTGGCAGAGCTGACAGAAAGTAAACACTTGGGCTTGGTAGGATGTCTGAAAGAGTCTGATTGGAGAATAAGCCAGAAACTCCCGGGAAAGT
Source organism: Meriones unguiculatus (assembly GCF_030254825.1). NCBI lineage: Eukaryota > Metazoa > Chordata > Mammalia > Rodentia > Muridae > Meriones > Meriones unguiculatus. Next base: position 101,577,329 of record NC_083355.1, on the reverse strand, counting down.
CACTAACTAGAGGTTGACAATGGCCAAGGGACCAAGATCAGAAATGTCATCTACATCCTGCAATTCAACCTGAAGTTCTTGCCAGGGGAAATGACTCCCAAAACTTTACTGGAAGGTAAGATACCTGTGAACTCGCAAAAGTGACACCATCTCCATTCCTCCTTGTCACTTACTGAGAGACAATGGGCCATTAATCTGATCTGCTAGTAATAAGGTAGGAAAAAAAAAAGGAAGAAACAGAAAGTGTAGGAGAGCAGGAGGAGCAGAAGTAGAGTGTATACAGTTTATAGACAATATATACACACATTATATATATATGCACACATGCTACACATGTTTGTAAATATAAGCACAGATGTATTAAATAGATTTTACACACTGAACAGTAGGCATAGCCTTCACTCAAGGCACCATGGAATAAACCATTCCCCTGCCTTGCGAGAAGACGGCATCAAAATTACTTGAAAATGAAAGACTACTTTACTTGATCATGGGTAAACTTAAAGGTGAATTTCTACCTCACCTGGGATAGCTTCCTAGTGTTTATGTGCCTGTCTAATTGCTCTTCCTTCATCAAGAATCAACCCAGAGGCCACTCCCTCCTGGAGACCACCAAAGGTCCCTAAGAAAACAGACCTCGCCTATGTGTCTATGTCCTCAACCATCAGAATATGATCTGTGCTCCCATCATTTTCCACCACAGACAGTGAGCAACCTGAGAACAGAGGCTGAGTCCTCTGGACCACCATTCCTTGCATTAAGCATACATAAAATTCTACGTGTGCTTACACATGTATTTGCATGTGTTCATGGGCACATGGGCCACTCTGTGTATTTCTATCTACATAAACACATTTTAAGTTCAAGTTCTCATGATTAAGATGCTAGATCCCTGGGAATCCACCAGCCACTTTGCACACATTATCCTACCTAGAAAATCCTATGCAAATAATGAGCTCGTTTATTTCAGAACACATAATTTCCCAGAGGTTGTTATCTGGGCTGGTAACGACACTGTCATAGCAATCACTGCAGAGAAATACTATGTCAGATATGAGTGACACAAATGCATTCCCCAAAACAAAATGTTGATCTAGAAAGGAACTCCCTAATGAATGAACACTTCAATGCTGAGAAGGCATTCTGCAGAAGAGCAGTCATACTTTGTGTGTGTGTGTGTGTGTGTGTGTGTGTGTGTGTGTGTGTGTGATGTAATTTTAAAATGAAAGCACTAGGCAGCAAGAAGTACTGTAATTAAAGCTTCATGGAGAAAATGATTGAAGAAACACTGTGAGAAATTTCTCCTTTGAAACCATATTTCAATTCTCCCTTTGTCTCTATAAGAAAAAAAAAGTATGTTTCTGACACTCTGTATTACTGCTGTTTCATTTAATAATACATATTGACATTTATCCAGGAATATTGGTCCTAGATTTACCTCTCACTTCCAATCAGCAAATCACATGCCCATCCCCAAAATTCCGATTCTTTCCTCTCCCAGCTGTCGGAGTCATCTTTTTCGTTTCTTACTTACTTATTTTTTTCAAATTAAGTTTAGAAGCAAGAATAAATCTTTCAAAGTACAGTGAAAAGGGAATCTTTTGGAAAAACTTCAATAAGATTTATTTGTGGGTTAGAAAGAGCATTTCCATCTCTCATTCTGCTCAGAAAATAAATGTCAACCAAACCTCCTGGAATCATGGACACAAATGCTTCACATAGAAACACATATTCCAAGGGCAACAGGGAATACCCAGAGGGTTCGTTATCATAACAATCTGTCCCTAGAATGTCCTGAGAGATGCTGTCTGTGTAAGTCCATCCTGTGCTTTATTTTCCGAAAATGCTCCCGGGCAGAACATTTGAATGGTCAGTGTTTTACTTTAAATATGAACAAGTGGGGGGGGGGAAACAGTTCTGAGAATCCTTTCAGATTTTAATGCATATAGTATCTAGGCCTGTGCCAGGACATCACCACTAACAGCACGCATTCATAATATGATGATAGGAAAGGGAACATTAAAGGAAGTTATGGTCAACATTTCATTGCTCAGAAGGGTGCTGCTGAGGTAGCATGAGACCCATGAGGTATCATTCTTGATTTCATAATATTTTGAAACTTGCAAACCATCTATGTCATTAACAAATGTCTTTAAGAAAGAACCCTGGAAATTGGTGATTGTTTCAAGCTTCTGCCACAGTGGGAGCATGTGCGCTTTACATCAGTATTTGGAACATCATTTAACAGGCAAGCTACAAGTGGTATAGAAACAGCGCCAAGAAAGCATCATTTATAACTAACAGTTAAAGCTAACCGTTACTGTGCACAAAACATGTTCTGAACTCATGTATATGTTAACTGATGCAATCTTATCAAAGACGGCATGAGATAGTCATCCTGTTAATGTTCCATGTTCCAGCAGAACCTTACGATATTCGGAGATGAGAAGCTTGTGCAAAGTGATAGAGTTCATGTACGAGACAGCCCTGGAAACTAGGGAGTCTGGTTTCCTTGCCTGCTTTACATTTTCTGCAAACTAAGTATTCTTTCTGAGTATATTTAATGTTAAGAATGAATGTACTTTTCCTCCAAAAATATGTTATGTTCCAAACCTAAACTACATTCCATTGCGAACAAACATATTTTAGCAACAGAATTTTATTGATAATTTTTAATTTAAATTAACAGCATTATTTGAATATGAAATTCAGAGAGTGAAAAGGGGATATTTGGGGAGAAAGTGGGAGCTTTGAAAAGCCAAGATTAAAAAAAGAAAAAAACTGGCTCTTGTTGAAATTATTGTGACACACACCGTCCTTTACAGGTTGTCTCCCAAGGGCATTCCAAGGGAAAGTAAGCAGGCATTCTTACTGTCTGGAGAGTGTTATAGACAGAATCTATATGTTGTCTCTGGAACATGAAGCCAGCTCATTTTAACTATCCAGGCAGCAATAATTATTATTGATGCTTTAATTTTATTTTAAAAGAATCATCTGCATATTCCATCTAGCGTTGTGTAAGTACAAAACTGCATTGTCAAAGCAATGCCTGTTTCCATTAACAGGTACTTTTAGATGATGCCATGGGTTCTTAATCCACCTCGGGACATTCTTCAGAGTGTGACAAATACCCAAGGGCTGCAGGCATGTAATGGAGGCACATGATGAGTTCTATGGGTTGAGAAAATGGCTCAGTGTACAATTACAATTCACACCAAACCTCAGTTTGACTCCCAATGTCCCCATAGCGGAAGGAGATAATCAATTCCTCTAAGAGATCCTCTGATGTCCACATGTACACCATGTAATAATTGTACGCACGCACGCGTGCGCGCACATGCACACATACACACACACACACACAATAAACAAAAGATTTTTATGTTAGAAAAGAATCTGAGATTTGACAATCTGCTGGAGATCCCCTAATTCTATTCAAGGTGAACCAACATCTTATTGTTAGAAATCATAAAGGTATGTGTCTTTCTGTGTGTCAGTGCTCATGTGTGTGAGTGCTCATGTTTGTGAGAGCTCACATTTGTGAGTACGGACACATGAATGCCACAGCATCCATGTGCAGGACAGAGGACCATTTCAGGTGTCAGTACTCTCCTCCTCCCAAATCCCCACCTAATTTGAGTCTGGGTGGCTTGTTGTTTAGCACTGTTTATACCAAATTAACTTGTCTGTGAGCCGCCAGATAGTCCCTTGTCTGGGATTCAAACCATGTGCTACTGTGTCTGATTCCTTACAGGGGCTCCTGGGATAGAAACTCCAGTCATGCTTGTGTTTTTCCCACTGAGCAGTCTGCCCAGATCATGTGTACATGTGTGCTTTGGTTGTTTTGTTGTTGTTGCTAGTTTTTTTTCAATTTAAATTATTTCTTTCTCTCATCCTTAAAAGTGTTATCAAGATGTTTAGTTGCCTTTCTCTGGTTTTCCTATGTCCTCACCAGATCAGTTTTAATAGTTCTTTGGCAGCACGTTGTACTAGAATGTACAAGGCCCCAGGTTCGGTCTCGAGCAGTGGCAAACAAAAATAACAGACAAAACATCCTTACTGTGTTTCTACTACCTTAGAAATTCCTTTCTCCCTCTGTATGAGGAAAGCTTTTACACAAAGGGTGAAATACAGTTTCTGACTACACACTACAACCCTAAGGAACAAAACTGTGTTACAGAAGTTACGCCTGTCTCCAGCACACAGACATCATTAGATGATGCTATATCCTCACTTTCATACATCACAGCACTCTGCAGGGAGAGACACAGACCCAGGAGTGAAGGCATGTGGTCACTCCCAGGGCAACACTCCACCCCTTCCAGCCATAGGAAAACGAAACTTTACAGTCAGAGGGTGGCCTTCAGGTGGCCCTCATCCTCCAATGATGCTTCAAAAAGGCTTCACCGAATGTAGTTAATTACAATTGAGAGCAAGAGCACTTCCGTTTGAGTTTACATTCAGAAAAGAATTACTAAAGAGAGGGAAACATTTTTTGGAGTAGGTTAAAGGCTATACTAATATTCATAATGTTAATTGTTCAGGTCAGTGAACTGGATTGTGTACAGGGTCAGCTAGAAACCACACAACTTACAAAGAGGAAGCAACCTCTTTCTTATTTGATCAGTTGGATTCATTGTAAGGTTCTTATGGAAAATTTTTATTTCATTTTATTTTATTATTAACCATTAGAAGCATGCTTGTTTTCTAACGAGAGACAGAAAGTAGGTAAAACTGGATGGGAGGGAAGATAGGAAGAAACCAGGAGGAGTAGAGGTCAGGGAAAGTATAATCAGGAAATATGAGTAGAAAAAAAAATCTATTTTCAATAAAAGGACAAATTAAAACAAAACAAAACAAATGAGCCTTTGGCATGATAAGACCAGAGAGTCAACTGTTACCCATTGGTGCTGTTCAAAAACAAATGAAAACCCTGTGGATTCTGGACCAGGCTTCATAGATGCACTACTACACCACTAATGATAATTGTTAGTAAAAACAACATAACCATCACAACTCCCTGATTAATGTTCATCTAGTTTGTTTTTTTACTAGATGAGTTTGTTGACTCTCTCAGGAAGACCACTGTACTAGCCTTAGAACTTTCTGACATTTGGAACTTCAATAAATACTTGATGATCGCTGTCTTTAGCAAGAATCTTTTTTTGCTTAAACATATATGGTGTCCTGCAGAGTGTCTTAAAACCCTCTACTAAGCTGAGCTCTTGAAAGAGAATAAAATAAGAAGTTTTCCCTTTCTTCTCCCTGCGAATGAAAAGGGAGGCTTTCTTTGTGTTTCTGATAAGATTTTCTTTCCAATTTAAACCCTCAAAAGCACATTTGAGAAGTATCTGCCCTACCCTGTAAGCCAACGAACATAGAATCTATTGTGTTTCTTTGGGCAGAGTTGAATTTTACTACACCCTGAAAATCACCTCTTAATTCTATTTCTTTCATTGCCCTCACAAAGTCCCTATCCTCAAAAATTTAAGTATAGAATAAAAATAAAAACAATTTACAATGGCTTGTTGGAGGTAAGCTTCAATCTTTTCTCCTTGCTCCTAGGTCTGCAATCTTTCTCTACCTGCTTTTCGTTACCCAACTCCTGCCTTTCACAAATAGTTGCTGAATATGCAATTACTATCAGTATCTGAGGATAAAAACATGGATTTCTATAGTCCCCAAGTCTTTCACCAAGGACAGACTGTCTTGAATGTTAAGAGGGACATCAGCTCCAAGAGAACCAGAGAATGTGGGGATAACACGGAGCAGGAAGTTAAAGTTAAGCACTAGTAAATAATGTTTGTATGCTAAGAGGGTTCATCTTAGCCGTATCTTGTCCTCATTCATGCTTCTTGACCAATCAAACGCCGTAACTGCACCAGTCACTGAATCCTTCCGGCCTTTCTGGATATTGCAAATGATAGGAGCACATTGCACAACCATCACTAATACTGATACTCATACTATCTGACCTGAATCAAAATGATAGGAGCCAATATGTAAAAAGGAGCTGTTCTTCACAGCACTATCTGATCCACTTTATCTGCCTTGCCTGGATATCTTTAATCACAAAATTCCCATCATTGAGATTCACATGTCAGTCACTGCATGAAAAAAGATCATTGCTCCTACAGTCTTCAGAACTACATTCAGGAATCACATTTGTAAATTTTCAGAGACTTAACAAAGTGGGAGACACATCAGACAGGTGACTGTCAAGTGTCACTGGGTTAGCAGTTTAGGTGTCTGAGGATTTTAGACATAACTAACCTACCAAAGATCTCCTTACTTTATTTGTCTCAAAAAATCATCAACACTATCATTCTCAATTCCTCAGTGCCTAGAAAGAGTAATTTTAACTTTGAGGAGGCCTGGAGACATTCCAGGAAGAGTCATGCTACCCCAGTCTTTGGCGTGTTTTATTGAGCATGATCTGGGCTGTTGAGTAAATAACACAAGCATATATTAATAAAAAATATTTCTAGAAAAATCAGAAACACCTATCTGTTTTTTAAAGAAGTCATGTTGGAAAATTTAGTGGTATTTTTTCTTCTCTTACCTGTACCAGGTACTCTGTGAAAGGATTCCTATTGACTCCTTCATTTAATCTTCCAGGCAAATCATTAAGATTTTTGGAATCAATGCTTCCCACACTGTATATATATAAAAAATGAGGCTTATATGTAGATCATCTTGTCAATACAAAAGTGAAACAAGGAAGGAAGTTATAAATCCAAGCACCCTAAGTCTGGCCCAACACTTTATCTGACACTATTAGGAATCTAGACTATGAAAATCAGAATTAGACTTTGGACGATAAAGGAACTGAAGCCCAAGGTTAAGGAATTTCACGTAACACGAAGACTCTTTTTGAAGCAGCATAAAAAATTAGAATGTGGTACTGTCCATTAAAATATTGATCTGTTGACCATCCCACATAACATGTAAGGCTCAATTCATAGCATCCATGTTGACAAAAATGCCTATTGGCACCGTCAGCATTTCCCTGTCTGTGAACCCACGTACAGGAGAAAGTAAAACGTTACAAGCACAACAGAAACTAATCAAAGGAGTGTAAGTTACCAAACCAAAAGATTAGAAATAGTCTCCCCCTCCAAGTTCTCATCAAATGGTTATATAGATATACTTTCTTTTTTGTAATAACTGAATTGAATCATCAGTTATCCCTTTGGGTTGCTTGCAATCTTAAATGAAATAAACCTTCACAGACTTTGAGGGTCACATCCTTCTAAAGATGCATTCACTCATCACATGTATGTCTTCATCAGATAAAACATTAAACAACTAGAAAATAGTAGTCAACCCCCATGCACGTATGATACCATCAACAATATATCATTTTCCAGTGCAGAATACTGCTCTCAGCCTATTTCACTTAACTCTTCTGTGAATTTCATAAAGCACTTTGCAGGAATGGCTTAAATAAACCTCACAATATCCTCAAGCTTTGAGACCTGAAAACACCAGAATTGATGTGGTGCTTAAAATTCCATCAGTGTATACTCATCTTTGCATGTGTCAAGAGAGAAAGCTTGCTGCCTCGTCAGTCCCTTCACGTTAAACAAGACACAGAGAAGTGACAATGGAGTCTCTATTTTATCACATGAGCTTACAAGTTTTAACCAGATGAAAGCAAGGGAATGGGGTATGAAGGGGAACTTGGAGGAGACTGGGCTGAGATCAGGGTATAAAGTAAGTACGTACGTACGTAGGTAGATAGACAGACAGACAGATGGATAGATAGAAAGAAAAAATGAAAGTTAATAAGTAATGCCCCTTTTGAGAAATATATGGCCTACTATGCAAAAAGGACACATTGAAGGCTTTTTTTTTTTGTATATATAACATACCTGGACACTTCTCAATTACACTCCTATCATACCCCCTCCCCATTTTCAAATCTTTCTGGTCAGTCCTACTTCTCCTATTACTTCAACTATGATAAAGTGCTCCCATTCATCACAGTCTTTCCCATACAGCACACAGAGTTCTTTTTTTTCCAGCACAGAGTTCTTAATTTCAAAGAGAAAAAGAAATGGGATTTGAAGACTGGATTCCCTTCATCTTCCTGTTAGGAGTTGTGATATGAAGTTGTCGTCAGAGTTGTAGTTAAACTAGAGACTTGTCACTACATTTAATTATTTAAAAGTCTCTCCTGGACACAAGAATGTTTGATCAACAATTTATTTAAGGGATTTATATGCTGTATTTAGACAAATTCCATTAATGATTTGGCACTTTTTAAAATATGGTGCTGGGGAGGACGATCATGGACAAGTTGTTTGCACACTTGTCATAAGAATACCAAATTGATTCTAAGTCACTTAGGTGAGTGCTTATCTTCACACAACTGTATGGAAAATGCCACACTATTCCCGGGGTAAACCACTTCTAGATCTCCAAACTGCTCTAAGAGACCAGTTCTCCCACACAAGGAATAATACAACATTCCTCTGCTTTGGGTCACAAAATATGTTCCATAATTCCTTTCAGCTATGTTATGACACTAAGTTTCCAGATTGTGGGTTCAACCTTTAAATTTAGGTAAAAACAAACAAACAAATAAATAAATAAATAAAATAGAAGGGCACTGGGATACAAAGACAGCTCAATGGTTAACCACTTGTTACTATTAAAAAGGATCCAGCTTATGATCTGATACCTATGCCAGAACTCATTCTTACGCATAACTCTAATTCCTAGGGATCCAATGCACTCTTTTGTCATCTGCAGAAAATATACATATGTGATGTCCATACATACATGCAGGTAAACATACGTGCAGGTAGACACACATGGCCATAAAAATTTTAAAATATATTTAAAAAAAAACAACGAAGTCATGCAGACCATTTTTCCCAACAAGCAAAAAAAACAAACAAAAACCTAAAATTATAAAATTACTTTTGCATTACTAAGGAACTTGGACACAAAAATATCGTGTAGTTTTCATTAATGTCATGCAGAAAAGCAAAAATACTCATTAACTATAATCACACCGGTCCTTCACACTGAGTAAAATGACATGTGCCTCGTATCACAATGTGGTCTAGAATTTATTCACATGATTTGCCTGTTTATTATTTATTGTTATTTTTGCCTTTCATTTTACAAAGGCTTTCCCTCATTTGTTCATCTGTCTGTCTCCTAACAGTCCCTCCCTGGGGTTCTCTGAGTACATGTTCGTTCTCAGACACTCTTACCAGAGAATTGCATCTAGTGAAAACTCTCACAGCATTGTCCCGATAGAATACATCAGGAAGGCTGTATAGTCTCATTTATAGTGACAAGACGAAATTTAGTAGCAATCCCTCTCTTTTCTCCTGTTGATCAGCAACGATCCTCTACAGGCAGCGATGCTGAAGAACACTTTATTTGGGTAATTCCTTTCTAACAGTCCTTATTAACCACTGTCTGTGAAAAGATGAGGCTCTTGGAAAGATTTCTTACTTTTCTTTCTTCTCAGAAAGAGAATAGAATTTTATTAGCAAAGGTCATCACTGAGAGAGAGAGAGCAGTAACTATTTTCAGAGTATCTTACCTTCCTCTGGACATCAGAAATAAATATCATCATAGAGAAATTCATGGTGGCCAGACAGAAGGTTCTTTTGGCAGAACTGGTAACAGCCTTGCAGGACTTTCTAATCTATGCAGAAGAAAGCATATAAGCTTCCTTACATGTTTTATAAGCTGTGCCTTATAAGCTATGAAATTCACTTTGTTAAGTGGAGGGGCAGAGGATGAAGACCTTCATGCCTGCTAGTCATGATATATGCTAGTACCACATAAGTCAAAATGGCCCTATGAGTATTATTTATCCTCTAAATAAACATTGAGAAAACAGATAAAAAGAGAAAGAAGCATGCTAACAAGCTGAGGTTGAACAGGATTCAAATTCAGTCTATGTAAATCTAAGCTCTGTCCTTCCTCCTCCATCCTATGGAGAGTTCCTTGTTTACTATGGAGGTGATCAAAATATGATCAAAATCATGGGGCTATTGTAGTTTCCAAAATGTCCAGCTGTCTCCTAATACTGTAGCAAGCTGGAAGTCTATGATTTTTCAATATCACAAGCATCTCTTTCAGAATAAACTGCCACACCACTCATTTTGTTATCAAGCTTCGGTTTTAAGAATCCAATTCAACATAATCAAGTTCTAATGTCTCTGATTATTCCTATTTGCTTTTGCCTAGAGGCCTGGAAAGAGTACAGGTTTTGCAAATGTAAACAGAGGGCTCATGATGCAGTTGGAATGTTCTACCTTCCTGTTTTCAAAGAGGCCACATTGCTTTGAAAAGTATTCCACAGAGAGAACAAAGGAAGCTTCTTCTATTAGATCATTTAAAACCTTCGTACATCAGCGTTATTTGTACAAACTCTGTAAATATTAATATGTTCAGCAACTAAAACCCCAGTGGGAGTAAGTATCCCTAAAGATGGATTCAGCATGTTACAACGCATAAGTTTCACAGGTGGAGGCACAGACACCTGAGTTCAGTTCAGCTCCTCATCTTTGCAAATGACTTTTGCTCTGAGTGAGCTCATCTTCAGACAGTCAAAGCAGGGGACCTGAGGACACTTTATATCCACTTTGGGACTAGTAGAAACATAAGTAAAAGCCTATCCTAAATTTAGTTTTAAAAGGAGAAGAAAAGTGTCCTTGAAAGACCAGGGAATACTTTGGAAAGAAAAATTTCAGTTCCCAGGCCTAGAAACCACCCTGCATCCCACAACTGGTGTAGAGTGAGACCATCAGGAAGAATGGGAAAGATTCATGTACCCGCCCTTGCGGTCAGTAAAGGAGAAATGAAAAGGAGGTCAGGACAGAAATCACTTCACTGCTAATATTGTAACCCCCATGAAAAACACTAAGGAACGAATTTCCTCATAATGCTTGAAAATACTGATGGGAGAGGTGAAGGTGGATGAAGAAGAGGGATTCAAAGTTGAATAGCCACTGTAGAGCCCCCATGTACTCCCAGAACTTTGGAGGCTAAACATTAGGATTGAAGAGTTTGAGGCCGAATTTAGCTAGAGAGTGCGATGGGCTGGCGTCACAAACACAGACAAGAAGACCTGATGACTCAAAGTAGTGGTCTTACATAGGGAACATCTCTTGTTCACAAAATATCTGTGAAATGAGCATGAATAGAACCATCTCAGGAATGATCAGCTCAACCTAATACACACAGACACTGAAACCAGAGAAGTCCAAGTAAACGCAGCCATGAGTGTGGGAAGAGAGCCTCCATGCCCCAGACAGATCTGCCACTGCTTGTGGTGCAGAGAAGCAAGCTGTGCAGCCGTTCCCAGAGGGATTGACGCTGGGCAACTACAGGTATCTTTTAAATGGACTTGATCATTTTCATTTATAAAATCAAGGTAGTGAAGGTTTATGTCCTGTCTCATGCAGAGTTCTAGATAAGAAACACTAAAACAAATACAGAGATCTAAAATGAGCTGATGTTCCTAAGGAGTCATAAGATTGATGTTCTCTAAAATTTCCCACATCTGGCTATTACGTTCTGTCAGAAAAAAATCCATAAATGAGCTCTTCTAGACTGACCCAGGTCAGAGATAATCTGCAGTGTACTCGTCACTCACAGTAGCTACCGTGGTAGGGTGACAACTGTGTGCAGAAATAGGAGAAACTGCAACCTTGAGGGAAGAGGCAGGATTAAGAGGCACACTACATATTTTCAACACTATTAAAAGTAGTTGAATGCAAATCTAATGAACACATAACTGGAGGGTCTTAATTTTAATTCTGGGAATTAAAAAAAATATGAACTTTATATGTGCGGAGGTGAAATCCATCGGCGGAAAGTCAAAATGAGGGAGCGTGGTCATAACTCTGGTTCCACAGACAGAAGACTTGAAAGCTTATGCTTTGCTTATTTTCATGTCATCAACATGGAACACGTCTTTCCCAGCCTATCTCTGGGTCATTTTTTTCACTCAATAAAAGTCTACCACCCAAGCAATTACATAGACTGAGAAAAGGAGCAAACCTGACCTATTTATAACACAGTCAATTCTCCATTATTCCAGGCTCTCTCAGGCCATACACTTTATTTTGTTATCTGCTCTCTGGTCACTTCATTGCCCATTATCACCTCCGCAGGGAAAAGAGGTGAATCTCAAATCAATCCATTTAACTATTTATTAGCAATGCTGGTAAGAGGGCAAGGGGAAAATAATGGAGATCCTCCTCTACAAGTAGATAGTCTTCTATCTCTAGCTTTTAGCATCTCATATCCCTTTCTCAAAAAAAAAAAAAAGTTGCTAAAAGTTGCCATGGTTTATTTACAAATGAATGCCACTTTGCCTATTCTCATTTCACTGAATTATATTGAATGACCCAAGAATCATTTCCTTCATTCAAAACAATAGCAAGGATTACATCACTATGTGGTCCATTGCATAAATGAAACTATTAATAACTATAAACTAAGATAAGAAAACTAAGCAACGCTATCAGTTGCACCATGTGTAAAGCAGAACCTGGACAATATTAATCCGAAGAACGCATTTCACACAGGCTTTGCAAAGAACTCAATGCAATATATCATACATGAATTAAATAAGCAGCACTCTAAAAGAATAACTGCAGGACTGATAACATTATTACTAACCTTTATTGGTGTTGTTATTATTATTGATTCTCTGGATGAGAATGTGGCCTCTCTAATTCTGTGAAACTCAAGACTGGGAAGAAAGGTCACTGCTTCATAGCATCCCACAGATTAGCTTTAAAAGTCTGAAGTGGCATTGGTCTGTGGTTGAAAGGCCTTGACTTTGTGAAAAACTATTTCAGGATTCGAAAGAATGGACAATATACACATGACACGCTAAAGGAACATTAAAAGGTACATATCAAAATAGTCATTTTTCCATTTTTCTCCTACCTCAGTTTTTTTTTTTTCTTTCTGAAAAAAAAAAAAAAAAAAAAAAAAACAGGTACAACCACAGACACAGCACTTGCCAGCAGGTCATTTCTGTCGACCAATTTATCACCCACCATGAAATCAGAAAGGCACAATTAGAATTGTCTTTTGGGCAATAAAAGGAGACCTAAGTTTACCTGCTATGGTTGTCGTAGTTAACTGTTAAGTAGAGGTGTGCCATACATGTTTAGAACTTATCATAACATACACGTGCCTTTTGCTGCACTCAACATGCAAACCCTTCCTTGTGAAGAAAGAGTGATAAAGAAGTTGTGATTTCTAGTCTTCTTTTGCCCTCTCTGGAAAACTCTTGCCTTTCAGAGAATACTGTCAAGAAAGAATATGCCCAAGATAAAACACATAAAATAAAATCAAAGAACAAAAAAATATGAAAAGAGAGAAAATGCACAAACTCTCACATGTTCTTTTCTTTGTTCTCTTTAGTTCTGCCAAGACAGGTCCATAAAGATGATTGGGTGAATCAATTCTTTTTATTCCATGTGAAAACACACATCTATATGAGCATGTATTTAACAAACAGTTTCATTTGGCACCACGAAATACATACCATGAAACAAAATTATTTATTTAAACATATCTATGCTATATGGCATCTGAATTACCTCATGGGTGGGTTGGAAAATTTTATGCTGATCAGGGTTTGGTTAGCCAGCAAGGCGTTTGCCTGTAAAACCTGTTTAGAACAAGTTAAAAGATTGGGGCTATATTTCTTTTCAATATAGGCAACCAATATGTGGGAATGAAATGTACTTCTGACACCCAGTCTTTCTCTGCTACAGTATGAAGATCCTGTACTTCACAATCAGCTTATGCTGAACACATTTAACAGCAAATATGCAGAACTTGCCATACCAGCATTTTCATTAACACTAGGAAGAAACAATGACTGAGTCAAAGATATGGAGAACAGTGAGAGGCACAGACATGTGTACAAACACATTGTAATACAATGTGAACTGGCAGACAATGAAGTTTTAAATGGTGCTTGGAGAAATCCAGAGAAAGGCATGATTTATGCTGACCGGAGGAAAGCTAATATCAAGGTGACTTACTGGAAAATTTTCCTAAAAGAAGAGCAATTGGTTAAAGTTGTTTAGAATAGATAAGCACTATCTATCTTAAGTTACTGAAGTATATGGAATGGGTACTTGAGAACAACTGAGAGCTGGTTTGAGATCTGGATATTATGGATCTTCCAAGACATATTTGGACAGGAAGGATTTTTTTTTTTTTTCAGAAGGACAGAGAATCCAATACACAAGTGAGGTGAATGAAGTATATGATACCACTATATCTTTTGGCTTGTTTGATGTTTTACCACATTAATTCTGAGAACAGTAAAAACAATACAAGAGTTTGGGAGAATACTGATGGTGAGAACATAGCATCATACCACAGAACAATGGTGTTTCCAAGAATAAAGCAAAACTTGATAACTGAAGAATAAAAGTAAATGGACCAGTATTCAAAAGTGGCAACAAATACACAGAGAGAGAGAGAGAAAGAGAAAGAGAGAGAGAAGAGAGAGAGATTCCTTTGACTCTCAACTAGATGTGTGCATATCTACTGAATATCAAGGTCATGTAAAATAGAATCTAACCATTGATCATAATCAAGAAGGTATTAAGAGCCCACAATCCCAGGTTCTACTGAAATTTTCTCAGTTGTAATCTCCAATGCTAGGGTCCAAAAATGTGCATTTTTATCCAGTGTCTTCACTTCATTCCACTGCGGGTTGAGCTATCACCATTTTGTGCTCAAGGATGGAGTCTTGTTTAAACATTTATCCCAAATGTAATGCAGAAACTTAGCATGGTGCATGGCACATGGTTAGGATTCAGTCTTTGCCCAGTCCTCAGTTAAAAGCTCCTGACTCCAAGGGTTGTCTGCCTGGCATTCCTTGGAGCCTAAGATTATTAGGCTGAAGTATTAAATTCCATTGCTGTCAGCACTACTGGACTTGTTCTTTACCTATTTGGGTAAAAAGAAAAATATTTAAAAAAAAATAATTTTCCAAAGAATTTTAATCTCTCTTACATTTTCTCAAGTAGCAAAACAAGGTCTTATTGTTTTATGTTGGGTTGAATGTTAGCTCAGAAGCTACTTAAAAATATCATAACAGCTTACAAAGCGTGCTCTGGTGCCTGCTGCTCCCTGTTCCAATTTTATTAATTACATGTATTTATGTTACATTATATATTATGTGATCTTAAAAGGAAAAGCTACTGTGTTTCCCTACATGGTGGCCTGGGCCTGCTTACCATCCTGTTAAATATAACTTTTCTAAATCAATGCATTTAGATACTCATAATTAAAAAATAAGCAAATCTCTGTAATATAATTTCTGCATTTTGATGTGCATGTATAACTATATCTAGTATTTTCAGCATATATATGTGAGAGTAATGATAAATGAAAATTAATTTTGAACAGCGCGTCTGAGGACTGTACTCACTAAGAGGCCTGCTATAGAAGCTTCGCAAAGCCACCTTTTTAAATTTATTGAAACCGCTTTTGAAAGAAACGTCTCTGTACTGAACTGAACTGATAGCCCAACGGCACCATTCCATCTCCAGCGTTACATAACGCTCTAATTTCCCTTTTATTTTCTGATAAACAGCATGTCCCAAAACAACACAGGGAAGGAAAAGCTTCGTTTCAGCTTACACTTCCAGGTCACACTGCAGCCTTGAGGGAAGTCAGGACAGGAGTTGAAGCACACACCTTGGGGGAGTACTGTTTACTGGCTCAAGTTCAGCTAACTTTCCTATACCATTCTGACCTGCTTGCCAAAAGATGGTACAGCCCACAGCAGGATGCCTCTCCCACATAAATTATCAGCCAACACAATTTCTCGCAGACTTGATCACAGGCCAATGAGAATGAGGTGATTCTTCAGTTGAAGGTTCCTCTTCCCAGGTGACTCTAGGCTGCACTGAGTTGACAACAGAAACGAACCATGACAATGAAGGTACAATCACTGCTCAAGGACAGAAAAGGTACTAAGAAATACAACAATAATTTAAGTGCTAATTTTCTACAATAAATTGTTTTCCTGACTCTACCAAGAGTCCTGGGTGAAGTGAACTGTGCAAAACAAGTGCTTAAAATTTATTTCGATATCAGGAATGGCTACATTGTCATCTTCTGTGGCCTGGTAAGGCTGCACTCCCCTCAGTGGGAGGTGATCAAAGAACAGGCCTATCAGATTATATCAGAGGCAGTCCCTCTTCCCATTACTATGTAACCCACTTGGACACTACACTGCCATGGACTACATCTGTGCAGGGGTTCTAGGTTATCTCCATAGTCCTTGGTTGAAGTATGAGTCTCTGGGAAGACCCCTGTGTTCAAATTTTCTGGTCCTGTTGCTCTCCTTGTGGGGTTCCTGTCCTCTCCAGATCTTACTATTTCCCACTTCTTACATAAGATTCCCTGCACTTTGCCCAACAGTTGGCCATAAGTCTCAGTGTCTGCTTTGATAGTCTGCAGGGCAGAGCCTTTCAGAGGCCCTCTGTGGCAGGTTCCTAGGTTGTTCTCTGTTTTCTTCTTCTTCTGATATCTATCCTCTTTGCCTTTGGGGATGGAGACTGGGCGTTTTAGTCAGGGTCCTCTCTCTTAATTAGTTTCTTTAGATGTAGAGGTTTAAGGAAGGAGAGGAGGACCTCCCTTATCAGTGGACTTGGAGAGGGGCATTCGCGAAGAAGGGGGAGGGAGGGTAGGACCGGGAGGGGAGGAGGGAGGGTCTTATGGGGGGATGCAAAGTGAAAAACTGTAATTAATAAAAGAAAGAAAGAAAGAAAGAAAGAAAGAAAGAAAGAAAGAAAGAAAGAAAGAAAGAAAGAAAGAAAGAAAGAAAGAAAGGAAAGAAGGAAGAAAGGAAGGAAGGAAGGATTCATTTCTATAAAAATCACTGTGCTTTGGCAAAGACATGATCATCATAGCTCACTGTGCTCAGTGTCCTAGTTGAGAACCTGGATTTCTTGTAAAAACTAGTCAAAGGTGCAAGGATATGCTTCTACAGGGAAGAACACAATTGGCAAAACTCTTGATAATCAAAGAATCATGCTTTCAATAAATTGGTCGGTGAAACTCTCTGATTTCCCAGCTGGAGATGTCTCCAGTCTATCTCTCTCTCTCTCTTTCTCCATCCCTGCCTAGAATCATCTTCTTACATCAGTCTCTACTACCTGCAGACTCCTTTTGTCACTGTGTAAATTTTTGTTTCCTTCTTGTACTCTGTAGATTCCACTGCATGCATGAAAAATAATGACTTTTTGGAAGATGTTTCATCTGGTCATGGACTGGAGAAAAAAAAAATCTTAGGGATCCCAAGGAAATGGCCAAGGTTTTTATAGAAGGTGAGTGTGTCGTTTTGAAGACTTAAGGATCTACAGTCAGTGTTTATTTGTGCCCAGACATTTTACATAACTAAATTAATTTTCACATGAATAGCTAGTGAATCTAACCTGGCTTTCACCTTTTCCTCAGTCTTCCCTTTCCTCTGCCCTTCCCTTTCCTTCCTGTTTCCCCAGTCCTTCCTATGCTATAAATGAACAGCCGAACCTTATATATGCCGGGAAGTTTCTCTACCACAGACATGCATACCTAGCCCTCACATTTCTACATAAAGAGACAAAGAATAAGAAGCATTTTAAAAGCTGGCATGTTTCACAAAATTAACAAGTAGAAGAGCCAACATTAGGACCTAAGGCTATCAACATACCAATGCAGAGGTCCCTTCACTGCATGTTCCTGGCTCACTTACTCTGTTGGACAGCACTGTCTTCGGTCACGCACAAACCAGTGATGCAATCAGGCCTTGCATCTCCCTCATTTGCTGCACCACCTTTGAGCCTCAGCACAAGACTCCTTCACTACCTACATCTGGACTCTCAGGTCATACTGGTTGTTTATGCAAGCAATGTGTGCCTGGGCAATAGTAAGGGCTAACGTTCATCTTCTGAATGGATGGACAAACTTTCTTCATCATCTATAGTATACCTTCTCCTTCTAAGGTATCATCTATTTAACAAGGGACAGATGCTGTTGGCATCTGGTGTCCCATTTAACATACTCTTTCCTTCAAGCCTACATGGAAAAGAAGTTCTCCAATTAAAGAACTATACGTAACTGAGGAGTGCTGAGAACAGGAGAAGTAGGCTTCTCCAGGGAACAGGACTGGATGTGGAATGTCAAATGGCCAGTCCTGAGAGCATACATGTGAGTGGCATTGTACAGACTGAGCATGTTAGGTTGGAGAATACAGATGTATGTGTATATACATGTGCACATAAATGTAATTATAAGAGAGCAAAGTGTGGTGTTTGGGTGGTTCCGCGGGAGGAAATGACAGGGAAGAAGCGTAATTATGTCGTAAACTCAAACAAAGAAAGGAAAATGGGGAAAATATTGTTGAGACCTAATTATTTTATTATCTCAAGGATTTCAGTTAAATCTTAGAGTACACAGTACTTCCATTCCAGTCTCCAAGACTTAAAATGTATTTATACATTACAGGAGTACTCAGTAACATCCCCATGTGATACATACAGGTTCTTTTCATTTGATTATTTAAACTTTCAGCATTAGGAAATGTCTACCTTTCAAAAATCTTACTATTTTGATGAACTATGGAAGCAATTTTCCATCTTAAATACATATATCTATGATCATGAACTTTACAAGGTACTATAAAAATACCAAACCTAAAGAAGACATGAGAGTAGTGATACTTGTGTGCCTTTAGCCCCAGGACTTGGAAAGCAGAAGCAGGCAGATCTCTGAATTCAAGACTAGTCTGGTCTACAAAGTGAGTTGTAAGATAGCCAGGGCTACAAAGGAAGAGCCTATTTCAGTAATCTAAAAAAATACTTCAAAATAATTAATAACAAATTAATAAATAAAACAGAAAGTAAGACTAACTTTCAGAACTTGAAAAATAACAACTAGGAATAGAAAAAAAAAAAAAACTTAGAATGATTGATTGAAATTTTCATTCTAACCAAGAATCACGATGCCAAGATAATTTTACACACCTCATGAATGCTTATGTTTGTAAAGCTTTGAGTCAAGAAATATCAAACATTAAGAATTAACTGTCACAAAGGCTTGCATATAAACAAATTAGCAAAGTGTAATAAATGTGAAAACAACTGTTCAAGATACAACAGTTGCGAAAATACAACAGAACAAAATTTGAAGAAATAAGCCATAAAGAACTGGGTCACCAGGTGTTAGTGACACTAACAACATAAAGTCTTGTAATATCTGTTTCCATCATGGCAAATCCAATCTTTTTAGTCATTGATAATGAAAGAGTTTTTTCCCCTTTCTAACCAAAGAACTAAAGCTATGGTCTTATTTTACAAGGCAATTTTTTAACGCATCATACTTTTTTAATGCTATTGATTTAATAAGAGGTAACTTCCATTCTTAAGTGTTTAAACCTGGTCAGAAACAGAAGCAGTTTTACTTGAAGGAAATGTGGGGTTTCTTCCAATAAATATCCTCAATGGAATCCATTCATGATCAATTCAGTCTTCATCAGCTAATCAGTAGTTCAACGGAAAGAATGTCTATCCCTTGAACTCATCTCACCCTAATTCCTTTCATGCTTGAAAAGAAGAAGTTCATCAAAATGGAAAAGCTCACCAACAAGGTAACCAATCACTAAATGAACTGAAAAGAAATAAATGATACATAGGTCCAAAAACTACTTGAAAAGTTAGGTGAAAACACACACACAGACACACAGACACACAGACACACAGACACACACACACACACACACACACACACACACACACACACACACATGAACCAAGGCTCCTGAAGGGCAAGGGAATCTCTTGTGTATCCTGTTAATAAGCCAGAACCCCTTCCTATCCTAGCTCAAGACAGTCATGCAGTGATAAATGTTATCAACTTGAATAATGCCCGTTTATGAGAATATAACTCTGTATTGTTATCAAGGAATTCTGTTCACATTAATCTTATTAGACCTCTCAACAACTCTGTTGAACTCTGCAAAGAGGAAATTAAGTCTCTGGCAAATTAAGCAATTCCTACAAGGTCAAATATAAGAAAGAACATACGGACATAAAAATGGACATTGTATATTTTGGTTTCAAGGATTATATTTCTTACATTCTATATTAGTTTATTTACTTTACATTCTTAGGATGCCCCCTCCCTCCCCTCTTCTCAGTCCCTCCCCTACTTCCCCTCCTTTTCCTTTCCCCTCTTCCTTTCCACAACTGTAACTACTTTAATAAAAATGTTGGTTATTAAAAAAAATTTAATGGACGTAAAAATATTTTGAACAGAAAAAAACTGCACATTGCATTTTTTCTATAAAAAATGTTATTTCTCATGCTCTCTCATGGTGAAGGGGTTAAATGCCTACACCACAAAATTACTCAGAAAATAAAAACTCATACATGTTGTAAAATAGTGGAAAAGTATGAAAATGTTATTATTTTAAATGTAAATATATCAAAGAATGCCACGAAGTTTTTGTATTTTAATAAAAATACCCAACTCTTATCATTTTTGGTAAATCTGTAAAGAGTGAAATTTTTGATGTATATTTGGAGAATTCTTAATCTGCTTAATTAAGTTTTAAAATGAATGTCCATTGTTAACTTTTTGCAAAGCCAGGTAGTCCTTAGCTTCATGATGTCATTTAATCAGAAGCTGGACCATTGAGGAAGAAGAAAATAAACAAAATTTATAATAGAGTCCTGAGGGGCAATGTCTATCTAAGCTGTTCTCCTCAGTTTCACCTTGTCCTACGTATAATTGAGTATGGAAACCCCTTCATAACTCCTTCATCTAAAGCACCTGTGTCCAAGTTTGGGAACAGAATAGGAGAGGAAACTATCCCAAAGGTTGTCACGAAACTAGATTCTCTTAAGAGTAACAGCCACAACCATCTGGGGCTAAGACTGACACCAACATGTGAACCTATTTTTGGACTAGTACGGATCTAATGTTTTCCACTTGGCCATGTGACCCGTGTAGACTCCAGTCAGCAGTGTATTAACAAACCTACATAGAGGCCAGTGTTCTTCTACTTCCCAGAAAATTTGGTCTCAGTGTTCATTGGCATCTGTCAGCTTTGGGGCCTGCCATTTTTGAGTGGGCTTAACTCCGAAACTCTTCTGGTTCTTGAAAAGTTCATATGAGGGAATCCTTTTATTTGTGTGAAAGCTTAGATTAAAAGAACTAAAATGAACAACACAACCTACAAACGTAGGTCAACACAAGGCTTCTTCCAAATTTCTTGCACAGTCCTCTAAAATCAACATCAGAAGAAATTTAGAAGCATCAAGAAAGGGCAATGGTTTGCAGCTCCAGAGTTTTATTTTGGGAATGCTTCCAAAAAATGGCTGAACTCTTTAACCACTAAGCTGCCAGAAAAAAAAATGTATGTCCTTATTAAACATCAGCAGGGTACCTGACCAGTGTTTGAGAATCGTGAATGAGGCTTTCCGACTTCCTCAATTACACCAGAGGATTTTCCTTTACCTTTCCTTATTGCAATTTGGTAACAACGACACTGCTTTGTTGAAGGGACTCGGGATATACAAGGCACTGCACACTTTTGCAGAAACACATCCCACATTAAATTAAGTTAGAGGTGGTATTTGAAAAATAAATAAATAACGGAGTTCCAATTCACTGCAAATGGTACAGGAGGCCAGTAAGTAGGAAGCCTGCAAGAGAAGGACTTCTTTTAGAAAGATGTTTTACAGGACTTTTTCTGCGTCATTAACTCTCCTGGAATCCTGAACATAACATGATGAATTTCCCTAAAATGTAGCTACTGTTTAATTTTGAAGCACTTCAAAGAGCCACAGTAGAAGGAATCAAAGAAAACCAAAAAGGCCAGTAGATGTGAAATTCGCCAAAGGGTAGAAAAAAATAGGAAAGAAACATGAAGTTTCTAACAGATTTTGACCATGTACTCAAAATACCACTGATTATTTTGCTAATACAGTGTTTTACTGTTTCGTTCAACTGAAATAAGGCTCTGTATTCATCAGAACACAGGATATTTTTATTATAATATTTGTGTCATAGCCCTTCAAAAAAGAGCATATTTAGACTCTTGAAAGGAATCTCTGTCTGAAAACAGAGCTTGAGGTGTGTACATGTGTGTACTTGATTATAATCAGAAACTTAATTGGAGGTTGCTTTTTATTAGAAAGAGTCACAACAGACTGATAATACTGCTCCTACCCTAAACATGTAGTTGCAGAGAAAAATAAAATAAAATACAATTTCACAAAAGCAAATAAATGAGGGCAGGAACAGTAAGAAAGAAAACCAATGGGGATGCCATAACTGTTGTTTAAATTCAGTAACAATGACTGGTCTTTAAAAATGTCTTTTATGTAAAGCCTACCCAAAGGAAAAGAAAGAAAAAGTCCTAAAAACTCCATGTCAAAATATGTGGAAAATATTAGATAATGATACCCACCCAAGTGAAGAAACACAGTAAACTCTGGCTTCAATTAACATTTTGAATAACCAACTAAAATTCGGGTTTCTATTTGGAAAGCCCCAGAAGATAAAATCGGGTTAGGAGGAGTCGGGGTTTCTGGAATCTCCTTAAAAGGAACATCTGTTTACAAATACCTTTCTTACAGTCCACCTACTTCCTCATTGACACCTACGTTCACAGTAGAAGCTAAAAGCTACATTTAAAGATACATGCATACAGCTACTAAGAAACCTAGTTATCACATATATGTTCTGGGCCATCTCAAGTTTCCCTTATTATGTAAGCACTTAAGGGCAATAAAATTTCATAGACATTCATCAGCTATCTCAAGACAACAGTCGCCTTGAGTGTACAATTCTTTCAGGCAGTGTACATAGTTGCTATTTTATTTATGTTGATCATATTGTCAATGCTTTATGGAATAACCATTTAGTAGGACTCCGTTCACTAATAACATTTTATTGCTGTTATTAAATATCATCATTCATACTGAACTCTGTAATAGAAAAATCAAATTAGGAAAAAAATATGAAATATTCAGAAAGATCTATGGAGCTGGTAGGTCCCCAGACACATCTGTCTGCAGATGCTGATGAGAAGAAAGAAAAAACAATGAGTATTCACTTCTCACAGATAGAGGTCACTAATGGACTGAATTTGAATCAGTGTGGCAGAAACCACAAAGTTATTAAAGCAATCCAGTGGAAAAGATGAACTTGAATCAAAATTAAAGATATCAAAAGATGATTATCCAGAAAAGCATGACCCAAACAGAAATAGCATTCTTCACCTTCACCTTACTTGGATATTCTAAAAAAGCATACAAACTCTGAGCGCCCCTCACTGTTTCCTTTTATCAACTTATTTTGAAGCTAAGGCCTTCTGATCACAGGAGGAGCCACTCTTCCTTGTAAAAGTACAGGGCTGAAGAGTCAAACTAAATTAGATGCTCCGGCTGAGCCTCTCCAGAATGAGACTTCTGATTGTGGACATAACTTGAAACCACAGTTTTACCCTGGGAAACTCAGTCACCCCTCTCAGAAGGTTGGTGTAAATCCTAAGTCAAGCTATCCAGCAGGCTTAAATGTAAAGGGCATCAGAGGTGGCTCAAATGAGATCCAGCCGTTCAAAGAATCACATCCATTCAAACCTTGCATACAGGAAGAAACATGACTGACTGCTCTAAGGACTCCGGGGTAGGCCAGCATAACACCTTTTGAACCCTAATTTTATTTTCCTTAAATGTTTAAAACTGTGTGTTAAGATATGGGCTCCTTAAAAAAAAAAAAAAAAAAAAAAAAAAAAAGCTAGTGTCCCTTCTGTACAAGGTCTATAATCGCATAATAGGTTCTGCTATATTACAGCTGGTCCTATTTTTTTATTTATTTTTAATTTTTTAAACAATTCCACGTTCCTCCTGTGAGACACATGGAATGATATTTGAAAGCACATCTTTTAACCTCCTCCAGATATTCACAACTTTAAATGACATGACAGTGGGGTGCTACACTGTCAACAGTCATTAGTAAAGATCCTTAAAGGGTTTTATTCTATCCAGTTTTGATTTCTTCTCAGGCTTCTGAAAGACCATTCTAGGGGGAGTAAAGTTATACACATTCGAGGGCAGTACACAGGGCATAAAAATGAGCACGTTTTCTTGGTGTGCATATTCCCCAAACATTAATTCCCCCCTGATATGGTGGCCAGCCAGCCACATGTATCTGGTAAATATCTTTAGTGACTTAAAAGACATAATCCAGTCCTAACATTTTAGATCCCGACCTAAAATTTTATATCCATACGGCAACAATCAAACACGGTGCTGGAGAAGTGCCAACCCTGCAATGTATTTACCTCAGAATGTTTGGGGGATACGTCTTGAAATAAAGCCATACCAGGTAGGACTATAGAGGATCCCGCTCTGATCGGGAAGCCATCCTTCATATGAGCTTTGGGCTGGGGGAAGTTAGACATAATAAATTTAGCAATAATCCTGTAAGCTAGTGGACATGCTCTAAAGCTCACTGGAACCCTGTGTGATTAACTAGACTCCCAGCTGAATGGGGAGCAATGGCTCCCATTTAGAAGAGGGTTTGTACAGCAGACACAGCATGCAAGGAAATCTGACCCGCACCATGCACTCCTGTAGGAGCATTTACAGGGATTTGCGCCTAGCTCTTACTTGATTATTTACTGTTAGCTTTGCAGGAGATTCCCTCTATTAGAACTAATCATAAGCTCTCAGAGAGACGATTTTCACTCAGAGAAGGTACTAGGAGTTTCCAGGAGAATTAATAGTGATCATCATCATAAAGATGAGAGGCAGGGCCCCCGAGAGCTGCTTCAAAACTCTATAGGGCCTTAAGGGGTGAAGGTGGTGCTGAGTCCTTTTTTGTCCTGGGAGTGAGCAGTAGCTATTTTATTAGCTGAAGCGCGCAGGGCTGCTGCTCAGAATTGCGAGCTTCTTTCCTCCGATGCTGTAGCCTCCCTGCACACATGAGGCCATTCTCACTACCCCCACATCACTGAGCACCAGGCCAAAAAGAGGGGGAAGGAGGCTCTCTGCAACATCCCTAACCCCAGGCAGGGGAGCAGACATCCATTTCCTAACCCTCCTCCCCCCATTTTCCCCCTACCAGACACACACAGAGCAAATTTAGAAAGTCCGCCAATGGCTAACACGTTTCACATTTCCCTTCAATGAAAATGTGAATTTTATACTTCACGCTTTAGGACACCAGAAGGTGAATGAAAGTAGGGAAACCTCTGAGGATGTTGGGGAGGCTCACGGGGTGGGGGGCGGATATGTTTTCCGCTTTGCTTTCAGTATTCATACTCCTCTCCAAAATCCAAGAACTCTAAAAAGCAGGGAGAGCTAAGGGAAGCAGGCGAGTAAGAGTGGTCTTCCTTTCTTTTTACAGGAAACAGGACTAAGAGAATGAGCGGGTGGGGGTGAATGAAACCTATCAATCATTTCTCTGGATTCAGGCACACTTCGAAGTCCTTGGACACACATTCTAAATTTCCAAACTGTACAAAATCAGACACCAGCTGGGGCCCAGGGTTCTCCTGAACTCCTGGGGGAGGAAGGGTCGACTCCAGCACAGCTGCCTATCTGGCAAGAAAAAACACCAAGACACCCCCCTCAGCCCCCCACCCCCAACCCCGCGCGCGCCGCCACACACTCCCACTCCCACATTCATCTAAAATGACTGTCGAATGGCCAGCGCTGAAGAACCATCCCTGGGACCTTGAACTTGGCCTCTGTCTTACTCTGAGTCAAACCTAGCTAACCCTACTAAAGACTCTCAAAGGATCGCAAGTCCAGACGCGGAGGTAGCTTGAAGGGTGCGCGTTTACCTGCTAAGGTTTTCCAGGTCTCCTTCCAGCCCTGCTGGTAATTCCGCTCAGCGCAGCGCCCTCCCCCAGATCCAAACTTTTGCTGGGTCCTCCAGGTGGCGGCGGCGACTGCTGGAACCCAGCTCTGTCTCCCGCTGCGTCGGAGCTCCGGGAGGCGAAGGCCGGAGCTACAGAGCGGTGTGCGCCTCCCGGCAGCTTGCCGGCGCCCAAGCGCCCCGCTCGCCTCGCTTGCTGTCGCCTACGTCCCCTACGGAGCCGCGGCATCGTCTTCCCCCGTCCTCCGCAACCTCCACCTCCAGAGGTCGGGCATGCCACTTTCTCTAGGCTCGGGCCACCGCAGCTCCGGTCTGCTCTTCCTTCTCCCCCCTCTCCGCCTTGAACCCCGAAAAAAAAAAAGTAGGGCGATCTGGGAGGGCGGTGGAGAGCGTCCGGGAGAATCCGGGACTGCTGAGGAGTCGGTGGACCGCGCGAGTCGGCGGAGGAGCGGGGCGGGCGCTCGGTCGCAGAGAGTGTGCGGACCACGCGCAGCAGGGCGTGCAGCTCGGGCTGCGCGGGGGCGGCCGCGGGGCTGACTCCAAGTGCAGCGTCTGTGGGGCGCGGGGCTGGAGGCTGCTCTAGCCACACTGCAGCCCCGGACCGGACCCGGTCAGCTAATGTAGGCGCGAGGTCCCCACCCCCACCCCTCCTGACACCCCCGGGAGATGTTTACTGTAATGAAGTCGCCGGGTAGGCTTTGCTGCGCGCGCCCCTCCTCTCCCTCGCTCCCTCGTGCTCTGGCGCGCTCCCCTCCAGGAGCCCCCTTTCTCTGCCTCCCTCCTCTCCTCCCACCCTTGTGGAGTCCCTCCCACTTCTCTGGTTTAAAGAATGCTTGGGAGGAGCCGCAGCAACCCTAAGCTTTCCAAGAGCCAAAGTCAGATGGGGCTTTTAACCCTGTCCTCCCTGGAGAGAGTTAAGCGCACCCCGCTAACCCGAGAATGCCAACTTGACCCAGCGCCGCGTCCCTCCTTCTCTTTAAGCCTCAAGCGTCCTCCCTAGCCACACACAGCTGCTCCGAGAGGGGAAAGACCCCTTCCCTGTAGTCCGCCCGATCCAAGTCCACACCGGAGGAACTGTTACTTAGACCCAGAAATCACCAAATCGTAACATTAGAGGATAAAAATATAGCAAGTCTTTCCAACAAAATGGCGTTATTTCACTTGCCGACAACACTGGAGACCCAGCCGCACCCCCAGCCCATCACAGGTCCGCTCATCAAGCTTTCGTCCATAAACTTTAATTGGAGGAATTAGAGTTTGGCATCATATTTTAAACACATCCAATTTCCCCTGTCACCCTGGCTGCTCCTGGAAAGAGTGATGTTCAGTAGATGAGGTGTCCCCATAAATTACAATGGACAGCCGACAACGTCTGCTTCAAAGACTAAGAAAACAGGCTGCAGAGTTAAGACGTCCGGGCGGTACAGCTTTCTCACCTGGG
This sequence comes from Meriones unguiculatus, assembly GCF_030254825.1. NCBI lineage: Eukaryota > Metazoa > Chordata > Mammalia > Rodentia > Muridae > Meriones > Meriones unguiculatus. Next base: position 101,549,989 of record NC_083355.1, on the reverse strand, counting down.
ATTCTCTTTGCAAAGGTTAAAGAGTAATCTAAGAAATCGAAGACGTGATTCTTTCATTTTATTTTATTTTTTTTTTCCTCTCTTTTTGGCGAGGGGGTGGTGGCCTGGTTTGCGCCTCCATTCATTGGTGTCTCTCTGTCTCCAGCAAGTTGTGGTCGTGTTTTAACTAGTCTGGAGACGGCGGAATACTAACAGAGGAGGGAGAACAAGCCCGCACCGAGCGTTAGGCTACAAAGAGGCACACTGTGGGTAGGGCCCTGGGAAAAGCAATTTGCAAGTTGAAAGCTCGCCTGGACCAACTCCCTGGGGATCTTCTCAGCTCTCTGGGCTGAGGACTTTGGCAAGGGCGTTGCCAGTAACCCGCTGGAGATGATTTCCGGACGAACTCCAGGCGCGACCGCACTCCTTGTCCTCAGTTCAAAGTCTGAGTCACTTGGCACCACTTCCCCAATTGTTTTTATTTCCTTGCATCGCTGTTGTGTCTGCTACCTCCATGGATCTGAGGCGCTTAAATCCTGGTGAGACGACTTGGAGAAACGCGGGTTTGTCTCCCAAGCTACCCAAGGATCCACCCAAACGCACCGCCACACTCGCATTCACACACATTGGCACACACCACTGGGGTTCGAGAGAGCTTGCCTCTCTGCCCAGTGCTTTCTAAATACAAAGCACTGGGACTAGAAAACACTTAAGCACAGCCTGTCTTCTCTCCAAACTCAGAGTGCTACTGACAAACGTCCAGGAGAGACAAACGTCCAGGGGGCACCCGTGGAGACTCTACCCTGAGAAGATAGCGAGAGTCATCTTGGGAGCTTCTGGATGGAAGCGCCAAGATGACAGCGGCGATGGTGGTAGCCTTCGGCAGCCACTGTCCCTGCGCAAGCCCCCTGGCAGGCCACACGATTTATTCAACCAGCAAGTGTGGGAACTGCCCTTCCAAGACAGACAGGCTCTTTGCTGAAAGCTTCCTTTCTCTGCTTAGTTTGGAGACCTTAGCTAGCTGGGCGTCTCGATCGCGGAGGGGATTACAGAGAAAGAAGTGACCGCGCCGGCGCTGAAAGCTTCAACGGGACCCCCGGGCTGGTCAACTTAGAGGAGAAATCTTTCGAGAAGGCCCCAAGCCTGGTCGGGACTGGAAAGCGACTGGACAGGTCCTTTCCCTTCCTGCACTGGACATCTGCTTTCAGCGCCTGAGGGCGTAGAAGGACCTGTCTCTGCACCTCCAGCACCGCGGTACAGGGGAAGAGATGATAGCTCAGCAGTGGGGCTCCGGCGGACTTTTCTATCCCCCGCCGGTGAGGCAGGAAAGCGCAGCCACACCGGCTCTAGCACTGCCAGTCCTAAGTATAACAGCAGGGCAGGAAGGGTCCTTGGCTTGGGAAAAAAAAAAAAAAAAACAACTCACACTCGAGTGGAAAGAAAGCGAGCTGGTAGCCTCAGTTTGGTGGCTAATTGATCCCGGATTTCGGGCATAGGGCGGGCGACAGCTTTGAGGTACAGACACCCGGTGATAACACTTCTGGCATTCGGCACGGATGGGTAGGAGAGGTTGCTACTTACCGGACGTAGGAGAAGCATTCTAGGGAAATGAAAGGCTGGAGTTCTAAAAGCGTAGAAGATTTGGAAAACTCCATTTAGCATGGATGTTTCTGGCAGGTAGCAAATGAGCGGTTTTTTTTTCTTTTTCTTTTTCTTTTTTTTTTTTTTACACACATCTTACTCACAAAACTCCCTAGAGGATTTGGATTAGATTTGAATACAGAAGTCCCCCAAATCGGGGTAGAGGGGGAAAAAAAGAAGCCTATCTTCTTTGGGGATAAAAAGATAAAACCTAGAACATACATCAGGCGACCACCCACCACTTGTTTCGAAAGGGAGGGGGGAGCCCAAATAACGCGGTGCCCACTAAGAAAAGCTAGAAAGTTCACCTGGCCTTGCAATCCCTTTACCTGGCGGCCTTGTCTCTTTAGCTCATCCGAATCCGACAGGGTCAGGGAGGTGGAAAGGGAAGAAGCTGATGCGGCAGCAGAGGGACTCCCCGAGCATGGTATTGTTTTAGGGGTCGCCGCCGAGGTCCCACCTGCCCATCGTTGAGAACTGCCGCTCTGGTCCTGAGGTTCAGACGCGGTAACTGGTTCCTGGTTGCTCCCCCCAGCTGCTGGGAACCCGGGACCGAGGACCAGATAGGAGCGCACCTGGAAACAGGCAGAGAGCTCTGCGCGTTTGCGAAGCCCTGCGCTTGGTGTTATCTCCCAAAGCGCATTCCTCGGTGGTGACAATGGATGACGCCAAACTCACAAGTGATGGCGACCGCTTTCAACTGTACAACTAACAGCAAGGTACCGGCAAGACAGAAAGCCTTCTATCCCCTCCCCCTCCTTTTCCCTCCCACCGAGGAGGGAACTAGCTTAACCCTGTGTTCGCCCTATACTCCGGGTAGAAGCTAGATTGCGCTGAGAAGCCGCAGGCGGTGACTCTCTGGGCAAAAGCTTTGTTCACGTGCACCAGTGGGCGTGTGGCTGTCTAGGGGCACTCTGGTGGCAGGATGCCAGTGGCGCGCTTTCCGAGCCAGAGCCAGAGCCAGACTCGGGGATGGGAAGGAGCCTAGTGTTTCTTCCGGACTAGACCCAACCCTTACAATCTCTCTCTCTCTCTCTCTCTCTCTCTCTCTCTCTCTCTCTCTCTCTCTCTAACCTTCAGTTACCGGATTTATTGACGTTGCCAACAAAGTTGGTTTTTATTCCTTTACTTCTGTGTCCCCAGCCTCTCATATCATTTCCTTTCCCAGCTGTGCTTTGAAGACTTGGAAATCTCTGATCTGGCTCTAACGCTTAACAGAATTCCGAGCGCAGTGCAAGAGGAATGAAGGTTACCCACCCACTCCTGGCAAATTTAAATGAAATGGCAAGGACAGCTGCCTCCCACCTATCCGTCAGACGCTGGTGCTAACTAAACAGCATCACTCAAGAAAGAATAAGACATCTGAAGACCCAGTGGGAAAGAAAAAATAAAAATAAGAAAAAAATAAAAAATAAAAAAAAAACGAAGCCGATAAGTGATTGGGGAACTAAGCAGAAAAGGAAAGGCTACAATGGAATAAACAGGAGGGAAAGACAAACAAGAATAAAATGTAAAAAAAAAAAAAAATTAAAATGGAAAGAAAATTAATAAAAGGGGAGGGTTTGAAACAGCAGGTCAGTTTTAAGGACGATTTGACCAATTGTGTTTTCTCAGCTCCGGTAGAACAGCTTAATCATACAATAAACTCCTACTTGGGTTTAGTAAACAGACTTGCCCACGCATTCAGAGCATCCAGGAAGTTAACTGAGTAAGCAGAGAGCCATTTCCCTCACCCTGAGAAGAAACTTGGTCCTGAGAAAACTGTTCTGGGGAGCCTCTGCTGTACCTCTCACGGTCAAGAGCCAGGACTGTGGTTCAGAGCGCAAACCCTGATTCTCACAAGGGCAGCGTCGTTTTTCAGGCTCTGTTCTCCACTGAAGAGGCAGAAAGCTGTTAGAAAGCTCTGAGAGTTACAGGTGGGTATTGCTGAAGCAGGTTATTTTTCAAAGGGAGAGCAGCGCCTGCTTTTCCACGGAATAGACGCCCCTACCCCCGCCTGCAATATCCCTAACCCGATGTGAACAGCCCAGCAGCCTTGAGAGGCCTCTGGAGACCAGAGAAGAATTCAGTTGTAAATCCTTTCGATTTGCCAAGGTGGCAGTAGAGCATAGGGATGGCTCCTCCAGCTATTGAATCAGCAAAGAAGACGACACTTCAGGACAAACGCTTTCCCATCTGCCTTTAACTAACCATTCTCCCATGCAAGAGTGCTTATGTGTCCGCAGAACTGATCTTGCTCTACATTCTGCTCCCGAGAGGATAGTTAATTAAGTTCATCCTTACGAACCTTTTTTTTTTTTTTCAAACTGACAAGATGGAAGCCTAAACAGGCTCTACTTTGAGATTTATGCTGCTGGGAAGAGAACGAGTCCAGAAAAGGAAGAGGGAATGGTTATCAATATATATAATTTATAATTATATATATATAATATATAATATATAATATACAATATATATAATATATAATTTCGTTTTCCAGTAATAGTGTTTCTAAATTTTAATAAATAGTGTGATGAGCATACTCTCCTTTTTAAAAAGCTATTGGTGCAGTTATTGTGATCATGATTTCTTTAAAAAATGTAAGTAAAGAAAATAACACAACAAATGAATGAAGAGAAGCAAGGTAATAAGTTTCTTATCTTTATGACTTAAGAGTAAGCTTTGGAAATGTATGACCGTGAGAACAGGCAGAACAAAAGAAGTGGCTGTACTCCAGGGGCTTCAAAGGATAATGCTTTCACAAATTCACAGTCTGTGATGGCTATGGTGTTTTACCTTGTATTGAGAAATGATCTCAAATACATTAGAATGCTAATGGTAGTCCAAAGTGGGAAGAAGACAAATAATAAGAAATGTGAAGCTAGCTCACTAATAACCATCAAGGCTTTAGTCTTTAACAGAGTTTTAATTGCAAGTAAATTTGGTTGCCATCCCAAATCATTTACTTCTGTTCTGATACCTCAAATTCTCAGGCCATTCTCCAATAGTAGGTAGCATGTGCTACCGTATGGATGCATGCACGCGCGCACGCGCGCGCGCGCGTACACACACACACACACACACACACACACACACACACACACACAGGACCTGGCACTGGCCTGTGTTTCTGATACTAGGGCGCAGTTAAAACAACACAATACCTGGATCACAGACCATGTTTTACACTCCAAGGGCCGAAAATGTCAATATTGTACAAATTCACATCCACACTGAGCCAGTGTTACTTGATTTAGAAAATGGAGATAGACTATTCCTGCTCCACCATGGAACCAGCATAGGCAAGACATGTATTTGCTTTTTATTGTTCATGGGGTTATCCTCAACTCACATAGTCCTAAGCCTCACAGCATAGGCAAATTCCTTCCTTCTTATAGGAGGTGTCTATTAATGTTCTCACCTTGCCTCCGAACATTTTTCTGAACTGAGAAATCAGCGTGGCTACACTGCAATGAACTAAATTCACGCTGCATCACTTTCCTCTTACATCCTTCTCCTGTCCCAGGATCCCTTGAGGAACTTGGCTAGACTGGCTAGGCTTGAGCTCCGGCTATATGCCACTCCACTCCCCAGAACTAGGATTACAAACACACTTGCTCCTGATTTGTTATACTGGATGTTGGGACACAAATTCAAGTTCCCATGATTGCATGGGAAGCACCCACCTTCCTGGCCCCTGATTCTGAAAGTTTGAAAAGTGAGGCTTAGGGATTTCTGTGGAATTTTTCAGATTGGGTTTTCGAATATTATTTTCATGGTTAGACTTCTATTGTGGGTCTTGTGAGTAATCACTAACCAATCTCATGAGGCAAGTATCACTTACTAAACCAAAACTAGTAATGTTTACTAATTTCTGTGCTTGCTTTTGGTACTCTTTTCTTAGGAAACAAGTTGCTAAATTCGGCAGTCTCTCAGAAATTTAGGACAGCCAAATCGGCAAAATAAGTGTCCAGAGTGACTAGTAAAAGGGCAGAATATAAATTCAAGTAGGATTTCTCTCAGAGAACATTCATTCTTATGAGCTACTTATCAGAATTCTCTGATACTTTTTCCTTTTAAACACTTTAGTTTTTTACTATGGTTTTTATTATTGAGGACCTCATATTATCTACATCACCACCCACCCCCTTCTTTCCTTCAAACTAGCCTCATCTTCCCCCTTCCAATTAATGGTCTCATTAATAGTTAATCATACACACAGAGAGAGACAGAGAGACAAAAAGACAGAGAGACAGGGAGACACACACACACACACACACACACACAGGTTCACAGTACCAGGCATTAATTTCTTCCTATTGAGCATGCCTTGAGTCCATTTGCAATACTGGAGCTATCAGGCCAGTGCAGGCTCTGTTGTAGATGATACTAACTTGTAACTGGATAGAACTACCAATTACTCTTCTCCCTTGGCAGTGTGCATAGCATCTTCCGATACTGTGAGATCTTCCAGCATCTCTTTGAAAGCGTTCCATAATCTCCTTTGTCTACTCATATTGAAACAATTTGCAACTAATCTGTGTCAAAAATAGTAGATCTCTGATCTTGTTTGTGCTTTTGGGGAGTGGTTATTCTACATTTTTCTCCCTCTCCCCACATCCCGTTCCTCATTTGTCCAAAACTTCACCTTATTTGTACAAAGATCATAGTCATTATGCCCTCCACTCTCTGTTCCTCCTTTTCACAATTTCCTACCACAGCGCTGTTCATTTCAGTCTTTCATAGAGTGATGTTTAACTATCCGTGTTTTCGTCTCTTAACTAGAATGTAGCATCTCAAAGAATTACATTGGTCTCACTTTTCTACTTCAGGCATGCCCAGTCCATCATTCGTCCCCTGCCAGATGCTCAAAGATGGTTTGATTTCACAAATAAGCCTTCTTTGACAGGCATAGAAATGCATCCTTTCTTCTAAGGTGGGGACAATTGTAAGGAAATCCATGGCTAACACACAGTGAAAGGACTGCTTTTCTTCTCATTCATGAGTGGAAAATACTACTAATTTTTGAAATTATTTTGTCAGTGGGGCTGTTGTCTTGCCATCTGCAGCTCTGGGATACATTCTCTTCTGGCTTGAAAACCTAACGCTACAGAGGGTAGCGGACACTCCACAAACATCTGTAGAAAATGTACAACATGTAGCAGGCCTTTGATGAATAGATTTTGTGTCTACCCTGTCAAATTCTCAGTCTAGTGGAGACCCAGAGACACATAATTACATGCTCATTACAGAAATAAAACAATTTTAGTATGTGCAAAGTGCTTTAGTGCTTTGAGAGACATTTCTCTGGAGAGAAGGCCTCATTCAAGTGATGATGAAGCTCTTTTGACAGTATACTGATTTTATAGGGGCCTCTGTGGCATTATTTTATATCCAGCCTTATTGCAGCCTCAGCTACTGGAGTCTTTGGTCTTATGAAAAGCCCTTTAGAACGAGATTGGAAAGCCAGCCTATAAATAATTACTGGAATATCCATTTTCTTAGCCCTGTTCTTTTTATTTTTATTTTTTCCATTTCTGTGTAGGTTACAAGATGATTATGCATGAACAAAAACAGAAGGTACACACTGACAGGAAACAAAAGCATGTTAAACCATGGAGATTTCCTCTTACATAAACCTGCCATTTGTTCTGCAGTTGCTCTGTTCCAAGGGGAGGCTAGCAAAAACTTGATATATATTCCTCAACTGCACTAGGGGGAATAACTAAGAGACACACCTTTTAAAAGGGGGATATAAAAAGAAATGCAAGATCTACCCAGGGACTTATTTAATCATAGATGTTGCCATTATAGTAAATGTGATTGAGCCTCTTATATCTAACTGTGATTCTGATGAGCAGAGGCGACATCTTATAATCTGAGAAAGCACATTTAATTGAATGTGCCTATATAAGGTTTTGAATTAAAACTGATATATGTTCTCTCAGTTTCTGTGTATTGACATACTAGAAAAATAAACTTAATTTCTTAGAAAGGCAGAGACAGTTTTCAAGTCTGACTTTTATTAGGAAAACAAACACATCTTCACTCTGGTTTGTTCGATTACAGATATTCCAAACTTAGACTTTGAAGATCTTATTTCAGGTCTCCATCAGTTTATCAGGAAATGATTAATAGCCTCTCAGCCCCAGGCTCCTTGGTATCAAACAAAAAGAAGTTAAACCAAGTCTACCATCCAGATGTATCCAACAAGGCATCTCAAACATCAGCACAGGAAGAAATTGCCGTTGTGTACTTAATGTTTTCTGCAAAGCATACTTCACCACTTGACATATTTCACTCCAGACAATCCGATGCTGCCTCACAGGGCCCTATCTGCAGCTTCCTTCTCCAGTTGTTGATCTCTTAGACCCATTCAGCTTCTTGTAGCATCCAGTGCATAGAACCATGTAGTTCTTGTACAGTCACTCTGCACAGTATCTGCAGGTATCATGTTTGGTATCAATTTTACCCATGAAAGAAAGAACCTGACCCCAGAGACTTTAATTTGTCACTGTGTCATTCAAAAACTTTATATTATTTGCTGAGGAAACGTTAACCCTTACTTCCTCTTCTTACTAGTAGAAGACATTGTGAAGGTTTTCAAGCAGTCTTTTCACCTGTCATTCTCATTATATTCTTGTATTGTTTTAGTCCTTGAATTTCCAAAATTTAGTTATCTCACTTACTTAGTTGAAACTACTTGGGTTCTGTGTTTTCTTCTTTTTCTATTTGAAACACTTTTTGAAAGTTAAAATTAACACCAGGGCTTGTTATTAAAAAAAAAGTTGAATAGTTTTTCATAGATATTGTTTCTCCATCCCTATAACATCACTTAGAAATTTGCCACTAGGCACTAAGGAGACACTGGATTAACAGCCTGTCTTGTAGGTTCACAAAGGTATTTACTATGAAGAAGTTGTGTTAAATGATTTTTTTCTGAAACAAAATGCCAGAGAAAGACAAATTATTTGGTCTAATAATCTGAAAGTACAGATATCATGCTAGAAAAGTCCTGCAGGCAGAAACAGGGAGCAGCTGATCACAGTAATCCAAAGTCCGAAAGTAGAGAAAGATGAACACTGAACTCATTTTCTATTTTTCATTCAGCCAGAGACCTCAGCCCCGGGTTCATTAGAAGCCACATTCTGGGTAGGTCTTCCACCTTCAGTTAGAGCTTTCCGGAGACACAGTCTAAAACCCAGATGGGTATTTCCATGGTGATTATAAATCTTGTCAAGGTGACAGGGAACAATCATCACACCTCCACACCTTGTCAACCTCACACCCAAACACATCAAGTTTTTAATATAGCATTTCACCTCTGGTACTTAATGCTTCATTTCCATAGTACGATGCAAAGTGCATTTAGTTTGGGTCTGAAAGTTCCCTTATCCATTAACATTCCCAACATTGCTCATATGCTCCAAATCTTTTGAGATTTAAGGCTACAAGAGGACGTATATTTTATCATCTATACAATAGAATAGGTATTCCCAGAAAAGCAAAGAAGGACTAACCCAAAGACTGAAATAGAAAAGAGCAAACACCAAGACATGCACCTTCATATACAACAGATGGAGCTTCTGATTATCTCCCCGAGCAGCCTTGCTACTCCAGCTCTGGTGCCTACAGCATACATACGCTAGGTCTTAGGGAGGCAATATTCCACGCCTGAAATTTTACATGGTAAACATCTCACAGTTGTAGCATCTATCCTCCTGGGTTATTCACTGTTACTTAAACCTCATATTCCCAGCTTCATGATCTTGCCCCCTCCCTAGAGGGAATTCAACTCTACAACACACTGGGTGCCCTCAGTAGCTTTCAGGAAACCTTAGTGCAAACCTCTGTAATCCACTTGGTCTTGCAACTCTCTGGCCTACAAACCCAGAGTTATGTGGGCAAATCTGTCAAGTTGTGCTGTCAGCTCAGTATGTAACCTGTATTCTTTTGTATTCAGCCTCCTTCACATTCTCAGGACATGGGTAGATGCAGCTAGGGTCTTGTTCATAATATCACATGAATTACCTCTAACCCAGTTCTTGACACAGTCCGTGTTATACTCTGAAACCCCAGTAAGTAGGTTTCTACTGCCTGCATTTCTCTCTCCATTTTCATTTTCAAAACTCTCACCGGAATGGTTCCCTTTACAGCATCTGGGGATTCTCCAGTGCACAGCTCGAAAATCTTCCACATTCCTCTTGCAAACGAGATCCAGAGTCTTGTGAAGCACATCAGCAGGTTCATCACAGCAGTTGCTGCACTTTCTCACAAACTTCATGCCAACACTGCACTAATGTATCTTGCTAGCAGGACTCTACTATCACCCAGCTGGTCTGGTGTTCATATTTCATAGCATCCAGAATCCCTTCTTAAACCAAATATGCTAAAAAAGTAGAGGTGAAGGCTTGTTGAAATAACCAACCAGTGTCTTATTTGACTTAAGGCGGCTTCATAAGATAGCATCCTTACCTAACGCTGCTTGGGATACCAGGAACATGAGAATACATAGTCCAGGGACCTAGGGTAAAGCCAAATATTACTGTTCTAAAAACTCAAAAACAAACAGACAAACAATATAACAATAAAATGAGTTCTAAGGCCATTCTCCTATTCTCATTCTCATTGATCACTTATTCAGCCATTATCAGATAAGCTTCTTCCTGAAGCAGACAGGAAGAAATAGAGAGATCCTTAGTCAGATATTACACAGGGAGTAAGGGACCTTGGAATAATCAATCCTAAAGGGGATGTCTCTACCAAACCCCTTACCTCATGGCTCAGGAACCTTTTGGAAAAGGAGGAAAAGAGTGTAAGACCCAAAGCAAATGGAGGCCACCAAGGAAACAAGACCCTCTAAATTAACAATCAACATGGTCCATGTATGTATGAAGTCGCAGAGAAAGAGGCTACATGCAAGGGTCCTTCACAAGTTTGCAACAGATCCTCAGTACATATATTATGACTTTCAGTTTAGTATTTTTATGGGATTATTGAATTCTTGGATGAGTGGAACCCTGATTCTTCTGCCTTCTTTTGGGCTTTTTTTTTTTTTTTCTGTTTGATGTATCCAATTCTGTTGTATTAGCTTTTGTTTTATCTTATTCTATTTTATTTTATTATTATCCCATAGAAACCCATTTGTTTTCTAGTGGGAGACAATAAGGAGGGGAGGTAGAGAGGAACTGGAAGTAGAGGTGGGGGGAGCCATTATCAAGATATATTATGTGAGAAAAATTATTTTCAATAAAAGGAAAAAAGAGGAATGTTTGTATCAGCTGGAATTATCCAAAGGAACAGGACCAATATATTACAGAAACAGATTTATTAAATTGACTGACATGACAGGGACTAGTTAGTTCAACAGAAGTTATTGAGAGCTTCATTTTAGAAAATGCCCACAAGACACGATGTAAGAAGTCCGAGATTATTCTGCTTCTGAGCTGTATATTTATTTTTCTCTCTGGTTGTCATGTTGCATTTCCCATTTATCTCATGCTCATGCCTCCTTGCTTTTCCTTTTTTTTTTAATGATGTACTGTTAGATTTTTTTAAAGTGAAGTAGATACAAATAAATGAGAGGTAGCATGAAGTTGACTATTTTGGCTCCCTGACTGATAAGTATTTTACTTTAATATAGGCACAAATATTTATTTTTATAATCATAGGTGAAACCAACGGTTGTCACAATTGTTTCAAATTATTCCTGAATTAAAAGTTGGATTCCCCCAAAGAAACTATATTTTGTTTGTGTGTCAGTCTATAACAGATGGCTTTTCAAATTACTGGAGTGAGCAAATGAAAGTTTAAAGGATCTCAACATCATGAAGAAAATGCAAACTCAAACCAGAATGAAATACCAATTATTACTCACTGGAATTGGAAACAAGCAGATAAAATGTAGCCTATCTATGTAGTGGCATGATATTTGACAATAAAGAGTAAAACTATGGATACATGCTACAACATGAATGAAACCTAGAAATGTTTTATTCAGTGAAGGAGGACATAAGAGGCAAATTAAGCTATGTGATTATATTTATGGAAATATACAGAAAAGCTAAAGAGACTGAAAGCATATTAATAGCTTCTGTAGATAGCTTCTATTAATGTGGAAAGCTAGGCAGGGCAAGGAAGAAGGGATATAGATTAACAGTAAAACTATATGGGATTGTAACGTAACAACGTTGGATAAAACTATTGATGTCTTTTCTTTCCCAGAAACCTATATAGTAGCTTTTGGAGCCCTGTGAAAACTAGCCTGCTGGGAGGAAGTTTTCTGGCCAGGTCAAGATTAATTTCTTTCTGTTGTAAAACCAAAACATATGGTGTCTTCAGCATATAGTTACTGTACTTAGGCAACTAAGAGCAAGGGCACGAGCCTGTATTTCTTAGGATAGCTTTAGGACCTTCCAGAGCAATGACTCCTAAGAAGCTATATGATGACTAGCTCTGAGATTTTTCATTTAATTCCCCCTGTTTTCTGGGAGCATCATCATCCACTCAATCAGGGCATCTCCATTTAAACTTCTCTTAAACAAATATAATTAGCTTACCAACTAGTAGGTTTCCATAAGGCTTTTCATACATTATGAGTTTTTGTTAACATACTCCTACCTCCTCCTCTTGCCCTATCCTTCTGAGATTAAAATTTTAAACCCCATTACATCCCTTTCTTTCATATTACATGAGGTCTACTATCATTTGGAAAATTATATTTATTTTAATTGGGTTGTAAGACAGGAGATTTCCAAATGACTTTTTCATACTCACTTTAATTTGTTTAATTCTCTTTTCTGGTGCCATCAATTCCTCCATCTCTTTAACCCCTTCCCTGCTTAAACTTCTCCATCCCTAAAAGTACCTCTCTCTATTTCTTTTGACCTTTATTTTACTACCCTACCTCCATTAACACATATCAAAAACCAGTGTTTCTTTTCTAGTTTCCTAGACTCTGCATGCTACAAAACAGACCTGCATAGCAAGTTGTACTCTGTGATGCAATGATGGCATGACTCTCGTGGAGATAACCAATCATAATTTTTTTATTATATTTGAAGCCTGATCTGCAGGACAAAAGTCATAACTGAAGCTAAAAACCTCTTCAAAAACTCATGGCTGGGCAAGCCATAGAACCTAGCAGAGAACCTTTTTTTATTATTTTGATAAATAGTCATGTTTTCATATTGCCTTCCAATATTTATGCTTATACCCATAGGCCTGATCTTTTCCCTGCTTTGGTCAGAGAATCTTTTTCTTGAAGTAGGCAGCAGTCATTGCAGAGATTTCTAACTGGTCCAAAACTCAGAATAAGTGACTCACACTCAAATAGGTCATCTATATAAACTCCTTCCCTGTGTCTCCCCCAACCAACATGACTCAGGAAACAGCACAGAAAGAGAGAGGAGAGAAAAGGAGAGGAGAGGAGAGGAGAGGAGAGGAGGGGAGGGGAGGGGAGGGGAGGGGAGGGGAGGGGAGGGGAGGGGAGGGGAGGGGAGGGGAGGGGAGGGGAGGGGAGGAGAAAAGACTGAATGGAAAGGAGTGCTGTTAAATGTTACCATCTCCATATGAGGTGGTTGCTGCATTCATGAACTCTGCAACTGCAGCTAGCATCACAAGATCAGAACAAGACCCCAAGAGTGGAAATTACTAAGTGGATGGGAGAAGGCTCATGACGCCATATCCTTAGCTGAGAAGCTACTGACAGGTCATGATTGCCTGAGGAGAGAGAAGCATTTGGTGGTGTTGGGGGGGGGGGGGTGTTCTTCATTGATGGCCCAATGCCCACAAGCACATGGACAGCATTAATTGGACTCCTTGGGACAATGAACCAAATTAAATTAAACAACAAAAATATTAGGACATGAAATTTGAAGGGTGAATGGGAGATTCTAGGATGGGTAAGTTAAGAGAGGTGGATGGAAGAATTGAAATACATGGTGTAAGTGTGTGAAATCCTCAAGGAATAAATAAAGATAATATAAAAAAAGTATGTGGGGGGAGGGTCAGAACATTATTTCTCAAATGATTCAAGGTGAAACATACATCACTTGCTAAGCTTGGTAAAAACTCATTCATCTGTATGCTCAATCGCAGTGAGTTGTAGGATACAAAATATGCCTAAGGGGAATTATTTTCTAAAATGCTAAGAAGAACCATGTCAATATATGTGATAATTTAATCTTGGAAGATCACTAAATTGTCTTTTATCACCGATATATAATACAATGGAATCTTAGGAATGGTAGATGAGGTATTAAGGGTATGTTAGAAATAGCAAACTAACTCATAGATCAAAATAATGCTGCCTATGATTCTCACATTCTTTATAGTAGCAGGGATCAGAAATTTTTATTAAATCTGTCTATGTGATTTGTAAAATTCAGGGGAAAAATAAACAAAGTTCAAAGTAACTTACCCTTCCCGCTGTATTTACTTTTAAATGACAACATCATTTAAATGTATTTTTTTAATTCACTTTACATCCTTGTTGTAGCCCCATTCCCTCTTTACTCTCTGTCCCAACCTTCTTCCCTTCCCCCCTCCTCTTCCCTTTCCACAGTTAAGGGGAACTCTCTTTCCCATCCACCCGAGCTCATCAAGTTGCATCAGGACTGAGCATGAAAAGATAACATTTTTTAAAAAATGATCCGAGAATCAACAGGCAAAGGAAATTTTCTGTTTTTTGTGTGGCTATCTGCACCCTGACAGCAATGCCAAAATTCCTCCTGTTACTGCAAACTTAAGGATATCTGTTTACTATGTTCAAGGTACAATGGGTAGTTATTGCTTAGTAAATCTCTATATTCCATCACAGAATTATGAAATGCTTGTAGACAAAGAAGTTTGATTCTTATAGATATTCAAGCATTGAGCATTGCTCCTGTCCAGTTACAGCAATGTAAATATCAATTTCTGAGACTGTCAAAGTTTTCTTTTTCTCTTCTGACAAAATAAGAAACAGAAGACAGATGGCTTAAGAAGGAAATCAGACATAGTATCAGTTGCCAAGGGGGAAAAATAAGGACAACATCTTGTCCGTCAAGGAACTCAGATCAAGGGCCTTTCTTTACTCAAATAGTGACAGTGCCAGAACTATGAGAAACCATAAAATAAATAACCAAAGCCACCAAAGGTATTGCTTCTTGATGTTTTCTACTGTGGTGTCTGGAAAAGATAAATCTGTCAAAATTAAGTATATATAAAAAAGAAGAAAATCCAAGAAGGGTGTGTCATGTCTGTTGCACTTGGGTACTGCTAGCACGTTTTTGTTTTTTTTTTGAGGAAAAATCTGCTGGAAGAACAAGTCTCATCTACCTTGAATGGTACGAAAGTATCCAAAACACAGATCATTCTTTTCACGCCAGGAGTGTCAAAACATCAGACACAGGGCCTCCCAGTGAGGACAGGCCCTGGTTGATTTTCTTCGTTCACTTGTTCACTTTTCTCCAATCAAAGATGCAGTAAAATCAATGCAGCCTGCCCCTGCCCCGTAATGGCTTTTTACAGCCAAAATGACTTTGATTTTCAGGCCTCAGCAAATGTTCTAGGGTGAAGGGCATTAGGACTAGATCTACCTGTAAGTCCTTTATCAGCTGAGCGGCTGGCAGCAACCTCCATGAAATAGAGGGGAGAGGAAGGAAGCACATTTGAAAAGTGTGTTCTTGGGATGAATGAAGAAAACTCAATTATGAAAATTTTGAGAATGTTTATTTTTTGGTTTTTGATAGAAAAAAATGAAAAATGTTTCCCTATTAATATAAATCATACTGCTTTTGTGTTTCATATTATTTTAGGGAAAAGTGTAGAAACTATTTGGAGATGTTAGGAAAAGTTGCTAATTAGCTAGGTTCTTGGGCTCATGTTTCTTAGTAAAAGTGTGTGTTTAGGTCATTATATATTGAACATGTCAATATATTTGAAGGCTAAAGTATATATATATATATATATATATATATATATTTAAGTAATTACAAATTAGGAAAGAAACAAGAGTGGGGAAAGAAAGAAACTGATAGGAAAAAGGAGGGGTAAATCTGAACAAATGCAAGGATATATAGGTTTGACTCTCATAATGAAACCTATTGTTTTGAATCCTAACTAAAAATAATAATAAAATTGAGCCAAACTGAATTCCTGTATCGAACAAGTTCCCAACCAGTTGTGTCTTTAGGAAAGTTACTTTATGACATTGTGACCCAGACATCTCAGCCATCATGAGATGATTTCTGGCAAGCTCACTTTACACTACTCTGTAAATATAGAATAACATGACTGACACAAAACTGTTTGAGGGTAAGGCAACTCAGACTGCAAAGGTGTTAATCTCATTTAGAAAATGAGAATGTTTCCTCTTTAGCCCTGTAGTTTACTGGAGGATGAAAGCCAGGGTTACCCTCTGGAAATGACTAGGCTCTGGTTTACATTTCTGTCATTATTGGGGTGATAAAGGTTGATCTGTAGACATGACAAGTATGGTCTTATTCAGGGGTTAGAGTTGGAAGAGCCTCATTAATCATGCTCCATTGTGCTACAGGTTCTGTAAACACTGCAGAAGCATCAAGTAGAACCTTACACTTAGTAACATCTTTCCAACGGGTCCCCAGGAAGCCTTTGAGATTTCCTTAAATGACTGGAATTCATTTCAGTCATTAGTTAACCCTGCCTAGTGGGTGACTCTGAACCACACCAGGCAGAAGTAAGAGGATATGCATTCAAACAGTTCAAACAAGGTTTATCCTGTCACATAACCATTGAGAGCTGTAGGGGGCCTTTCCTTTCTCAGGATCAGCCAAGTTGTTTATCTGAATCACATTATATCCCACATTTATTTGCTTTTGGCCACTTAATACTATGAAGATATAGTAAGGAAAAGAGCGCTGTCAGTTCTTCCTGTAAATGTGCTGGATTAGATTAAATGGAAAGCGTTATTTCTACCCAATTGCTAAATAGTAAATCTTCCTGGAGAGGAATGAGCTCTTTACACAACTAAGAGTTCAGGTCCGTCTTGCTAGTCAGATGACATTTAAAATTCGCTAGGGCTCTTCTGCCAACCCTCCAAAATTTTCTTTCTGCAAATGTTTTATTTTTACTTATTTACACACACTAATCTTTCTTTATTTTTAAATGTCTGAAATATCACATAGCAATTACAAAGAGGGGTACTTTTAAAAAGCTATAAGAGGATTCTGGCATTCTGCCCAAAGTTTGGCTAAGAGTCTCAGTATCTCCTTCGATACCCTGATGGGTAGAGTCTTCCAGAGGTCCTGTGTGGAAGGCTCCTGTCTTGTTCCTTGTCTTCTCCTACTTCTGATGTCTACCCTCTTTGCTCTTCTGAATGAGGATTAAGCATCTTCCCTAGGGTCCTCCTTCTTGTTTAGTTTCTTTAGGGCTGTAGATTTTAGTGTGTTTATCCTATATTATTTGGCTAATATCCACTTATAAGTTTGTATATAGCATATGTGTCTTTCTCCTTCTGAGTTACCATACTCAGGATGATCTTTTCTAGTTCCAATCATTTGCCTGAATATTTTATGATTTCCTTATTTTTAATTGCTGAGTAGTATTTTATTGTGTAAATGTACCACACTTTCTGTATCCATTCCTCCATTGAGGGACATCTAGGTTGTTTCCAGCTTCTGGCCATTACAAATAAAGCTGCTATAAACATAGTTGAGCAACTGTCCTTATTGAATGATGAGACATCTTTTGGATATATGCCAAGGAGTGGTATAGCTGGATCTTGAGGAAGCACTATTCCTAATTATCTGAGGAAGTGCCAGATTGATTTCCAAAGTGGTTGTACAAGGTTACATTCCCACCAGCAATGGAGGAGGGTTCCCCTTTCTCTATATCCTCTCCAGCACTCCAGACAATTTTCACTGTCATCCCTTGAGTTTTTGATCTTGGCCATTCTGATGGGTGTGAGGTGAAATCTCAAGGTTGTTTTGATTTGCATTTCTTGAATGAGTAAGCACATTGAGCATTTCTGGTTTTTCTTTTATTAACTTTTTTTTTTCATTTCTTCTTATTTTTTTTAATTTTTCATCAATTACACTTTATTCATTCTGCATCCCCTCATAAGCCCCTCCCTCCTCCCCTCCCGATCCCACCCTCCCTCCTCCCTCTGCATGCATGCCACTCCCCAAGTCCACTGATAGGGGAGGTTCTCCTCTCCTTTCTTATCTTAGTCTATCAGTTCACATCAAAAGTGGCTGCATTGTCCTCTATTATGGCCTGGTAAGGCTGCTCCCCCCCAAGGGGGAGGTGATCAAAGAGCAGGCCAATCAGATTATGTCAGAGGCAGTCCCTCTTCACATTACTATGTAACCCAATTGGACTCTGAACTGCCCTGGGCTACATCTGTGCAGGGGTTCTGGGTTATCTCTATGAATAGTCCTCTCCACAAGGAGAGCAACAGAACAAGAAAATCTGAACACAGGGAACTTCCCAGAAACTTTTTTATTTTTCATATTAATTACAGTTTATTTACTTTGTATCCCAGATGTAGCTCCCTCCTTCATTCCCTCCCAATCCCATCCTCCTTCCCTCATCTCCTCCCTGCACCTCTCTAACTCCACTGATAGGGGAGGTCTTCCTCCCCTTCCATCTGACCCTAGTCTATCAGGTCTCATCAAGACTGGCTGCAATATCCTCCTCTGTGGCCTAGCAAGGCTGCTCCTCTCTTGGGGTGAGAGGGGGGAGGTCAAAGAGCCCGCCACCGTGTTCATGTCAGAGACAGTCCCTGATCCCTTTATTAGGGTACCCACTTGGATACTGAGCTGCCTATGGGCTTCATCTGAGCAGGGGTTCTAAAGTTATATCCATGCATGGTTCTTGGTTGGAGAATCAGCCTCAGAAAAGACCCTTGTGCCCAGATATATTTGGTCTTTGTGGAGCTCCTGTCCTCTCCAGGTCTTACTAACTCCCCCTTCTTTCATATGATTCCCTGAACTTTTATAGCTCTGTGACATTACTTACTGAAATTTTACAAATGGTCAAGGAACTTATGTATCCTTTTAACCACTCTTGGGAGTTTATCTGATTCCCCTCAGTTTGTATTTTTCAGTTGTATTCTTTCAGAACAAACTTCATTTTGATATGAGGTTTTCCCTTGTCATACATAGAAAGTGTGTGTGTGTGTGTGTGTGTGCCCCTGTAGGTATATGCGCAGCCTGAATATATATATATATATATGTGTGTGTGTGTGTGTGTGTGTGTGTGTGTCTGTGTATTTGTGTGTGTATGTGTGTATATATTTTTGTGTGTGTATGCATGTGTGTATATACATTTGTGTGTGTGTGTATATATGTTTGTTTGTGTGTGTGTATGTGTGTGTACTAAGTGAGGGCAGTATGCCAATAGAATCCAGACGAGGATGTCATTGTGAGTCACTATATGTGCATACTTGGAGCCTAACTCAGATCATCTATCTGTAAGAGTAGCAAGTGCTCTCAGCTACTGAGCCATCATTGTAATCTTCCCTGCTCCCCCCTTTCTGAGCATGAGAGCAGTGTGCACATTTTATTATTTGTGCTGATGTATATTTATCAAATATTCCTTCCTGTATGACAGCCACTGTATTTGGCTGTATTTGGCACTTGTAAATAGGACAGTAATCTAGACAAGTGAGACAACAGAGACTTTCTAGAAAGTGTTAGAAATTTAATGTCTTATGACACAACATATTGGCTGTGCATCTTACACACTCTCTCAGAATTTGGAGTCTTTCCTGACATGGTCTGGGAAACTACAGAAACTTGTTAAGTTCTTCATGCCTAGAATCTCTATGGTGTAGGAAGTAGAAAACGAAAAGTCACAAAAGTCGTAAAAGGCCATACAAGTTTAAGTTAGGAACCTAAGAATTTTATTGACAACTGTTTGAATTAAGGTAGCAATAAGTTCTAATTTTCACTGTTGCTAAAAATTCTGCCATAGCAAGTGTGAAAGTGAATGACCATAGATATAGTGCAATAAATTTTTATTGACATAAGCAGCTATAGGATTTTGATTCACAGGACAAACTTTGCAAGGATTAGCAAACTACTGGCGAGATAAAATTGCAAGGGGCTAGATGGGTCAGAGTAAGGAAGAGAGCGAGATACCCAGATTCTGACCTAGTCAGCATGAAGTGGCAATTACAATGAATAAGCCTAAGGTCATACGATCCTACACGGGATGTCCTGAAAAAGACAGTGATATAATAATATGTGATTACAAATTGAGAAATGCCTTGAAACGATACTGCCAAGACCCTGAGTTCCATTAAGCCTTATAGATTCAAAGCCGGAGGCAATCCGTCCTACCGCTACATTAAGATGTAGCTTTAAAACTTGCTAAACAAATAACCTCTTTCAATGTGGTACTGAAGAAGATGGTATTTGTTTGAACACCACTAAGTCTTACGAATATAAAAAAAGGTGCTAGGTTCAGGAAAACTATTACATTACATGTAATATTTTGAAATGCTTAACAAAGAGTTACACATAAGCTGAAGTGGGGGGGGTGAAATATGGAAACATTTAGAGAAAGGATGTGACTCACCGGAAGAAAGCCAATCTGAAAACTCAGAGAAGTGGAGGGAGGACACCAAGCAGAAACCCAGCTTGATAGAAAATAACGGCTTGGAGAGCAGATGGTGTACTATCTCATTTGAAGAGATAAGATGAGAGAAGGATCAGCATTTTATCCTAAAAATGTTACGTGCTTTCTGTTCTATTTCTTTTCTTTGAGGAATGGTTCTGCTCATAATTTGTCTTTATTCAGAATCATGATTTCATCATTTTTAAAACAGATAACATCACTGCTCTCACCTTAAAGATAGCATTTTCTCAAGCTATTCCCCTCTGTTCCTCTCCCCCAACCCCCTCCACTTTTTGCTCTCATCGTTCATGCTTTACAGATGAGAATGGGAAAAGGATGGTGGTGTCACGATGAATGTTAAGATGTGGGCAACTCCTAATTACTGTTTCTGCAAGAAATTGGCAGATGTTCTTCTACATTGTGAGTAAAGGAAATCCCTGCACATCTCCTTCCTGGCAGGCTTCTTTCTGAGGCTTTTACAGACCATCAAGGATAGATGTTGCTTTGTAATTCTCAGAGAATATAACTTGGACCTTCAAGCTCTCATTGTTTTTAACATCTAAAATCCAAATTCCCTACCCATACCAAGTTTACTATGACTCCACCAATCTCTGTTCTCTGTATACTTGGCATCATTATCTTTAATGTCTAAAACTCTTGGCATCTTAAACACCAGCCAGCAATGAAACATTTCCTTTTCATGTATACTGAGCGGTGTCAGTGTGTTTTAGATCTCAAGTGCCACTCTGCAAACTGTTTTCAAATGCTCTCCATTTAAAGCAATGGCACAGATACAAATGTCAAAAGCCAAAGACAGCAGGGCAGATTCCATCTCCAGCTCTCAGCTCCAACATGATGAGCCCTGAGTATGTCCAGATGTATGTGGGCAAGGTTTCATATAGCTTGCCAAAATGAATGTGCAGGCAAAGAGATGAAGATTATGGATTCAGAGACCATGTATCTATGTGTAAGTACACATATATATGTATGTGTGTGATTTATACTTTTAGAAAAAAAATTATAAAATTCAAAAAGTAAATTTAGTTCATCTGTGCTTCAAACTGTAGATCTTAGATCATGTTCTTGTTATTATTACTACTTTAACTTCCATGAACTTTAAAAGTTCCTTCTAGTTATACTGTCTATCATATGATAATAAGTACACAGGAGTAATAACTCATGCATAAGTATTTTTAATGGCATGTTTCACTTTAACGAAATAGAGCAAATGAAAAATGCAGAAAATATACCAGCTTTCTACCAAGTATATTGGTAAAAAGAAGTTGTATTTATTCTAGTTTAATCATAAATGCAATTTGTAGGTGAACCATAATATTAAAAATATAAAGCGTAAGCTGGGGAGAATACTACTGGTTAAGAACACTTGCTTAGCAACTTCCAAACCCATTTCACAGGGGTATAATGTCTTACATGTGCCTGTATTCCCAGGGCTCAACAGGGCAGCGATTGGAGGTTCTTTGGAGTGTGCTTCCTGCCAGCCTATCTACAAAACACAAGCTGCAGATTCAGGGAGAGATCCTGCTTCAGAGTAATAAAGTGGAGAGTGATAGAAGAGGATATCTGAAGCTGTTG
The DNA here is from genome assembly GCF_030254825.1 of Meriones unguiculatus. Classification (NCBI taxonomy): domain Eukaryota; kingdom Metazoa; phylum Chordata; class Mammalia; order Rodentia; family Muridae; genus Meriones; species Meriones unguiculatus. The sequence continues at coordinate 101,528,212 of NC_083355.1, read as the reverse complement.
TCTAGTTCACACACACACACACACGCAAACATATGTATATGTATGTACATATATATGCACATCATACACATAAATCACACATACATTTAATGTAAGAAATAATGCCATCACTCAAGTATAGATGCCAACAAGGCTGTATGTTTATTTTTACAATTCCAAATATTCATTTAACATGGTTGTATTGTCTTAATGTGCCTTAATTCTAATTTAATTCTTCTAGGGTATACAAGGTGAGTAAATTTTTACTTCTCTTATTAGCTTCATTAAATCTACTGAAAGTTGATCTTTACACTTAGTCATAAAACATCTTTGCTTTGTCTGAAACAAATCCAGAGGAAACAAGATCGTAACTTAAAATTGTATTGTCGCAGAACATCAAGTGAATTTCAGACAATTTAAAACACAGAGTCAAGCTTTGCTTTACAAAGAAAGTCTTATCTTAACGAATAACTTCTTAAGTCATTTGGAGAACACTCAGATATTCGCTATTTAGAATATACTTACATAGTTCATATTATCCCAGGTTGATGGTTGTGATATAGCCCAAAATCCACTCATCCATATCAGTTTTTAAAATTACATCAATCAACAGAGAGAAATATATTTCTAGTGAGTCTACTTCTAGTATTCAAAATTCTTAGAAAAGATGGTGTGTTAGCACACAGGTAATCCCAGATCATAGGAGGTGAAGAAAGGATGATGAAGAATTCAAGGACAGCTTTATTTATACTGTGAGTTTTCAGCTAGCCTAAACAATCATTAACTCAGCTGCAAAAACCCGTTTACACACACACACACACACACAAAAACAACAAAACAACAAAAACAAAAAAGCAAAATGAGGAAGGATACAAGAATGTAATAGAGGCAAATATTTATATCTATGTCATATCTATATATCATAAATTTAGATATAGATCAAAGAATAAATTTTAAAATTCAAAACTGAAAAGAAAGAAAACAACAAAATCTCAAACAAAAAGCCAAACCAAGTCACAAAACAAAACTGTCAGAACACACATTTAGTTTATGTTTTATCTGAGTTTCAATTTTATACTTCCGAAGCTCTATACAAGGTGTCCCAAAAGGGGAATGTAGCTTTTCAACTTTTTCATGTTTCAGGCTCCTCAGGAGAAATATAACTGTTGCACATGCTCAAGGTACTTGGGAAATAGTGACTTCTATAAGTACTGGGAATTCCTTATGCACAACCATGGCAGGTGGTCAGAGCAAAAAGCTGACTAGGAGGAAGTCATAGCCAGGATTCTTTCCCATTTGTTCCTTTGAAAAGAGAGGTAGAGTGTTACATTGTTATCATTAACTATGATGGCATACAAATGTCAGAAAAAAACCCATCAATTATTGCAAGCTATAAATCGCCAGTTTTCCTTTATTGTAGATCTTATCTAAAAAAGAACTTGGCAATTTTATTAGCAATCTGAAGTTTGGCAGAGGGACAAATAATTCTTGCATAACTTTCCAGTTGATACAAGTCAAAATTTAAAGTGCATTGTTACTTTATTTTGTTAACTACTGAAGATACAAAGAATTCACCCTGAGTAATTAATTATAAAGGTAAGATTCAACAAGGGCAATTAACAAGAAGAGAAAAGATTGTTGATTTTGTCACTGATATATATTGCAAATAGGGTTTTTCCCACCTTCACTGACCTCTGCCAGTTTAATCAGAAGCCATCAATGAGTCCATAAAGGGGTAAATATCATTTTTTCTTTTATGATTTATTTTTGCTTTATGACTATGGTTATTTGCCTTATATTTCTGTGTATCACATGTACTCTTTGTGCATACATAGGCCAGCAAAGGGCCTTGGGTCCCCAAGAACAGGAGTTACATATGGTTGTGAACAATCATGTGGGTACTGGGAACTGAACCAGGGATTTTCTTGTTTCTATTTCCTGTGTGTGCTTATAGTAACTGATGCTGTTTCTTTTGAAGAAAAAAACTGAAGCTACTAAATAAGCCAGCACTCTTAACCACTGCAGCCAAACACCAGTCTTCTATATCAGTGCATTTATGTGAACCAAAAACTCCCTCAACTTGATGGCCTACTGATAAAGCTCATTTTCTCTGTAAATTCCCCAAATATTTACTGAATATTAATAAAAAACAAATGAGAACCAAATGTAGATAACAAAACAGAAATGTATTTTCTCTGACAAAGTAGAAATGGTGGTATTCATCAAATCTAGATTCCCCTTGTATCTTTAAGTTTTATCTCTTTCAGCTAGCTAATTAACTCCAGACCCTATCATGAGTAGTGATGTCAGTGGGAAAGATGACATGGCGGAAGAGTGAAATGGGATTAGTTTCTGGGTTAGTTATTTCTTAGAAAATTTTTTCTTCAATTTTCTGTGTATGCCTACAATAACTGGTAATATTTTGAAGAAAAATTTGAAGCTACTAAATAAACTCTCTTGATTTACATTCTTCTGATATATGTCAGACAAGTACATGGCATGTTCACTACATGATATTTTCCTTGCTTGCATTAAAGCTACTCCTAGACTCAAGCCATTATTTGCTGTTCCTCAAAAGAGTCCCACAATCCTCCATAACAGATTATTTTAGATGACTACAATCACTGGGGATTTTGGAACAATAGTTTTTTTTTTTTATCCTGCTTCTGGAAGTTTCTTAGTTTTCCACTTATTATTCCAGAAGCATGTGCACAACATTCTTAGGTTGGCACAGAAGCGTCTCTATCCCTATTGCTTTCCCTGGGTATGGGTCAGGTGCAAGTCTAAGTGTGTAATTATACTAAAGGATTTTTGATTAACCTAGTTTCCTCATTTTTTCCAGATATATTTTTAATGGTCCTTGTTGCATATGTTATGGAAAGTTTTTCTTTGGTGAAAACGTTTTGAAAGTGTTACATCCTGTAGTTTGTGCAAAGAACAGATTGTCAGAACCAGAGGTAATGGGTGACTCAAATTAATGTCCTCCAGACACAACAGGAGTGATGCACAAATGAATTGATGGAGACTATGCAGTATGCATAGCCCTTTCACAGATTCAAGCCAGAAGGGATTCCAGAAATAAAAGAGGATATGGACACAGGTTCCTATCCCTAATGAAGATGGGCCTCATGTTCAAGAGTAGATTGACAACACAAAACAAACTCAGTGGTATTTTGTAGATACATTGTCTCATGTAGCTTTATTTGAGCACCTTTTTTTAATTTTATTGGTATTTTGCTTCTATATTTTGATTCCTGATTTTATATTTCTGTGTGAGCTTTTTGTGTATTACTTGTGTTTTTTTTTTCTTTTTGTTATATTGTGTGTTTTTAAATAGGAAGAAGAAGCAAAAAGATGCCATGAGTGGGTAGGGAAGTTGAGAGATTCTGAGAGGAGTTGGAGGAGGAAAAATTGTGAACAGGGTGTATTGTATAAAAAAAACAATTTTCTCAACAATAGAAAAGAATCAAATTTATCCTACTATAGCAGGCTTTATCCAATTATACTGCATAATGAGAAACACTTCAGTTATTTACTTTTCCAATTTTTCTTTACTTTTAAATGTTGATTTATTTATTTGTTTGTTTATTTTTATGTGTATGTGCATATTTGTATGCCTGCTTGAGTTTATGTGCAAGAGAAAGAAGAGGCCAGAAGAGAACAATGTATCCCCTGAAACAGGGGGTCACAAGCTGCTACATGGGTGCTGGGAATCAAAGCTAGATACTCTGCTAGAGCAGTAAACAAGTGCTCTTAATTAGTAATCTATCTCTTGAGCTCCTCATTCACTTTTATGTCTTAATATTTTGCATTGTTACTTCTATTTCTGTGAACCAAAAAAATTAATATAGGTGAGATCAAAGATCACTATAGTTTTAAAACATGTCTTGTAATACTCCAAATCTTAAAAGGAACTAATTCTCAGATATATTCTTATTATCCCCTGCCTAGTCCTCTCTGCTTGGTCACTACATGATCCTAGCTGGATAACTTCTTTTGAGGCTTGTCAGCCTCATTTCCACTGAAATGTTCAGTGATATGACTGCAGTGGAGAACTTTCCCCATACCATTATAGACTCTTTAAGACCACTGCTAGTCTCCACTCACAAGATACATCTACCACTTGTGACAATAATTCTGAAAAGTCTCTTGCTATTATTATTACTTGTTGGCTTAGATATTTTTCCTTTTTTTGTGGGGTGGGAAGAGGCTTTTGGAAGTCAAGAACCATTTATCTTTCTCAAACTTGTACTTTTTGGTATCTTATGGCTACCAAATATTCCCCAAGTGGAATAAGGCTAGTTTGATTGAAGATGGCAAAGTAAGTAAAGAAAGAGAAAGAAAAGAAATTATGTATTCTAAAATGCTTTCATTTGGCAAATTTTGTGAGGCTCATTTTCTGCATGCAGATTTATCAAAGCCAAGCCTGAAAAAGATCAGGACAAATCCTCCCCATCCACACACTAACCAGAGTTTCCAAGGCTTTTACTATTGGAATTTTTATTTAAAAGCCATCTTTTGTTTTGGGCTTTTTCAAATGTTCAGGGTTTGGTGATCCGAACACACAATTGAGCCATTAAAACTTGTTAACTGCATTGATTTGTCTTTTTTCCCCCCTTGTTTCTCTTTCATTAATGATGTGCAGCAAATTGTCACCAGGGAAATTTTCTGATCTGTTCAGAAACAAGAGAATCTCATATTTTCTTTCTTAAAAGGTGATGTCTCCTGGATGGAGTCTCTTCAAACACGTGATTTCATTTCGTTTGTCCACATTGAGCTGTCAGATAACTTTAAGTATTTGTGTTACGTTTGCCTATTCCTTACCTATATAAGTATTTCTTTCAGACTACGAGCCCATTTGTCACCCTTTAATTATCCTTCATATATAACAGGGATGTTCGTAATGATCTAGCTGGTCCCAAGCCAAATGATCATTATTATTATTTTTTTGCCTTTAAAAATTACTGAAAGATACTATTTTCTATCCATCTTCATGTTTACCCAACAACTCTATCGGCATCAATGATCACTATGCCTTATTCTCAGTATCAACCTCATACATACTCCTGAGGGATAAGATGAATTTAAAAGAAATCAAATGTTAGTGTCTTCACTGAAACCTTATCTGAACAGGCAGGGTTTTGATTTTCACATCTCAAACACTGAGCTTAAATTTGGAGAAGCAGCTTTCTCCCTAGATCACTGATTTTATGAAAAGCAGCTAATTTGAGGGGGGGGGGAGGAGGTTGGATTTCTTTATCTAGTGGATATCTATGTCTAAGTCATTGGTAAGAAATTAAAGTTACAATAAACATATTCTTAATTGTCATTATGTAGAAAAATATATTCTTTTGGACTCAATGTAATGCCCATTCAATTAATAATATTAGAAACCTTACGTCAAATATCCTTAGATACTTGCTGTTTGAAGACTCAATATCCAAGCAAAAAAAAATCTAAGTGGACTTTTCTCTCCTTCTCTTCAAGTTCATATGATTACTTTTTAATTAAATAAATAAACTTTAAAAATATTTATTTATATGAATGCTCTACCTGCATGTACTTCTGCATGCCAGAAGAGGGCATCAGATTCCAGTATGGATGGTTGTGAGCCACCATGTGGTTGCTAGGAATTGAACTCAGGACCTCTGGAAGAGCAGTCAGTGCTCTTGACTACTGAGCCATCTCTCTAGGCTGAATAAATCAACTTTTTAAATAAAATTGAAAGACAATCTGTGGCAGGCACTTTTCACTTTATTTTTTTTTTTAAATAATTGCCTCTGTCTGCATTGATGTACAAATACAAAGGTAATCTAAACACAGAGTTGTAGGAAAAGAATTGACATAGATTTGTTTTCTTTTGCTTCTGTTACAATTAGTATATTTCCCACTAATTCTTTGTGTAAAGGAGATCAGACATCTTCACAGACATACTCTGTCACAGGGGGCTTTACTTCCACTGGAAGAAGACCAGCCTCTTGCCTTTCCCCATGTGCTTTCACATTTGCCGCTCTTAGTCATCATAGTCCTGGATGTCTGTGTTCTCTTTCTTAGAACCTAAATGCAGTCTTCATCTAGAGATTCTCATAAACATTTGTCCTAGTTTAATTGCGTTTCCCCACAAATGCCCCAAGTTCTGAAAAGGAAAATGTGTGCCTTCTTTTAGTGTTTTTAGGTGAAGCTGTTGCACAGGACAACTATAATTATCAAGCACACCTGTCAAGAGAAACTGATACCTGTCAGGGCCGATTTAAAGTCAGTGAATGAAGAAGCTCTCTCCACAGAGAAACCAGCACTCTGTGCTTAGTAGGTGCCTTGTAGGGAGTTCCGGTGTGCTGTGGCACCATCTGCGCCCACACGTGTCAGTCTATCAGAAGCGGATCCGGAAAGGACTCCTTCAGTCTCAGCTCCACAACCGCGGTTAAGCTACCACTAGTCGCTGCGTCTTGTTTCTTCCTTCCACCTCTGTGATAGTTTGATCTACGTCCACACAGAAAAGTAAGTGCAATCCTAACTCTTCTTTGCCCAGGTATTTTTAGGAGCATTTTTGCTCAGAGTGGAGTCAAAGTCATCATCGCGGTGCCCCGCAGCCCTTGAGATGGGAGCCATGAGCTTCCACCCCTAAGAGCAGAGTGATAACCCTTTTCTCACTGCTCTGCAATGCACTGGGCCCTCGTTCTTCCTCCACATGGCAGGCTAGCTACTATCTCTGGCACCAAGGTTTTGAGTTTTTCTCTCAGATATCTGTCTAGCTTTATCTGTCCAGAATACCCACTCACTTTTCAAAGCCTTTGCATTTTTTTCCCTTAAACATCCCTACTTAAAGTGAAATTGTCCCACTGCTGGGAACTTCCTGTTTCTGTTTCCCAAATTTCTTCCGTCTATATCAAGTACCTTTTGCTTAATTTACGTGGTTTCTTCTCCCAGCTGTAAGCCGTAAAAAGTAGATACCTTTTTTTTTTTTAAATTGTAATTCAATTTCTTTACTACTGTATTCCAGCCCTAAGGAATGGCATGATCTGATACTCAGTAAATATTTATTGAATTAAACGGATAAAGTATCTCATTGTAACAACCCTGCAAAGCGCTGTTATCTCCACTAACAGATAAGGAAACCAAGCCTTATAAAACAGAAATAAATAGCTTCCCGAAAGCCCTGGAGCCCATAAAGCTCTGAACAGACCTTTCCTCTGAGCCAAAGAGTTGTTCCTGCCACATTTTCACAAGGTTTTCAGGCTTCTCTTCCTTCAGTTTCTACAGTGCTAAATAAGGCAGTGCTTTCTCCTCAAACCAGTACCTCATTAAATGGGAGAACAGTCTACAGCCATGGTGAATAGAGACAAGACATTTTCTTGCTTCCTTCTGAGGTTCCACTGAGTTCCCGAAGCCCGATTTAGAGGTCTAATTCTTAGAACAAAGGTTAGATAACTCTACCTAAATTTCACTACACATTCTTTCTTCTTATGATTGTTAGATGTGAAAGTTGATTTTTTTTTAAAGTTGCTTTTTGTGTAAAAGTAGCATTGTAGGCCATCTTAAGTTCAACTTCTTTTCGCTTTTATGTTTTTTTTCTCAGAACTTCACTGTCATCATTTTCATGCTATTATCATCTATCTCTATGTACATGGATGTTTTTACACATGTTTTCAGATGTAGAAAAAGTGAATGTGGTACTGTTATGCTATGCATGTATGCTGGCAAGTGTGTATGCAAGTCTGCATTCAGCTGTTAAGTTTTCAAGTGGGATGGTGATGTCCATGTTTTCACATTTCTTATTTCTCCCAGTGCATTATGGCTTCTAGATATGTGCATTATTTTTGCCCATACAGATTCTCAAAGCTAATTTTCTTAGGATTTTTTTCAGTTCTGTTTCAATTCATGCCATTTTTCTCTATTACTGTCATGGTAAAAGAAGAACTTCAGATTTTATGTGAGTTATTGAAGTCCAGAAAGCAGCTTAGTGGCAGAGTAAGTTTATATTTGCTCTCAGCTAAGAACTCTGCTTTTAATGCTCTGGGAAACAAATACATGGATAAAATTTTTTAAAGTGATATTATGTGCTATTTTAAAGAGTCTAGGAAGTATAAATTCCATAATACTCACAATAAATCAATTGAGAAAATATGCCTATTATTGCCTTTGTACATTTTATAAAATAAATGATACTTATGTACACAAGTTCAGGACTTTACACAAAACACTAAAGAGATGAAATTGTCCTTTTCTGACAGGTAAAGATAGCACAGTTACATTATGAAAAGATGTTTGAATAGACCATTGTGCATTACATTGTGAAGAAATGCCAATGAAATACTACAAAACAAAGAAAAGATTTCACACACAATTATTGCAGTTCATGAACCTTAAGACCTGAGCATGGGCAGTAAGAAAGTGTTTCAAGATGTAGTTTATTTACCTTCAACATAATTGTGACATTAAATATCAAGTAGTGCTGGAGTCTGTTATAAAAGAAAACCAGCTAACACCAACTAACATTAGCAACTATGGAATAAGATTTCTTTTTCTTTTTTCTTTTTCAATTTAAAGATCACAAATGATCTCAGATTCTCCATGAGCATCAACATTGAGGGTAGAATCCACATGCCTTTCACTGTCTTCATGCCCCACACTCAGTCATATAGGTGTTACTGAATTGGTAGATCCTCAGAAAGGAAGTTACTTTACCATTTAAGTCAACATCACAATGTGTCCAATCCTCACTCTTTTCTCCCTCAGGTTCATTTCCTGTGTATTGTACCTGATGTTTACTGAAAACAAGGGCCTGCAGGCAGGAAATAAGTCTTACCAATATTGGATCCTCTAGAAGGCTCCACATTGATTAGACTCCCAGGATGAACATTCAATGAAAAGACAGTGACTGGTATAAAAAAAAAAAAAAGAAAAGAAAGAAAAGAAAAGAAACCACTTTCGCCCAGTGAGAAATGACTAATGTTTTGATTGAAGAGGCTTAATTTAGTCTGAGATGCAGAAAGCACACAGACCTTTGTTCTTAGTCAGCATCAGAGAATATGTGAGGAAGTGGAGATGGTGACTTGCACTGATTTCCCAGCAATACCTGCTAACAATTGTCACCAGGCTGAACACTTAAAATCCCTGAATAGAAAGTCCATCAAGTCTGCTTTCACTTTTTTAACCACTCAAGTTGCATTTCTAAACTACCTTCAAGAATATAGCATATTAATCCCTCAGTTTTTGTTCCCCTAAAAAATTGATGGAAACAAAGGAAGTTACTGAAAGTGTGAATGGCTTTCTTTGAACAGAGCAGCACAAATTCAAACACAAAAGCTGCTGCCCTTAAGTTCCCCCAGGGCCTGATTCTAAGACCTCTGTTCTAGGGTAATAACTCTAATTTGGTTAATAACTGGAATAGGAAGAAAAGAAAAGAAAAACAATTCATGTAAACACTACCCACTGCACTAAAACCTATGTTTGAGTAGATTTAAAATCTAAAAGCCAAGGACAGCTTTTTCATTCCATTCTTCTCCATACTTCCTTTTAAAACCCTCAACAGGAAATTTAAAACATGTGTACACAAAAACATATGCCATTCTGACGTTTACATAAAACTTGTCTCTGTTGGTTTGATATCTATTTAAATTTTAATACAAAGTAAAAATAAATCTTTAAAATGTTTTTCCAAGGGGCATGCCATGTTGTTTCTAAGATAAGTTGTATAAATATTATTGATCACATTTACTTTTTTTATTTCAATTTAAAATTTTAAACTTTTAGAAATTTTAATGACCGGACTTTAAAGTCATTAATGTCAAATCTTAATCTGACTAATAAAAATTTGAATAGATGAATATAGTCCATTCATAAATGCCTTTGTTACAAAGGGAGAAAATAGGCCCTTTGTCTTCTTTGGCTCCAGTACTTAGCAGTTGGCATCTCATTAAATTGTATATCAAGGGAATCACAGAGCAAAGTACTTCTCTTTTCTCCCGATTATGGATTGTGGTTTGATGGAAAAATTGTTGGTTGTGTCCCTCCATCTTGACAGACTTTTTTTTGTGATTAATGTCTTTGATGTCTATTTTTTTTTCTGTCACCTTCACACAATAGATGCTGCAGAATCAGCATCTCCAAGCAAAACGTATTCCTTATCCCCTTACAAAAGATTGTTTTCCATCTTGCCTCGCTGTGGTAGATCTTTAACTTATCCAAAAATTCAGGACACCATGAAAGATCACAAGGTCATGTGGTTGATATTTTAAGTTCAGTTTAAAATACTGTTTATACTTCTGAGCTTCCATAGTATATATATATATATAATATATATATATATATATATATATAATTCACAAGTAATTCATTAGACATACTTACTTAATAAACTGCCATTCAGCAAAATATTGTTTTCTGTGGTTGACCTAAGCACTTCAGTATTGAACTGGGGTTCTTTTCAGCTTTATTTGTTAGAATCCTCAGGCAAAAAAAAAAAAAAAAAAAAAGTGACTTATATAGCTTATACAAACATAACCGATAGTACACTTAGCCTGTGGATTTGTTAGCAACAGCTATAAGGAATGCTATCATTCAAGTTGCCATAAAAGCAGTGATTTATGGACACAAAGACACAGGGAGGAAACAAGGCTTCTCAAGAGACTTTGTTTACTCACAGACTTTGTGCACTTCTGTGTTCCATTGTGTTCCCCTGTAAACTGATTTCCTGTATTTTCATATGTAATTTTAAGGAACTTTTTCTTATCTCCACGGTCCACATGGGTTTTTGTTGCCATGCCCTGGTCCTTATTAGCTCAAACTTTTTAATGTTGTTTAGTCTCTCAGCTTCACATAATCTAGGTCTTGTGAAGGAAGATAGGTGTGTTTACAGTCACTGTGGATGTAGGTTATTTTACGAGACTCTGGTTTTACTGCTCCAGGATTATAGCTCATTCTTTGTCTAATTAGTTAGACCTAGGAACTGCGTCATCTCATAGATTAACACAAACTTTCTATTGTATGACTTTATCTTGAAAGACATGATCAAACATCTGTTTACCCTGGGTAAGGCACTTATGACAAGTCCAAGAAACTATTCCACCCATGCTTTTTACTGAGCCGATGAGATTATTAGAATTGCTTATAGGAATACACATAGGTGTTCACATATGGGAGTGCGGATGGCTGAAAGAAGCTGCGTCATTCTTTTTTTAATTAATTTTTATTAATTACAATTTATTCACTTTGTATCCCAGCTGTAGCCCCTCCCCATGCCCTCACAATCCCACCCTCCCTCTTTTTCTCCTATGTCCCTCCCCCAATGATAGGGGAAGTTCTCCTCCCCTTCCATGTAACCCTAGTCTATCAGGTCTCATCAGGACTGGCTTCATTGTCTTCTTCTGTGGCCTGGTAAGGCTGCTCCCCTCTCAGGTAGAGATGATCAAAGAGCCAGCCCATGAGTTCATGTCAGACAGTTTGAACAGTCCCTTTTCCTATTATTGGGTAACCTTCTTGGACACTGAGCTGCCATGGGCTACATCTGAGCAGGGGTTCTAAGTTATCTCCATGCATAGTCCTTGCCTGGAGTATCAGTCTCAGAAAAGACCCCTGTGCCCAGATTTTTTGGTTCTTTTGTTCTCCTTGTAGAGCTCCTGTCCCCTCCAGTTTTTTCTATCTCCTCCTTCTTTCATAAGATTCCCTGCAGTCTGCCCAAAGTTTGGCTATGAGTTTCAGCAAATGTTTTGATACCCTGATGGGGAGAGTCTTTCAGAAACCCTCTGTGGTAGGCTCCTGTCCTGTTCCCTGTTTTCTCCTTCTTCTGATGTCCATCCCACTTACCTTTCTTAATGAAGATTAAGCATCTTACCCAGGGTACTACTTCTTGCTTAGCTTCCGTAGGTGTACAGATTTTAGTATGCTTATTCTATATTATATATCTAATATCCACTTATAAGTGAATATATACCATATGTGTCTTTCTGCTTCTGGGATACCTCACTCAGGATGATCTTTTCCAGTTCCCACTATTTACCTACTAATTTCAGGATTCCCTAGTTTTTAATTGCTGAGTAGTACTCCATTGTGTAAATGTACCACAATTTCTATATCCATTCCTCAACTGAGAGATATCTGCATTACTTCCAGCTTCTAACCGAGTCATTCTTAAACCCACCTCAGCATCAGCAAAGACTCAGGAGAGCTCCATCACTGGGACTCCCTATACAACCCGCAGGCAGCTCTGCAGGGAACAGGCTCATCCTACAAATGTCTACAAACATGAGAAGGACCTTTGTAACTTTTATAACCTTCCTGAGATTTGAACATTTCATTTGCTTCCTGGTCCTTATGAGTTTCCATCCTCTCTCCAGGTGAAAAAATGTTTCCTTAAGAAGAAATAGCTACACAACCCTTTCTAAGCCTAGTCAGGCCAATCTAGTATAGGTAATTTAGTGTAGGGAAAAGATATGCCTTTAGAAGAAGAGAGATCTCATCTCTTAATTCAAGGGGCATCTCAGTGCATTATGTGCTGTTCTAATATTACTGAATATTTCACAAGGAGGGATTTCTTCACAAATCTAAAAGCTGAAAAGTCCAAGATAATGATGTCAATTTTTGAGACAGTATCCTTGCTGCATCATTCCATGTCAGATAGGCAATGTGGGGGGGGAGGGTAAAAGAAAGAGAAAGCAAGATATTCTGAAGGTATTTTACAATCAAGCAATATTATTTCAATCAGAGGGGCAAAATTTTGATAAACCAGGGTCAGATGAAAGGGGAGGAGGTCCCCCCATCAGTGGACTTGGAAAGTGGCAGGGAGGAGATGCGGGAGAGAGCTTGGGATTGGGAGGGAATGAGGGAGAGGGATACAGTTGGGATACAAAGTTAATAAACTATAATTAATATTAAAAACAAAACAAAACACCTTCCACTGTGCTATGCCCTCCAAGATCCTATCTTGACAGTCAACCACTGTGTAATAAAATAACTTGACATTTCTTCAGCTACCATGTTGGATGACTTTGTAGTTGAAGGGGAAAGAAGTAAAAAGGAAAGAGACTTATGTTGAGTACTCACTTCTCAAATGTTTGTCTTTCTGGCATTTAAGTTCTTTAGAACCATGGTAAGTGAAGGGCACTAAATTTGGAATCAGAGAACCTAGATATATTATACATTATTAACCTTGTAATTCAGATGACCTTACTAAATCTGTAACCCTGGAGATTCGCAACTGGGCCGTAGAAATAATGTTACATATTATTGTAAATACCATTGGAATATATCACTCTCTGTCACACGTTACAACTTTGTCAGTGAAGCCAAACATTGTGTATGGGTGTCAGTATTTTAGATCTATTTGTCTATAGTTTGGTCTGGACTTTTCTGTGAAATACTGGTCATCTTAATAATAGGAACCAGAATGCCTGAGGGAGAGGTTGACATTGACAAGAAAAACAAGAGTCTAAAACCTCAATGTTACTTTAGAATTAAGAACATGATAGCGTCAGCAATTGTTGCCACTCAGTGCCAATAAAGAAAAACAGACAGAGAAAGGGAAGTACTGAAATTTATGGTTCATCTATAGAGATATGGTAGACCAAAGTTTTCAACTAATTCTGGCACTATAGCTTCCAAACCTAGATAATCTTGCCCTTGGCTCTCTGGTCTTATAAAACAATAGCAGTGGGTTTAGAAGAAATTGAGTGGAATAAATTTTATTCTTTGCCTTTATAGACAAAGGAGAAAATGACAGTGGGAGGGAATGTGGAAAAATGATCCATGACAAAGAGAGCTCCAGCATTGTGATTTATCATACATTTAGCATTTGGATGTAGAAAATAACTGTAGGAAAAAAAAAAGCAGAACATGAATGAAAATTCTTTTAGAAAATGAAAATATACTTTTCTTTTATTCCATCACTATTTTTAGCTAGCCTCAATGCATCGGGATTCTTAAAATTTAAGTAACTCTAGTGTATACTTTATTCTCATTTACATAATGAATGCTTTCTGACAAATAACAGGGAAAGCTAATTAATAACTTATCAGTCCTATTTTGGATGGAAGCCACCTCTACTGAGTTCTCTACCCTGTGAGTGAACCTTAGCTCAACAGTGTTAATTAAGCTGCTCTTTCAAAAGCTATACATTTTTAAAAGGTGAGGTTATTGTATTGTCCCAGTCCAAAGCAGCTGGTGCCTCTTTTCTTGAGAAGTGTTGGGAGCATTGTATTAAATTTCTATATAGTATTTGCTAAAGAAAAAAAAAAGCTGCCTGAGAAATTTGAAACAATTTTTTTAAACTAGATATTTAAACACGGATGTCTAGATATTTATGCCTTGTGTGCAAATGATAAGGAAAGACATTATCATGTTTTTATGAATCCTAGAATCTTAGGGTGCAATGACCAAAAACCTCAAAGAAATTTAATTTATTGAAAATGCTTGTGCAGCCACTTGGGATTACAGTAGTAAATATGGTTAATACAAGAAATATAATGAGGACTCAGAGCAGTAATGTTTTGTATGTCCTAGAGAGCGAAAGACTTCCAGTATCCCAGAGTCATCAAGAAAGGCCAACCTGCTCAAGTATCACTACTTGGACTTCATCTATGTAACTGCTTAAAAATCTACCTAGTACAGGACTTTTCAGCTTGCCTTGTACATGGTTCCTACTTTTGGTCTCTAGAGCTTGGCATGCCTCTGGATTTCTGCTCAGAAGTGAAAGAGTCTCATGGACACATGATTGATGACAATACGAATATGAGTCACCTAGGGACTGTTCAAAAAAAAAAAGCTTTGCAAATGGGTGGTTTTTAATCACATTTATACACACTCTCACACACACAAAGAATGGGAATGATTGGAAAAAAACATTTAGATGTTAAATCACCTTGTGTGTGTGCATGAGTGAGAGAGAGCGAGAGAGAAAGAGCGAGAGATGGGTATACTAAAAGATGGGTGTAAGAAGTGAGTAGCCTGTGGTAACTCAGTAACCAATTGGTTTCCCAAAGTGAGGGGAACAAGGACTATTTCTAACAGGAACTCAATGACTGGCTCTTTGGTCTCCCCACCCCCGAAGAAAGGAGCAGTCCTGTTAGGCCACAGAGGAGGGCTTTGCAGCCAGTCCTGAAGATACCTGATAAAACAGGATCAGATGAATGGGGAGGAGGTCCCCCCTATCAGTGGACTTGGAAAGGGGCGCGGTGGAGATGAGGGAGGGAGGGAGGGAGGGACGGGGAGGGAATGAGGGATGGGGACACGGCTGGGATACAGAGTTAATAAAATGTAACTGATAAAATAATAATAATAAAAAAAGATAAAAAAAGAAGTGAGTTTCTTCACTAATTTTCTTACCAATACTTCTAAAAGCAAAGTCAGTATCAAATAAAGGGGTAAATTTAATGTTAAGCCTTGTGATATTCTTCCACAAGTTGGCAATCATTGTGATTAATGAATCCAAGGAAATAATGAATACAAATAGCTCACTTCATCTTTTAGGGATATTTTTCTTTACAACAAAATTTGGATTTCTATGTTCAATAGTGGTAATAAAAATTTATGTCCAACATTACATTGGTTAGTCGATCAGACATGATTAGTAGTTGTAATGTGCTTCAATCCAAAAAAATATATATAAAATGTTTTGTTAAGAGTGCTTATAGGACATCTTAAAATGAATTTCTATTCATCTACTTATTTTCATTGTAAGCTATTAGGATTGAGCAATGAGTAACAACACAGAGTTTGGAAGGGGAGGGTTAGGAGAGTAATCGAGAAGGACTGCAGCGTTGTGCATAGACTCAAGGCAGGAGAACATTGTGTTCTACATCTTTCTACGGAATAAGTGGAACCAGGGTTAATAATGTGAGAGGTTAATCGGAAAGGGGGGATACAAGGCAAGACATGGAACTGTTTTCTGTGTGTTTGTTTGTTTTGTTTTTGGTTGTTTTTTTTTTTCCCACCGCATGAGCTTTAAAATTTGACAGTCTACTTTTTTAACAATCAGGAATACCTGCCTTGAAAGTCAAGGCTTTCCATTTTTTTTATTTTTTATTTTAGAGAGACAGTCAGACATATTTTCTTCCACATAGAAGACAGTGAGTATTTGTGGTCTCCCTCACAGCTTATTTCATGCATCTGGGACAAGCGCGAAAGCCACCACTGGTCTTATGTCACAAATAGGTGTGGCAGTATCCCAATAAACTTCATACGCTAGAATTTGAGCTGCAAATTATTTTCACATGTCATGCTATCATAGAGTCTGAAAGTGTGTGTGTGTTTTTTTTAAATATATATTCAAGTCATTTAAAAGTACGGAAAGACATTCTTACTTAGAAAGTCATATATAAAAGGCCATAATCAGAATTTAGCCATAGTTTGCCCACCCGAGTTAGAGTATTTCAGCCGTTTTATCTTCTTTTAAATCAAGTCCTGAACTAACAGCATGACAGAGTTTCACAAATCCAACTTTTTCTTCTTACATCCCAAATTACACAGAACCTTGGCACATGGGTTTGCCTTGCAATTTGAAAGCCCTGAAGGTCATTTATTTCCTGGTGTTTCTGTGTAAGAAACTGACAATTCTGAAACCTTTTCTCCTTTAAGCCTACAATCTGCCCAGAGGATTTTTCTCCTTAACAACATTTCTGAATCCCTGGCCCTCAGAGTTTAAAATTGTTGACCAAAGTCTTAACTTAGAAGAACTATGAACTTTAAGGTCATAGCCTGAACTTTAGTTTTTCTCTACCCCCTCACACCACTGGGCCTCAGTTTCTTTTTGTATAGTGATGAATGGCTTGGTTGTGGAGAGAATTGTGAAAAATAGTATAAAAAGTGGAGGAGAAGACATGCTTTCAACACACGTCATATCCCAGTTATTAAAATCTACAAAGTTCCCATTATACTTTGATTTTACCTTTTAACTGTAGGGATATCCAACTAAATAAAAACAGATTTTCAAAATGTGTTTTATTTTTTTTTCTGATCTTGTTTACTTGTGGTATGTGCTCGTGTTTATCCATGCGACAGAAGCCTGAGGTTTAAGTTCTGTGTTTTTCAATCACTTTCCTACATTATTATTATTAGTTATTACTAGTTATTAGTTATTAATTATTACAAAGTCTGTCAATGACTTTGAGGCTCATTTATGGTCTACATTGGCTGTCCATGGAACTCTGGGGATCTGCCTGTCTTTACTCCTTGAGAGTTTGTCTTATAGTTGTATTCTCTTGATCCTGGACATGGAATATAGTATATAAAAGGCCATAACCAGGACATGCTTGCCATTCAAAATAGGTCCTCATGCTCCTGCAACAGGCAGCTTATCAACTGCACCATTTCCTCCACAATTATACTCAGATTTTTGATCCATAATCCACAAAGTCAATCATCAAGTTATGTGTAAAATACCAGAAATCACTATTGTGTAAGAACAGGAAAGCTATGTTTTCTGCTGCTAACGTCTTTCCTGACTGACTGACTGATAGCATCAAATTGTCAGAATTCCTTGACAACTTTCTTGGTGATGTCAAGCCCCTTAATTTTCCAATCTCTGCAACCTCTCATTTCCCACAATTGTAGCTTCGAAGCTACAATTCCACATACAATCTCTCTTCTAAGTTAGTCCTTTTTCTGCTTCTGGGATCAATTTGAACTAGAAACTGACTGAGTTTGAAGAAATCCCCAAGCAGCTTACTAGTTAGTGACCTCAAGCATCCATCTTTTTTCTCTGAGGATCCTATTCGGCTCTGTCACTTTTGGTGTTCACCTTAATGCTGTTCCTTATTTATCTTCCTAGTCAATTCTCCAAGCATCCCTTGAAACTGAGGTCTTGGTTATTTCTTGAAATTTTCTTTCCTGAATATTTACATCATTCATAAATTATATCTATATACTAATTCTGCCATTGACTGATAGAATTATTTTCCCTTCTATCAATGATTAACCTTCACGTCTCCTTTTTGGCTTTCTCAAATTTCTCTGTGGTTATGCTTTCGTTTCTGGCTGTGTCTTATTAATCTGGCTGCTGTCCTTGGCTGTGTCCCATCCTTCTGGATGTCTCTGTATGCATAGATACACAAACACAACACAATACCCACTGGGTAGGATAATTTTGACATTAAAATCAATACATGTATGGTATGGCAAGATTTAAAGAGGGAAAAGATTGAATCATAAGATTGAAGAGGAAAATAGGAGAGGATTAAATAGAACTAAGGGAGTTAGAGAAAAGTATTGAAAACCTTGACTCTGTAAGTTAATTAGAGGGCTTGGAGAGAGAAGGGAAATTGAGGGCCGGGACAAGGGAAATAGTAAGAGCTGGAGAGGACAGGGTCTCCACAAGGAGAGCAACAGAACAAGAAAATTTGAACACAGGGGTCTTCCCAGAGACTCATACTCCAACCAAGGACTATTCATGGAGATAACCCAGAACCCCTGCACAGATGTAGCCCAGGGCAGTTCAGAGTCCAATTGGGTTACATAGTAATGGGAAGAGGGACTGCCTCTGACATAATCTGATTGGCCTGCTCTTTGATCACCTCCCCCTGGGGGGGGGAGCAGTCTTACCAGGCCATAGTAGAGGACAATGCAGCCACTTTTGATGTGAACTGATAGACTAAGATCAGAAAGGAGAGGAGAACCTCCCCTATCAGTGGACTTGGGGAGTGGCATGCAAGCAGAGGGAGGAGGGAGGGTGGGATTGGGAGGGGAGGGGGAAGGGGCTTATGGGGGGATGCAGAATGAATAAAGTGTAATTGATGAAAAATTAAAAAAAAAAGGCTCCTGGAAGGATATAGCTGCAACTCTAGCTGAGACTCCAAATAGTGGGTGTCATGGAGGCTGAAGAGGCCACCTTCCAGCCAGACAGGAATTCTCATGGAGGGAGGGGAACACCAACCCTCTCACAACCTTTGACTCCATACATTCCCTGTCTACGTGATGCGGAGGGATAAAGATAGAGCATAGATTGAGGGAATATTCAACCAGTGCCTGGCCCAAGCTTAGGCCCACCTCACGGGACAGAGCTATTAAAGATACTCTGCTATGTTTGCAGAGCTTAATGTAGTTGTCCTCTGAAAGGCTCCTCCCAGCAGCTGATCGAAACAGATGCTGAGACTGATAGCCAAACATTAAGTAGAGCTCATGGAGTCTAGTGGAAGAGTGGGGGTGGGGGATGGAAGGATAGAAGGAAAAGAATTCCACAAGAAGACCAACAGAGTCAACTAACCTGGGCCCAGTGGTCTTACAATGTCTGAAGCACCAACTAAGGACCATGCATGGACTGGACCTAGACCCACTACACATATTTGCCAATTGATAACATAGTCTTCATGTGGGTTCCCTAGTAAGTGGAGCTACTACCTTGCCAGACCACTGAGGAAGAGGATCCAGGCAGTCCTGACAGGTCAGGACTGTCTCTGACCTGTACTCTGTTGCACACTTTTTGGTCACTTCCTCTAGATGGGGCTACCTTGCCTGGCCTCAGCGTAATAGGATTCATTCCTGAGGAGACTTGATATGCTGGAGTGGGTTGGTAAATGGGGTGTGGGCTCCACTTTTCTGAGGAGAAGGGGAGCGGCTATAGGGGAACAAGGGTGGGAGAGTAAGAGAGCAGGATAGGGAAGAGAACATGGAGGAGGCTATGATTGGGATGTAAAGTGATTAAATAAGCAAACTTATATATAAATACATATATTTAAAATATGTGTTACGAAAGAAATAATGCTAAATATGCAGATAATGTTAATCCCAGAAGCCAGGGATGATCAAATAAAAATCCAGGTGGCAGGGGTATGGTAGCTCACTAATAAACTGGTGGTCTAGAAAACCCTGGAGGACCCCCAAACAATATATGCTTTTCTGTTGTTCTAGGTTGACCACTAGAATTCAGTGGTAAGACCTGTTGCTACAGGTATCATACATAGTTTATGGATCACATAGAGAGTTCAAGCCAGAACTGAGCTGGAACCTTCTTTCTTGGAGAGCAGTTCTGCAGGGCAGTATGCAGGCTACTGAGGGGAAAAAAATAACTGATATCATCCATCTCTCATCATTGTGTGCTATGATCCCACCTGCCAGGCAAAATATGCACATGGCATGTCTATTATGGGAGTAACCAACTACTACTTTTATGATTGAGTTTGAAGCCCACTCCACAAGAGAGAAATCATGGAGATTTCTGGAAACATAGCCAAAAAACAATGTGGCAAAGGAGGGCAGAAGTCTTACATGGGGATCACTTGTTGCTGTTTTGCTACTGTGACATGTCAAACTGCCTTCTAAATATTTATGTTCACACATAGATGAATGCTACTCTCAGTCTTGATCAGAGAAGTTTCTCTCTCTTCAGTTATGAAGAGACTCATTACTGTTTAGGTTCTCAGGACAAATGACTATGGAGTAATAGTCCTAAGAAGTATGCTTATACCACCCTTTCTGATGCTCAGGGGACATTGTCAGCAATAGCATGGAAATAATGAATGGCTTCTAAAGGCTGTCCTCTGAGCATGGCACAGTGATTGCAATCCGGAGCTCCTAGCAGCTGTAGTTGCCTGATCTGTCGACAGTCAGGTCACATGGTTGGAGGAAGACGTCATTGAGTCCCTACAACTCTCTCGAGAACTATTGGCTCCTGGTGGATGCTGAAGCAGTAAAGCCTACAGTTGTAGATACACTGATGATCCCACCTGGCTCCAAGGAATAGGTCAACATCCATGGTCATGCGAATAGCTTTGGTTAAACCTAGTGATTCAGGAAACAACACAGGATAGCAAGCATAAATGTGGAAAAGAGGCTTGCAGAGAGCAGGTCTGACAAGGCGGGAGGGAGAGGGGAAAGAGTGTGATGAGAACAATCCTAATGCATTAAATGTATGCATGCATGAAATTCTCAAAGAATAAATTGAATTGATAGAAAATGCCAAACACTCAAGAGAAATAAAATAAGAAAATTACCAGCAGAAACTATAATCAATGAGAGAAATTCTTAATGAAAGTAGGCTAAGATGACCAGGCATCAAATGAGGATAGAAACAGGATAGAAAACTGATTTGATTAAAAAAAAATGCTCATAGGCACAAAAGCTGGGAAATCCTTGATAAGCATGCATACAAGGGATTATTGCTAAAACTATATTTTTAATATAAGTGCATAGATGAGCTTTAGAGAAGGATGAGGAGCATGACAAAATTTTTTGCTTCCTTTTTAATTTTTTACAATTTATTTATTTTATATCCTTATTGTAGCCCCTCTTTCATCTTCTTCCTGTCCCACCCTTCCTCCATCATCCCCCCAATCCCTTTCCCCTAGTCCACTCAAAGGGGGAGTTCTCCTCCCCTGCCATCTGACCATCGCTTACAGAAACAGATGCACCAACCAAAGACCATGCATGGAGAGGACCTAGAACCCTGCTCAGATGAACAGATAGGCACTTCATTTTCCATGTGGGTTCTTGAATAAGGGGAGCAGGGTCTGCCTCTGTTATGAACTCTGTTGCCTGCTCTTTGATCACTTCCCCCTGGCGATGTTGCCTTGCCAGACCACTGAGGAAGAGGATCCAGGCAGTCCTGACAAAATTTTGTTTAAGCAAAGAGTTTTTGTCAGCTCTCATTTGGCTGTAGCAGCTGGGGGTAAAGTCATCAGATGCTATACAGAGCCAGATGTATTAGGCTGACTATTGCCTTCTTTGGTAGTTGATTCTGGCTATTGGCTGTGAGCTCAGCTTGGACAGTCTGCAGGGCACCTGCACATGTCAGGTCCATCTGGCTTTTGCCTATCACAGCATTGTGGTAATGTTCTTAGGAAAAGTGCCCAAGAACAAATCCTCTAGAAAATCTAGGCAGGGGCTTCTAGTCTTCCTTAAGACTGAAACACCAGTAAAGAAGAGTGTTCAGTAGTAATAGAGGTCCACAATGCTGTGGAGCATATGCAAAGGAAGATGCATTGACTCTCTTTGGGGAAACTCTTTGCCACAGGACCCCGAGAGTGATCTCTGTCTATAAAGGGGCAAAAACATGCTGTCTCCAAATGCGTGTTGACAGTGGTCTAAGCAGAGTAACACAGTAGCTGAAGGTGCAGTTTTAGAGTCAGATCTACCAAAGTTAGTATTTTGGCTGTAGTGTTTACACTACTTTAAGAACTCCAATGAGGTGTGCTTTACCACAGAGGATAATATAAAGATTGAACTGGCCTTGTAGTGTGTGTGTGTGTGTGTGTGTGTGTGTGTACTGGCCACTATGAACATAAGAGAGGACAAGCATCTCTTCCTGTAATTGTTCCCCAATTTCTAATCCTAGTTTCAGAACTTTCAAATCAATTCTTACCTATCCTAAACTCTCAGAGCGTACCCAGCTTCATCCCATGGTAACACAGAAACTAACTGCCTCCACATGATATTAAAATTTGACTATCTAAGATCTGCTACATATTCTACTGATGTGTACAAAAAATAAGGCTAAAGATTTTTTTTTTTAATATTCTGTAGGTGTCTGTTATATTGCACATTATCATTTCAAAGTTATTTTCAAGACTTTTAAACAGTGGTGAATTTCTTCAGGGGCCAAGAGTGTGTTTGTATTACTTTCTATGGATTCTATAGAGTCTAATATGGTGGCAGATATGGCAAGCATGAAGGAGATTCTTGTCTTTGTTGAATCAAATTATTTCAGTTAATAGAAAAAAATCAACCAAGAGGAAAAGTCACTTATACAATTTAATAAAAAATAATTGTTCTTGGGATCTGTAAAAAAAAAAAAGTCATAGGAAACCACCCCCAAGAAAAAGTCAGAGCCACCCATTTAGCTGCATCCCACAGTTCCTAAAGTGGCACAGTCTTCTTAGTGCTACAGCTGCTCATATCTGTGCTTGGTCTGGCTCTTTACCAGCTGAGACACTGAACAAAAATAGGTAGCTTCTATCTGGGGCTGGTAGTAGGGTGTTAGGGTTCTGCAATTTTAGCCCCAAACCTGTGAATTAGGATGGAAGACTTTTCTTAGACTTAGTTTTTGTTGTTGTTGTTTGTTTGATTTTTTCTTAACATTTTTATTTTAATTTTTATCAATTACACTTTATTCACTTTGTATCACCCATTGACCTCTCCCTCCTCCCCTCCCAATCCTACCCTCCCTCCCCTTTCTCCACCCATGCTCCTCCCCAAGTCCACTGATAGGGGAGGTCCTCCTCTCCTTCCTTCTGATCCTAGTCTATCAGGTCTGATCAAGAGTAGCTGCACTATCTTCCTCTGTGGCATGGTAAGACTGCTCCCCCTCAGATGGAGGTGATCAAAGAGTAGGCCAATCAGATTATGTCAGAGATAGTCCCTCTTCCCATTACTATGGAACCCCCTTAGACACTGAACTGCCATGGGCTACATCTGTGCAGGGGTTCTAGTTTATCTCCATGAATGGACCTTGGTTGGAGTATCAGTCTCAGAAAAGACCCCTGTGCCCAGATTTTTGGTTCTGTTGTTTGTTTGTTTTTTATATGTCCTGTGAACATCATGTCATTCTATGCCCAACTTTATGTACATATGTAAAATTATATTTATTCAGAACCCATGGTTTTTCTGAGGCTCTTTGAACAATCCTTAAGAAATAAAAGATAACAACCATTGGTCAAGAAACCACAGGAAGGCTCTAGTTACTTGATATATCCTGGGGGCTATTTTCATGTGACTACAACAGCCTTGTCTGTGTCCTGAGTTACCACTTTCATCTCTTTTAGCATAAAATTGGAGAACATCATATAAAAATTTTTCATAAAATTTACTTATGTTATTTCCCTACCTTAGTGGTTTGGATTGTGCATAAGAAAAGATTTACTGCAGTGTAAAAGTGGTCTCAATTTCAGACCATGGGAATTTATGGGTGGAATACATGTCTATCATCTATATCGTCTAGCTACCCAGCAATTCCTCTAGATTATATATATATATATATATATATATATATATATATATATATAAAGTAGTAAAGTAATTTTGGGCTATTTAAAATAAGGATAATAAAGTGTAGGCTATAATAATTAAAACTTGTTCCCCCCTTTAAGGAAACACTCATATGTGAATCTGAATACATGACTCTCTCCTTTTTCTCAATATATATGCATACATAATGTTATAAAATGTGTTCTGTTTTTAAAGTATATAATTAATGTAAAGACAAATGTATTTTAAAATGTTCAGAAGTCTGTGAGTTCTGCTAACCCACAGAGAAAACCTTACAATGAAAACCTTACAATTACATACCATGGATCATTTCCCTTGTGCTCAGAGGCAGAACTCTCAGAGAGTTTAACTCTTCGAATCTGTTGCTCAGAAACCACATGTATTTACATGCTAGTTCCTGAATTTCTCTTTTTGACAGACATGTAATATTTATAATTATTCATAAAATTATGCTTGGAGTTATGTGCTAAGTGTCTACTAAGTGCTATATTTAATGTTCAGCACATCATTTGTATTTCATATATAATGGTAACACACATATATATATATCTACATATACATACACACATATATATATATATATATATATATATATATATATGCCACAATACTAGTCAGGAATTGATTTCTCCAAGCTAGAGATGAATTACATTTATTTCCCTGCTATTTCTCCTATAGTAGGTAAACGAATGACACATATACACAGCTAAGATAATGCATGGCAGAAGGAGTGACAACCTCCTCCAATTTCGTTAGGGCATTACTTTTTAAACTTTTGTTGAAAAATCCCTTCTCTTTTATTTTAGACATGGTGCCAGATTCTAGATTACAAGACTGAGTAGGATAGGCATTGTCCTGCCTTCAAGTGTTTTATAACATAATTGAGTGAAACATAGTGTGCACTAAAATGAGCTGTATGCATATGGGACATTTCAAGCTATTAGACTGGGCCAAAGTTATTGTACCCTGCTCTTCAGAAGATAAGAGAAAATGGGATTGGCTGTGATTATACTGTTTCTGAGGAACACGTTACTGCCATTCTTTTATTAAGTATGTCAGAAAAATTCAAATTAGGTCTTCCTAATTGCTTCTTGCTGTTGATTAAAAGCTTTCAAAGCAAGGAGAGTGTTTTATTAATATTGCAGATTTATTAATATCACAGGCTGCCTGTGAAGGGGAGGATCAGGCCTGTGATTTTGAGTCAGTGTTGCAGATGTTGTGGTGGTAACCAGTTTCAGTTCTGGGGTCTTAACAACTCGCTTACTGGTGACAGAACTTTTCCATGGACATGATACTTGTAATTATTATTAACCATTTCACACACAATACTTGCAGACACACACACATGCATAGACACACAGAGACAGACCGCACACACTCAGATACACACACAGAGGCAGACCACATACATACAAATACACAC
Organism: Meriones unguiculatus; assembly: GCF_030254825.1. Lineage (NCBI taxonomy): Eukaryota > Metazoa > Chordata > Mammalia > Rodentia > Muridae > Meriones > Meriones unguiculatus. Next base: position 101,502,903 of record NC_083355.1, on the reverse strand, counting down.
ACACACACACACACCTTATTTGAATTAAACCTGTGATGGAGATGTAACAAAGCAGATTGTTAACAAGGCTGCTTTTCTCTGATTATGATAATGAGATTCTGTTATTAGTTTCTGGTTTTCTTGCCGTAACAAAATACCTGAGAAAGAATCTTGGGAAACAAAAGGTTTATTAAGTGTCATAGTTTTGTCAGGAATATAATACCACCATCATGGTGGGGAAGGAATTATGGCAAGAAAACAAGGCAGCTGGTCACACTGATTCTGCAGTCAGGAAGCAAAGAGAAATGAATGCCAACACTCACTCATTACTTTTCACTGAGGTAGAATCCCAGCTCAGGGGATAATGCCACTCACATTCAGCACAGGTCTTTCTTTCTCAGAAAAATCTTCTCTGGAAACACCTTCATAGACATACCTAGAGATATGTTTACACAGTAATTTAAAATCTAGTCAAGTTGACAATGCTAATTAACTATCACAGACCCAATATTTAAATCCCCCATGGACAGCTGTACAAATATGGAGTACCATATGTCATCTGAACTCTGCTCAGTTTCAGGGTCTGGGCATCAGGTATTAAGTTGTTCCTGTTGAATATAGGAATGGCTTTGTAGAAGAGGACATATGCCAAAGTAGCCCAGAAAGATTCCACATGTTGAGTGTAAACTCCATCACAGTGTGGAGAGAGAGCTAAATCTTTGGTCTCACAGCTGTGGTTAACTGGCAACACAATTTAGGATTAAATCATTTTAATTATCTGGCTTCGATTGATTCTTTGTCCCCTCCCTCCACATCCTTCTTTTACAATACACAATATATTGTATCAAAACATGACACTCAGAGAAATAAGTATGAGTAATTAGGAAATATTATTCCTGGACACAGTGTCAGACCAGGACAAATTCTTCAGCCAATCAATTAGTACTCAGTAAACGCATAATGTGGAAGATTTGAGAGATGTGAAGACAAAGTCAGTGTGTTCAAGAGCTCACCGTCTGTGTTTTGAAAATAAATTTCCTTTAACCCAGGTAAAATATTATAATTCCAAGAGAGCTAATACAGAAAATTACTGTATGAGACCAGATATTGGAGACAGGCTTCAGCTGTTGTCAGATACGATGCCATTAAAGGAGATGTCAGCTGGCACTCACATGACAACCAGATATAAATTCTTGGAAAGTACTGATTGAATATTTATACTAAAGTAAAGAAGCATGATTTTGTTTTCAAAAGAAAAAAAACATGGTGTAGAAAAATACTATCAAGTTGGCAGACTTCTGCTTTAATCACAGATCTTTCAAAGATTATTACTCTAACTTGCCTGGTCATTATGTCTGTTAATGGCAAACCCTATCTATGACAGGTTAACTGCTACAATCTATCCTTGGATGCTGGCTTGTGAGAGAGTCAATATTTACTCCATGGCAACCAATAGTACCAGATGATATAGAGCTAAGAGGATGTGACTGTGAGAGGAAGGAAAGCATATCCAAGCTGGCCTATTGGGCAGGATGAGGAAAACTAAGACTTTTACCTCATTCCAACTACCTGTTTCTTTCAAGTGTGGTATTGAATTTAGATACTAGTGTCATCTCCTTGAATGAGCCCCCTCAGGCTATTATTACAGTCTGAGAAGCTCATAGATGTCATACTCATGCAGAGAAATATATAAATTGGGTATGACTCATCTACTGTACAGAGTCCTGCAGCTTTCCACCTGGTAGGCAATGGGATTTTTCAGGGCTGAACAGACAAAGGCAAAAAGAAAATAACACTGTTCCAGGTTGATGGGAGTTGCCATTGGTACCAAAGCAGAGCTGGAAATTGGGACATGATGATGAAGGGAGCTTCCTGTGAGTTGTTTAGCTCCTAGAAGTTTTATCTTCTCTATGGGGGAGTCACCTATCTCAGCAAAGTCCTTTCTTAGATACCTGCCACCCTATTTTCCTACTTTCCCTGCCCTCAGAGGAGACTAGCCTGTTGCCAGAAGTTTGTGTTTTATTAAGGCCTTTGACGGCTTTACAGCATCCCAGCTCCTTTTCTTCCCATGAAGACTTGCATACCTGTGGAGGAGGTTTGATTTGTCTTGTAAGCAGGCTTTGTTGCTTTGATAGGGAGGCCCAGTTGTGAAATCCCATGGATGTTCAGGACTGTCTGGCGTTCGCCACGAGCAGTTACTATGATTGTGCATAAATCCATTAGTGATATCAGTATAAACCTGCTGGATTGACTTGCCGGAATTCCCTGTGTAGCTCCCAGTTTTCTCAAAATTGACCAGGAAGAACTTTATTAATCTGCAGCTAACCCGAACTATACAGAAAATTGTGTTTCACACAGTTATATTTATTTAATAATTTTTTTTTTTGTAATTCATAGACATCTCACACATCACTAATTAGCCTGTAATCAAGGAAGAGCGACCAAGGCATAGAATATGGGATAAGAGAAGCTTTCCTCCTCAGTAGTTGATGATGCGTATAAGCATCATTTAATCATCTGCAAATATCAAGGAAAGGACATTAACAACAGCGATTCCAGGCATTTCTAGTTCCGTGGAGTCTCTGGACCTTAGAAGCTCTGAAAACACTTTGAGAGAAAAAAAAAATTAACCGAGCAGAATGATATTAATAGCTTTAAGAATTTAAAAACAAATTTGGTTCTGGTTGTCCAGGAACGATGAGCATTGCGGGCTACCACTGTATCTGTTAACTTGCAAGACAATTTGAGCTACCTTGCCACCACCTAGGAGGATTTTCACAAAGATCAGACTTCAGCCTCACCAGGGAGTAATAAGTACTGGCTTTGGATTTATTCAGTGAAAAATTAAAACTCACTTTACAATAAAGCAAAGGACCTTAAGCAAATCCTTCAATGGGAAATTAAGATATAAAGCATGGTATACAAAACAGGCCTTGCTATTTCTCTGAATAAAAGTTCATATGTTTTCAATAGAATGTTCATGATGGGTAACAGAGGCTCGTGGTTTATGACATCTGATGTGAAGTTTCTACCAGGCTGACCATGAGACACATACTTATGTTCTCTCACATTTTCTGGGAAGATCCTATAATTATATATAATTCAAGGGAGGAGGAAGAATCCTCTCTTATCTGTGGGTCCCAAGATTAATGCCATTCCTTAGGCTCTGAGTCACTGACCTCATGGTGTTCTCTATCACCAATAGTGAAAATCCTGACAAATGGTGACAGTGTCCTAACTCCTACCAGATGCTGGATGGTGTTCATCCAATTGTTAGCCACTCTCTGGGGTTCTCTTGAGAATTGAAACTATCAAGTTCTCTGTGTAGGTTTTGCTATCTTGACCTGCACCCTTATAGATAATCCACCAGCTATTAGGAAAATATGAGCTGCACAAAACTAGGCTAAACACATTTCATTCTTGTGTTTGACCAACTTGCAAATCCCATCTCTTCTTCAACCTCTCTGTATATGTGAAAAACAGACTTTTGCTATTTTGCCATACTTTGGTCATTTTCACTTTATTATGGATTTGACAGGGATATCAGACAATCATGTTTTAAACCTGTCAGTCCATGACACTTTATTTCCAATTTACAACCCTTTTACTGGTCCTTCCGTCACTTCTGGGTGTCAGGATGATCATATGTCTATTGACTGAGCATGAATCAACTGGAGGCAATTTTAGTCCTTTGTTAAGTCATCTATTTTGGTCTCCCAGACTCAGATTTACCAAGGCTCTCTCTCTCTCTCTCTCTCTCTCTCTCTCTCTCTCTCTCTCTCTCTGTGTGTGTGTGTGTGTGTGTGCTTAAGTGTGACATAGGGGTGATGGGGGAGTGATAGATTTTAGAGAGCCTTTTTAGAAATGAGCTCCTTCAAAAATGACTCAGTGCTGGATAAAAGGAGATACGAGGAGGAAATCATCCTTTATTTGGAGGTGGTGAAGAGTATCTTCAAGTTTTGAAAGTATGGTAAGTCAGAATATCAAAGCATGACTCAATGCCTGACTACACAGAGATAGTGATTTGTAGCCTTCCAAACAAACAGTGGACAATAAGTACTGAGTACATTTTTATCCCACTGCAGATAAAATAAAGCAAGCACTGTTTTTTTTGTTTGTTTGTTTGTTTGTTTGTTTGTTTTCATGAGTGAATCCACTCCAAATGATGGTGGGAGAATGTCTTCAACGTCAATGAGATCTGGACCATGGCTGGGGCTTTGTGCAAGACAAGTACTTTACCACTGAGATGCACACCCAGTCTTGCTCAGCTTGTTACTTTGAGACATGAGCTTATTTGGTCACTCCTTAATATAGATATGGGCTTTGGAAAAATGTACTTGTTTGGCTTACAAAATTACCAAGTTACTTGATGTGTTAGTTTTTCTGGCTTAAGCAGGTGTGGAGCAAGGGACCAAGGAAGAACTCTCTATTCCAAATTTGTTTTTCTTTCTTCTAAGGAAATGTAAATTTTGTGTTTAAAGTTCCTGGCTCTACTACTGGGAAATCTTGCAGCAGAATCTTAGCTGGGTACTTTGGAAATTTCTCTCTTTGTTTTCTTACCGAGTTGCCTTGTCCCTGGACCACACAGCTTTCTTAGGGAGGGACCTCAGACCCTCCTGTAATTACAGGGTTCTAAGGATTCCAGATAAAGAATTAGAGAAGTATGACACATAGAACCATTTTCATAGGCTTTTGGCTGCAACCTGCTGATTAAAATCTAAAAAGTGAAAACTTTCAGATCCTGTTTCAGTCAGCAGCATATAACTTTGCCAGGTTAGTTATGCTTTTCTCATGCACACACAAAATACTTTTGTCTCTGTGCTATTGTTCAAGCCTCCTGCCTTTAGTGGGGTTTGGAGAATGGATGCCAAAAGTCTAGACTTTTCAGAAGGTGAATTAGTTAATGAAAATATAATTTTCATGTATCTATGCATTTAAGCCAGTACCATTTAGATATCAAAGTTTATGGTATATTATTATAAAACTGTGTCAAATAAATGTAGCATTTTTAATTTGCCATAGATTAAAGTGTAATGGACCTTAATTATATTCATAGGAATTATTACCTCTTTGGGGGTATCAAAGAAGGAACTCAGGTTCTATGGAGGTAGGCAAATGTTTTATCACTGGTCTATGTCTCTAACCCTTGTGTTTTGGAGACACAGTCTCACTACCTAAGTTAAGATGTCCTAAAATTCTGAATATTTAACTTCTCCAGCGATAGGATGAAGGCTGGCTTCACCTCACTCTGTAGTACTATTACAACCACAGTGTGTTGCTCTCTTTTTGAATGCTGTAGCAGATAAAGTATTTTGTGATTAACTTTAGACCTGTTGACTCTATAATATTTTGTCTAATTTAGAAGCTCTTAAATGACTTCAGTTTTTGAATCTCCCATAAAGTGGTTAAAGATCATGAATGGAGTCACCCATCAAAGGCCTAATTACAGCTTATCTTTTTCATTATTACTTGGGAGAAGATAAGATGGAGAAAACCACAGAGCTTTAGTACCCAAATATTGCATACCCCAATTACATAAAGCTTTGTAAACTGATATATTTTTGTTTCTGATGACAGATACTTTCTCCATACTCTGTGTTCACTGTAGAAGGATTTGCATGTGGGGATGAATATTAAAAGTTTGTATTTTATTAAAAAAAAAAAGTGGGACTCACATAATTAATCTACTAAGTTTCCTACAGCCAGGATACAAAGTGAATAACTTTTAAATCATCATAATAATAATAATGAAAAAATAAAAAAAAGAATTTCCCAATTCCTATGGAAAAAAAATTAAGTACTTCCTGAACCAAAAATGTTTTGAGTATCTTGACAAGTCATCCAAGAATGGCTACCCTTATTTTTCTGTTCAACATGCTAAAAGTTCTAGGAACGTTGTTTTTCATTGTTTCAGCATTAAGTCAACATTTGAAAAATGTCAACTCCAAGAAAAATTAAAGCAAAGGATTAATACCTAGGTCACGGGTAATAGAAATGTCACCAGCTTGGGAGCACTGGGCTTATGAAATTGAAACAAGTGGCCCTATTCATTATTAATAAGAGTATACAGTTGTGTTTAAACTAAATATCAAAGTCTGTTTTGATTTGAAAGGACCAAATGACTCCATGATATAAAGCCCCTTGCTGACTTTTTATGATTTTTTTTAGAACACTTCATACAATTTATAGACTTGTAATCAGAAGGGTCCTATAGATCAAGGTGTAAGTAGAGAAAAATATGTTTTGTTAAACAAAAACTGTGAAATACTCCATTGTGAAAAATAAATTATGATTTCTTCTCCACTTCTCTGCTTTCAGATTTTCAACATTTATTTGCACATTTTTTTTTTTTTTACACAGAAGAAAATCCAATTACTTACATTTATTTAAAGGGGAAGTATGATTTAAAAATATCAATATTGAGATGTTAAGCTCTTAAGCTCAGACTTGCAGTTGTGTTTCTACAATGTGCTGATGAATGGTTTTAATACAGTCTATGAAAGGGAATTTACCCTTAGTAAATTCTTATAAAAATTAACTAGGAAATGGCTATCATTTACTTAAATGTGTCATAGAGTTAATTAACATTCTCTGAGTGTAAAAAAAACTGGATACTATATAAAATATATCTTTCACCTGTAAAGCTATCATTCACCAAAATACCATACTAGATAAACAAATAATTATATTGGTACATATGTAGGTAACTAGTTACAAGGTATAGAAAAAAATTAGCATTCATTTTTTTTCATATTTGTCAAGAGTATGTTGAATTAATTAAAAACCTGGTCAAGTATTTGTTCAATACTCCATATTATCAAATCCAAATATTTGAAGATCTGATTAGTTTAATGAATTATTATAAAATAATGAAAAAATTCTTGTTAATCTTCTGTATCTGGGATTTCACCATAACATAGGAAGTTACATTGACATTGACTTGAACAGATGCCACTGCCTGGAGAATTTAATAAGAAAATGAAGAAAGGAAAATTTGGCAATGGTCTTTTGGTCATCATGAATTAATATTTAAGCAATGACTATGAGGGGAGTTTCCTATGTGGGTGTATGATCTCCAAAACTCCAAAGAACCAAGGATTTCTCAATTACTTTAGAATCATCTCTAATCTATTATTATTAATATTAATACAAGTTACATTAAAATAGCATTTTACAAAGCTATTTGTTTGGCAAAGCATTTTGCTTACATCATCACAGATCTCAGTAAATAAACCTGTAAGATGAGAATTATATTCCCTTTTGCTGATAGAAGAATTAATTCCTAAAATGTTTTAGTAAAGTTTCCAATTAACAAATTTGTCATAACTTCTAGATCTTTGTATATATTTATTTATATTTTGATGGGTCATGAAATAATACTTACTAATGTTCAGCCGAGGCCAGACTCAAACTCATTACAGAGCTGAGTATGAACTTCTTATCCTCCTGCCTCCACTTTTGAGCAGACCACCAAGCTAGGTCTCTACAGTGTTGGGGACCAAATGCACAATGTAAACTAGGCAAACACTCCATCAACTGAGCTGTACCCTCAACTCCATAGGTTCAGCTTTAGTTCATTTTGGAATTATAAACATTCTTGTAGATTAATTTTTCTTAAACTAGTGCAAATTTAAGTCAACTTAGTCTCAAATAAGTAGACTAGTTGGGTTGAGGTAGAATTTTGGTTGGTTTTATAATAAAAGAGCCAAAAGTTAGTTTGAATGGATTATTTTCTCTTATTCTGTCTTTGTGCTTGGTTCCTCACAACACTAAGATTTCAGAAGCTAGTGAGAAAGCTTTGTTAATCTCTCTTAAAGAGAAAATTAAAATTTGAAAATTAGAATTGAACCCACATAGAAAGAGCCTATATCAGACCAACTTCTGCTACCACTAACATTTTGTGTACCATGTTCTCCTTCAAGACACCCAAATAACTTCGGTTATGTGCCCTGTTTTCTTCTTGGAAAGTGACAGTGTCTTATTTATCTACTCAATATTTTAAACATTGCAATACTGTCCCCTCAGTAAACCAAGTAAAATACTAAAACTGAATTATCTATGAAAGATAATGATGACTAATTCCATCATTATCATTAAGGAATTCACTTTGCAGCATAAATAGTGTTTTTGTCATCTGTGAGAACTGTTAAAATTCTAGAGACTAGATTAAACCATATGTAGAAACAATAGAAGCTACTTTATATTTAAGCCCCAATGCTTTGATTCTCAGTTAAATGGCTTACTGAAAACTGACATATAATATGTGTCTAAATGAATCTTGTATTTCAGCACTATATACTAATTTTTTTTCAGTTCTCCTTAAGCTTGAAATTTTGAAAGGGAATGAATTGAAGTGAGGATTACTTCCTGTTTCTTTACTTATTTTCTGGTTCTTTAGAAAGACAATGTAATATCATTAATTAGCACCAGTAACTCTAAAAACCATCACTTACTTTTGTGTTCTTCCTGCTTCTTGCATCTGTGATGTTGCATAATGTGGCATTTTTGCACATTCCTCAACCAGGACTGTCGAATTACCATGTGTTGGCAGTATCTGTTAAAACTAGATCAGTGTAAGTCTTGAGAATCGGATGTGTGAAACTTTCAATAAGAGAGAGAGATGACTTATCTTGGCTAAAATACACTTGTTTCTTACTTCTGTTGTTAGCAATGGCATCAAAAATTATGAATTAGTGCCCTAAAGCACTGAACAATTAAGTGTTTTTCTACATTTTAATAAATGTCCTCAGGATATTTTTCTTTTATTTACTGTGTGATTTTTTTGCCTGTTATACCATTAGATAGAAAATTTACCTTTAAGAGGGCAGAAAGGGGTGTGCTGCCTCATAGAAAACCTATAGAAGCTATTTAAGATGTCTCAGATTTATGAAATTAATGTCTTTCAGAATTAACAGGAATCCCATTTGACTCAAAAACTCACTATTTCTTTGTCAGGAACTCTGTCAAGCTGAATAAATACATAAAGGGGAATCTTGGAAGTGGGAGACAGGCTGGTGACTCATGATGGGGTCAGAGCCTTTGCTATTTGCTTAGAAACAGATCTTTTTCTGGCTGCTGTAGGGAGGAAGTGATGATGGAGAGCAGCTAGTTCCTGGGCAGGAGGCCTTAGCAGTTGGAAGGTCAGGGGTGAAACATGTGCTATCTCAGCTATGCCGGGTGCAATAACAACATTAGGCATCGGGAGAATGATCTATCAAAGCAATTAGTCAAACAGGCCTGTGGTAGCCTAGATAGGCCCAGCTCTGTTTACATCTGTTTATCAGTTTGAGATAAGAAGGCTCACAAACCTTTCTGTTACCTTGAGAAAGTAGACACCTGGAGGCAAACCTGAGGAGCAGAGTCTCTAGAGATTCATTTTTGAAAAGATGAGAACTGGTCCCAGACACGAGTAAATAACGTTTACCTCAGATGCTAGTATAATAAAGCAAAAAGACAAAGGAGAAAGGGAGAAGCTGGGAGGAGAAGGAAAAAAATATTGTGCTTTTTCGACCTCTCAGTCTCTTCTCTTGAAGAAAATTGGGAATTAAATGGGTTTTGGTTAAATATGGAAATTGGGCCTGCTGGCTTAGTAAGTAGAGGAGGTCATTTAAATTGTTGTAGATCTTTTTAATCTCTCAAAGAATTTCCTAAAAATACTAGCCCAGTCAGCAGGTAGTGGGGCACACCTTTAATCCCAGCTTTTGGGAGGCAGAGGCAGGTAGATCTCTTAGTTCAAGGCTGGCCTAGTCTACACAGTGAGCTCCAGTAGAGTCAGGCCTACACAGAGAAACTCTATCTTGAAAAACAACAATAGCAACATTAATAACAATAATAATAATAATTCCCATGAATACCATACACTTATGTTTCTTAGCTTATGTTGACGTCTTTCATCTCAGAGGGCTGTAAAGGTCTAAATGATGTCCATAAGCCTTTTCCCCCTCGTGTGATTATAGAAAGAAACAGAAATTAGGTGCTAGGAAAGGGCTATTCCTATTGTGTAGGGCTGAGGAGACAGCAGAGTAGGAAAAGTCCTTGCTTTGCACAGGTGGAGACCAGCACGTTGAGTCACTGGGCCAGCCAATCAGTGAACTCCAGGTTTAGTGAGAGACCCTGTCTCAAATAAATAAGATGGAAAGAAACGGATATGCTGGCTTCTGGCCTCTACATATTTTCAAATAGGTATTTGCACACATGTGAGGGTGTGTGCGGGGGAAGAGGGAGGAGAGGGACACGCATGCGCACGCACATGCACGCGTGTGCCCACACAGGTACAGGCACGCAGAGAGCAAAGTAGACTGTTATTAATTTCAAGGTTGTAAAATATGCATATACTGAATTATATATTAGTTCTTGCGTGTTTTTAGAAAAGTTACTTTTCCTTGGACTGTGGTATTGGTTTTGCTAATATTTTATTATGTATGTCTATCAAGGGGCTTATAACCCAGTGCTTGCAATTTTTATTCTAAAGGATGCCACTTAAAATTGGTTTTGTGAAGGGCATGTTATTCTACAACTCAGGTGGAGCACAAATACTCATGAGGATTTAACATAGAAGCTTTTGTCAAGACATAAAAGAATACATTTTCTGAATTTTACTATTCATTCCTGCAGTAAATATGGAAGGAGACACTTTAATTCACAGCCCTCTTCATTTGCTACCACACAGCATTTAAAATAAGGCCCTAAGAAAGTTTTTCTAGGCAGATGCTTGCCTTCGTTTTAAACTATTATTAGACTCGCAGAATACATCAAAGGCCAACTACAAGCAATCTGCTTTTGCACTAGGTTTGGGGTAATAGAGAACTGTTCAGGTTCTCAGAACAGACTCTGTTTAAAGTCCTATGTATTCAGTTTCACCGAGACAGTGTCACAGGATCCTATGGACAAGAAGAAAGCATGTGTAGTATGGGCAAAAAGTCCATAAGGAAGAATGTTAGTTTCTGTGTATATTAAGCAGCCAAGCAAGCCCAATTATTGGATAAAGGCATTAAAAATAAGAGAGGCCTTATGGTACTTTAGAAACTTCTCTTTCAGAGAGGAGAAACAGAACAGAGTGGGATTAAAGGGAGGATTCTGAGATGTAAGACTGACAAAATTCAAAGCCTGGATTCCCTAACTAAATCTGCTGCAGCCACCCTAACTTCTTCAGTGAGATGTGTGTGCTCCTATTGCAGGATTTTAGCTTTTTCTTTTTGTTCTGTCTGCAAAACAAGTGTTCCTCTTGATTTGATTAACTTATTCTAGTTCTTACTCAAATACTTCTTAATTAAGGAATTCCAGGGTCAAGATTAAGTCTAACACTCATCTTGTGTTCTACATTGTGTCCTAAAATATCAATGTGAGTATTTGACAGATTCTCATGTTGTTCAATAAAATATAAGTTCTCACAAACAGATCTCAAATCTCCAGTCTTTGTCATGATTTGGGCATGAAGGGTTCCCTCAGAAGCATCATGTGTTAAGGCTTGCTCCCCATCTGCTGTATAAGGTTCTGGTCTAGTCAATGAATCAATCCATTGATGAATCATAATTAGATGGAAGTTTTGGCAGCGGGTAGAAATATTCACAGCTAGTGTCTAGTTGGAAGAAATCCATTACTGGGGTGTGTCCCTGGGAACTGTTCTGGCACACACAGGATGCTTCCAGGCAGTTCCTAGCAATGGAGCCAGGTGACCAAGGGCCGATTGAAGCCGTGAGCCAGATGAAATCTTTTCTGCTTTTTAATTGTTCACTCAAATATTTTTCGAAGCAATGAAAAACTAAAAGAATTGGTTACCACTAATAGCTGCATGAAGCGGATGCTTAAAAAACACTCACTGAATTTGTTAAAAGGTACATGTTCCAGGAGCATAAAACTAATCAGAAAATTATATGCATTAAGCACTTACATTGAGTTTCATGTATAAGAATGTATGTGTTTAAGTCAGATCTTAGCACTATGAAGTGTTTTGTAGATAGCACTAAATGGCATAAAAATGACGAAAACTTGCTATAAAATGTGACTTTAATTATTCTTTAAAACATCTCTCATTTTTGATAGATTAATAGGGCTAAAATCAATTTAAGCAATGGTACCTTGTCTTCTCATTATAAAAGTCAATTGTCTAGCTATTAATACTAATAAGGTATTATCAACACGAGTTCTTTTCCCCACTATTTTATCTTAAAAGAACCACACAAAATATAAATAGGTAGTAGATAGTACCTAAAATTTTAAGAAGACTAAAGATAAAGTTAGTAAATATTATAAGTGCTTTCATCTATGCCTAAAAGCTGAGCAAAGTTCAGGTACGATGAATTTTGCAAATGGTTTAAGTACTATAATTACTGTTTTGTTTTTTGTTTTTTCTTTTGAGGTGTATTTGAGTCTGTTTACATGTGAGTGTGTGCTTGTGTGTATAAGCTCATGCATGAGGAAGCCAGAGGAGGCCAAGGGATGTCCTACAGTGTTACTCTCTGCCACATTGCCCGAAGGCAAGGTCTCTCGTTGAACCTGGATCTAGGCTGACCACCAGCAAGCCCCAGTGAATGGTTCACTAGGTGAAGGTACTTGTTGCCAAATCAGATGGCCTGCATTCCCAGGAATCATAAGGTTGAAGGAGAGAAACAGCTTCTGTAAGTCATCCTCTCATCTTCACACATGTGCCTTAACATTCATGTGTATGTTTTTGCACACACAAGCACATACCATGCATATATGCACACACGTTAAATTATCAATTAATTAATGTAAAATAATTTAAAAATAATCTTACTTATTGAGTTTGGGACATGCCACCTTGCACATCTTGGTCCTAGGAAATTGACTAGGGGGACAAGGACAGAAACACAGACACCTGTACCAAACAGCTAAGATTGGGCGGGGCTCTGCTCACTCTGAGGGAATGCACCTATTACAAACAACCTGGATCCCCAGTATGTGTATTACGTGCAGCACAGACAGAGGAGTTTGCTAGTCTTGGTAAAGGTCTCTGTTGGTTAGCAGTTTCAAGCTCTAAACATCTCAAAGGTAGAAGCTGCAGTTGATTGTTTTTGCATATATTAGTGAATCATTCATAATGACTCACGCTCACAAACACTGTGAGGATTTACACTGGAACTGAGGAAGGATCTGTCATCCATCTGAACCTCACCGATATGGGTAAGGCTTTACCATTCCTAAGAGTCTGAGGCATTGAGTCCTTGCCATGGCTTTCCCCATGTCAAACAATACATATTCTCTCAGGACTCCATCTGCTCATTACACGTTTACTCAAGGTCCCCACAGCTTTCTACAGGCATCTCTCCTGGAAATATTTGCTGCTCATAACATCACAGTAATATAAAAGCACTGTTTTTTGTGGGTTTTTGTTTGTTTGTTTTATAAAGATCATGAAGCTTGAATACTTTCAGATTCCTTTTGGTGGGGCTTAAGTTGGTCAGCTGGATAGTTGAAGAAACGTGAAAAAGGTACTGAGCACCAGATTTTAATGCTGGTGGGTGAAAATACAATAATCAAATATTTAGCATTATTAAATTAAATTTGTTCTCGTGAGACATTTTACATTGAGAAATCCTTGTGAAGAATTAATGCTCTCTCAATTGTTTTAAGAATAAAAATAGTAAAATAGTCTCTAGACTAAAACAAGTTAATATAGTCAATATCTCACACTGAATTTATAGTTTGTTTCTGGTAAGACTTGCTAAATTCTAATTGTTCTCTATATAGTTCAATTGTTTTGTCAACCATATTCTTCATGTTTTCATGCCATTTTGTATCATTTGGATTTACTATTTTATTAATAAAATATAAGTGGTTTCATTAAAAAAAAAAGAAGCATATAAACTTTAATGTAAAGCAGTGACAGGACATCCATATTTTGAGATAAGATGATGACTTGCTACTATTATATAGGTTTTCTTGTGCTTTGAATGAGAAACAGTAGGAAGCCTTGGCACAAAGCAGAATGAACTAAAGACTTAGGTAGCCTGTGCCTCTGGGTACATTCGAGAAACCTGGTGAATGTGGTGAGTCAGTCCTATCAGGCCAAGTATATAAAAGAAAAAGGTCAACAGACTGGAGCTTCAGAACAAGGGAAGAAGAGGTTTGGGGAAACAAGTTACTAAAATTCGTGATTTCCCTCTCCCTACCTGCCCTGAAAATTATTCTGTAGACCAGGCTAGTCTCAAACTCACAGAGAGCCACGTGCCTCTCTATTCTGAGTGCTGGGATTAAAGTTATACCCCCCCCACCACCTGGCAACTATATCTCTTTTATATTATTGATCCATGTTAATTTCACGTTTGCAACTGCTATATTTATGGAAATACATAAATAAATTATATACATTCATTTTTTGTACTTTAAGTTAAATAACTGATGATTTCAATAAAGAACATATTTAAAAATTTGTTTTGCTTATGCATCATTATAAAAGTATATAATGATGTACTATTTTATTTGTAAAATATATAATATTTTGGTATATATATGTATGTAGTGTGGAATAAATAAATTAAGGTAAGCAATGTATATATTACCTGATTTGTCATATATTTTGAGATTTTGATATTTACTTTCTTAGTAATCTATCAAAATATATTCCATATATAATCCTGATGTGTATTTAATCTTAACATCTCATCCCATCTGAAAAAAAATTTATATCCTTCGGCTAGCAACTCTCCAGTCTTTGCCTAGTTCCAAACCCTGGTAAGAATGATGTTACTCTCTATGTTTCATGAGTTCACTTTCAAACACACAACACACATGGATGGGTGTGCCTTTAGTTTGCTTTATGGATGGATTGCCTTTATCTCATTTTATATACATGCCTAAATTTGTTTCCATGGTTTTCCTTTTAGACTTGGGTGTCATTTCAGTTTTTAACTTTCAATTACATACTAGTCATTCATTAAAAAACCTGTGTGATTTGTAATGAATTTGTTCTTAATAGTTCAATACCTGTTGTGGTGAGCTCCTTCCAAATTATTTTCAAATGACTAGTGAATTTAAGTGCCTACCACAAATCTAATAAAAATGATATAACAACCCTTCCCATAATATTTTTGTTCCTCGCATTTCAAAGGGCAATGCCCCTAATAAAACGCATATCTATTTTCACACATCAAAGCATGTAGGTTATGATAAAAGAGAAATGTATGGTCTCAATAAGATTTCAGGTTCAGAAATTTACATAAATTCCTACCTAGCTAATCTCATGAGTTTCAAGCAATTCTCTGAGGATGCAAACTTGAAATGCATGTGTGCTTGTTTCTGGGCCAGTTGAGAAATGAAAACACTCTTAATTATTTCAAGCACATATAGTGGTGTATAGGGTAATTAACTGTGATATGCGTTTTACACCCAATTAGAGGGTATCTTAGCACCGAGATAATTGGAGCCAGCAGCACCTAGAAAGTGCAATCAAACAAGTTTATCATCACATCTTATTGTCCTATGATCCCATGAACTTTTACAATGCCCAAGGGAAGGCTGATGGGAAAAATGTTGCTCATTACTGAAACTTTATTAAGGCCTAAAGCCAGATCAAGGATTTCCTGTTTGTTTTAAACTCTCTAGCCTTCACTATGGTTTCATGGTCTTTCGTTATTTTTGCTAATGATTTCTTCACTATTTTGCTAATGACTTCTTCCCTGTTTTCCAGTATGATAGCAGTGCATTTGTTTGATAGCCAGTATGTTGTGAAATTCTTTTTTGTTAATTGAGTAATCTGTTAGCTTTCTTTTCTTTTAGTGTTACCTGAAAGTCCAGTGCAGAACTTGGGGATTTAGCTATGGTGCTGGGATTTTCAGACGCTCTCAACTACAGGTTCTATAGAACACAGTGAGAGATACATGCCTCTGAGGGTTTTCTACTGCTCTGTGATGCTCAGATCATTGTTCAGGACCCATTCTCTACATTTTCTTACAATTGTAAGATTGAAAATGCATAGCCATAAACACTAACACTTGAAAAACGTTCACATAGAGTAAGAAATCCACTAGGACATTATTCAAGGGGTATTTATCTAATAATATCAATAGTATCAGAGCAATGGTGAGTTGTATGAAAGCAAAGAATAGGGGAAAGAGTAAAGAAGGAAAGAAGGAAGAAAGGAAGGGAGGGAAGAAGTGAGAGGCTGCATGGATAGATGAAAGAATGGGGAAGAAAGAGACGAATGGAGGGAAGCAATAGATGTTGGGAGAAAGAGGGAGAGAAGTGATAGGTAGGCAGGAAGGCAGAAAAGGAGGGAAGGGAAGAAAGGAAAGAGAAAGAAAGAGGAGAAGGGGAGGGAGAGAGACCTTAACTAGTCTCCGTGAGTGAAATACATCCACGTCAATGGAAAGACCAGATCTCCCTGGCTAGGTTTGGAGAGCTGTTGTTAAGAGTTCTTTCCTTGATACTTAACTTTCAGTCCTACAGTTTTCAGCCTACTGCTAAACAAAAACTTTAACACGTCCATCTTGTAACTAGGATATCTGTCTATTCCCTTATTGACATTTTAACGAACTAAACTTTCTGATTTTACAAATTTTTAAACAAAGACAAGGCAGGAGTCGTCATTTCCTCTGGAAAAAAAATGGTCTAAAAAGAAACAGCAACAGGTTAAGCTAAATTTGGTTTGTGTGTGTGTGTGTGTGTGTGTGTGTGTGTGTGTGTGTGTTTCTTTCATCTTCTTTGTCCTTTTTTTTTCATGATTTGAGTAGCATGTTAAGAGAAGTTCCATATTCTCGTTTTAAGTAAAAACTATGGTACACTTTGCTCTTTCGCACAGAAAACAGGAACTCCCCATAGCCATTGGTTTTACATAAGACAGACACATCAGAGTCTGGCAAATCGTAGCTTTGCTCCTATTGGCAAGTAAGAACCTTCTAACTTTTCCATGTTATTGTTTGGGTCTGTAGAATCACTTTTAATTTCAATTGTATGTTTCCTTGCTCTGTGACTTTGAAATGTCCATTTTTGAAGCATGCACTCAATCAACCAATAAAATATATGAATTGTAGTGCTTAAATTAACATAAAATGTAATGTCTTGTTTCACATTTTTAAGTTTTTAAATGTGGAAATCATCTGACTGTTAGAGATGGAAGAGAGAGAAAGAGTTTGAATTGGTAGGAACAATATAGCATATTTAAAAAGACATCAGTTGTAAACTGAATGGATGATACATGTCATAAGAAGTTATTTATTTATTCATTCAATAAGATATTTTCAGAGAGGGTTTCTTTACATAAAATCCAGCCTGGCCTTAAATTTGCCACTCTCTTGCCACAGCTTCTAAAGGGTTGGGATTATAGCTATTACATCATGTTTAACTCTTTAGAGGGTTTTGGACAACAGAAAAGACCGCTTCTGCCAGCTGAAATGTTCTCTGAATTTTTCAGATGGCGATAACAAATGACCAAAGTTCACAATGAATCACATCATCTCTTGGCTAACACGTAGATGAATAATGTGCTGAGTGTTTGTTTGCTTGTTTGTTTGTTTGCCTGCTTGTTTTGTTTTTCCATGAAAAGTTACTGAGTAAAACATGGGAAAGAGAAATTTCTGAGATTCTACTGAATGAAGCTGCTGCTGTATCCATGTTCATTCTTGAACTCTTGTGATGCCCTTGATGCCGAGATACTGAGCAAGCTATACACAATGAAATCTTCAAGGTACTTTCATACATTCAGCTACCATTGTAGTCTAGCTGAATCTATGAAAATGGGCAAAAATGTATTTAAACTGCATTCACCTCAACAAACTTGCAAATCTACTTAAAGGATTTTTTTTTTAAATCTACTTAGAGTAAAGGTACATGTTTATGTAAGTAGATGTTTATACCCATCCACGTTCATAGACATCTAACACTTCTTTTTGAATGGATTTTAAATAGGCTTAGACTATTTCAGTTTTTCTTTCCTTGGTAAACACATGATTAGTGCTTAGTAAACCCCCACAAGGTGATTTGAGTAAATGGAGATTCTCAAACAAATTAACAGTATTTGCTTCCTGTCATTAGTGTTACTAGAAGGCTAAAAGCTGGTTTACTACATTAACATTTTGTTTTCAGTAGCAAATTCTACCTCTCATCAGAAGAAATATGAATAGAGGAAGAAATAAAACACAACAGAAATGTTACCCAAGGGTTTGGACTTTTGGCCTCACATATTTCCATATGAAGAAATCAAAATTGCCAAATGTTGGCTGACAAGTGCCAAACTTACTGTTGCTGTCAGTTTCTCCATCAGAGAAACTTGCATCCATGCTTTCCTATGCAGATTCTGGTCAGAGTGACTTCGTATTCAGCCAGCTGTTTCAGTGAAGACAACAGGTAAGAGCTTATTGCATACCTCAGCTTCCCCTACCATTTGGGCTGTGTAACCACTGGAATGTTTGCAGATGGATTTGCAACACCTTAGAAAGGTGTGGTGTTCCTTTGACTATCCTCCCCCTCCCCGGCTAGTCCTCTGGTTTCCCACTCTCTATTTCCTACAAGTGGAAATAGCCTGGGTAGGTTTGCAAACCTCCCACAGTATTTGGCCAATATAAACACATTTTCATCCCATATCAACAAACTTGCTACAATTTAAAATTCTTCCATCTCTGACATCTCTACTCCCCTCCTGTGAATGACTCAAGGCATAGACTTAATAGTTTGAGACTCCTGGGATATCATTCTCAGAAGCAGATGGGCTAATAAATGTGCATAAAATCTCAAGATCCAAATAGAAAGGCAGCTTAATTTTAGAACTCATTTTGTGATCCAAGAAAATACAAGATTTTAAGCATGACTCTGTGAAGAGCATCTGAGGTTTAATCCTTTCACCACCATCTCTCTCTCTCTCTCTCTCCTGCATGTAAATGTTTGTGTGCATTTGTGAGCATATGATAAACTGGGCATTATCAGTATTAGAATATTAGAGAATAAAATGCAGAGAAAGTGCTGCAATCTCAAGTACTTATCTGAGTGATTTCGGTTGTTAAACACAAACAGGAAAACATTTGGAAGCAGTGTATGATAGCTACCATCCCAGGGTTTTAACTTTTGATGATGTACAGATTAAATATGAAATGTTATGACATTTTCAGACTTGCTGGTCAGGAGGCTTGTGCTCATGAGGCAACAGTCTCACTGCTGCTGTGGTTTTGATATACAGCTGTTTAAACACAGGAGGCTCAGGCAAGTGACCAGAAGGAACATTTGCACTTGAGCTTGCTTCTCAAAGGTTAAAAGTTTCATTTTTAAAATTATAGCAAAGGGCCGCAGGAATATTTCCTCAGCAAAGGGAGCTAAGGAAGAGAACTGTGCTGAACAGTCTGAGCATGAGTGTATTTCTTCTTTGCAGCGCGATCCTCTAACGCACCTACCAGATTCCAGCAGGTACTCAGCTTGAAGTGTTTCTGAAAATCTTTCATCAAAGCACTGAGAAAAATAACATCTCCTTGTCACACAACCACTGAATGTCTCAGATGTTTACCAACAAGGAAAATTGCTGCACAATAATCTGAGTCCATAGAGTTCACTTAAAGCTCTGCTTTTATACAGATAATTGCCTAGAGTTTGAGGCTCTGGAAGCAGTACCTTCAGAATGATACCACAATCACCACATTAAAATGGAAATACGTTCTGTTCTGTTCTGAGGCTTCTGATTTTGGGGCTTTGTTGTTGGTTTTGTTTTGTTGTTTTGTTTTGTTTTTGGCTTCAGGACCGACATGTGAAAGCCAGTATCTTCTCCTGACTCTCAGATTTACATAGTTACCTCACATGGGTTGCAATTTATTCTTTGCTAACTTTAGGGATCTAAACAAACCCTAAGAAGAAATCCAAGAGCTACTGATGAGGGAAGGAAAGAGAAGCAGATTTTGTGAGCTGGTGCAGCTCTGGGCTGGACACTCTAGAGGAATCATAACTGTGGTTTAGTGTAACCACAGGGAAGGGACAGGGAGGAAGAGGGTACCACAAGGACACAGGAATCGCTGCAGCTTTCTGTTGTTCTGAACCTACAGAGTACCTAAAACACAGAGTCCTGATAGCAGTTAAAGTCTTAATCAGTGCTCATCATTACTCTTCCCTCTGCATAAATATTTCCATAGTCTATTATGCCACTGTAAATAGTACGTATGTATATTCACAAGCCTTAGCTGTGTGTTCTCTTACTAACCACACTTATCTTGCTCATCCTAATATAAGCAGAGTACACGGACAGTGGCATCATATCCCTTGAAATGAAATATTTCTCAGCAAGAGACAGAAACGGTAATGACTGCATAGGAGCAGTATGGGTTATCACAGGCCAATCAGAACCTGAGATGGTTAGGTTAGGTTAGGGCACCCACTGTTCGCAGGAACGTACACTGGTCTGGTTACTTCCATATGCAAATGAAAAACAAACCCTCAAATAGTCTCTAACTATCATATCTTCTACCTCTAGTAGAATCTACCTAAGGACTGATCAAAATTATGGGGAATTATTGCTTTATAGTGAGCAATAAACTAGTAATAAAGTACTTGATAATATAGCGACTGATTTTCCTATTAACTGTGAAAAGTATCCTGCCTGTCTTATCTTAAGAGGGCCATCCCAGTAAGCCTCTGAAGTCAGTACCTTTTGTATAAAAACTTTAACAATCATGATAAGGAGAACTGAGGGGGTTAAAATATCAAGTTTAATTGAACACAACAGGGTAATTAAGGAATTAGGTCTAAGGCCCTAGTCTGCCTCTATAGGTTATATACTTAACTACTTCAGAACTGCCTCATCGAGTATACAAGCATGTTTGTTCACTGCCACATTTATCCAAGGGCCTCTCTGCACAGCTGTGCTTAAACAATACCCTAGGGTACTTAGAAAACAATAGTCTTCTATATGACAGGAGAATCTTCTAGGAAAAGCAGAGGAGGGAAAAAAATAACATACCAGTGTGCTATTTCTTAGCACACAGTAGGGTATTTTCTGTCACCTTGGGGTGTGTAGAGAACTTTGTGGTGTTCTTCCAATTGAAAACAATATATATATATATATATATATATATATATATATATATATATGGATGGAATATTTATTTGTCATTGGAGACAAATATCATTGGAGATTCTTCAAAGCACTGTTACTGGAAACAGCGGTCAACTGCGATTTTGTAGATTGTGGCTGCTCTCTCTGTCTTGTTGCTATCATGAAGATAACAGTGACATTGGACAGAACACAGGTCATTGTATATACAGAAGAAATACACCTTCTTCATCCATGCAACTGAGGGTTTTGACCAGAATTCTGACCAATACCTTGGATAATCTGATTTCTTTTCTATATAGGGTGATACTGTTGATCTTTTCCTGTACTATGGTTATTCAGGTAAACTGAGATAACCTGCTCTACACACACAGGTATACTGTATAATGTGTGCCATTTCTTTGAAGAGTATATTCTATAGTAATCAAGCTTACAGATAATTCAGGATGGCTTTGCAGATTGTGGACTTCTTCTCCTCATACTGTTTGTCATGCCTATTGATGTCCTTTTTCAGGTCATGCATATGCAGAGTTCTTTCCTTTTATAAGTAAGTAACCCAAGATAGCTAGAAAGACAAGATACGGTATATCAATAACAAGCTCAGAACATAGTGAGCTATTGTGAATCACGGATGACTCAATGAACATTTGACAACTCTCTGTAATGATATCTTAATATCAGTCAAATTATAGTTAACTTTCTTTGCTCTGAAGAGAACACATAAAAATAACACGTAAAGATGTCCTTCACATTAATCAGTTTTATGAAAATGCTTCACATCTTATCTATATTGGTGAATATATGAAGAACATATCATGGTTATTTATTATAGATGGGAAATAATTAAACTTTTTAAAAAAATAATTGAGCATTTTAAAAGTACACTACCCATGAAGGATTTTGCATTCTGCAATGTCATAGATTATTAAAGGAATTAAAGATTACGTTAAAGAGTAAATATAACCAAACTCAACTCAACAAAAGTCTTGCAATTCCTAGTATTCATGAGATCATTTTATTTACTTTTCCTTATAAGTATCTAATAATATCTTTGCATAAAATTAAAGAAATAGAATAATCTCCACTATTTCTTCTTTTTCTATTCTTTCATCTTGGTGTGTGTGCATTTCTTTTCTTTACATTTATTTTTCATAGAATATATTTTGATCATGCTTTTTTTCCTTCAAGTCTCCTGGAAAATCCTTTCTTCCTTCCTATTTACCCAAATTCATGTGTTTATGTCCTCTCTCTCTCTCTCCAACCCTCCTTCTTTCTCTCTCTCAAAGACAGACATTTTTGTTTTTCTTATAAAATCACCATTAGTTACAAATCTCTTTTTTTACTAAAACCTCATAATTATAATTCCATATGAAAAAGAAATCTTTCTTGGCTAGATTTTTCAAACTGGGCATATGTATATCTGAAAATTTAAGACTGATAGTCAATTCAGTGTGTTTTTAACACATTATTTCATAAATATCTATTTGTATATATGTTTGGAGTATGTAATTTATAACGAGCATCTCTGTTAGAATATCCACTTAAAAATATCCCTTAAATAAAAGTATTGGTATCTGGATAGTAAAATTAGAGTGACTCATTTTTCCCCCTGAGCTGCCAGGAAGCTCAAATTATGTCATCAAGTGGATGATAATGTTAGATCTGTAGTCCTGAGAGAGGCTAAGTGTTCACAGTATTCTTTAATTTATGTGTTTAATTTCCTGCTTTTATTCTGGTGAGAATTGTCTTATTGGATATGCCTTTCAGTGTTTACCACTTGTGAAATATGTTGTAGTGAGAGGAATTATAAAGAAATAAATAAAGATACAGTAATCCACTCTATCTTGCCAAGCAGTGTTTTTATGTTGATCTTTAACATCTGCATGAGCTTTTGAAATACTTTGTGTCATCACTCAGTTTAACATATCTGCACCTCCAGGCATCGTAGTGTCCAGTAAACTTTTAATACACAATCAGTGTGTGGAATAAATATAGGCTCAGACAACAGTGACCCAGAGACAAAAAAAATTTAATTTTTATGATGATACTATTTCTTTCAGTGAGACAAAGAAAAGGAACCACAGATTTATTAGTAATTGATTTTAAATGACCCTGGGTCATCTCTGTAGAAGAGATATAGTTGACAAGTGGAGAAGAAAAATGAAAGGGAGCCACTCCGGTTAAGATTTATAGCTGGGCTCTTTGTAACTGGGAAAAGGGGGCATCACAAATGGAATCACCAGCTGTTTCATGTCTCAGGTGGCGATCAATAATTCAGGTAAACATTAACTCACTGCAAATCCCAGCTTCTTGCTACCTTGGCTTCTGTCTGTCTGCAAAGATAGATCTTCCTCTAGAAGATAAAGACCTGCTCTATCAGTGCTTTTAACAGAGCCAAAACTATGACTGTGTAGCCTTGTGAGCCTTCAGCAGGCAGCCACCTGTGTCCCTGTCTTTCTGTCCTGCTCTCTCTGGAGATTCACAGTCAACCCAGGTCACCTTTCAACCCTTTTGAAACACTATACCTAGGTGATGTGGAGGAGCATATGTCTTATCAAGACGGAAGTGGTGAAGAATCCACTTAGAATAACCTACATAGATTAGCACTTTATTTTAAAATAAAAAGTCTTAATGATGAATGAATTCACTCATTCATTAAATTAAAGCTTCGTCTCCTATTTGTTGATATTTCCCAAATCAGAATGGAGTTTGTGTATAATAACATCAAGCACACTGTGGTCTTGTCCAGAATGCCCTAGATCCTGTGACTGCTAACAAGCATCTACTCACAGAGCCAACTCACATTTTTAGCATAATTAGCTGTGTTCTGAACATAACAAAATTTTCCCAAATTCAAATTATAAAGCCAGATGCTATAGGGATTTGCAGAAACATTTCCTTAAAACTGGCATTTGAATTACTATTCTTCATGTAGTGAAAACAGGAGCCTTATCATCACACTGAAGTGCCCATTTGTTAAGAGACTTGGTTTATTTTCCTTCCCTTCATCTTCCCCTCACTCCCCAACCTCCACCAAAACCAGTGAACCATGTCCATTTATCTTCTTGTAAATTCTGCTCTTTGAAAAGTAATGGTTTTGCCAAAACTGACTTTGCTCCTGGTAATAGTGACTTTCTTCAGTAAGACATTGTCACTGAATGATTGCCAAAGCAGAGTAGTATGTAAAACCCTGGTTCTGTCTTGTCATTAAAAAAAAAAAAAAAAAAAAAAAGCTCTTTCTTTTGATCCATCTGTAGTTGTTTTTTTTTTTTTTTTTTCTTGGCACTTCTGTTTAACTAATGTTGATGGGTTCCATATTTCTCAAATCTTCTTCCAATAACTTCTTTATTTTCAGTGTTCTTCAGTCCAGAAAATATCTAAGTATGGGTCTCAAATGTACCATCTGATGTTGTAAGCCCAGTGTTACCTAAGGAATGGTGTTACTTTTCTAATGTAAAATTAAATGAGTCCTGAAGGAAGAAATGGAGGAAGAGAGGGCAGCAGAGAGGGAGGACAGAGGAAGGAAGAAAGGGAGAGAGGGGAAGAAGGAGAGAATTCAAGAACAAATTCAGAAAAAAAGGAGCAAAATGTAATACTTCTAGCCGTTTTCCATGGAGGCTCATTATAGCTTCATACCTCCTAAAGGATGTATGGAGAACTTTTAAAAACAACCATTGTCACGTTTATATATTGACTTTGAGGTATAATTTAACTTCCATAAAATTCACACATTGTAAGTGTACAAATTCAACAATTCCAGTGAGTTTATTGAGTGTGTAACCATATCACAAGCCAGCTCTAATGCATTTTCATACATCTCGTACATCCCCTTCAGGCCCACTTATGGGCATCCCGTTCTCAGCAGCATGAGGCCGAGATGGAAAGACATTACTTCTGCATGGTTCAACAATGCAGCCTGAGAGGTATACAGTGAGAAAAGCCAGTACTTACACAGAACTTACAATATATTTCCAACAAGTGGAAATACTTATGGGAATATTAGTCATCACCAGAGGGGCAGGATAAAGAACAAAACTTGATGGTGACAAAAGGGAAATGTTAAAAAGGAGAGCAGACCTTTAACATGTAGAGTAGGCACCATACTAAGCATGTTAATAAGCATGTATTTGTAACCTTTATGAGCTGCATCACTGCTATCCCTGTTCTGGGATGGGGGACCAGGGGCAGTAGACTGCCGTCCAGACAAGTAAGACAAACAAACAACAACAGCAACAAAAACGTAACATTTGATGTTTGAGTTTAAATTTAGACATGTGGAGTCCCAAATTTACAGTTCTACTGAGTCTCACACACATCCCATCAGCATCCTTAAAGTGGAGGAACCTTATTAAACAGGCAGCACACATCCAGTAAACTGAAGCCAACTGGCTAACAGCACGCAAGGCACTGGGACTGGAAGATGTTGTCCAAAGGAAGAATCCACCTTGCAGCATTCTGTGGCTATTTCAGCCTGGCTGTGCCGTTGCCTCTGGTGGGTACTGCCGTAAAATGATTATGTTTGCTGAGTGTGAGAAGGAACAGGACACTGGACAGAAACTAGGCAGGCAGCAGTGTAAAAAAAAAAAATCTGCTTTGGAAAGGAAAGAGTCCTCCTATGGTGAAGGCCTCTGCTCTCCATTTCTAATACAGCAATTAAAATTACATTAAATAATTTTAAAATTGCAATTATCTGCTGATGACCTTGTGTCCACGGAGTCTGGTATTTTCATATTCCCCTTTATTTGCTCTGCTTTATTACTATTTTTCCTTTTCCAGCACACTCTCTCCTTCACTCTTTTTCCAGATGTGTGACAACGACTTCATAGTCTTTAAACATATTTCAGGCTAATTTGTTTAATGGTTATATGTTCCTTTTTTGTTGCTAATATTGGAAGATATCTAAAGTCTAAAGGGATTTTTTGGTAGAGATTGTTCCATGGTAACTCAAATCCCAAGTTTGTGGATATGTGTATTGGCAGCTTTGCAAGTTCAAGTGCTTCCTAGTGTTCAGGGCTCAAATGGGAAACACAGCTGGGGCAGACTTTAGAGCTGTCTTCTTGGGTTTTAAAGGCCGAGCATTCCAAATTTGTTAAAGAAACTGCAAAGTGAAGCATCCTGAAGCAATGGAAAGACACCAATTCATGGGCTTTCCTACACACACTACTGGGTGGGTAGGATTGCTTCCCTGAGAGTATGTATACTGGCCAGCAGATTCGATGCCTAAGAAGAAGAGAAGGGTAATGAAAGAAAGATGGAGTATCACAGACAGTCATCATAATGTTAAAACTATCCCTTTGGAATATGTGTATTCTTGGAAGACACAGTTACAGGAAATGGATTCACCCATCATAAATTGTCCTAGGACATGGTAATAGAGGCGTGTTTTCCAAGAACAAATGGAAAAGAATATTCATTTTAGTGGTGTTTCTTTTCAGTGATGTAAGTCTCAATCTTAGTCGCTTTTAGAGACTAAACCACATCATCATAAAATGTGTTTCTGAGACCAATAATTCCTTGACAAAGAAAAAGATTAGTTACCCATCTAACAGCTAGAAAAATTTCCCTTTCATCACACAGCTTAATTTTAGCTCTTATTTTCTAATACAAAGTACTTTCCCTATGAATGACAAAGACTATGGAAATGGTTTTTCTTAGCTTTAAAATCAGTTACAAAATTTCCCTAATTGTTAACTTGATTGATTGCACTGTATTGTGTGAGGACATCTTCATGAATCATCAGTTTAAAATTGTAGCCCTATATAGAAAGCGTGTTTCAAGAAAAGACAATGACACATAAGTACTAAATTACACTGTTTATCTGTTACCTCCAAAGTGTTTACAATTGTGCTTCGTCAAACACTTTATAGATTGGAGTGGAAGGTCTGGCTTTGAGTCCCAACATTTTCTCAAACTACATGGCTGTAAGCAAGTTATAGAAAGCCAGTTTCTTATTTATTTGCTAAATTGATTTTATCTTTTAGAGATCTTCTAGATCTAAGTTGTGTGGAGCAGAATCTAGCTTGGCCTGATTTAAGCTGAAACAGAATATGCTTGGAATAGAATAGTATGGCTCATGATCGTAGAGTAGTTGCATGCATGGCCTTGGAAAAAAAGGAAGGAAAGCTGGCCTTGATAGCCGGGTTTGGGAGGCGGTTTTCTACAGGAAGTATCCTACTCTCTTTGAAATTGGGTTCTATCACTTTAGCACTGAACCAGTCAGAGGTCACTGCTAAACCTGCCTTCATTGATGCCTCTGGAAAAGTGGAATTTGGCTATCACTGCTGTCACCACAGTCTGTGTGACGTCATGAAGCAGCCATTGCACCTCAGGCTCTTGATTATCTCACCAAGCCAGTGCTGTTTCTGCTCAGTGAACCAGAAGCAAGTCCCATGATAATGTGTTTTCTTCTCCCTCTCCCTTTCCCTCTTCCTCTCTCTCTTTCTTTCTCTCTCTCTCTCTCCATCTCACTCTCTCTCTCTCTCCTTCCCCCTCTGTCCTTCCTCCAGGGTTTCATTATTTGACCCCGGCTGACCTGGGACTTACTATGTAGACCAGGCTGACTTTGAACTCATAGAGGACCTGGGACATACTATGTAGACCATGTTGACTTGAACTGCCTGCTTCTGCTTCCAGAGTGCTGAGATTAAAGGCAGGCACCACTGCTCTTGCCCATTGTTTTTAATTATTAATTGTGTGCATGCCAGACGCTATTCTTATTGTCCATCTTCTTCATTTATAAGGGCTCTCCAATGTCTGGAGAGCATTGATTTGGGTGGGTTGCTTGACCAAAGAGTTCCACCTCACTCTAGCACTGGGGCTACAGGTTTCTATCAACATGCCTGACTTTTATGTGGGTGCCGGGAATCTGAATTAGGCCCTAATGCTCTGAGGATGCCATTTTACTAACTGAGCCATCTCCACAGCTCTCTTTTGTATTTCTTAAAAACATGGGATAATCAAGGCAGACATTATGCATCTCTAAGATCAGTAGCAAAACTATTTGCCAAGCAGCAAGACTGTATCTGTATGATTCTCTGACTCAGAGAGAGTCTTAGCTACATCATCTGACACTCGGGCAGTATTTCCTCTTCATATTTGTTTGGGAGCAATCTAACATTTTACGACAATTTTCTGAAGAAAGACAGTGTGGTTAGCTAAAGAGTGGAAAGATTAGATTTCCACCAGCAATTTTTGCGGTGTAAGCAGCTCCTTCACTTAGGATGTGGGGTTTGCCCCATCCATGGTGAGGTATGGTAATGGATACTTTATGAGTTCTCCAGGCTATTGCATATATAGCTTTAAACTTTCTCTGTCTTGATTGTGTGATGATATGTTCTGACATGAAAATGCCTGTAAAGTACTATACAAGGCAATATATTGAGTACTTTAAGCCACTTGAAAATATTCTAGAGATTGAAGAGATGGCTATGCAGGTAAGAGTCATTGCTGTCCAAGTAGGAAAACTAAATTCAAAACCATAAAATCTGCAATAAAGGCCAAGCTGGATCATCCACATGGCCCTATACTCTGTTGTGGGGAACAGAGATATCTTGGACCTGATGACTGTCAGCATACTCCCAGGCTTAGTGAGAGAACAGAAAATTCGTCTCACTGAAACAAGGCAGAGAGTAATTACAACAGGAAATAGTCCCACATGTGTACATACCACCGGCACGCACCCCACACCTACACCACACAGCCATACAAACATAGACAACCTGCTTTTATTTACTAACTACATTTACTAGTTATATTTCCTGTTACTGTGAAAAAACACCCTGTTAGAGCTACTTAAAGGAGAACAGGTTTATCTTGACTCAGTTCAAGAGGGCATTCTGACATGGTGGAGAATTTATGGCAGCAAGACTTAAAAGGCAGCCAAGCACCTGCAGTCAGGGAGCAGGGAATGACTGTGCTCAGCTTGCTTTCTCCTTCTTACTTGGTCTAGAATACAGCCCTTGGAAAGTGGGTCTCTACAATTAAGGTTGGCCTTTCACCCAGTTCGACAATTAGAGAACATCTCTTACCAGCATGTCCAGTGTCCTGTCTCCTAAGTAACTCTAGATCTTCATTTGAACCATGATACCTAGGCTCTGGTACTTTAGTTGTCATGCAAGATATGAGCCCTAAACATTCATATTTAGCTCCTGCCCATGGCAGCTTTTATTCTCAGAGAAGACAGGCAAGCATGGAGGCAACTAAGATGAAATGATAGAGGTAATCAGGGGATGGGTATGTGGGGTTATAAGGAGATCTCAGGTAAGTTTGATTTCCAGGCAATCATCTCTTCAGTGTAGATTTTTCCATTAGATATACTAAACTAAAGGAATTTGACAAGCCAAGGAATGAAAAGTGAGAGGGTCTAAGCTTTATGGAATGTGACCTGCTATGTGAAGGTTATAGACCCTCTGGTATACCAGAATCTCCATATACCTGAATAGTAGATGCAAGAGATGAGGTCTAGAAAGATCATGAAGTGCCTTTCACATTGAGGTCACAATCTTGGAGTCTCTTATAACTTACAGAAATATAGATTATTTTCTACTCTGTTTTAAATATAAGGTGATTGTTTATATTTGGATCCAAGTGCTTTGTGTGAAGTATTAGTGCTAACATTTAATAACCATCAAGCATCATTTATGTCAGTCACTGCTTACCCAAGTAATTTATGTCTATTTGTTAATTCAGCGTTTTTGTTTTTGTTTTTTTAAATCAACCCCAGGGGTAGGTAATGCTTTTCTCATACAATGAAGGATGAAATTGGGGCATGGACATTCTGCTATTACAGATTCTGTCTGCTGAGAGAGGGAGGATAATTTTTCCTTGGGGGTGTGGCCACTGAGAGGCTCTCCATGTTTCACTGGATGGGCCCTAAACCACTATCCGTGTATCTATGGCAGAACTAAGTGGAATTAGGAGAATATTTTTAAAAAGAGAAGAGAACATGAAGCTAGGAGAAACACATATTGGGAGACATCCAGGGAGATTTGAAAGGGGGTGAAATGGCAAGTTGATATGATCAAAATACATTCTATCTATCTACATACAATTGAAAATTGGGACCACATAATCTGTTTCTGAAGTGTTTGCTCATAGACATTATAGAATGTTATCAAGTTCTCAGTTTACACAGCTTCACTTAAGATAGCACCATCAAGAGAATACGTTCATATGAACTGTAAAACTTGGAGACTTACCATCCATGCTTCAGAATTATCATACTTCCTAATCTTATAATACATTCATCCCACAAGAGAACTTTTTTGGTTCACATGATATTTCAGTTAAATTGTAGATCCGCTTTGAAATTTTGTTTGTTCTTTTTTCTTAATATAAATTTGTTTTTGTAAATTATTCACTTTATATTCCTATTATAGTCCCCTCCCTCATCTCTCATCTTCTCCTCGTCCCACCCTCCCTCCCCCTTTCCCCTATTTCCCTTCCCTAGTCCTCATAAAGTGTGAGCCCTCCTCCCCTACCATCTGATCCCAACTTATCAATTCTCATCAGGACTGCCTGCATCCTCTTCCTCAGTGGCCTAACAAGGTTGCCCCACAAGGGGGAAGTGATCAAAGAGCCAGCAATAGACTCTATGTCAGAGACAGTCCCTACTCCCATTACTAGGGAACCCACACAAAGATTGAGCTGCCTATGGGCTACATCTGACCAGGGTGTCTAGGTCCTCTCCATGCATGGTCCTTGGTGCATCAGTCTCTTCAAGGCCCCCATGGGCCGAGAACTCTTGTTTGTGTTGGTCTCATTGTGGAGCTCCCATCTCCTCTGAAATTTTGTTTTTCAAAGTGAAAACAAAAACAATACTTTCTTGTTATTAAGCAAGATGATTTGAGGGCAAGTGACGTGTATAGCCTCAATGTGACATGTGAAAGGGAACCTGACCCCAGAAAGAAAGTCATATGTGACCCTCCCAAGGGAAGATGACAGAATTTACAATGGTATTAGATGTAGTGAAATGGAAGACAGAAGATATTTTTTCTTACATTCTTGGACCTATTATTTAGCTTTAGGAATGTTATGTATTTATTCATTATGTATTTGTTCATTGGATAAACTTGCTTTGAAATTTATTCTGAGTGTCACTAAGGCACAACAGTGAACATTTTATGTCCCTCAGAACATTTTCAATTTCATAGAAGAGTTAGCCACTGGCATAAGCACAGATCAGAGCAATATATTAATACTGGATAAAATATACAAAATTTAATATTAGTCCCAATTGAGAAGACTCCACTAGTCCAGAGATTTATGGGAAAATTCACAGTAAAGATTGTATCTATAGATATTTTCAGAACAATAATTATTATGACTTTAGAAATCAGAAGCATAAAATTCTAATCTTTCCCTCTGCCAATATACTTCATTAACCATACAAATTACAAAACTAACTTAATTTCTTCATAATTTTCTACCTTTGACCACTGTATTAGCCTGAGTTCTCTTGAGGAAGAGAACAAGTAGAATGAGTATACATTAAAAGGTGATTCACAATAGAGCCTTACATACTAAGGCCTGAGGAGTTCAGCAATGGCTGCCTCGCACTTGAGAGGCTGAGGATTCAGTTGCTGCTCAGCCTGCAAGGCTGAACGTCTCAGCTGAAGGCATGGGGGATTCCTGCAGAGCTTCTGGTCTTATTCCTCTCTGGCACCCTGAAGAAGCCGAGTCTAATATTTTGGGGTAAATGGAACAGTGCAGTAATAGCAGTGATGAACTTGATTGCCAGAGTGAAGGCAAGCAGGCAAATTGTCCATCTCCTTAGCTTCCTTTTCCTTGGGCTATCACCAGAAACTCCTGCTCACATTTAGTCTGTGTTTCCCCAAGTCAAATAATTGGATGAAGAAAATCTGTCATGGGAATTCCAAATAATTTGATTTTACTTGATTCCAGGTCCAATCAAGTTAACAGTCAAAATTAACCATCCCGGCCACATTCTTCAGTTCCATCACCTTGACTTCAGTTAAGGTGATCAGATTCAGTCTGGAACCCCAGAAGTCTCTGTGTCCTCTCGACCATGCTGCCTGACCACTGACTATCATTCCAAGAATACGGCTCTTGATTTACAAGCAGCCATTACAGAGTCCTCTTGACTGCTGAATGAATATGGAAAAAACGACACAAACCTGGTGAGCGTTTTCTCAAATCACCCTTTAAAAATCATTGCTGGAAACATGCTGGAATGATATTTCTTTTTACAAATAGAATTATTTCAAGATACAAGTATTCCATCTACATATTCTTTCGGAGAGTTTATAGCCCAATGAGGGCTCCTAATACAGCACCTGTATTTAGTTTATTTTAAGTAGTACTGTACAGCAACACATGCAAAAAATTAGAACAGAGATTAAACCCTATCATATCATTTTAGGAATTATGGGGTTCTGGCATTGGGTAGTATATCCAAAAATGATGTTATGTTCATAAAAATGCACACTTATCTATAAGTGCTGTTTTATAGATTAACACAAACTAAGTTCCCATTTCTCTATTTCTTCCCCAAAGGTCATTCTTCTTAAGGTTAAATGTATTTTTATACATTTCCTGAAATCTTATGCCAGTATCTTCACGATTCTCCAAACTTATCAAACATATTTAATGTCTGCATCAAGTTTTTACCTGATATTTCAAATTGTCCTTCTCTGGCCCAAGACTTATTTTTCATTGAAATCGAACATTTACCTCAGCTCCCTCATACGAGTTTATTTGTTTCCATTGTCACAGGGCTTCAGGATGGTTTCTCTGGTTTGTATGCTCTACTGTGGGCACACAATTAAGGGTTTCATCCATTCTCTTCATGGTAGATGTGGTTATGATGTGGAGACCAATATTCTCCAAATCCTGGGCACTGAGAAATGACACAGTTTTGTTCAAATAGTACTTCTCGACCTAGTTGATAGATAGGGTGCTAAGGAAAGGGTTGTACTCACACTAATGTGCTTTTTCCCAAAAGGTACATATGGTGCTTTATTTATAACTGATTGCCTGATAGACTCAGGGGCCCCCTGACCATGAGGAAGACAAGAAATGTACATACTATCATGTACCCCGGAGGCACCTTTATCCTGGAGTTTTACTGGTGACTTTGAAAATGGCTGGTGATATATTTGACTCTGGTAAAGTAGCCTAACTGGCAAACTACTTTCTGTCTTGGCTTTTTCTTTTGGAGAGGGGAAAACCTTTTCTTCTCCATCTTCTTCTGGCAAACAATGATTGACTACATAACTCTTCTTACAGATCTAATTTGCTGATGTAGTTTGTTCTCAATAGTGTGCTGAGTGTGTTTGATTTCCCCCTCAGAGTGGAAACCAGTTTTTTTGAACTGAGCTCCTGTAACATTAAAGACAGTGGTTTATGGTACAAGTTGTCTCAACAGTGCTGGCAAATGCAATTTTGCTCTATGAACTTTTTCATTAAAGGAAGAAAGGGAAATTGAAAGGGGTCTGTGGCGAGCCTTCAGACTGCTAGTTACAATCACATCTTTTTGTCTCAGAAAAAAAGAATATGTCTCACAAATATCTCATAAAATGTCCCTTATAATTCAATATTTTGAAAGAACATTTTATCCAGTCCATTCTTCTCAATAGAGTAGCTCTGTATGAATCGATGAATGGTGCTGAGTTCTATGGATTTGGTAATCATGTTCCAATTTCTTCTCAGTCATTTTTAATCGACAATTTAGTCCCCTCTGTTGCTAAAGAACAGATTTATGCAGTGTTTGTTGTTCAATCAATGAGCATTGCAAGCAATAAGAGTAGAGAGTTACAAAGCTCTCTGTTATTTTCCTAAGGTAAAAAGTCAGTCAGCATCAAGTGAGGAAATTATTTATTCTAATATCGTTGATTTAAACCCATGTAAAGAGATGGCCTTTTAGACTCTTGGTAAAACTGGCATCATTAACTATTCCTTCTTCTAAAAGGTTCCTGCAGTTGTTCAGGATTTTTTATGCCACTTGATTAATAACTGTATATGTACAAAAATAGATCCGCACATAGATAACAATGTTAAAATTAAGTGTGATTTCTTATCTCATAGAATAAAAAGAAATGACTATTTTAAGCCAGAATTGGAATTGTATTATACTTCAAGGAAACTATTTAATATTGAATTTAAGTTAAAACACAATACTTTGTAAACTATATTTGGCCAGTTATTTTGTGTTTCCTAGAAGACAATTGACAATTGCAAGGCGTCATTATGAAACCAGCTTGTTATGTCAGCCCCTGTAAACCACTCACTGATAGATTTAGTTTACTAAACTCAGGCATTGCACACCTGCCACTTTTTTCCTCCTGGGATCAGCCTCTTCCATTCTCTCTTCCTATAAAGTCACCATAGATGCCAAACTCAGATCCGACACTAAAACTTTCAGAATGTCTTACCTGAATTTATACCAACTTCTTGGTTTTATGTTCTAATAAATATCCCAGTGAGACTCACAGCCAAACATTGGGTGTTATGTAGGGAGTCTTGTGGAAAAGTGTCAGGAAAAAGAAAAGGACCTGGAAGTGACAGGAGCTCTACATGAAGACCAGCAGAGCCAGGGACCAGAGAGGTTTCCTGAGACTGAAGCATCAACCAAAGACCATGCAGGAACTGGACCGAGGTCCCCATACAAAGATATAGCAGATGGGAAGCTTAGGTCCTCTAGTTAGGGAACTGGGGACTCATTTGCCAGCTTTTTTGATCACTTTCCTCACTTGCCAGACCACAAGGGAAGAGGAAAAGCTCAGAGCTGATGCAATTTGATGATCTGGGCTGGGTGGGAAAGGGAACTCCACTTTTCTGAAGAAAAGGGGAGGAGGGAGGGAGAACTCAGAGGGGAGGAGGGATGAGGCTACAACAAGGATATAAAGTGAATAAAAATATTTTGGCTATTGAAAGCTAAATAATTAAATATCCCAGTAGAAGACATCTTCCCATCATTGAAGCATATGTTTACTCATGAGAATCCAAGCGTGTAGAACATGTGTCCTGAGAATTATGTAACTGTTTGTATATATTTTCTTGCCATGACACAGACTTACTCAATGTTTGTTGAATGAATATATTTCTGTTGAGTGGTTGAATAGGATAAACCCATGATTTTATTTAACTACTGTTTGTAGAGAGCAGTGATAGCTATTGCATAGGAAACACTTGTGCATCAGTTACAGTTTAAGACATTTATCCCTTACAATATCATTTAATGGCTATTATGAATAATGCTGCTATGAGCATATATGAGCAAATGTCCTTATTGTATGATTGAGCATCTTTCACATATACGCCCAGGAATGGTATAGCTGGGTCTTGAGGTAGCACTATTCCCAGTTTTCTGAGAAAGCGCCAGATTGATTTCCAAAGTGGTTGTACAAGGTTATATTCCCACCAGCAAGGAGGAAGGTTCCCCTTCTCCACATCTTCTCCAGCATGTGTTTCCCATGAGTTTTTTATCTTAGCCATTCTGATGGTTAAAAGGTGGAATCTCAGGGTCATTTTGATTTGCATTTCCATGAAAACAACCTAGATGTCCCTCAACTGAAGAATGGATACAGAAATTGTGGTACAATGGAATACTATTCAGCAATTAAAAACACAGAAATCATGAAATTTTTAGGCAAATGAATGTAACTAGAAAAGATCATCCTGAGTGAGGTGACCCAGAAACAGAAAGACACATATGGTATATATTAACTTATAAGTGGATATTAGCCATATAATATAGTATAAACATACTAAAATCTATAGTCCCAAGGAAACTAAAAAACAAGGAGGACTCTAGGGAGGATGCTTAAATCTCATTTAGAATGGCAAACAGGATAGACATAGGAAGTAGGAGAAGAAAGGGAACAGGACAGGAGCCTTCCACATTGGGCCTCTGAAAGTCTCTACCCAGCAGGGTATCAAAGCAGATGCTAAGACTCATAGTCAAACTTTGGGCAGAGTTCCCCCGAATTTATGGAAAACATGGGAGATGATAGACCTGGAGGGGACAAAGAGAGCCACAAGGAGACCAACATAATAAAAAAATCTGGGATCAGGGGGTCCTGCAGAGACTGATGAATCAATCAAGGACCATGCATGGATAGGACCTAGTTGTCTGCTCAGATGTAGCCCAAGAGCAGCTCAGTGTACATGTGGGTTTCCTAGTAAGGGGAGTAGGAGTTGTCTCCGACATGGACTCTGTGACTGGCTCTTTGATTACCCCTCCATGGTGAAGTGGCCTAAGTAGGCAATAAAGAAAGAGGATCCAGACAGCCTATCTGGATGAGACCTGATAGGCTAGGGTTAGATAGTAGAGGAAGAGGACCTCTCCTCTCAATGGACTCGGGGAGGGATATAAGGGGGTTAGAGGGAGGATGGGTGGGACTGAGAGGAGATGAGGGAGGGTGCCAGAGCTAGGATACAAAGTGAATAAATTCTAATAAATAATAATAATAATAAAGAAAAAATTAATAAAGACTATTTAATATATGTTAAAGTCCTTCAGAATAGTGGCTTTACAATTGCATAGATAAACTGAGCCATGAAACTAAGTTGTCTATTGTCACACAAGAGATAAGTGCCTCACTACTATCCATTTCCAAACAGCTTACCTTCATGGTTACCAGCCAGCAGGGTAACCATGCCATTCCCTTTGCTGTGAATTGCTAATGAGCAATGTGGATCCCATAAGAAAAACAAATTCCTCTCTCCTCTCTTCTTTCCTACTAATGGCCTTGCTTTTCAGCACATACAGAAAATAAAGTAGTAACATGTTTCTGTATTTATTGTAGCTTTAATAATTTCAGCTTGTAAATTTGCTTTGAAAGCCTTAGTGTTTAAATATTAATCAAAGCCATGAAACCTCCTAAGCAAGTGCTGTCATAGAACAATCAACATTAGTTAACTTTTCACTTGCTGACAAGTTAAAAATGAGATTATAGTAGCTTTCCTTCTTCCTGGAAATATGTTGGTCTCTAAGATTAACATAAAATTCAAAGGAAAATGTTGGCACTCAACTTTAAAGGAAAACTCTTTGAAAATCAACAAATAAATGTAAGAGCAATTATGTTCTTTATTAAAGATTTGCTAAAATATAGTCTTTTAACTATACAGTTTTATAATTGCTTTCAAATATAATTTCCCCCATGTCTATGTAAATGTAGTTAGTGGATAGGATTCAGTATGCTGCTCTTCTGAGAAATGTGAGTTTTTATTTTTTTTTTCTGAGATCATCAATACATTACAAAATATATCATGACACCAAAGCCATTTTGGAACATTTACTATTTTCATAACTTGTAAAGAAAGCTTTCAAATATACAATAATACAGTAATTAATTTTATTGTCTCCAAAAAAATTAGAGGATTTATAAACATTATTTTGTTGCTCAATTTATGAGAGTTCTCATTTTGCATAAACTTCTGATAAAAGCTTTGACTTCTTTCCATCTTTGTAAAATAGAGCTAATGACTCACCTTATGAAATTAGGGTATTTAAAATAGTGTTTAAAAACTGCTGCTACTGTAGTTATGAACACGAGGCAAGATGCTTTCTAATAATGTAGAACTTAATAAGTGAATATCCTTTCATATTCTGATTTTGCTTTGTGGCTGTATGTGAGCGCTCATGAGTGCAGCCCATGGTAATAAAAGCACAGACTTCATGGCTTCACCAACAGACATTTACTGACTCACAGTTCCCAAGGATGGAAGCGCAAGGTCAAGAAGCCAGTAAGATTGGGCCTGGTGTATGCCCTTTTCCTGTATGAAGCCATCTGCCTGTGGTGCTGTCTCATGACCTTCCTTCTAAGCATGAACAGTATGGGTGTCTCCTTCCCTTTTCTATGGATCATACATTTATGATTTCCTTAGATCCCAAGGACCATGGTGTTTTCCAAGGCTTTTTGGAAAGATGTGGAGAACTTCCGGGGACTACAGGATTTGGAAATAAAGTCAAGGGGAAGTAGGTAGCCCTCGCCTGGGCCTGCCTCAGCTTTAAGCATGTGAAGAATGCCGCTGGAATGGTATGACCAACACCGGGGAAGTTCTAGTAATACATATCAGTCCTCAGTTTAGGTAAGTGTGAAATTCCTAAGGTCTTAAAACAACACTGTCTCACTCTAACTAATTGAACTTCATAATTATAAAACTAAGACATGATGGCATTTTAAATTAAGAGCGAAGTGTCTGCAACTACAAAGTCATAATGACTGACTTCACATCATGTGGAATAGACGATTTGTCCATGGAGACATAACTCCCACGTAAGAGTGTCTGTCTGGTAATGGTAATGTTTGTTATTTCTTGTACTGTTCATCCCATACAGTCAACAGTGAGCTATTTTTTCGAACATCTGCAAAGAAATAGTGAATTATAGCTTAGGCTCAGGGTAACAGTTTTGAGAAAGTCTTTACTTCCAAAGTCTGCTAATATCCTGAACAATTTCCCAAAGCCCTATGTATCTGAACAAAACCTTATTAAACTCTCATTTTATTTTATATGGATGAGCATACTATTTCTATTTTTTATTTTAAGTTTTCTTATATACTTAATGTGAGTTAGATAAAAACTATTTTTTTGGTTTTTTGATATATTTTTATGTTTCTATATTAATTACATTTTATTTACTTTTTGTCCCAGCTGTAGCCCCGTCCCTCATTCCCTCCCAATCCCACCCTCCCTGCCTCATCTCCTCCTTGCCCCTCTCTAAGTCCACTTATGGGGAGGTCCTCCTCCCCTTCCATCTGACCCTAGCTTATCAGGTTTCACCAGGACTGGCTGAAATGAAAACAATAATTTTATGGTGTCCCTGGTCAATCACAATTTTTATAAATGTGGAAGAAAAGTTATAGTAAAATCAACCCCTGTGTAAACATTATGAAAATAAATTTATACATTAACATACATGAATAACAGACAATTATTACTGCTTATAAGTACTAGTAGTGAAAAATAATGCTGAAATATTCTTACTGCCTTTGCTCTTGGCAGACCTTAAAAGCTTGTAGCTTAATTCTTCAAAATATGAGCCCTTTATTCTTTCTTCTTTTTCTACATCAAAAAGACTAACAATAGGAGAGAGCCGCACTAGAACCACCAGCTCCTGGCATATTTATGGCATCAGAGATTCCTGGCTCTGCCCCAAAGAAAGAGATCCTATAAGAAAAGAAGCACTGAGCATGGAAAAGAGCTGTGTGTGGGAAAATGAAAGCAAATGTTTGTGTGACTCTGGCTATGTGTGATTTTTGTCTCTCTTTGTGGAGCTCTAGATGTTCTCTTTTGTTCATATTTAAGTGACAACAAGCCCAGAATTAGCTGGGAGCTTCCACAGTTGGAGGTGAACTCTATGATATACCACTTACTGATTTTCCTAATAATTTGGTCTTTGTTCTAACCTCTCCCTTTAAAAAAAAATTCATCTTTCAGATATTTGTAGTCAGCAATGATGACACACAATATATGGAAATAGTGTATGTATGGGAAGGAGGGATGGCCAACTTAGAAGACTGTCTGGCTTTAGAATGTGTCACCCCTTTACCCTTTGGCTATTGTTATATAGTGACTCATTTGTCTGAGTCTACCTTGAGACAGATGTAGATGAGCTGCAGACAGACACAGCATGAAGGCTTACTCACACATAGGCTCGTCTGAATTACCTAGGTCCCATCAGCAGAACACAGGAAAGACAAATCCCAATAATTGAGTCAGGCAACTTCTACCTTGCCCCTTTGAAACTTCCATTATTTGATTCTTCATCTAGGTATATTCACACATACATTTCCAAGTATTTCTTCATATATCCCTTATGCCTTTATTCTGTTTATTTACTAAATGGGTGGATTTTGACAAGTGTCAAATTAAGCACCTGATGATTTCAGAACATTTATTTATACATGAGGTATAGATGAACAAATAGAGGTCTGGGTACGATAATTGTTTATTTCAAGTCACTTTGCTAATTTTCCTTAGACTAGACTTAACACCTTTGGGCCCTCCCCTGTGAAATTCTTAACTAGCTTTAATGTTTTTATTTTATCACTCAAAAATAGTCAAGAATATTGATGAGCCACAAGTACAATGAATATTCATTGTCAACTTTACTGAATTATAATAAAATAAGAAGCATACCTCTGTATGTATCTATGAGGGTGTTTTTGTGAAGGTTTAACAGAAGGTGAAATACCCACTCTAAATGTAACTGGCGCCATCCCACAGGCTGAGATCTCAGAGTGTGTGGAAAGGAAAAAGCAACCAGCATTTTTCTCTCTCTCTTTCCTGACTCTGGATACACTATGTCCAGCAGTTTCTAGACTCTGCCTCCATGATTTCATTGCTATGATAGAATTTCCCCACAAATTATGAGCCAAAAATAAGTCTTTCCTTTCTTAGTTTGCATTTTTAATTTCTTGCACCAATGTGAAAAATAACTAACATAGCCATCATGTAGTAGTACAATGACTACAGATCCTGTGTTAAAAGTGAGGCAAACACATGCTGAGAACAGGAAAAGGGTTTGAAAACTGATCAGGTCTTTGATGACATCTGGAATACTTGATCCAATCCTCAGAACCCTGATTTTAGTTTAAAGAGCAAGGCATTACTGTTTACTTAAAAGAATATGTCATTATCTCTTTGTTTGTAACAAATGGTTCCTTATAGACTGGAGTAATAAAGATAGCAGAAAAGCAATAGGGATTGAAACTAAAACACAAAATTCCTGAAGTAAATCCATCCAATTTGTGAGTTGTAAAGAGGCTGCGTTTCAAGTTTGCATAAAGGAGGGTTTATGGCAAGAACCACTAAGGTATTGATATACATTTGCTTATTGTATCACTTTTCCAAACTGTCGTTTTTAAAACTGTTGTAGAGAGACACTGGCAATGGTGGAAACATTTTCAGTTTATGTCAGTGAGAACCAAGAATTGGGAACCCAGCCAGAGATCATATTCCACAATATGAATGGCTTAGGTTGATGACTTGCCATGGAAATAAGTGACGCACGATGCTATTCTATTGCATTTTCTATATCAGAAACACCCTGCTGGCCTCTGCTGCCTGGGATACCAATATGAACTCGCTGATAATTATATTTGTCTAATGAAAAGTCAGAGAATACAAAATAAGATATGTCACTGTGTGAAAATACATTCATCGACATTAATAAGATAAGGTATCTGTCGGCACTTATTTTCCAAGTACCACATTAAGTGCTGTTCATGACTCACTCTTCTCCAGCATCGCATCTGCCCTTGAAAGGTAGAACTCTTACTATCTCTTCTACTTATGAAAATATGTCACCTCTGATCCTAACTTAAATCACCTACTCAGCTTTTGGAGAGACTCAATGTATAATTCATCCTGAGGTAAATTTCTTTTCATGTTAGAGGAGTGAAACAGTTAGGGCAATATGACAAATAAAACAAAAACAAACAACAGCAACAACAAATACCAAATCAGCTTAATAGAGTATCTAAGAGTGGGCCATGGGAATGGTGACTTAACCTTTATTTTCTACTGTCAGCTACAATTTACAAGCATGTCCACATTACAGACATTTTATTTTATCTATGTTATTAGCCAGAGTTCTTTAAAGAACAGAACTGACAGAATATATGTGTATGTATACATATTCATATATATGCACATAATCATACACATACACACATATATTTCCCATCTATCTATCTATCTATCTATCTATCTATCTATCTATCTATCCATCCATCTTCTACCATCTCTCTATTGAAACAGAGATGGGATTTGCTAGAATGGCTTATAGGCTGTGGTCTACCTATTTCAATAATATCTGTCTCCTGCCAGTAATGACAAGAATGTGGTAGTTGTAGTTGTTCAGTATACAAGACTAGATGTCTGAAGTCCCAGTGGTGCTAGAGTTCTAGGGAATTCCTATAGAGCTTCTGGTCATCACTTGATCTTGGAATCCCAGTGTAGGCTCTGATACCACTGAAGCAATGCGAAAGCAACAGGATAGATTAATTTGCTAGTGAAAGTGAGGGAAATCAGGCAAAAGCAAGATTCCCTTTTCCATGTCCTTTTATGTGGGCTGCTACCAGAAGGTGCTGCTTTGGTTTTAGTGTGAGTATTCTCCTCTCAATATATCCTGACTTAGAGTGGCTCTCCCTTCTCAAACGGTCCAATCAAGAAATTCCCTTACAGACATACTTAGCTTCTTGGATTTTAGTTGATTTCAGGTGTTGTCCATTTGACAACCAAGATAAGCATTACGTCTATATACTGATTCTCTGATTGGGCATAGCATTTTTATGTAATGCTGGTATAATCTGGAGAGTCGGGGCTTCTTATTCTTGATGGAAGATGAAACCAAGTCTCATTTTGATATAGCTGATAGAAATCATACTTTAAAATAGTTTATCCAAGTTAGCTTTCATTGCCAATGTGATATGATTTAGAGTGAAGCATTGATTGAGATATTACCTAGAACAAATTGATATGTAGACCTGTCTATGGGAGAGTGTCCTGGTTATCACCTGATCCACGGGAACAGAATCTACAAACAGTGGAAACCTCTCTGGATTATATAAGAAAGTCATGGACTATGTAAGAAAGCTGATTAAACTAAGTAATGAAATTAGAACATGAAAGATAGTTTATTTGTAATAGCCAGAGGGTAGAAAAAACCCAGATGTCTCTCAAGTGAAATATGGATTTAAAAAAATGTGGTACATTTATATGATGGAATACTACTCAGATATTAAAAACAAGGAAATCCCTAACAGTGGGCTGAGGAAGGGACATGGGAGAAGAAGAGGGAGGGAGGTCAGGATGGGAAGGGGTGAGGGAGGGTGCCCCATTGGGATACAAAGAGAAAAAATATGGTAATAAATAAAAAAAAGAAAATAAGACCAAAAAAAAAAGGAAATCATAAAATTTACAGACAGATTGATGGAACTAGAAAATATCATCTTGAGTGAGGTATCCCTAACCTAGAAAGACACATATGGTATGTACTCATTTATAAGCAGATATTAGCCATATAGTACAGGGTAACCATACGATAATTCACAGACCCAAAGAATCTAAGTAACAAGGAGGGCCCAAGAGAGGATGCTTGAATTTCACTCAGAGGGGGAAATAGAATAGACAGGAGATGTGGTTGAAGAGATGGAGCAGGGTAGGAGAGAGACTGCTGAGAGAAAGAGGAGTGGCTATCAGATGTGGGGAGACTTGGAACAGGAGGACAGAGAGCTTTCAGAAAGAACAGAAAGCTTGGTTTGGGTAGCTTTGAGACAAGTTTGAGACTTATGACAGGATAGGTTCCTGGGAGAATATGGGGGTGACTCTAACTGAGAGCCCTAGTAGCAGGGATCATGAAGAATGAAGAGGACACCCTCTAAATAAACAGGACACCTAGTGGAGGGAGGGGAATATCAACCCACCCACAGAAACTTTGATGCAAAATTTACCCTGCCTACAAGATGTGCAGGGATGAAGAGAGCAGAGATGGAGGGAATGTCCAACAAATGCCTGGATTAACCAGAGACCCATCCCATGGGAGAGAACCAACCCCTGACACTAACTATACTCTGCTGTGTTTGCAGTCAGTAGCCTAACATGGCTGTCCTCTGAGAGACACCACCCAGCAACTGATTGAAAAAGATGCTGAGGCTCACAGCAAAACATTGGGCAAAGCCAGGAAGCCTTGTGGAAGAGTGGGGAAAGGATCAAAGGATCTGGAGGGCACAGGAGAGACACAAGAAACCAACACAGGCAAATAACCTGGGCCCAGGGGATCTTGCAAAAACTGAAGGACCATGCATGGACTGGACCTAGCACCATTACACAGATGTAGCTGATGTGCAACTTGGTCTTCATGTGGATTCCCTAGTAAAGGGTATGGAGGCTGTCTTCGACATGGACTCTGTTGCAAGCTTTTTGATCACTTTCCTGTGGTGGAGCCACCTTGCTATATCACCATGGATGAGGATGTGCTCAGTCCTGATGTGACTTGATGTGACTTGACTATACCCCTTTTATGAGGGGTAGAGAAGGGGGAGGGGAAAGAGAGAGGGAAGATGGGACCTAGAGAAGAGGAAGGAAGGGGATATGATCAGGATGTAAAGTGAATAACTAAATAAATAAAATTTAAAAAGAAAAATAAATTAATGCCAATTAAATAAATCAGTTATAAATATCCATAAGTATAATGAATAATTATAATAAATATAACCTAGAAATTTATAATAATTAAATACTAAATAAATTATACATACTTACAAATATTTGTAAACTTATAAAGAGATAAATTATATAATTTACTGATTAACATTCTGTAATCCAGGGAATCAACAGCAAAGGCACCTGTAGATCCAGTGTGTGATGAGGGCCTGTTGCTTGTTCAACATCTTACTTCAGTATATTCATGTGGCAAAGAGGACAGAGCAATGAACAATGTAAAGACTGTGTTTTCTCATAACTCTGTAGTCAGGGACAGCCAAAACAAGGCATTCACAGTTTGTTGGGTGAGGGTCTGATCCTGTTACATAAAATTTTATATAGTCTGAGCTGTCTAAACACAGTATAGAGGCCAGGACAAATGCGAATCCTCACAGTAGAAGAATGAAAAGGACAAGCTGCTGCCTCTCAAATCTTCTACGAACTTTTTTAATCTCCTAGAGCAGAGCCCTCGAGATTGAATCACCTTCAGAATGCTCATTAATTAATACAACCACATTGTAATGTAAGTCTTAAGTGATTTTGGGG
This sequence comes from Meriones unguiculatus, assembly GCF_030254825.1. Taxonomy (NCBI): domain Eukaryota; kingdom Metazoa; phylum Chordata; class Mammalia; order Rodentia; family Muridae; genus Meriones; species Meriones unguiculatus. The sequence goes on along the minus strand of NC_083355.1, from coordinate 101,458,223 downwards.
TAAACACTTGCTGACACCAGACACCAAGGTCTCCAGTTTCTTATCCTTGGAAGGAAACAAAGAATGCCCCAATTATGGAAGAACTGGGAGGCAAGGTAGAACCAGAGCTACGAGTGTTACACAGGTTTAGGGGCTTAAAAAAAAAAAATCTCACAATGCTCAATTAAGACATCTGGAAACGTGCTAAAAGGAAAAGGATGTAATAAAATATGTAACACAATCCTCCTCTTGGTGTATCAACCACATATGTTGGGTTATGGGAAACGGAAAGGTTAGGATAAACAGAATCTTCAAGATCAGATAAAAGTAGGTTTAAATAACAGTCTGTAGCCAAGTCTTGGTTTCCTTATGTACAAAACCATGATAAGAATAGTTTATAGTGTCACTGAGCAGGGTGATGTAGGTTTGTGGCTGTCTGTGTATACATTTATCAGCCTAATTCTGGACAGAGATATGAAAAAGCTGATAGCTGTAAATAAAATTGTTATAATAGCACAGTTGCTTTCTTTTATCAGCTGTGGCTAGTGTGCTGCTGGCCCCATGCCTCATTTTGACTTTCAGATCTCACCTGTCTGCTCTGGCCTTTGTTCACCTCTTTTGGGAATGCAGAGGTTTTTTTTTTCTTTTCTTCATTCTCAATGGGGAGGATTTATTAACAGTCTTTTCATGGTTTGAGTAGGGAAAAAAAACTGAATCAAAGTAGTCTTAAGGTCAACCAATTTAAATATTTGACTTGTCCTTATTTCCTCTTCAATATCACTACTGTTGACAGTGGCTTTGAGAAGAGGGTACAATGCATATGTGTTTGCGGCTCATAGTCCTAATGAACAAATGATGCTGGCTGTTCACTGCAGTAACTGGTAGATAAATATAGCTTCAGGAGGTGCTTCCATAGAAAGGAGTAAAACAAATGATGGTGCAAAGGAACTGCTGACTGAAAAATCTATGAGAATAATCAGTTTGGATAATATCCTTCATGGTTCATAATGACTCCTGTCTCATTAGATGTGTTTTAATAATTAAATAGGACAGCAGAGACATGGTTCTTAACGTAACACACAGTGTGTATCAAATGCTACCAATTTACCAATTTTAATTTTCTCTGTTATAGAACCATTAGCTTTGCAAACAATAATGATCTATGACAGACAAATTAATACATTTTTGCCTTCTGTGCCAGTTATTAAGCTATTGTATCTCTCAGCTTCAAACACACTCCTTTATTATTTTGCTTTATGACTCTTTGGAAAACTATACCTCTTCTTGACTAGCTGTCTTTTAGGCTGTGACAACAGTGGTCACAATAGAGGAGTTGGAAACCAGGAGGCAAATAAGGAAGGGAAATATTCTCGTTGTTCTTACATGCTCTTATCAGTGTTCCCCTACAAATAGTCCTGTCATGGACTCCAAAAACTGAAGTTGATAGCAGTTTATAGTTTTAATACATCCTATAAAGAGTGTCTTAAAACCTTTTTTTTAATGAAAAAAAAATCAATTTGATAAAGCTGATACTTTGAGCCCCTCCTAAGTGTGAGAAAGCTATGCCAAATCCTGAGACAAAATTCTATAAGACTCTCCAAACTTCAATACTGTTGCAACCGCCATAGATTTGTTTCCAGAACCCCAAGGGTGACAGTGATTTCCACTAGTAATTGCTTAGGTATGATTACTGGTAGATCCCTCACTCCGTTTGTCCCCCTTCCACTGCTTATGACTAACTTCTCTCTTAACCTATTTGGTGGACTTTCGCTTGATAGCATCTAGGCTAATAAATAAGCCAAAGTTCTGCTTATGATGCAGTGCCAGCAAACAGTACCTAAGCTGGTCAGGTCTTTGATCATGAATGGTTTAATTCTAAATTTTACTCTGTCATATGAAGAATGCCAGTGTACCTAAAAGCTAGCTGTCAAATTGTCAAATTAACATGAGTGTAATCACTGTCTATCTGAAGGTGTGTGTTATCATACGCTTATGTCTAAATTACACACATAAATATACATATATAATTGTTTGCTAGAAAAAAATAAGTTACGTGATATAATCCATAATCCAATGCAATAACATTCTTTTTTAATTTTTTATATTAATTACACTTTATTTACTTTGTATCCCCCCTGTAGTTCCCTCCCTCCTCCCCTCCCAACCCCTCCATTCCTCCCCCTTTTCCACACATGCCCTCCCCAAGTCCACTGGTAGGGGAGATCTTCTTTTCCTTCCTTTTGATCCTAGTCTGTTAGGTCTCATCAGGAGTGGCTGCATTGTCTTCCTCTGTGGCCTGGTAAGGCTGCTCCCCCTTCAGGGGGAGGTGATCAAAGAGCAGGCCAATAGTTCATATCAGAGACAGTCCCTGTTCCCATTACTATGGATCCCACTTGGAGACTGAACTGCTATGGGCTACATCTGTGCAGGGGTTCTAGGTTATCTCCATGAATGGTCCTTGGTTGGAGTATCAGTCTCAGGGAAGACCCCTCTGCTAGGCATTTGAAGTGTAAAGAAACTGACTGTCTTTTCGTGGCAGGTTCCACATGTTAGCTATAATTATTCAAACCACTGAAGCACACACACACACACACACACACACGTATGGAACATCTCATGCAAAGACAGTTTCCTTAGACTTAAAATGCCTAAGAATGTTCTTGCATTGTTTCATGGACTGCATTATGTAACTTAACTTTGCCTAGAAAACAAATGCAAAGATACATAAAGTTTTTCTTTTTCCTAGAAAGGCTATCAGTGACCATGTAGCATGAAATCTCAAATTTTCAGAGAAGTGGGACCTTTTCCTTTTACATTCTTTCTTTTGTTCTCACATTCTTTGAGGTTTGTGTTTTCCTTAATGGCTCTACACTTCACTGATTTTCTAATCCATACCCTCAGATGATTTTTTTTCTTTTTTTAAAACTATATTGTTGTTATAAAGTTTTAATTGTTACACATTAAAGACTTAATACTGATGTTGTAACTATAACCAAAGTGATGGTTTCAATGTGACAAAACAAAATAAATGTTGTAGATCAGGAAAGAAAGAAAATCATAGTTCCCCCATATTGAAAATGACTAGTTGCAAGACAATCAAATGGGCTTTTATTTTTATAGAACTAACACAGGATCTAATGCCTTCAGTCTTTAGGACTCCAACCAGACACAGTGTCATATGCTTTAATTTAAGCACTTGGAAAACAGAGGCAGATGGATCTCTTCTTGTTAAAGGCCTGCCTGGTCTATTAATCACCAGTAAGCCAAGGCTACAGAGTGAGACCTTGTTTTAAAACACAATGATATGTGTCTTTCTGCTTCTGGGACAGCTCACTCAGGATGATCCTTTCCAGGTCCCACCATTTACCTGCAAATTTCATAATTTCCTTATATTTCATTGCTGAGTAATATTCCATTGCGTAGATGTACCACAATTTCTGCATCCATTCTTCATTTGAGGGGCATCTGGGGTCCCAGAAGCAGAAAGACACACACGGTATATACTCACTCATGTAGAAATATAATATAGGATAAACTTTCTAAAATCTGTACATCTAAATAAACTGATCAATAGGGAGGACCCTGACTAAAATACTCAATCCCCATCCTGAAAGGCAAAGAGGATGGACATCAGAAGAAGAAGAAAACAGGAAACAAGCTAGGAACCTGCCACAGGGGGTCTCTGAAAGTCTTTACCCTGCAGACTATCAAAGCAGATGCTGAGACTTATGGCCAACTGTTGGGCAGAGTGCATGGAATCTTATGTAAGAAGTGGGAAATAGCAAGAGCTGGAGAGGACAGGAACTCCACAAGGAGAGCAACAGAACCAGAAAACTTGAACACAGGGGTCTTCCCAGAGACTCATACTCCAACCAAGGACCATGCATGGAAATAACCTAGAACCCCTGCACAGATGTAGCCCATGGCAATTTAGTATACAAGTGGGTTACATAGTAATGGGAAGAGGGACTGCCTCTGACATAATCTGATTGGCCTGCTCTTTGATCACCTTCCCCTGAGGAGGGAGCAGCTTTACCAGGCCACAGAAGATAACAATGCAGTCACTCCTAATGAGATCTGATAGACTAAAATCAGAAGGAAGGAAAGGAGGACCTCCCCTATCAGTGGACTTGGGAAGGGGTGTGAAGAAAGGGGAGGGAAAGTGGGATCAGGAGGGGAGGAGGGAGGAGCTTATGGGGGGATACAAAATGAATAAAGTGTAATTAATAAATTTAAAAAAATAAAGTAAAAATCGCTAAAAAACAAAAACAAAAACAAACAAACAAACAAACAAACAAAAAAACACAACCAAACCTGTCTTCTCCTACTTCCTATGTCTATCCTGTTTCCCCTTCTGAATGAGTATTAAGCATCTTCCCTAGGGTCCTACTTCTTGTTTAGTTTCTTTAGGTATATATATTTTAGTATGTTTATCCTATCTTATATGTCAAGTATCTACTTATAAGTGAGTATATATCATGTGTGTCTTTCTGCTTCTGGGATACATCACTCAGAATGATCTTTTCTAGATCACACCATTTGCCTGCAAATTTCATGATTTCTTTGTTTTTAATTGCTGAGTATTATTCCACTGTGTAAATGTACCATACTTTCTGTATTCTTTCTTCCGTTGAGGGACATCTGGGTTGTTTCCAGATTCTGGCTATTACAAATAAAGCTGCCATAAACATAGTTGAACAAAAGTCTTTGTTGAATGGTGGGGCATCTTTTGGGTTTATGCCTAGGAGTGGTATAGCTTGATCTTGAGGTAGCACTATTCCTAATTTTCTGAGGAAGTGTTGATTGATTTCCAAAGTGAGATTGATTTCCAAAGTGAGTCTACAATGTTACAATTCCACCAGCAATAGAGGAGGATTCCCCTTTCTCCAAATCCTCTCCAGCATGTGTTGTCACTTGAGTTTTTGATCTTAGCCATTCTGATGGGCGTGAGGTGAAATTTCAGGGTTGTTTTGAGTTGCATGTCCTGAATGACTAAGGACGTTGAACACTTCTTTAAATGTTTCTCTGCCATTCGATGTTCCTCTGTTGAGAATTCTCTGTTTAGCTCTGTACCCTATTTTTGAATTGGATTACTTGGTTTGTTGGTGTTTAACTTCTTCAGTTCTGTATATATTCTGGATATTAGCCCTCTGTCAGATAGAGTGTTGGTGAAGATCCTTCCCCAGTCTGTAGGTTGTCATTTTGTTCTGATGATAGTGTCCTTTGCTTTACAGAAGCTTTTACTGAGACTCATAGCCAAACTCTGAGCAAAGTGCCAGAAACGTAATGGAAGAAGAGGAAGATAGAAAAACCTGGAGGAGCCAGGAACTCCACAAGGAGAACAACTGAGCAAATTAAAAAAACAAAACAAAACAAAAAACAAACAAACAAACAAAAAAAAGAAACTGGGCTGAGGGGATCCTTGCACAGAAAGGACCTAGACTCCCTGTTCAGAGGAAGCCCATAGGCTGCTCAGTTTCCCAGTAGGTTCCTTAGTAATGAGAATAGGGAAGGTCTCTGACATGAACTCAGTGGCTGCTCTTTGATCACCTCCCCCTTGGGCATACAGCCTTGCCAGGCCACAGAGGAAGATGAAGCAGCTAGCCTTGATGAAACTTGATAGGCTAAGGTCAGATAAAAGGGAAGAAGGTCTTCCCCTATTGGGGGACAAGCGAAAGGACATAGGTGGGACTGGGAGGAAATGAGGGAGGGGGCTGCAGAAGGGAAAGAAATTGAATAAATTGAAATAAATTAATAAATAATTTAAAGAAAACACAATCAAACCCAAATATCTCCCATGTCTACTACACTATCTGTCTGTCTGTCTGTCTGTCTACGGAACTATCTAGTTTATCTGTATTCATGTATACCTCAGAAACTTTTAGAAATAATCAAAAATAAGCAAATACATCAAGTCTGGAGTGATAGTTCACTGATGGCACCTGTACCCAAGGTGATGGTGTCGATATAAAAAATAAAAGCAATTTGAATATTGTAGATCAGGAAGGGAAAAGAAAAACAGTTAAGAATATTTGCTGCTCTTCCAGGGGCCCTGATTTGGGTTCTCAGAAGCCACATCAGGCTTATCACCATCTCCAGTAACACCAGCTCAAGGTTGCCTGATGTCCTTTTCTGGTGTCCTTGAGCACCCATTTGCACATGTACACGCATGCAGAGACATGTACATATAAACATAAATTAGAAAGGAAATCTTTTTCTAAAGAAGTAAGTCGATGCTTTTAGTTCTATTAAAATAAATTGAGTAGAGTCTTGGCATTTCCAATAATTCAATCCATTTGTGATATGAATCTAATGTGATAAATATCTGAAAAAATTGAAATCCAAATCCAGTTGAAACTACCAGTGTTTGGTAAGGAAACCAAAGCAGTAATATCAATTACTCTCGATTACAAAGCCAGGTTGCAGGCTGGCAGAAACTACCTAATTCACAGTTTAAATGGGAAACAAAGTCTTTCTTACATGATATATTATTTAAAATGTATAGTAGAGTCTAATAAGTTAAACTTCCTTGGCAGTACATACAAAGATACTTTGTATATTTTCCTTACAGGGGATTAGGAATGAAAACGACTAACCCATAACTTCCTGGATGTCTTATTGAGATGTTTGTGTTTACAAATTAAATTAATGCTATAACCTCTTAAAGCAATCATTTTTAAAATACATGATTTAAAATACTTATGCTTGCTAGTGTTGATAAATTCATTGAGATGCTTCAGTTTTCTTCCTTTTATTAATGGTTTTTTGTCATGAAACATAACTATAGTGAAAATTGTAAAACATTTGGTTTAAAGGCATGTTTCTTCCAACAAAAAGCACTTAATTGAATTATTAAGGGTCTTTAATGACACTGTAAGTAGAATATAATCTCCATGAAGATAGAGAGCTTTGTCTTTATAGCAGAATATTCTAAAACATTTCTGGCAAAATGCTGTTATATGTCTAGTGAAAAAATTAACAAACAAGCATTTCAGAACGTCATTTTCAGCCGTAAACATTAGTGAAAATATTCTTATTCATTAGGTGTACTATGATGGCATGCAGCAGAGCTATCTTTGGAAGTTATTGATGCTTGACAATTCATTGTCACCCATCAGTATAAAATAAATTCTGTTTGGATTTTGTATCCTATTAGAGTAAATAGACATTGTGATATAAGGGGAATGTATTGAAGTATGGGCACAGCATCTTCTGAAGTAAATTATGTTTTAAAATACAACAGGATATGCACACATACACACACAAACACACACACACACACACACACACACACACACATGCATTCATGAACATACCCATGTCTGTCAGTCTTAAGTTTTACATGAAAATATGCTATTTTGTGAGTCTGTGCTTATTCATTGCTTCTTGTTTGCTTTTAGTCTCCCAGACAAACTTCAGGCACTAGTTTGTGAGACTGTTGGGACTGCAGAAGCAGGAAAATTTATAGGATTTGACTTTTCCATGTCTTAATTCAGTTCTTTCTAAGACCATCTACCTCTTAAAGTTTAAAGAAGGAAAGGAAAAGAGAACGATATTAAATGAGATTTGTGCCTTAGGTAGAGCTCCCTTCGATAAATCCCAAGATATTGAAACAAATTACAAGATGAGTTCACTTAGTCTTCTGTTTTTATAGCTTGGCCTTAACTGAGTCTTCCATCTCTCTAAGTCTCAAAATGAAACACTCTGTATTTTGGGAACACTAAACAACTCCTAAGTCTATGAATCCTCCTTTGTACATTTCAGAAGAGAAACAACAACAACAACAACAACAACAACAAAACCTATATATTTTCTAAGTCTGTGAGTGGGAGGTACTTCTTTATTTGTTCTTCCTCTTTATAATTCTGTCTATAAGCCCAATACACTACTCTTCAAGAAGTAGGCAAGCAGTCACACACACACACACAAATAAAAACTACAGATAACAGGAATTAATTCTGTTCTCTCCACTTGCCTTATTTTATACACTAAAGCAGAAACAAGAAAACTATGACAATGCATGCCTTGAGTATGTGCAGCCAGAGAACTCTAGGTAAAACCCAGCCACAGAAAGACATAACCTTATGGGTTATGTTGAATTCCAATAGGTGTAGCAATAATTTTGGAGATTATAAGCATTTGCTTTTGCCTTAAATGGTTTTCAACTCTCAAATTATAAACTGCTTTGTTAGCCCTAAAACAAAGTAGTCATTAAGACATTAAAATCATTTTTGCAGTGTCTTGTCCCTAGAATGCTTTGCTGCCTCTCTCCAGGAGTTTAACTTGGGTAGGGGAAACGGCTCTGTCAGTTTGCCATGCAAGCATAAAGCCGTGAATTCAATCTCCACTAAATATGGTAGGCATTAGGGCAAGAGTCTGTAATCCCATAACTGAGGATATAGCAACTGAATGATTTTTAGAGTTTGCTGGCCAGACAGCTTGGCTAAATCCAGGATCCATAAGAAAATGTGTCAAAATCAAGGCAGAAGATTTACAAAGATTTCTGATATCAACCTCTGGTCTCCATGTGCACATTCATATGCACATAAACCTGTATACAGATAAGCACATATATATGAGCGTGTGCATGCGCGCGCACACACACACACACACACACACACACACTAACATAATCTAATATATGTGGCTAAAAGTATTCAAGACCTGAAAGCATTAGGAGATAGACATAGTTCTAAGAAAATGCATCAAAGCCCTAAGGAAGTATACAATGAAACTTGTTAAAACCTGGAGATGATTGATTGTTTCAAGGCCATCCCACACAGCTGGATGCCTAAGTGTTGATAAGCAGGTCTGTTAATTCATGTATCTCACTCGGGAAAGTCTGTTTCATAGTGTCACAGTTTCCAAGACATTAAAACATTCCCTCCTAGATAAAAATGGAAGAGGTCTGTAAGTTCCACGAATCTCAGAAACTTACAAGGCACATGAAACTTTTAAGAATCTTGAGGATGACCCTTAAAGCTATATAAGCAGAAAACATCTGCTGGATGGGAAAGAAATGTCCATAGATCATCTGCTTCCGAGATAGACAAGAACCTCTAGGTTCAACCATTCAGAGATAGACTTCTTCATGATTCAGGAGCCTTTGAGTCATTCATTGCTCCTGTAAGGAATTCTTCCCTCAAGGTCCAGTAAGAAAGCCCAATGGATACATTGATCTTCAGTACACACTAGAGTGGATTTTTTTTTTGACCTGATGCTGATGCTCTATCTGGGATAAATAGATATTTTCCATGTCACCTCAAGAAAAATCATGTTAAAATCATGAACACCCAATGTAGAAATTAACCTATTTTTAAAAATTTCCCCATTACATTTCTTCTTACTTGTTTCCTTTCTTTTTATTGTTTTTGTTGTTTGTTTGTTTTTTTAATTGACAATATTTCTTTTTTTTTTCCAGGTAAGTTTTTTTTTTATTGTTTTTTATCAGTTACATTTTATTAACTCTGTATCCCAGCTGTGTCCCAATCCCTCATTCCCTCCCAGCCCCTCCCTCCCTCCCTCATCTCCACCGTGCCCCTTTCCAAGCCCACTGATGGGGGGACCTCCTCCCCATTCATCTGATCCTGTTTTATCAGGTATCTTCAGGACTGGCTGCAAAGCCCTCCTCTGTGGCCTAACAGGACTGCTCCTCCCTTCGGGGGTGGGGAGACCAAAGAGCCAGTCATTGAGTTCCTGTTAGAAATAGTCCCTGTTCCCCTCACTTTGGGAAACCAATTGGTTACTGAGCTACCACAGGCTATATCTGAGTGGAGGTTCTAGGTTATATCCATTCATGGTCCTTGGTTGAATGTCAGTCTCAGAAAAGACCCTGTGCCCAGATATATTTGGTCCTTGTGGAGCTCCTATCCTTTCCCCATCAGACTAACTCCCCTTCTTTCTTATGATTCCCTGTACTCTGCCAAAGGTTTGGTCATGAGTCTTTGCTTTGAAAACACTGCTAGTTAGAGTCTTTCAGATGCGCTCAGTAGACTCCTGTCATACATTCAATGCACATCCCATCTGTCTTTCTAAACAAGGATTGATCATCTTACCCCATGTCCGCTCTATTGATTATCTTTTTTAGGTGTATAGATTTCATTATGTTTATCATATCTTATAGGTCTATATAAGTGAATATATCCCATGTTTGTCTTTCTCCTTCTGGGATATTTCACTCAGAATGATCTTTTCTAGATCCCACCATTTGCCTGCAAATTTCATGATTTCCTCCTTTTTGATTGCTGAGTAGTATTCCATTGTATAAAAATACCACAATTTCTGTACCCATTCCACCGTTGATGGACATCTGGGTTGTTTCCAGGTTCTGGCTATTACAAATAGAGCTGCTATAAACATGGTTGAGCAAGTGTCCTTTTTGTGTACTTGAACAAACTTTGGGTATATACCTAGCAGTGGTATAGCTGGGTCTGGAGGAAGCACTATTCCTATTTGTCTTAGAAAGCGCCAGATAGCTTTCCAGAGTGGTTGTACCAGTTTACATTCCCACCAGCAGTGGAGGAGGGTTCCCCTTTCTCCACAACCTCTCCAGCATGTGTTATCGCTTGAGTTTTTCATCTTGGCCATTCTGATGGGTGTAAGGTGATATCTCAGGGTCGTTTTGATTTGCATTTCCCTGTTGACAATATTTCTAAGTTCTGGGATTACAGTGTGTTCCACCACACCTGATGCATATCACCCCGTGTACAGTTTATTTTTAAGCTAAGCTATAAATTCCTGAGAGCATGTGGGATTCAGAGACGAATGGGAATCAAAACTGCAGACCGTTGATAAACTCTTGAGGATATTGTATTCTACTCAATTTGACAGTCCAATTTTTCTTTTTCTCAAGTGTTTGCTAATGCTGCCTCAATTGGCACTGTGCACTATACTAAAGAGCATTTCAGATATCTACAATATGAGGAACTTATGGGAATTTATGCACTAGCATTGATATGTCTGACAGTGCTCTGATAATAGGGTCATTATATTCACACCAGGGACCTATTATACACTAGCCACTGTCATTAAAGTTATGTTATTAAAAGTAGAGTCACAGTTATAGCATTGCCACTACGCTAGAAGTAGTGTGACCTAGGAGAATGGAGCTGATAAATGAGGACAAAAGGATCATGCGATAGCCAAATTTATTCAGAGTATCAGATAAGTTATACTCTGAGGTTTAAGAATAATTACATAAGTAAAGGGTATAAACATAAAAACAAGCTGCCTTTGGCAAAATTGTTTTTTTTTTTTTTCCCATAGAGGCATATAAAAAGTAACAATAGCTAGTTGTAGTGAATAATCTGAAGTGAACTCACTCCCTACCCACTACACCTGGGAGGAGCACAGAACACATTCCAAGAACAATTTTGTTTTTTGAAGACACTGAGGTTACAAGACTCTTGTCTTCCTGGAAGCTTTTTCAGAAATGCTCAGAATTCTCCTCTCGAGACTCCACTATTGGACCATGTTCTGACACTTTATATTTTACTTGACACTCTGCCTTGATACTTATGGTTGCTTATGATGCATTCTATCTGTTTCCTTCATTTGTTTCCATACTTTTTAACTGTCTCTGCAAATTCATGGTGTTTGGTTTTACTTTACAACAACCTCATAGACAATACAAGGTCAAGATTTGTTTGAAGTGTAAGGATAATTTCTCATGTATGTGTATTTTCCTGCCTCTTTCCTCCTTCTCCTCCTCCACCTTCTCTTCCTCTTCCCTCCCCTCCTCCCCCCTTTCTACTTTGTGTGTGCGTGCATGTGTGAAGACTAGATCACAACTTTGAGTATCATATTAAAAACTGTATCTTACATTTCTTTTTTGAGACTAGGTCTCTCATTGGCCTGGATGTTGTGCTTCGGGCTGCATAGGCTTGTCAATGAGCCTAGGGATCCTCCCATCTCTACTGTATCAGCACTGCAGTTACAAGCACAGGATAGCATCTGTAGCATTATTTAAATGCGAATGTTTTTTTTTATTAATTCTCTACGAATTCTACGAATACATACAGTACCTTTTATGTGAGTTCTGAGAATTGAACACGGGTCCTTTCGCTGTGCAGCAAGCACTGCGCTGAGTGAACTTCTGCCCCTTCCCCAGAATAATTGAAATAAAAACATTTGGTATTCTAGTTACCTGCAATAAACAAAGGGTTGTGAGATCCACTAGGACCACTTTATTATGCCCAGTGTTGTGAGGCCATGGAGAAGAAAAATACATTTGGCATTCTTAGGTGAAGAAAACAGACACAGGGAAACAAAATGAGAAACTTTATATAGAGCAAAGAAGTACAGCTGGGCCTCTTGAGTTCAGAAAATACAGGCAACTCTTGACATTCGTTTTTGTTGCTGTTTTCTTTTTAATGATTCTTTGTGAATTGCATATCATGTACCCTAATTCCACTAATCAACCTGTTCCTTCGTATCTGCTCTCTGCCTGCCTCAGAGAAAACCAAGACCAAAAACATGTCACCATGGAAGCTCCCTGTATCATGTTGTACCTCACAGTATACCCTTTTGTCCCAAAAGCGTGACTTGCAAATGTTCATTGCAACAAGTCATGGGTCTGTTTGGAGGCCTCTGGCTTCTGCAATACTATCAATACTAAATCCTCATCTGGACTCTTCCTGTTGTTGACCTGTGTCATGGAGATCCTGCAGCTTTGGGTCTACAGGACCTGCCCTTTCACATGCTCCAGCAGATCCTAGATGGGGTTGATGTTGGGGTAGGCCAACTCTCAGCCTGGATCTGGGTCTGAGTGGAAGCTGACTGGTCAGCCCACAAGATCTCCTGCTTTGCCCAGGCAAGGGATGAGACCAGCTCTCTGACACTCTATCTAGGCCAGCTCCTCATGCCCACACCACCAGAGATGGCTCTCCCATTCTTGCACAGGCAAAGGGCAGGTCCAGCACAGTGCTAGGACATCAACATGGCCTCAGACCGCAGCCCATACATACCAGGGACATCAGCATGGCCTTTGGTGGTAATACAGGCCTTAGACATCAACAGATGGATAGGTCCGTGGATCCACACATGGCCCCAGTAAGGCAGTATGGGTCCAGATATCATCACAGCATCAGGAGGCACCGTAGGACACTCAGATGTTTCCCTAATGGCAGCTTGGTTTTCAGACAGCCACATGGTTGCAGGTGGCGGTCCAGACCATTGACATCGCAGGGCCTTTGGTGGTAACTGGGGTCAAGGACAATGACACAGACCCCAGCTGCAGCAAGACCACAGATCTAGACACGGCCTTTATTGGCAGCTCAGGCCATTATTTCAACATGGCAGCACTGATGACCCAGGTAAGTTTGCCACACACCCCATTCTGGCATCAGTACAACCTTCCACCATTAGCATGGCCTCAGGCAGCCGCTCAGACCACTGACATCCGGATGACTTTTGGTGGCAACACAGACTAAAGACATCAGTACAGACACCTGCTGTGCTAGGGCCACAGACCCAGAAATAACCTCCCAGATGGCAACCTGAGCCCAGACATCACCATGGGCCCAGGTGGTTGGTCAGGCTTCTCATGTCTGCCTGTTCCTCACTGCTGTAGAGTCTCCAGTTCCACCTCTCCCCACAGTGCATAAACTACTTCAGCTTTGCTTTCTCTCCCATCTCATACTCCATCTTTCCCTCTTCTTCATCACAGATTCCGCTCATCATAGTACCACCAACATGGGGCTGGGGCAGGTGCTTCGATCTCTCTCATCAAGCCGCCCCGGGGTAAGCATTCCATTCTTCAGTATCCTTTCCACAACTTCTTCTTTACCTCACTCCCTTACTTCTTCCCTCCTTCCCCTTTCGCTGTTGTTTTTCTTCAAATGGGTATTTTTGAAAATGGTAAAACAGCTGTAGGAGTTGAGAATACACTAGGAGGCAAAACAAAATAAACATTGTTTTGATATATTCTCTGAGATACTCCACATTCTAGTGTGTGAATGCGAGTAGCGCCCACACATAGAAACGGACTGTAAATGCAATGTTTTAATACATTGTCTGTGATTGCTGATAGAATCTGTGGAGGACGGAAGAGAAGAAATGGGACCAGGAAGCTGGACGATGCAGTTCTGCGGCTAGTCATCCGCATTCATAGTTTCATGATTTTTGGCGTTCTTCCATTGTTTTATTCCTTCTTTTTTTTTTTTTTTGCCTTCCATTCTCACTGCTCAGCAATAGTTGTGTGCATGTGTTGTCTGTTCTGGTCATGTGTCCACTTGATCTGAACCCACATAATCTTTTAACTCAAGTACCTACTACTAACTGCCATTTAACCTTTGTGTATCTTACTGATGATCCCTGAGAGGCTGTGAGTTCTTCCACTGGACTTTGAACAAAGCCTTTCCTACCATGGCACCTATCCAGAGAAAGCTATTCAAAGAATAGATAGCTTCTAATGACATATTTTCAGTCAATCATGTGGACTTATCTCCAATTCCATTGGACCGTGGCATAGTGTATCTTACTGTGGAGGCATACTCTATTTTGCTTCATATAAAATTTACTGTTCTGGAGAAAGGGATTAAAGAAAACTTTTAAGTTTCTTATTTTTTATTTATAGAAAGAAGATTTTGTAATATTAGCATATGACATTTACTTGAATTTTCCTGCTCATCCATCACAAATACTAAAAGAAAAGGAGTAAAACTCATTTTATCTTTTTAAATTTTATTTTTGTTATTATAATATAATTATACCGGTGTCTACTTAGTGCTAGAAGGTGACAAATGAGCTTCCAAAGGAAGAAAGTTACCAACAGTTATACATGGCTATGGACCCAAAACTCATTTTGAAAAAAAAAAAACATGCTCTTATAAAAATTACTATAATAATCATATTTAAAAGTGCAGCATTTTGTAGAAAGTGATGTACAAACATCCAAAGGAAGAAAGTGACCAACAATTGAATGCAGCTCTGGACAAAAAAACTCATTTTTAAAAATTTAAAACCATGCTCTTAAAACTTAAGGCAGTAGATCCTACCATTTGCCTGCAAATTTCATGATTTCCTTGTTTTTAATTGCTGAGTAATATTCCATTGTGTAAATGTACCACTCTTTCTGTATCCATTTCTCTCTTGAGGGACATCTGGATTGTTTCCAGGTTCTGACTATTATG
Source organism: Meriones unguiculatus (assembly GCF_030254825.1). NCBI lineage: Eukaryota > Metazoa > Chordata > Mammalia > Rodentia > Muridae > Meriones > Meriones unguiculatus. Next base: position 101,443,113 of record NC_083355.1, on the reverse strand, counting down.
AATAAAGCTGCTATGAACATGGTTGAGCAAATGTCCTTGTTGTGTTCTTTAGTATTTTTGGATATGTGCCTGGGAGTGGTATAGCTGGATCTTGAGGTAGCACTATTCCTAATTGTCTGAGAAAGTGCCAGATTGATTTTCAAAGTGGTTGTGCAAGTTTACATTCCCACCAGCAATGGAGGAGGGTTCCCCTTTCTCCACAACCTCTCCAGCTTGTGTTGTCACTTGAGTTTTTGATCTTAGCCATTCTGATGGGTGTAAGGTGAAATCTCAGGGTCATTTTGATTTGCATCTCCCTGATGGCTAAGGACTTTGAACATTTCTTTAAGTGTTTCACTGCCATTCCTGATTCCTCTACAGAGAATTCTCTCTTTAGCTCCATACCCCATTTATTAATTGGATTGCCTGATTTGTTGCTTTTTAACTTTTTTAGTTCTTTATATATTCTGTATATTAGCCCTCTGTCAGATATAGGGTTGGTGAAGATCCTTTCCCAGTCTGTAGGCTGTCATTTTATTCTAAAGACAGTGTTTTTTGCTTTACAGAAGCTTTTCAGTTTCATGAGGTCCCATTTATTGATTGTTGCTAAAGATCATCCTAAGTGAGGTATCCCAAAGTCAGAAAGAACACACAGTATATACTCATTTATGAGTGGATACTAGACCTATAAGATAGGATAAACATACTAAAATCTGTACAGGTAAAGAAGCTAAACAAGAAGGAGGACCCAGGTTAAGATGATCAGTCCTCACTTAGAAAGACAAATGGGATGGACATTGGAAGTAGGAGAAAACAAGTAACAGGGCAGGAGCCTATCACAGAGGGCCTCTGAAAGACTCTACCTATAAGTGTATCAAAGCAGATGCTAAGACTCATAACCAAACCTTGGGCAGAGTGTAGGGAATTATATGAAAGAAGGGAGAGTTAGTAAGATCTGGAGAGGACAGGAGCTGCACAAGGACCAAATATATCTGGGCCCAGGGGTCTTTTCTGAGACTGATTCTCTAACCAAGGACCATGCATGGATATAACCTAGATATGAATATGCATGGATATAACCCTGCTCAGATGGAGCCCTTGGCAGCTTAGTTTCCCTAGTAAGGGGAACATGGACTGTCTCTCACATGACTGTCTGGCTCATTGATCACCCCCTCCGTGGGAGGAACAGCCTGGCTAGTCCACAGAGGAAGACTTTGCAGCCAGTCCTGAAGAGACCTGATAAGCTAAGTTCAGATGGAAGGGAGGAGGACCTCCCCTATCAGTGGACTTAGAGGGGCAGGGAAAAGATGAGGGACAGAGGGTGGGATTGGGATGGAATCAGGGATGTAGCTACAGCTGGGATACAAGGTAAATAAACTATAGTTAATATAAAAAAATAAAAATTTAATAAAAAACTTATTGCAGTAATGAGTTAAAGGTAAAGCACTTTGTTTTAGTGTGAAGGGTTGAAGCTTTGATGTAAAATCATAGCATGATGAAGTAATCTTAATACCATAGACAGGAGGTATGTGTCCTGTGCTTTTCCAGCCACAGAGGAAACAATGCATGTAGAGTAGGGAAATAGAGCCATCAAAGAGAACAGTTCTGAGGGCTATGAGCGGTGCTACAGGCTCCCTGATACTGGATGATTGATCATGAGGTAGAACCAGCAGGTGTTCTCTGGACCAGTGCAGCCTCCTTCTCTGAATGGAACAGGCGAGGTAAAAACATGTTAGAGTCTACTTCCTTATCTTCTGCCATTTCAGAGCAGTGTAGCACTAGTTCCTCAGAAATTGTGTCTTCCATAAATTAGGAAGATTGAAGAGTTCTGTAAGGGCTTCAAGTTCTTATTTACCAGAAAGTGAAACAGGCAAAGGTCTACAATTTTCTTATGCTTTCTCTCATACTGAGAAGTGTGAAAGTGGCTGGGGAATGGCTCAAGGAGCTAAAGCTATATCATAACAGTGGTGCCAGTGATTCAGTATAAATTCTGAAATCATTGCCGGTGATGCTAGGGTAAATTGCATGCCTTCCTGGGGCAAGGAATGAGGGTTCGAGATGAGGTGGTACACGAATGAGTAGATGATACAGTAGGTAGTCAGACAGCACAAAGATCAGTATTGGAACACTATGGAAATCCACAAAATTTACATCATTCCATTTCAGTGTTTTCTTCCAAAGCTCATATGCTGGAAACAACTCCTAAAGCATCATGATCAGAAGTGGGGTTCAAACATAGTTAGGCTCTAAGTAATGGATTATAGGCACTGTTGGGAGGATAGGTTTGTTGAAAAAGTGACTCAATCACTTTTTTCCTTTCTCTAGCCAGTTTTTAAATCCATGAGATGCCTTCTGCCATGATATGATGCAACAAAATGTCCCTTACAAGAGCTTTCTGCTCTGCCTTAGACTTAATCTCTAGAACCACGGATTCAAAGGGATTTTTGTTTACTATAAATTACCTTTATAAAATGTTTTGCTTCATGAGCATGGCATGTTCTATGGGATGAAGCATAAAGGGAAAAGTCTAGAGTAAACTGAATGTATTCAAAACTGATTTAAGGCTAAGTTTCCCCATAATAATATTGATGACAAAAAGGAAGATTCTAGACAGAAAATAAAGTGGATAGTAAATTAATGCTAATGCCTCATCCTTGGCATATGTGAATATGTGGCAAAGTCCTTTGCCAACACACATACCTAATTCTGCACTAGCTTCATTTTTAAAAGAATTGTTTGCTCTGGTCTCATCACACATAAAGCCTCTCATTTCTTTGACAAATGCTACATGCTTGACAATCTTCTGCATATGGCACCAAAGTAACTACAGAACCCACATTTTTTTTCAGCTTGATTGTTCACAGGACTGTCTTATATGTAAGATAATTCTGATTGCATCTCCTAAGTTATTGTAAATGGCTCTTTTAATATCTCTAGGTCTGAGCATCCTGTTCTTATTTCCACATTATCTTATATGTACAGATCTATAATTTAGCCTGATGAGAATTTCAATTACTAAACACCATGTTGGTTCTTCCTTCCATAGTAATCATTTCTTATTATGGTTCTGGTTTTAATATGTAAACCGTCAGACTATACTTTCCTGCCCAGGCAAGATGGCTAGCTCTTGCACATGAACAGTGGAAAGCCTTTATGCATGTCAAAACAATATGCTAAAATTTGAAATTGTCTATACCTAGCCCATAACACCAAATTCAGAAAAGCAGGGAGGGGAGGAGAAACAAGCAGACAGACAGACAAAGAGAGAGAGAGAGAGAGGGAGAGAGAGAGGAAGAGGTGCCGAATGACCTGCCATTTCTATTGATGAATATAGACAAGATTCTCCATGTCTCACAGGGCACTGGAGGAATGGGAAGCCAGGTGATTTCAAGCTTCTAATGATTATTGTACAAGTCATGGAGAAACACAGAAAGTATTTCATCATCTCTGTCCTTTTCCTCTTTTAGGTCTGTGAGGCATTTCTTTTAGTTTATTTTCTAGCTCACTGAAATTAATCTGACCCCCATTTTAAAAATGATGTCACTTCTCTCTCTCTCTCTCTCTCTCTCTCTCTCTCTCTCTCTCTCTCTTTGTGTTGTCAGTCCATTATAAATCTGTTATGTGATTAACAGTGCTGAAGAGACAAAGAGGAAACACATTTAAAAAGGCACAAAATTCAAGAGCAATGGTTCCCAGCTGCTGTGACATTTTAATACAGTTCCTCATTTGTGATAGCTCTCAAAGAGAAAGTTATTTTTTTTTAATTTTTTATTAATTACACTTTATTCATTTAGTCCCTCCCTCCTTCCCTCCTGATCCCACCCTCCCTCCCCTTTCTGCATGCATGCCCCTCCCCAAGTCCACTGATAGGGGAGGTTCTCCTCTCCTTTCTGATCTTAGTCTATCAGTTCTCATCAAAAGTGGCTGCATTGTCCTCTACTGTGGCCTGGTAAGGCTGCTCCTCCCTCAGGGGGAAGTGATCAAAGAGCAGGCCAATCAGATTATGTCAGAGGCAGTTCCTCTTCCTATTACTATGTAACCCACTTGGACACTGAACTGCCATGGGCTACATCAGTGCAGGGGTTCTAGGTTATTTTTTGTTGTTACTTTATACTGCAATTTTGTTATTTTTATGAATCATTATTAAATATTTGTGTTTTACCATGATCTTAGGACTTCTGTAAAAGGGACTTTCAACAGTCCTCTACCCCCCCCCAAGGGAAGCGTGACCCATAGCTCAAGTAACAGATTGATAATCAAATTGGCAATGCAAGAGATGACTAAGGATTAGGGGAGTAGATTCTTGATGTAATGATCTCTTTTATACAGCCATTAGGAAAAATATTTTTATTTCCTGATAGTTTTATCCTAAAGTAAAACTTCACACTAAAATTTTTCTTGTGTATGTTTCATGGTGAGATATATTCACTTTTGATGACAATACTTTAGGTAGATTATCCTGGACCTGTGAGGTGCCCATGGTGAGGATGACATTTCCAGTGACTGGTCTAACTTTCATCCTCTAAAAAGTGAAAATAATTTAGTATTTTATAATTTAGCCAGTAAGGCCTACTTCTGATTGGCTGCAATTGATAATCACTCAGCAGTTTGGCAGTCGGTAGGAAAGTCATCTTAGCTATAAAATCAGACCGAAAGCATTATACATATTTAATGACATGCATATAATTTATAGTTAGAAGTGAGAGATGCTTAATTTTCAGGCTTTATATAAGGAGTAATATTGGACACACTCGTTGTGCAGGCTAATTTGGTGAAGTTAAAGACATCCAGGAATTTGACAGGCACATATGTGTGCTATCCCCTCCTACATACACATATTTAAGCTGACAGTGTCTAGGGAAAATAACACCAACATATTCTTGTCTTTAATTGGATGCAGACCTGAAAATGTCCTCGTCTTTCATATGGATGAAAACTGTTATGTAGAACAAAAGAATATTTAGAACATATTTTGGGAGGGTGAGAGACGGGTGTTGGAGGGAATTGAGAAATAACTGATGCTTAATGACATGCGTCAGGTACCAGTGAGACAAATGTTTGCAGGCTACATTATATATACATGATGTGGCTCCTGCTCTCTCTTTTGTGTGGCTCCTCTGTTCTCTCTCATCACCATCAGTGACCCCCAGCCTTTGCTGTGAAGTTGCCACGGAAATTTCTTGCACGTCTGGGTGCTTTCTTCCCTCAACCTTCACACTCACATTTATTTTAGCATTAAGCTTCAGTTTCCCATTGGTATTTCGGGACAGCATGTGCTATATACTTGTTCCCCCATGCACAATCCATCCTCTGTATCAGGGTTGGACTCCCATCTCCTACAGGATAAAACCATCTACTCACGATGCTGCCTGACAGTCTCTCTCCTCTTCTTGCTAACATATCTGTTACACACCCACTTGAGTCCTTATTACTAGTCAGATCCTGATTGCACTTGGTAAGCTCAATATTTTGCTTCTGTTTTTCATTGTTGACCTCTCCTCTTGGAACTTCTATTTCTACAGACATCTCCATTTCATTTCAGTCTCAGAACATGGAACATTGCTTCTATGAAGTCTTTCATTTACTCTGGAAGGATTGATCACACTTTACTTCTTATTTATTTACTTATTTTTAGAACATATTACTATTTTAAGTAGATATATATAGATTATTAGAGGATATATATTGTACATATATTCATTATACAAAATAATAGATGCAGGTAAATATGGAAGTAACAGTTTCATCCTGACCTAGGGATTTTATTCATGGTCTCTGGAAGAGAAGTGGCAATTATGGTTCTTATTGTAGAAACATTTCATGACATTGTAATTCCTGAGTGAATGTACATCACAGTTCAGAATGAGATTACTTCAAAATTTACTTGTAGATTGCTGGGCAGTACATATCTTAGACTCCACTTGATAAAACTAAAAGGATTTATAGGTGTGTGGTAAGTGTTCCTTATACCAAGATAAACTCTTTACTTTTCTATGATCCTAACATGAAATTTCTTGGGCAGAATATTTTCTTTCTTTAAAAAATTATTATTATTATTATTATTATTATTATTATTTACAATTTGTTCACTTTGTATCCTGGTTGGCTGTATCACCCTTCTTCATCCTGTCCTGGTCTCACCTTCTCTCCCTCTTCTCCCCGATATATCCCTCCCCTAGTCTACTGATAGGGAAGGTTCTCCTCCCCTACTATTCTAAGGCCATTTTTCACCATAAATTTAAAAGCATGCGAGGGGTGTTGAAAACTGACATGAAGGTCACAGAGAAGGTAATAAATTCTCTTACCCAAGAAATTCTGTGAAAATCAGTACAGAACAAGGAGGTCTGGGCTCATCATTACAAGTAGAAAACCCCAATAGAGTTGCTGTTGTTACTGGAAAGAAAACTAGCCTATAGCGGATAAAATTGATGTCAGAGGTTTACTAACTCTACCTAAGTTTCTGTAGTCTCCTTTCATCAAATTCATATTTATTTTATTTATGCATTGATAGCCATACTGTAACATCTGTGTGGAATATATATATATATATATATATATATATATATATGCATATAGGTATATGAAAGTATGTGTATGTCCATATGTAAGTGTAGTCATGTTTGTGGAAGTCAGAGTTTGATGTTCACAATGTCCTCAAATGCTCTCCACCATTTTTATTTTCATTCATTTGATTTGGTCACCTTATTTTCTTCTAGCCAGTCCAACAGCATTATTTTAAAAGAAATACAGTTAACAACCTGTGAGTTTCTTTGGATAATGTATAGATTCATATATGTTCAGAAAACCATGTATTTAGTATTTTTCACATTGTTTTTCATAAAACTGAATTTTTCTTTATAAAGTTCGGTTTGTTCATTCAGTCTATAACTGAAAATTAGAAACTTATACTTTTATGAATAATAATTTTAATGTTTATTTTTAATTGTTAATTAATTTATTTTATTAATTACAGTTTATTCACTTTGTATACCAGCTGTAGCCCTCTCCCTTGTCCCCTCCCGACCCTACCCTCCCTTATCTCCTCCCATGCCCCTCCCAAGTCCACTGATAAGGGAGGTCCTCTTCCCCTTCCATTTGACCCTAGCCTATCAGGTCTCACCAGGACTGGCTGCATTGTCTTCTTCTGTGGCCTGGTAGGTTGCTCTCCCCTCAGGGGGAGGTGATCAAAGAGCTAACCACTGAGTCCATGACAAAGACAGTCCCTGCTCCCATCACCAGGGAACCAACATGGACACTGAGCTGCCATGGGCCTCATAATGTTTATTTTAAGAAAGTACACATTCTGTTCATTTGGCAAATACAACCTAGGGACTTTGCTTTACCATAGTTCTGAAGGGCATTTTTTTTTCATTGTTTCATTCTAAGTTTGACAAAACTGCAACTTTGCCATTTAATGGGATAGTTGTTCTGGATATAAACAGGTTTTTGTTTTGGTCCCAGGTGTAGGGTGTGGGACTGATTCAGATGGTCCACTGCAGCAGACTGCCTCTTGTGAGCTCTGAGAGGAGCTCCTTGCCAGCTATAGAGAGTTTAAATCTGAGGACTCTGGAGAGAGAATAATTAACAGAGCCCAGGAAGGAGATGAGAAAGAACAAGGCTGCTCCTGCTTCCCCCTTGGTGCTCCTAGTTGCTGTTGTGAGACAAGGTGTTAGAGATCTACTAAAAATGAGGATTGATTGGACTGGCTCCAAGGAGCCCTGTGACCCTAACCAGGAGGAAGCCACTAAGAAAGAATTGCACCCCATCTCCCACTAACCCTTTCTCTCCCCTCCCTGATGTTGGGGTTTTGGAAAGGATTAGGGTGAAGTAGGGAGAAAAAGATAAGAAACATAAATAAAGGAGGTTGTTTTTTTTTTTTTTTTAAGTATGCTAACAGTGCTCCTTTTGTTTAGGTAGTAGAACTGAAAGAGAAATGAAAGAATGCTGCCTTTAGCTTTGTTCCTCTTGTTATGATAAACACACTGGAAAACAGTACTTTAGGATAGGAGGATTATTTTTGCTCACAGTTCCGTGTTATGCTCCATCCATGCAGGGTACAACCACCTGTCTGGATTTTCTTTCAGTACTTCTGTGTGTTTGTACTTCTGTACAAGTTTCTAGAGTTGGGCATTCAAATTGTTTTCAGTAGTTGCTTAAAAATTATCGTATTTCTATCTCCTCCTTCTTTCATAAGATTCCCTACACTCTACCCAAAATTTGGCTATGAGTCTCAGCATCTGCTTTGATACTAAACTCTACCTTGCTGGGTAGAGTTTTTGAATTGCCCTCTGTGGTAGGCGTCTGTGCCGTTCCCTGTTTTCTCCCTCTTCCAATGTCCATCTTGTTTGTCATTCTGAATGAGGATTGATCATCTTACCCAGGGTTCTCCTTCTTGCTTAGCTTCTTTAGGTGAACAGATTGTATGTATAATATTCACTTTTAAGTGAGTATGTACCTCGTGTGTCTTTCTGCTTCTGGGATACCTCACGCAGGATATAAGGAGAGCAACAGAACCAAGAAATCTGGGCACAGGGACTTTTTATGAGATGGATACTTCAACCAAGGACCATGCATGGAGATAACCTAGAACCCCTGCACAGATGTACCCCATGGCAGCTCAGTGTCCAAGTGGATTCCCTGGTAAGGGAAACAGGGACTATCTCTGACATGAACTCAGGAGCTGGCTCTTTGATCACCTTCCCCTAATGGGGGAGCAGCCTTACCAGGCCACAGAGAAGATAATGCAGCCAGTCCTGGTGAGACCTGATAGGCTAGGGTCAGAGGGAATTGGAGAAGGAGGACCTCCCCTATCAGTGTACTTGGAGAAGGGCATGGGAGGAGGTGAAGGAGGGAGGGTGGGATTGGGAATGAAGGGGGAAGGGGACTATAGCTGGGATAAAAAGTGAATAAACTGTAAATAATATAAAAAATTAAATTAAAAAAATTATATTTAAAATTCCATAATTAAGCAAGAGTTATGCTTTTATTATTTGTAGTTTTAAAAGCTGTCATGTATGTAAAACTTCAGTTTTTAGTGGCATTCTGTTTTTCTTTTTCAAAGATAGTTTATGAGAGAAAAGCAACACATTTTAGATGACAAACACATTTGTTTTGATATAAAATATGATATGGAAATTAATATTGGGCTATGTTTGTGACGCTGTGAAAATGCAGGGATCATGTTTTGACTAATTACACATCTTTACTTACTCTATAATGAAACAGTCAGCAGAGGTATATTCTTGCTTTGGAATTTTCTTTGAAGTGGAGGTGTGAGATTTTATTTTGGCTGTGTTCCAACTTGTGCAATAAAATAACATTTCACTGAAAACGTTTCCTGTTTCTAAACTGACTTTGATTTTTCTTGTACAGTGTTTAAAATTATTCTAGGAATAAGTGCTGATCATAATAAAATGATAATCAAGCAATGATCTTTGAGATGGAAAATAATCAGCCTCCTGGTTATTTTATTTGTGAGTGTGGGTACAAACCAAGATCTTTATACAAAACGAGAGCAAAATGAGGACAAAAATGAGAGCAATCAATACTCTTCTATTAATTCACACATCATGTGAAAATGACATCGAATTAACAGACTGAAGACTCAGTCTCGTTATTATATGAACAGAGTGCCAGCACATATCCGTTTAGACAGATCTACTGCCTCTAGGCAAAGATATGGTTTGCACCATTAGGCAGAGCCTGAAGTTTAAATAAGTTCCCTTTCACTACACTATTTTCCAGCTACCACATTTCAGGCTCACACTGTCCCATAAAAAGCTTTAAATTTACTACATTTCTAAAAGGACACAGTTTGTGCAGTAGGTAACTGTCATAGTCTATATAGACATTGGTGAAATATATTCACAAAGCAAATCATTTATTCCTCTCCTTTGCCCAGAGATGGAAAATCACTAGGCCCCATAAAGTCCTTCTGATTTTATTTCATGTTGCAGCCAAAAATATGAAGCTAAGTGGTGACATGGGGGGTATTTGTTGTTTTTAAAGTGTCCTTTCCTGCAAGTCTGCCCTTAATTCTTACAGCAGTATAGTAAAGATTTCTGCATGGAGAATCATTTTTGAGTGTTGAGAGGTCATAGTCAGTTTCCTTAACTAAGAAAACTATGGACAATGTGCATGCAAAATTGTGTGTGTGTGTGTGTGTGTGTGTGTGTGTGTGTGTGTGTGTTCAGGGTAAAAATTTCTGGTTCTTTGCAGCCAGCCCTGAAGATACCTGATAAAACAGGGTCAAATGAAAGGGGAGGAGGTCCTCCCAAATCAGTGGACTTGGAAAGGGGCAGGGAGGAGACCAGGGAGGGAGTGTGGGGTTGGGGAGGGAATGAGGGAGCGGGATACAGCTGGGATACAGAGTTAACAAAATGTAACTAATAAGAAAAATAAAATTTAAAAAAATTCTGGTTTACATAGAATATGGGCTACTGAATTATGAGAAAACTAATTACTTGCTCTTTATGTTTCCTAAATTAATTCCTAGCACTTCTACTGATTGATAATAATATGTGAGCAGATGATATTTTCCAAGTATAATTGATATGGAAGTATTTAACCTTCTAGAATCATTGCTTCACTACATAATTCAGGCTAGAGCCCAGATGAACTGCTCAGTAAAAACGTCTCTCTATCATTTAAAGATTATTGTAAAAAACAATGTTCGAGTTTGAAAGGTAAGCATTGGATAACTTTTTACTAAAGAATTTATTTCTCATTTCTTACTCAGAGCTTACCTCATAGGTAGGCTAGCTCCTAAAATCAGGGACTCCCTTCCCTGGGACAGTTTTTTGCTCTGCGTGCTATTAATAACAATTTTCCATGCTGAACAAGCCAAAGATGCTGATCTGCTCTGCTCTTGGCATGGAAGTTATGTGTAATCTTTGAGGAATGCTAAGAGGAGGCAAGGAAGGAAATGAGGGGATTTACATTTCTGAACAGCGTAGATCTTGTTCAGCAAAACAAAGGTGGGGAAAGCATCCTGAGCAAGGCTGCCACCTGAAGCCAGGCTGCCATCACCCTCAGACACCGTGTTCCTCAGGTCCCTCGGGGAAGCCCTGCACAGCCTTATCTACTACATTCACCGCACTAGACCTCCTTCCTAAGCCTCTGCAGACATGCGATATGCCACACAGTGAAATAGTCTTGTCTGCAAAGTGTCACTTGTGCTTGCATGTGGGAGTGAGAGTGTATGTGAGTGTGTGTGTTGTGCCTGTTGTGGATTTATGTGCATGTGTGTGGTCTGTGGTTTTCGATGTGTGGTATATGGTATGATGTGTATGTATGTGTGTGTGCATATATGTGGTCTGGTGTGTGTGTGTGTGTGTGTGTGTGTGTGTGTGTGTGTGTGTGCACGTGCACCCGTGAGTGTGCAGAAGTTAGATGTTGATAACAGGTTTTTCACTGAGTCTATTGCCTGGCCTGTGGTCTTTCCCCCACTAGCTGGCCTATTGAGAGCTCTTACAGCCAGCTCCTCTCTGCTCTTCATTATTAGGCTTACAAGCCTGTGCCCATTTTCATGTGAGTGCTTTAGATCTGAATTAAAGCTGTAATCCTTGCACAGCAAATACTTTATCCACTCATCCCCTGAGCCCCACAGGTCAGTTACTTACTGGAGAGGACTGCCCATTTCAGGCACTCAAAACTTTTTCAGTATAGGGAATTGACATGTATACTGTCATCAAAGTCATGTCTTGCAGTTCACACAATCCACAGGGCACGATTCCTGAACCTAAAACAAATTTCACTTTTTTAATACATTTTTTTATTTATTACAATTTATTCACTTTGTATCCCAGCTGTAGCCCTTTTCCTTGTCTCCTCCCAATCACACCCTCCCTCCCTCATCTCCTCCCATGCCCCCTCCTCCATCCACTGATAGGGGAGGTCCTCCTTGCCTTTCATCCGACCCTAGTCTATCATGTCTCATCAGGACTGACTGCACTTTCTTCTTCTGTGGCCTGGTAAGACTGTCCCCCTCTCATGGGGAAGTGATCAAAGAGCAGGCCACTGAGTTCATGTTAGAGACAGTCCCTATTCCCATTACTAGGGAACCCACTTGGAGACTGAGCTGCCTTGGGGTACATCTGTGCAGGGGTTCTAGGTTATCTCCATGCATGGTCCTTGTTTGGAGTATCAGTCTCACAAAAGACCCCTGGGCCCAGATATTTTGGTTCTGTTGCTCTCTTTGTGGAGTTCCTGCCCTCTCCAGGTCTTCCCATATCCCCCTTCTTTCATAAGTTTCCATGCACTCTGGCTATGAGTCTCAGCATCTGTTTAGATACTCTGCTGGGTAGAGTCTTTCAGACGCTCTCTGTGGTAGGTTCCTGTTATGTTCCCTGTTTTCTCCTTCTTCTGATGTTGGCCTTTCTGAATGAAGATTGAGCATCTTACCCAGTGTCCTCTTTCTTGCTTAGCTTCTTTAGGTGTACAGATTTTATTATGTTTATCCTATATTATATGTCTAATATCCACTTATAAGTGAGTATATACCATGTGTGTCTTTCTGCTTCTGGGATACCTCACTCAGGATGATCTTTTAAAAGTGGGACTGATCTTGAGGGAAGAACGCCCAGGCTCCTGCAGGCGTCCTCATACACAGATCCTCCAATCATTATCTTGCTCTCTGCGACAACTCACCTACATCAGAATCAAGCCAGAAGAAGTTACACAGCATCAGAACCAGACAGAAGAATTGCATAATGGTTGAGGGTGGATTACAATGGTCAGGGGATGTTTAATTGATGTAGCATTTAATCTGGGAAGCAGAGAAATTTCTGGAATGTATCCTGATGATTGTTACACAAGTTGACAAATTTTATGCTACTACATTTTGCCCAAATTGTCTTCATTTGCCATCACCGTCATAATAAAGCATAATGGACTAAGTGTAAAAAAAAAAAAAAAAAAAAAAAAAAAAAAAAAAAAAAAAGTGGGACTGAGCATTACAAAAAAAAGGGAGGGGGGAACCAATCTAAAGAAAAGTGATTATTTAAATCCTCATAGTATATTATTTGTCTCCTGTTCTGATTAATCTAATGAGTTATTTTTGTATTTTCTTTTCAAAAGAATTAATAAGATAAACAACAAATGTATGCAGAAACAGGAAGTAGTTTTCTTGATTCAAATGTGTTTTTGCATCTTTCACAACCACTTATTTCTCACACACTTCCTATATATTGTGTTGAATTTATATAACCTTCTTTTTAAGTCTTAAATATCATCTGCCTTAAGTTTTGGAAGTATACATATTTTTCCATATTGTCTGCCTTGAAGAACAGCCTCTCATTTTGCCATATAAACATCAGCCATTAGATAGTTACAAAAATGTATCAGCATGGAAAAGCAGTTTCTAATTTCTACTTGCATTTGGATAAGAGAGTCTTTAGGTTGATGAGGGCTAAAAGCATCACATAGTTCTAAGATGAATTAGTTTCATTTTTATTTTTATGGCTGTATTCTGAGCTTCTCTTCCAAATTACATTTTTAATAAATTTGATATATAGCCGTTTTGAAGGGTGGAAGCCTATAAACACATCTTTCTGCTTTAATTGCCTTTATAAAGCACTTACTCCAAAGGGTAGTTTTTCTTCGCAAACGTACCACCAGTTTTTATAAGTGAATCTGCCAGCCTCTCAGGATTAACTGAAGCTTGGTCCTGAAGTAGAATGCTAGAGCATGGAATGCTAATGTATTCACCCCTAAATTTATATGGATGGAGAGGGTAAATAATTGCATTTTCAAGGAGGTTGCGTGACATCTCAGGTAAAATTGATTTTCTAATCTATTTACAGTGACACATATCTATTTTATAAATTGGGGTTCCCTTGCCAGATCTCTACTGTCTGTCACTCCCAGAGAGTTAAATAACTTCACCCATTGGCTCAGAACACTGGCTTGGGCTATTTCTCTAGGTAACACCATGCCACAAGTGTCTTTCTTCTTTCTTTACTTGCACAAGTCCACTGAGGAGAGCTCAGAGTCCTGAGTTTTCATTCTGTTGCTGCCCAAACTGCTCTTATTTGCATCTTATCTCAGATGCCTCCCTAAGTTCTCTTCTTTCTCTCTCTTTCTTTCCTCTCTCCATTTTCCTCCCCTCCCCCTTCTCTCTCTAGGCCTCTCTTCCTTTCTCGCTTTCACTTGATGCATGTGGATCTGCAATCTGTTTCCCCCAGTTCAGTACAAAGCTCCAATACTGAACACATGGATCTAAAGCCTTGTAAGAATCTATAATCCCTCTTTATCTCCCACATTCCTCGTCTAATCTGTTTCTAACTCTGAAGGTTTCTACATTCACAACCAAACACGTCTGCACAGAACCTAGCCAACTCTCAGCATCGATCTGCTAACACCCCTGGTTAGACACAGTCTGTGCTAACCTGGATGGGCTCTACTAAACTAGTGTCACATTGCCCTAGTTTTAGTCAATTCTCAGTGCCAGTTGCAATGATGATGAAAAAAACGTGATTCTTTTGATTTCTCATCTTTTTGGGAAACCCCAAGAGGCTTTATGACACTCTGAATGAAACACAAGTATGTCATCCTGAAAAAAATTCCATTTCCTCTTGCTCAGTCCAAACTCCTCTCCTTACTCATAGTGTTCTACCTGTACTGTCTTTCATGGTGTCCACGAACAAGCCACATCCACTACTACCGAGGGCTTTTTGTATGTCCTGTTTCCTCTGTCTGCACCTCTCTTCCCTGGACTTTAGAAAGCTTACTTTTCTGTGCACCCCATTTCAGAGAAAATATGTTAGTTCTGCCGGTAGACTGTTATTATTTAACCCAGTAACTTATTCCTCACTGGCCTTCTATGATTGTACCCTTCTGTATTTTTTTTTTAACTTATATCATTATTTGACCTTGTATAAAATGTATTTTTTGTTTTTTCTGCTGGTTTGTGTTTGGTTTTCCCAAGAGGCTTTCAGCTCCAAGAAGAATGGAAGGTAGTCTCCTTTCCCGATTCTAACAATGTGGTCACTAATATTATTAGCAAGTTCAGATTAACCCACGTGAGACACTTGCTGCTCTTGTCATGGAATCTAAGATCAGATGTGGAGACGAATCTCAAACCCAAACACAGAAAGCATTGATTCAGGTTGAGCAAGGTACTTCTTGCCTCTCCCAATATTCCTTCAGCGTTGTAAAAAAAAGAGGAGTGAAGCAAGTAGAAATGTACAGGGTTGCTGGGGCCTTGCTATCTAAGTCTGATAGTAAGACTGTCTGGTGCAAACAAAGAGATTGTACATCCAAACCTCCTTCTTTTAATGTCTCATTGGAAGGGAATCGGACAGAGCTCGAAAGCGCGGTCAGGAAGCTCATTTTGTTGTTCTTATGTTTTAATCTATCACTTGTTACTGAAACTCACAAGTTGTCATACTTCTACAGTGGAAAACAAACATCTTTAGGAATCCTGTTAACAACACAGGCCTTTTAGCCTGTGTTGGCCGTTAGTCTCTGGGCTCCAGAAGAAACTAAGGTGGTCCAGCACTGTTTTGAAGACCATCCACTGGACACAGTGAACACTCCATTTTTATCTCAGTGAGGAATGAAGTGGCACCCACTATCTCTTAGGTGTACACAGACATTTGTTTGCAAAGCTGTTTGTGATTTTTTTTTTTTCAATGCAGTTTATTCAGGAACCTTGAACAATCCTCGGACCTTGGGGAAAGCCAGCCCACAGCTTAAATAGCCTCTGGGTAGCCAACCCAGGCGTGCCACGTGGGCAATGCAGATAGGTCCACATACATGGAAGCAAGCCAGATCCTCAGCCTTAGCCAAATGTGGAATTGTTCGTGACAGAGAGCACTCACCATCGGGAAGGTGGAAGGCGGAAACCAGCTGTTTGTGATTTGAGACTGGCAAAAACGAAGGAAAAAATAAAAGGTTAAGCGATTGACAGTCTTGCCTGGGTCATTTCAATGTCATTGGAAGGTATGTATTGTCATTGTGTAAGTATTACTAGAAGGGTCTATCATGCCAAAATTACAGCATGTATGTCACATGATTAGTCAAGTGAACTAAGTGATACAAATCACTGAAAATCTGCATAGAGAAACCCCAGCCTACAACAATCTCAGCATATAGTATTAACCTCAGCCTTATATAAAATATCAGCTTAGTGCTTATTAATATTAATAGAAATAGCATGAAGACATTTTGAAATGTTTTATACTAGTCCACATCCTGACTTTTTTTGACAAAAGCTTATGACTGGGGAACAAATTGATACCAAAACTGCCATAAATTCCAGGTCCCTTAGGCCCCTTAGAACATGCTACATTTTGAGGTTCATATACATCCCCCACTCAGTAAAATCATCATTCTGATTTGTAAAAGCACAAATAAGTGTTTCTTTTGCACCCATGCTGCTAAATTTTAAAAATACATAAGTTTTTCCATTTAAAAGCTTCAAACACATTTTACTGTATCAGAGAATGCATAAAGAATATTACCAATATTATTCTGAAAATTTTATTAAAGTAGCACCAAAGTCTATGCATTCGTTAATTTTTAGAATAAACTCTATTTCAAAATTTACATGTTTATTCTTCTATTACCTGTTCCTTGACACTTAAAACACAGTGGGCCTTTGCAGACAAAATAAAAGCACCGTTTCATCAGAGAATAAAAAAAAAAAAAAAAGAAAAATCAGAGTATCTTATTCCAATTTAAATTCACCCATGTGGTCTTCCGGTGTTCCTCCAAAATGATGGGCTTCCTTTACAGGGTCTCAAAGCGATCCTGGAAAGAAGACAGCCAGCAGCTCACCTGGAGCGGCTAAGTGGCTGCAGTGATAACTGTTAATTTAATGATGCAGAACGCTAATGATATACATTTGAATAGCAACAAAAGAGAAGTCAAGTCACACCTAATCCACATTAATTATGTACTATTTAGAGGGGAATATTTCTCTAACAAGAACTCCGGCTCAAAATTGCAGTTCTGTGTGTGCTGTTGTCAGGGGAGTGTGGCACAAGGCTCCACTTCTAATACCTCACATGGCTGACATACCTCTGCATAATACTGTAGAAGATTTTCCTTTAACTGACAAGTGAGTGAAAATCATGCCAACATTCCCTTTTTTCTTTTTCAAAAATTTGTTGCAGCCTTGTGCACTGTAGACAATACTCCCATTCTTCAACCAAACAGCTTCAATATAATTGTATTTCCCTTTATTTCTCACTTTTATGTCTTTGTTTTGAAAGGCAATGGTGTGCAGATAAAAGCATAGGAGCAAGACACAGAGTGGATTGAGTTTCGGCTGTTTGCTTTAGGTGTGACCTTGAACAACTTACTTACCCTGTCTAATTTCAATTCTCCTAATTTGTAAAAAGGAGACAATGGCATGTTTTATAGCTCATTACTAAGTTTGAATAATATGAGACATAAAGATTGTCTGTCACCCAGTGCAGTGTTGCTGTAACTTTTCTTATTTTGCTATGTTCTTGTCCCATAATTTAAAATTTCTCATCTTCTTTGCTTTCAGTATTTTCAGAATAATCTCAGCTATGTAATATACGACAGGGCTATTCAATCTCTCTCTCTCTCTCTCTCTCTCTCTCTCTCTCTCATTTCACTTTTTCTCCTCTGCTTTTTCCCATTTTATATTATTTTCTTTCAAGTCAGATGTGTTTTTCATTTGGAAAAGTAACGACATCTTCATATATAAGTATGCAACAAACAGTTCTTTACCTCTCAGCAACTTTGATTTGTTTTCTGATTTCTGGTGGTGACTATGGCCAGTCTTATAGTAACACGTGTGTCCTGATATCCCCCAGAAAATACTCTCTATGCAAGACCCTCAATTTGACACATTTTATACAACATCATTTTGACCCTTAACTTCTTTGTCAGAATACCTCAGTACAATCCAAATACTGTTTTTGCTTTTATAGGTTATCAGTGTTTCAAGAAAAAACAAAACAAAACAAAACAAAACCTTAATCAACACACCCAGGTTTGCCACTTACATCTGTTGAGACCTTCCCAGGTGTCTTTTTAAGATGTTACAACTTTTACAGTGATAGCTATTTGGCTTTTTAATTTTTTTAATGTGGGAATTATACTGTACTGAATTTCTTCCTTCTCTTGCCTCCATCCAGGCATTTTCATCAACTTCTTCTTGCTCTCCTTCGAGTTCATGTCCTCTTTTTTTTTTTTCATTATTTCCTGCTTAGACGCATAAGTATTTAAGTATATATTCCTACATATGATTTGTGCGATTTCTTGCTTTCAGGGCTGACCATTTGGTGTTGGAATAACCAACTGTGTGCTCCTCTGTGAGAAATACCACTTCTTCCACTCAGCATTCTTTAGCTGCCTGTAGCTTCTCTTGGGGTTGGGGATGACAGACACATTATCTCAGTTGTTAGCCCATCTCCATGTTGTACAGAGCTGCCACACAGGGCATCAGCGAGCTCTTCACCTCCATCACATTTCAGGTGCAAATTCACATAGTTTCCCCTAAAGTACTCCCCTTAGAACTGGAAGAGTTTAACTGTTTAATCTCTTCTTCCTATACCTTTTTTTTTTTTTTAGGCATCCATTTCAACCTCAACACCCATCACCTCTCTTCCCAAACAAACAGATTTACAGACTGTGCTGATTGTTTATTAATTAAATTTCTCTTTGGACAACGCCTTATGTCTCTAAATCATATTCAGATTACTCTCATCCTCACCTTCCTCATCACTCCCTTCCTCCATATACTTATGGTTCATATATTCATGCCCCCTTGTTTTGTTTCGTGACCCACCGAATTTAACCAGGGCTGTTTATGACAGTGGGTTTGGAATGGTCCACTATTACCTAATGGTCTCACCTGTTGGTACGCAACTGAGAATACTAATTGGACCTCTCTCAGTGGTTCAGTACAAAAGGGGTGGGCCCTTGCTGTTTGCTATGCCCCTCTCTTCCTTTTGCCCCCTTGATTTTATCTCATTCTTTCTGGTTTTCACTCTAAATTCTTCCCCGTTCATTCTCCCACCGGTTTTAAATCTGAATCTGGTGATGTCTTGCCCAGTACTAATGCCTTGAGTTTAGCTTCTCTGATGGCTTCTTCCAAAACTCTCTTTCGCACTCCTCTGGGCCCTCATGCCCTGACAAATGAGCTAAGGATTTTTTTATTACGTTATTTTTCTTTTACTGAAAAAGGATTCTTTTTTTCATACAGTATATCCTGATTATAGTTTCCCATCCCTCTGTTCCTCCCAGTTCATCCCCACTTCCCCTCCCCTCCACACCCACTCCATTTCTGTCTCTCACTAGAGAAGATTTCTATGAGATAACAACCAAACATGATAAATAAAATATAATAAGTGGAAACAAAAACTATGGTACTAATGTTGGATCTGGCAACCTAACAGAAGAAAAAGAGTCCTAAGTGCAGGCCAAAGAGTCAGAGACCCACTTGTTCGCAGTCAGGAGTCGCATTACTAAGCAAAGAGTTGTAACATCTACGCAGTGGACCTCATGCAGACCTATGCAGGCCCTGAGCTTTAGCTAAGTTCTTATCTTCATATTTCTTCTGCTGTTTGATCATTGTTTCTCTCCCCTAGAAACAAGCTCATCTTCCACAAAGAATGTCCAAATTATCCAACATTTAGGGAAGGCTGATTTTAAGATGCAAAGGCTTTTTGTTTTTTGTTTTGTTTTCTTAACTCATAAAGCTAACCATACCATGACTCAACCTTTGTGTTTTCTCTTTTCAGTCCCTCTACATGCATGAAATGGGGATACTACAAAATCTGTATTCATATCTAGCCAATTCTATACATTCCTAGTGGTTCTTTGTTAAGGTGTATTAATTTCTAGTTCTTTCTATTCTTTTCTCTAAATGACTCTTATATTCTCTCCATATGTGACCATTTTTCTTCTTTAAAAGAGGGAGACAAATCTTTAAGTAACCCATCCATTTATATTTCTGGGAGCTGTTGACAGGGCCGTGAAGGCAGTTGTGAAGCAGGCCATAGAACCCAGTGTTTCTTTTTCTTCCCTGTTCACATCTGTGTAGGACTCATTTACCTCTCAACTGCCTGCATGCCCTGCCCAGCTACCCTGCTCATTCCAGATACATTCACAACAACTATTTTCCAATTTTCAGATGCAGTCTAACAAGTTTTGATTTTTCTCTTTGGTTTGAGTTCCAAAGCCTGCAACTCTGATTGCTGCCCTTTTATTATCTGCTTGGATTATCTTCTTTTTAGCTATGACATGCATATACTTTTTTTTTTCAATGCAGTTTATTCAGGAACCTTGAACAATCCTCAGACCCTGGGGAAAGCCAGCCCACAGCTTAAATAGCCTCTGGGTAGCCAACCCAGGTGTGCCACATGGGCAATGCAGATAGGTCCACATACATGGAAGCAAGCCAGATCCTCGGCCTTAGCCAAATGTGGAGTTGTTCCTGACAGAGAGCACTCACCATCGGGAAGGTGGAAGGCGGAAACCAGCTCCATCTTTAAGGCATAGCATTCCGCAGCTCTCTACAGTTCCCCCTTTTTGTTTTAGACGCATCAGGCAAGAGTAGAGGTCTGATCTCTGATATTAGAAATAAATTGGGACTTTGTACTGATGTTCATTTAGGTGTCATCCACCCAAAGAGCATCAGACCCGTCCGATACCTTTTTCTCAGTTTAAAAAAACTTATCCATCAAATTTTTCAATCAAACCTAGATTTTACACTGCATAATCCTTCATTCATTCACATTCATGTAAGTACAATATTTCTAAGCAATTATTTCTTAATTTCTTTTTTAAACTAGAGTTCTTTTTATTTGCTTTTGGTGGTCTATTATTTTGTGTTTTTTTTTTTTTTTCAATGCAGTTTATTCAGGAACCTTGAACAATCATCTGACCCTGGGGAAAGCCAGCCCACAGCTTAAATAGCCTCTGGGTAGCTCACAAGAGCGTAATGCAGCCATGACCATTCAGGCCTTTACAGCCATTGAAGCAGGACAGTCTCCCCAAACATGGTTGGATACCATAAAAAGCTAAAATGTTACGCTCAGGAGGCGAGGCTAAGCACTGCACTCAGGGTCAGCCACTTAGGACCCAGAGAAGAGCATGTCTGATTGCATGCGGGTTGATGCCCCAGGTCCCGCCTCTGAGAAAAAGGTATTTTGTGTTTTTTGAGACAGGGTTTATCTACAAGGCCCTGGATGTCCTGGAAATTTCTGTATAAAACAAACTTCTTGGAAACTAACAGAGACCCTCCTACCTCTGTCTTCCAAGTGTTGGCATTAAAGTTGTGCACCACCATGCCTGCCTGTACCTAAATTTTATTTATTTTGGACTTTGCTCTCTGGTTTATTTATTTTCATTTATTTAGAATTATTCTTGTTCTATTCTTTTGTCCCTTGTTCTTTTCTTTCTCTGTAAATAGCCCACAAATTTATGATCTAATATGCATGCATTCTCCTGTTCAGAGAGCTTTGCCGGCCTTTTTCTGTTTATTTCTTCAACTCTGTGTTCTCATTTGTTCTCATTAAAGATTTCATATTTTCTTTTGTTTTTTCCTTTTACAGCTACAACTTTAAATTATACCCCCCCACACTTTTTTTTTTTTTTAATATTGGGTACTGGAAACTTATTGCCTCATGTCTGCTAGTCAAGGCTAGTTTTCAGTCACCAAACTCTCTCTGTTTCTCTCTTTCTCTCCCTCTCCCTCTCCCTCTCTCTCCCCTCTCCCCTCCCTCCTATCTCAACAAAGCCTCCTTAAGTTTCCTAGGTTGGTCTTGACCTTAGTATCTTTTCTAGGAGGCCATGAATTTGCAGTCCTCCTCCTTCATCCTCATGAGCAGCTGCAATCATGAGGGCCAGTAGACATGCTTGAAGTTGCTATACATATATTTATATATAAGTTACAGTTTATTCACTTTGTATCCCTGCTGTAGCCACCTCCCTCATTCACTCTCCAAGTCCACTGATAGGGGAGGTCCTTCTCCCCTCCCATCTGACCCTACTTTTTCAAGTCTCATCAGGACTGGCTGCATTGTCTTCCTCTGTATCCTGGTAAGGCTGCTCCCCACTCAGGGGGAGGTGATCTAAGAGCCAGCCACTGAGTTCATGTCAGAGATATTTCTAGGAAAGTAATCAAACTGTTCAAAAGACAGGAGGAAATAATGGGTGTCAAGTCAGCAAGATGGGTTATTGGGTAAAGCTATTTGCTGTCAAGTCTAAGCACTCAAGTTGCATGCCTGGAAGTTATACTGTAGATGGAGAGAAGCAAGCACCCCACGCTGTCTTTTGTTTGTACAGAAACTCCATAATATGTACAAATACACATATTCATGTATATACATGTACACACATACACACACAAATACAAAATATAATAGTTTGTCTTCTTTAATATAGTCTCTTATCTTAGTTATTTTTCCCAGTTCCATTTTTTTTTCCCTGGACATTTGGTTGTCAAATGTCTGAGAGCTTTTCCGTGATAACCTATTTATTTCATTTCAATATTTTTTTTATTGAGCAGGCGTAGTTCCAGGAAAAACAATATCTTTAAAACGTTTATTACTAGTAAAATTTAATATATGATGCCATTGTGTATTTTTTTTCAATATCTAGAAAAAAATCATTTGTGTTTTTGTTATTTAATTATTTCTTTAACCTTTTGCTCTTAGATGCTAGTACATAAATATAAAACCACTTGCGCACCTGACAGATGCAATTACTTGTAGATGGTGTTTGAGTATATTTGTAAAACCAATGTGAATGTTCCCTCGTGTATTAGCAAACAAAGGACATGTGCAGCTGATTGTTCTTGTTTTACTGTTTCAACATTTTATATGCTTTTCTGTTTTGTTTGTTTGTAAGCAGTCATCTCTTGGGCATAGATAAGATTCATATTCTTTAAAACAAAAAGCTGGGAATTTTAAGGCTATCAATTCAAACTCATATATGAAAGACACAGCACACAGAAGGGTTATTATTCACCAAGATCACAAGTGTGCCTACTGACAGATCAGTAGTAGGAACAGGGCTCAGGAGAAGCTTCATTGGTGGAGGAATTGCCATGCAAATTTGAGGACCAGAGTTCAGATGCCCATTTGAGTGAGGATGGCAGCTGCCTGTAACTCCAGCCTTAGAAGTTGGAAACATTGGTCTCCCTTAGCCTAGAGTTTCCAAACTCTTCACTTATTGAGGTCTGGGGCTAAAAGTCTGTCTAGAAATAAGGCTGTAAAAAATGGATCAAAGAGGCTTTGCATATTACTTATCAAGCTTTCTACCCCTCATCCTCTCTTTAATGTCGTTTAAGACAAAATCATTTGTGAACTTTTGCAGAGTCAAGAGGCTAAGAAAGGTCTTCACTTAAAAAAAATGGCAAAAAATTAAAAATAGTAGTTAGGATATATGGAAAATACATGAAGTTCACAAAAACGTGGATTGCAACATTCACCCCATATATTTATGTATCATCCATGGCTGTTTTCATGCTATATGGGCATTTCATAGTAGTCCCAGAGACAAAAATATTTGTTCTCTGGCCCTTT
The DNA here is from genome assembly GCF_030254825.1 of Meriones unguiculatus. Lineage (NCBI taxonomy): Eukaryota > Metazoa > Chordata > Mammalia > Rodentia > Muridae > Meriones > Meriones unguiculatus. Next base: position 101,419,624 of record NC_083355.1, on the reverse strand, counting down.
CCATAAAGTTTGGTGCCTCCTCTAACTTTTTCTTATAATAATAAATATTTATGGAATCTTTAACACCAAAAAAAAAAGAAGTTGGAGACAAATGAGCTCAGAGCAAGTTGGCTAACAAGAGTAGCCATGTCAATGGGCTTTGAGTTTGAATGTCTTTGCCTCGATTAATAAGATTTTTGAACTGATGAGACTTGAGAGGCTAGGGTCAGAAGGAAGGGGAGAAGGACCTTCCCTATCAGTGGACTTGGAGAGGGGCAAGGGAGGAGAAGAGGGAGGAAGGGTGGGATTGGGAAGGGACAAGAGAGGGGGATATGAAATGAATAAATTGTAATTAAGAATTGTTTCTGACATAAACTCAATGGCAGGTTCTTTGACCTCCCCCTCAAACCCCGAAGGAGGAGCAGCCCTGCTAGGCCACACAGGAGGACTTTGCAGCCAATCCTGAAGATACCTGATAAACCAGAATCAGATGAAAGGGGAGGAGGTCCTTTCCTATCAGTGGACTTGGAAAGGGAAAGGGAGGAGGTGAGGGAGGGGGGTGAGATTGGAAGGGAAAGAGGGAGCGGGATACAGCAGGGATACAAAGTTAACAAACTATAACTAATATTAAAAATAATAGCATTCCGCAGCTCTCTACAGTTCCCCCTTTTTGTTTTAGACGCATCAGGCAAGATAAAGATGGAGCTGGTTTCCGCCTTCCACCTTTCCGATGGTGAGTGCCAGAGAGCAGTATAAAGTCCCAGTTTATTTCTAATATCAGAGATCAGACCTCTACTCTTGCCTGATGCGTCTAAAACAAAAAGGGGGAACTATAGAGAGCTGCGGAATGCTATGCCTTAAAGATGGAGCTGGTTTCCGCCTTCCACCTTCCCGATGGTGAGTGCTCTCTGTCACAAACAACTCCATATTTGGCTAAGGCTGAGGATCTGGCTTGCTTCCATGTATGTGGACCTATCTGCATTGCCCACGTGGCACGCCTGGGTTGGCTACCCAGAGGCTATTTAAGCTGTGGGCTGGCTTTCCCCAGGGTCAGATGATTGTTCAAGGTTCCTGAATAAACTGCATTGAAAAAATAAAAAAAAAAAAGAAAAATTTCTAGCAGAAAAAAAATAAATAAATAAATAATAAAAAAAATTTAAAAAAGAAAAAATAAATTAATTAAAAAATATTTTTGAGCAATTGGGCATGACTCCTGACATCTATCTTGGACCTCCACATATACATACACACAGGTATACACATATCCACATACATGTACACCTACACGCATATAAAAATTGTATATATACACATATCACACACCCACACGAGAGAAATGTAAAAAGAAACAAAAACTGTGAAGAAAGTGTGTTTCCCATTTCTCACACTCTGCTCACAGGAGTACGATGCTCTCCGTGTTTCAGAGCCCATGTGCATTCATAATTACTGAAGTATGTTCTGTATTTAGTCTTATGACATTTTTCCTAAATACAAACCGGTAAATAATTGTTTGTGATCATCTTAGTCTACAACTTATGTTAATACATTTTATTAGCTTACTAACAATTACACAATTATGAAAATGTATTCTTATTTTTGATAAGATTAAATATACTTAATAATTTAATGCCATGTGCATATATATGCCAATGTTACAGAATTTTAGGTGGAAAAGAGAAGCAAAAGAGTCTTTTATTACTGAATAATTGGGTTATTTCCTTGGTTAGTTATTAACTAAAAAGAGCAGCAGGATGTTTAAGGTGTGACCAGTAGGTGTGTATCCTTCCCACTCTTTAAGATTCACTTCAGTGTGACTTGTTTACTACATTCACGGGAAAGAATCTGGAGTTTCAAAGACTATTGCAACACCTTTTCACTCTTGGAAATAAATAGCCTATATTCATTTTAAGGTGAAAAAAACAAATTATCCGTTCTGAACCTTAAAATACCCAGTTCTAGAAAATGAGAGCATACTGCTTCATCCTAAAGGAAAAGATTCCTTCCCCAAGCAGCTGCTGCTGACTTTGCTTTCCTGTTCAGCTTCTCTCCACTCACAGAGCCAGAGGCCAGCAAGAAAGAAAATAAGGGGACAGCAGTCCATGTTGGCTTTCTGTGCTCCACCCTGTGAGATGAGGAAAGTCCACGCTTCTCTCTGTCCTTTGTGAATTTATTCGAACACACATCGCTGAATGCTTGTGATTTCTTTTTTCCTTCAACCACTCTTTTTTCCAGAGAGTCTTTCTACTCAGGCCCCTGAATCTCTATAGCAGGAATAGAACTGCCTTCTTCCCACGCTGTCAACCTTGATCAGTCATGGAGTTCAGGTTCATCTCCTATCTTGCAGCCATACTTCGGCTTCATCCTTCATACACTGCTCTGCCCCTTCTAGTGAGAATCAGTATCTGTTCAGTGTGTTTCCCCTCTAAGATGTAACATATAAGTCCTAGCTCATGGATAGGTACAGAAACCGATGGCCTAGGCTAAAATCTAATCTTTTTTATGTGACTTTATACAAGGTACTTAAGCCTCCCTGTGCCTCACTCACTTATCTGCAGTAACAGGAATGGTGTCTGCGTTTCAGAGTTTTAAGTGTTTACTTCACTGGAGACTGAGTGGTGATCCTTGTTCATGCTATCAAGAATAGATCTTTTCACAGCTTGTTCAAAGGATCAAGTAGGATAACATTTGGGTATTTAAGAGACACTGGGGGTAAAATGAAAACAATTACTAGACCATTTTAAGATCTATGAAATTAAATTAAAATATTTTATGTGCTAGGTGACCATAGAAGATTCAACTAAATTTGACCTCTAGTTCATCATTAAAAATAATATTTGAATGTTGTTTTAACATGTTAAAGTATTGAGAATCTCCAAAATGCTTTTATTTTCCATCTTCCTATTTTTTAGAGACATCAGCTTCTGAATATGGCCTTCCACATAGTGAAAGCGGGCAGCCTGGACATGTCTCCAGGTCAGGGTCATGTCTCAGGTCCTTTTCCAGTTGCCATGGAACCTTGCCCCAGTAATGTCATCACAAGCATGTCTGTCTTGTTTCTGTAAAAGAGTTAAAGGCCACTGAACAGAGCATCTGAAGCAGCCTCGGGCATACAGAGTTCTCAAAACTATGTGGCTGTGGAGGAGCACGAAAGTGGTCCTGGCTGGATGTTTATTTAAGTGCATATATATATATATATATATATATATATATATATATATATTTTAGAGAGAGAGAGAGAGGGGTCTTTAAAGAATAAGACACAAAGACTTTCAGTGACCAAACAAGACTGTGGTAGGACTTCCAATCCAATCAGCTACAGTCTCAAAAGGCAGGCTGGGCAGGCTGAAAGAAAAAAAACAAAACAAAACAAAAAACATTTATGAGCTATAAAGTGATCTTAAAATATCCCAGGAATGTATTTTCCCAACGCACTTACTTTCAAGTGTGGCAATAGTATTCTGTAGTATTGTACTTGATGTTGCCTAAAAAGTCATTCTAGGGGCTGGAAAGATGGTTCAGTCAGTAAAGTGGCTACTACGCATGCCTATCATTTAGTGCTATGGTAGAGGCAGAGACAGAAGCATTCTAGCAAGTCTAGCCACACAATAACAGAGGAAGACATAAAGAGTCAATCTGTGGCCTTTATATACCTGCATGTAAGCTCTCAAACCTATCTATGTGCATGCATGCAAACATACATACGCACGCACACACACACACACAGAAATCACAGAACTGTAAATGATTTAATGTTAGTTTTCTAATTCACATCAAAATGTCTACTGTTGTACTTGATTACAGAGTTCTTTAAAAATCTATCAAGTGAACAAATACTTTGTAGTTACCAACAACGATTTAGTAAATTATTGTATGTTCATTGAGTAAATCATTTTATGTTCATTCTATACTAGAAATCCTCAGAAAACTGCTTGTATATGACAATTGTAGATGTAAAAAGAAGTTTCATGGTTGTATTCTAATCACAGTTCCATATCTTTTTCTTACTAGCTCCTTGTGACAAATTTCTTTGTCCCAGATGAATCCTGTTTGCAAATATATTGCGACTAATCGTTTTTTGTTGATGTTGTTTCTTTGATCAATTATCTGAAGTATAGATAGGTTTTAAGACTCCTTAAAATTCTTACTTTATTCAAGGAATCCATAATGATCAGGGTCTCCTGTGTTGATTAGTGACATGCATGACTCTTTGATTATAACAGGAAAGCTATGAATGACATTGAATTGCTCCCTGAGCCCTATTTCAACACCTCCGTCTGAACTCCCTGCTCCCACCTCCCAAGAAACGTGATCTTTCTGTTGTGTTTGCTGTCTCCCTCAGTAGATGCCCCTCCTGCTCATCTCCAGAGCCCTGAGTTATCATTGCTGCCTTCTTTCTTGCCACTGGCTGGCATTAATGACTACTCAGTCTCTGAAAAACCAATCTGTTCTCACTGCCACTAACTCGGACTTCCATCATTTATTTTGCTTACAACACTAACTTTTGAGCTGCCCAATTACTTCTTGATTATATCTCGATCATTTTCTATAACTTTACAAGGTTGACTATTGCTAGAACAGTCATATGCTGATACCGTTTGACCAGGATAAACAAAAATAGCAATGAGGTGTTTCTCAAAACACAGGTCTCTTTTATTTGCAGACTGGATATTATTAGGCACATGTTATGTTTGGTCCACTGTGATTTATTTGCTTGTTTGGTCAATATTTAATAATTTAGGGGATAAATTCTGGATTTTTATTGCTTTTCTTAAAAAAAAAAACATACAGCAAAACTCAGGGACCATGGTTTCTCCAGTCATATTGACTTTCTGTCCTCATGTAGTCTGTTAAACAGAAGCTCTTTTGATGCCTCCACAGTTCTCACTACTCCCTCTTGTCTCCATGCCATAACCATGGCAGCTTCATGCAGCAGTGATTCACACAGTAATTCCTTTTGTACCTAACATGCTTTCTCATCGGTGCAGAGCATTCTTCAGCCTCTCCTTCGAGGCTGCTGTCATTCTCTTCTTCTCCATATCTCCCCACTTCCCTATGTCCCATCTGGGCCTCATTGCTTCTGATCCCAGATCAGGCATGAACTGGCGTTAGTTTTATAAAGTAGACTGTTTGAGGCCCCTTTTAATGTTTAGTTTCATTGGGTCTACTCTTTTGAACACTGGCTGAACCTTAGTGTTTTGGGTTTTTTTTTTTTTAATTTGAAAAATGGAAATAAACTGTGCCTGCCCAGTCATTATGCTGTGGGTTTTAGAAAACAAAGGCATGAAGCTTCTAGAATTTTACCAATGTTCAGCAGAAATGAGCTATTGTTGATTTATCAACAAACATCTTACTGAAGAAGTTTCATAACTAAGTTTCATAACTCTTTTATCATCTATTTTGTGTTCTGGTTTATCTCCAGGTTTTCTTTAATGTCCAATTTACATGCCACCATTGGAAAATCTTTCCTGCTTTCCTCATTGGAATTTATTCCTCATTTTGTTTATGTGAATGTGCACAGACTTAATAAATGCAGTTATTTTATGAACCCACCATTGTTTGCACTGGACTTTTCAGCTACTCCAAGGAAAGGATAAAATCTCACAGGTTACTTTGCCTTCAGAGTATCTAGCCTCATGCTGTGCAAATATCCAGCGCTCAGCAAAAGCTTATCGCCTGAACCAAAGTGGAGCCATGTGTTTGTCTTTGATGCGCCAAGCAATTACAAGCTGAGTTAATCTTAAACAGCATCATGTCCAATCCGTTTATTGGAAAAGTAGAAACACAAACAAATGTGAAAATCAAATAATTCTGTAAGAACAATTAATATGACAACGTAAGCATACAACTCCCAGCACTGTCACCCTGAACCTGCGCTTCGCTTTACTTTTTATGTAGTCATAAGGGCAGCACCATTCAGATGACAGTGAGATCACACAGTCAGGGCTTGTAGGAGCCAATTATCTGCCAAAATGTTATGCTGGGTCATGTAGCCACTGCTACCAGATACCATGTCAGGGTGAAGATAGTGACAACAGCCACACTGTTGAAGGCTATAATTTACAAGATACAGAACTACAGTTGTCAGCACCACATTTGTGTGTGGGACTTTGCAAGTCATCTTTCTTGTCTCATTAGTACATTTCTCTCCTTATAACTATGCCATTATAGTCAGCACTGTGACATAAGATACTTGCAGTAGGTATGTGCAGCAGAAAGAGTATTTAAATGTGAGTAATGAGCCCGAGATCACACATTCATAAAAACAGTGATGAAACACCTCCATGAATCTAAGACCTTAGCTTACTTCCTAGAATAACTTCATTTCAGTTCAGCCCATGGCTTGATGCATCCACATAGCTGAGCCACACAGGCCTGCTTCTAGTCTGCTCAGAAACATACTTTACTGAGTGTCTCTTGAAGGATTTTTTTTTCTTACATGCATTTTCTTTATATCTGTTAATATTTCCCTGACATCTCATTTTATAAAATGTGACTGTGACACCTCTCCCTCCCTTACAGACACATCCAGGTGACGTGCCAAATACCATTGCTCCCACAATACAACTGACATTCTCTCCTCACGATACTCTGCTCTCATCTCTTTACACACAATACATTCGGTCTTTGGGAAAAAGGAAAAGGAACTTATTCTTTCTACTTTGTTGCTACAGATTCTAGCATAGGTCTGGACAAATTATAAACACATATTGACACTCGCTTAGTGAAGGAGGGAGAGCAAAGGTCACATGTCTCCATCAGGCAGAACTTGGAATCTCATGATAACACAGAGACAACTTACTGCCAAAGATTACTACCACTTGTTCAGCACTTCATCTTCTTTGCTCCGGCACTCAATGAACCGAAATGATTTATTCCCAATAGAATGTATCTACCTGTGCTGTAGGCTGTTCTTTGGGCCATCTATTACATAATTAATTTCTACTGTATTTCAACTCCCCCCCTTTTCCTTAGCCACGGGCACTTTTTTTCCCAAAACAAGAACAATTTAAATTGTGCACGTGTAGGAGGTTAAGTTGTGCAACACAACTCTTTTAAGAGAACCGGAAACTGTGAACTCTTAAAGGAAGCTGAAGCTTAAGTCCTGAGGAAGAAAACTCGTGTGGGACATGCTTTTTATTTCTAGCCTTAAGATCTTCTGAGAAAGTAAAGCAGGGAGAGAATTGTGAAGCTTCGTTCTGTCAAAACACATTGCTACTTATAGGCTTAGGGAGGTTGCCAATGAAATATTTCTTCACCCCTCAGGGTTCCACAAGAATAGACTCTTGGAGAAGATTACTGTTGACAGTGCACGTGTTGATATAGCCAGGACTTAATAGCTACTGGCAAACAGCAGCCCTTTTTGTCCTGTGTGAGCAGGGCTTCCTCTGTTGGTGAACCAGACAAAGCACACTTAGTATGTTTTCAAAGTGGCACAGCGGGAGGGGTCGGGGGGGTGGACACTCATTAATCATTTTCAAAAAGTTTGAAACAGTTCTGCCTGGGAAGCTTCTGGACATACAGTCCTTTCTCCTTTCAGTCCTGAGATAGACGTTGATGTGAGCCCTCCTAAAAATTCCTTTCTTTAACTGCCTCTTCGAGGGTTTATAGATTTCTCATCACATTCTATGAGGACCACAACTGTATCAGCTTTCTGTAGACATGGAAGTGGGGTTGATGGAAAAAAAATTCAGGACATCGTAAAATCACTCTTTTCTCTATTCATATATATTGTATAATACATAGACAAAGTTTATGTTTCTAAATTCTCCCCTAAGAAAGCAATTTTTTTTTTTTTGGTGTTCTGGTGGGCTCAATAGTCAGCAACAGTATGTCTATTGTAGGTAGCTAAGGCATGGATGGAAATAATTTAGACCCCCCAGACTTAAGCTTGCTTGGAAGTATGAGATTTGATGCCATGTAGGCTTGAGCGGGAGGTCTGACTCCAATTTTGGCTAATGATGAGATTTAGGTAACCTAACTTCTCAAAGCCTAGTTGTCCTTGCCAATATGTATGTAATTATAGAACTCAGTTCCCAGCAGACTTGACCTGTGAAGGTAAATTTGATAATTAATGTATGCAAAATATCCTAGTATCTGGAGTCATTTCCTCGCTCTTCTCTCTCTCTCCCTCTTTCTCTCTGCTGCTGCTGCTGCTGCTGCTGTTGCTGCTCACCCTCACTTTATTTTCTATCCTCTTCACTTTTATCCTCAACTTCATCCCTTTGTCCATTGTTCTCTTTCCCAACAATTGAAACTCCTTTGCTCTATGTGCTGATAATTCCCCTAGGAAACTATTTATACTTCATTGGGGCCTCTATACAACTCAAATGGGAGAGACGTTTTTATTTTAGATTGAATTCTATTTACTTTGAAAATAACCAAAATTTGTATTTTGGTATAATTTCCCTGAGGTTTCTTACAGGAAAGGACTCCAGCCCTCCGAGCACAGTCGCACAGCTAGCCCTTTCGTCTGACAGAAGGGAGGGCACAGAGCAGAAGCTCCACTGTGCTGTCACACAGAATACATGGCTTTCCTCTAGGACCTACAGATTTTGGTGAAATACCCTGTGTGTTTTGGAGGTCAAAGTGAGTTCTAAGCAGTAATTGAAGGCAGAGCACAGAAAGCTTGCTCACTTTATATTGGAGCCCCCTAAGCTGCAACGGGTAACAGAACTCCGGCATTTTGCTTATTTTCACGTGAACATAAATCTCGCTATTTGACTGATTTTGTGTCATTCTTATATGCAACTGTGTCTTCCCTCAGGGTCAGATTCTTCTCCAAGCCCACCTCTGCTCCTAGCATCCGGCTCTCCTGTATTCCTCAGCCTTTGTGATCCTTTAGCACAGCCCATGCTTGGCTAATTCTTTACATACTCATTATTTCCAACAAACAAAATAAAACAAAGTTGGGTGAAACAAATTGCTTTCTATTTTAACTAATTTCTACTGTTCTTGCTGAACATAATTTTTTAAAAGTGTCTCTAATTTCCTTGAGTTCCATCATCTTATGTACATGACACAAAGCCATGCTTCCCAAAGAGTCACTAACTCTGAATTTGTGAAGGAATTTCTCAAAAAGAACAAAAATGGCCATTTTCTTAGTAAATTATATCTAATTACTGGACAAAATAACCCATATGTAGTCTGGGCAAGTGAAAAGACATTATTTCTTTTTAAAAACTCTTTTATTTACATTTCTTGTATCTCTTTCTCTCTATTTCACCCCAATCCCTTCCAACAATCCAACTCCAGATAGGAGAGGAAAAGGGTTAGAGGGAGAGGGGATACAGTTCTCTTAGTTGTTTCCTGCTGGTCAGGGTCATCGGGTTCCTTGGAGCCAGTCCAGTCCTCGTTTCAGGAGATCTCCAACTTCTTGTCTTACTGCAACAACAGCAACCAGGAGCCACAGGTGGAAAGCAACAGCAGGCTTGTTCTTTCTCAAACCTCCCACACTCTCTGGGCTCTGGCATTTATTCCTTCTCCACAGTCCTCAGGTTTAAACTACCTGCAGGTGGCAAAGAGCTTCTTTCACAGCCCACATGAGGCAAATAGTTTGCTGCTGTGGACCATCTGAATCAGTCCTACATCCCACACCTGGGATTAAAACAAAAACATGTTAATATCAACAATTTCTTTTTATAAAAAATAATAAAAAATAAAACAAACAAGCAAACAAACAAAAAAAACCCTCTCATATATTGATATAGCTTTAATCTGTGGTTAAATTTTCTTCCTAGAGAGACTTGGCAGGTTCCTGTGAGTCTGCAGAGCTCTTCATTTCCTTCAGCCTCCTTTAGTTCTCAGAACGTGTGTCATGCTCTCACCCTTGCCTCGTCCTTATCTCCTTATGCCTAGGTTGTTTCATCTCTGTTAGCTACTGGTACTCCTGGTACGTTTTATGTGGTTGCTGTGGATTGCTTTATATATGAAGGTGTCTATTGGCCCCAGGAATTCAGATTCTATAAGGGGGAAAAAAACACAGCTATTTATAACAAGTACACCTTGATTCAGGGGTTCCCAACATCTGTATGTTTCTCCCATACTAACACAGTACCAGGTTCGCAGGGATAGCCTCCTGAATGGTGGATGATTGATGAACATTCGTCATTGTCCGAAGAACAGAGAGTTGAATAGGCAGAATGATGTGTTGGCTATCTCTGTTATAGCTTCATGTTGGGGCCAGCCTAATGATTGTTATGCATTTGTGAGTTAATTAGTTCCAGTTTTACTTCTAAAAGTCAGATGCACATATAGATTGAAAGTAACATGTTAATGGCTTGGTAAATAAAACACTTGTGTCTCAAGGTTGTAGAACTTGGGATTCCAAGGTAGGACAGAACCCCCAGCTTGGGCCCCTTACGCCATGGAGCCTTTCATAATGGATTTTTTCTAGTTGCAGGACTTTCAGGAACGCCCTGTGCTGTTCCAGGCATTAGTTATTACATCCATAAAATGACAAGCACTAAAGAATATCTAAATTACTTTGTTTATTTGAAAAGACAGTTACATATGAAGATTTGATTATCAAGCTATGAAGCACAATGACAGAAAATTGATACTACTTCTTATTAATTGCATATAATAATTAGTTCTAACGTGAGCTCTGTTCTGGTTCTTAGTCTTATTAAGTAGGCTCCATAGGTATGTTGCCTATACAAGGAGAGGCATGCCATGTATGCCACCGTGGCTTACTTACTGAGAAGCTTACCACGTCATGAACAGTATCACGTTACTTTTCTGGCTCATAACAGCTATACAATTATTATCAGTGGAATTACCATTATTGTTATAAAATATGGTTTTACTCTACTTGAAACTTATTCATGAAGAAATGGAACTCTCACTTTTCCCCACCACATTCTTCAGAAAGAGGGAAAATAATTTCTCTTCTCTCACTGAACTTCAGAAAATGTGGCTATATTTTTTTTCCACAAAAATCAACCTTTTTAGGGGGCTTCCACGTGTTCTCTAACAATGGTCTACAACGTCTGCTGGGCACAAGGACATTCTTGGAGTGGGAGTAGTAGGGGATGAAACAGGAATGAAAATCTCTGAAAGCTGCTGCTTGTGGGTGGTCCTGCCTCTCCCCAGGCCCTACCCTTTTCCAGAAGACTTGCCAAGGGCATTGTGCAGAAGGGAAATAAGTCTCCAGGGTGGCAATACCCTCCTCAAAATGTGAGAAAACACATGCTCAGAGAGAGGGCATTCAGGACGGATGGAAGGTGTGAGATGTAGGAAATAATTCTTAACTCCTTAACGTAAGTTCCCCCAAGACCGCTCTACATTCTAGCTTTTAACCAATTTGACATGCTAGTCCCAAGACAAGATAATGGCATACGTTCAGCCATTCATCAAGCATTCACTTAGAGTCTATACAGCATAGTATCATCCAAGAGCTGAAAAACACTCATTCCATAGAAGTAGTTGTTTAATTGCTGCATAATAGCTACATATTTAAAACATGTATTAAGAGAGGGATATGGCAGAGGAAGTTCTAGGAATTATTGGGTGAGGCAAGCATGCAAGAAGAGACGTGCTTGTATGCTTACCGGGAAGGTAAGAAAGACCAGAGTGGCATACTTGTAGGGGTGCACACTGCGAGAGTGAAAGGAGGCCACACAGGTGTAGGTCAAGTGACAAGGTGAAGAGCTCACTTGGCTCACTAAAACTATTCTGAGTTACTTTTCTTCCTTCCTTCCTTCCTTCCTTCCTTCCTTCCTTCCTTCCTTCCTTCCTTCCTTCCTTTCTTTCTTTCTTTCTTTCTTTCTTTGCATTGGGAAGCTCTTAAAGACCTTTGAATAAAAAACATAAATACAGTTATTTCTACTTGAGAAACATGAATCTAATGACAGTTTTAACGCTGGGTTGTGAATGTGGCTGCAGTGTTCAGTGGACTTGAGAAACGCTGATATATGCTAGTGTGAGAATCTTTCTACTGAGAATTAATAAATACAACTCTTATCTCTTATAAGAAGCAGAGAACGCACAAGAGAAGAGCATGTGGGATGCGAAATACTAATGAAGAAAGTCCAAGTAAGTTCTGAGCTGGGTTCTCACGTGAGTTAGGGTGTTCAACACCTGGCCCAGGAAATAATAAGGGTTAGGTGGGGCAAAAAGTCTTCGTTTTATCTCAGTCAGTTTGAGAAGGCACACTGAACTGGGATGGTCGCTTAGGCTAGTAAAATGAAGCTTGTATGACAGGCTTTCATTGCCTAGAGGGTTAGGAGCCTGGATCTGCAGAGGTCACTTTATGTGTTCATAATACAGTGCAGAAAGAAGGACAACTGCTTATTGAACTCATGATGCAAACAGAATAATACAGAGGCTCATAAACGATACCAGATCTACAGTGCTTGAATTGGCTATGCCAGCCTCATACCTTACCAGCTGTTTACCTGTGAGTAAATTACTGAACATCTCAGTCCAGGTAACACAGAATCTACATTATAATACCCCTATGAGTATCGATTAGATGAATACTTTTAAAAAGTTTGCTCCGGCAAGGAAGAAAGTCAAGTGTTAATACTGAGAGATATAAATGAGAGACCTTAGGAAGTGCAGATGATAGAAGTGAAAGGTTTTTTTATTCTTTTATTCTTTCTTTCTCTCTCTCTCTCTCTTTCTCTTTCTTTCTTTCTTTCTTTCTTTCTTTCTTTCTTTCTTTCTTTCTTTCTTTCTTTCTTTCTTTCTCTTTCTTTTTTTTCTTATTCACAAGTATCCCAGCTGTAGCCCCCTACATCTCCTCACAGTCCCAGCCACCCTCCCTCTTCTCCTGCTATGCTCCTCTCCTAATCCACTGATAGGAGAGGTTCCCCTCACCTTCTATTAGACCCTAGCCTATCAGGTCTCATCAGGACTGATGGCATTGTCTTTCTCTGTGGCCTGGCAAGGCTGCACCCCACAGGGGGAGCTGATCAAAGAGCTGGCCACTGAGTTCATGGCAGAGACAACCCCTGCCCACTCTCTCCTTATCTCTTCAACATAGTTCTTAAAATCCTAGCTAGAGCAAAAAGAAGACAAGAAAGTGAAAGGGGGTTTTAAGAAGAATTGTAGGTAGGCTCAAAATATAAATGTGGTAAAATGAATTTGAAAAATGTTTAAAAAGAGGCAGAGAGGAAGAAAAAGGCTTAGAAAGAATTGCTCCTTGGAAGACAATGAAGGGAAGCCATCCCAAGAATGCCTAACACAGGCAAATGCCAACACATAATTCGATTAAAATTAAAATTTAGGAGTGTCTTCAGACTTGACAGTTCTGGTATTTGTATTGAAATTAGTATGTTTTCAGTGAAATGAGCATGGCTAATGGGATGAGAATAAATTAAAGACAAAGATGTGAAAATACTTACACAGTAATATATATAACCCCCCCCCCACACACACACACACAAGCTTGACAGTGTGAGAAGCAGAGAAAATAAGCAGGCAATTGGAGGGCTGGGAAGTATTGAGGGAGGGAGGACAGTTTATACTTGTTGCTTTTGCTTTGAGGGATACATAATTATGCTTGTAAAAGCAGGAAGACAGGAAGCTCGAAAATACACAAGAGAGAATAAATACATCAGCTAAATTTCATATAGACGATATAAGAATTTCCTTTGCTTTCAATAACTTAAAAAAAAAAGCCCTTAGGAGCAGTGGCTTTCCGTAGATTCTCCAGTACATTGCAACCCAGATGGTGGCATGGATCATACAGAGCCTGATGCCCAATATTTTGTGATCATTGCTCTTTTACAATATGGTGTCTGTTTGAGGCCAGTCTCTACACTGCTTCTTCCTGTGACCCTCCTGCTCTGGACTGTGCTGCCCAACATAGAAGTGATGGAACACATAGCTTTCTTAATTTCAGTTCTATTAAGAATTGGGTTTCACAGTTGTACAGGCACATCTCAGGTATAGGCGTGGTTTTGATCGCTGAATTAGAGAGCAAAGTCATAGAATAGTGTCTGTAACACAGAAAGACCCTTAAGACTGCACCGACTTGGCTCTCAATTTCTGGTGTTTATTATACCCGGGGAACTCCCGGTGCTGCTCATGTCATCACCCTGTGGACCCTGAACCTGCTGACCTTTCCTACTTGGCTTCCCTACCGTGCTCATGACCCTTTATTAGTTTTCACCTTGAGATCCTTCTGTCTTTTCATCTTGTAAGCATCTCAGGTTACTGCTCTTCCTTCTGAATTTTTTCTTTTCATTGGAAGCAGTTACCACCCTTGGAGAACTTGGTGAATACTTTCTTGTCCTCTCACTTACATGATATTAAGTCAAATTGCGTCCCATAGTCCATCCATCCACACTCAGGTTAAATCCTCTTCATGTTGAGAGGTTGCCTTTGAGATACTGCCACATGATTCTCCCATCTTGAAGCAAACATTACTTGGTAGAGTAGTTAGCTATGTGAATTTTGATTCAGATACACAAGCTATGATGTTGTATTGGTGTGTCAGGTGAGTACAGTTATTAAACCCACAGAGCTTTGTTTACATTATCAGTTGCAACAGCCCACTTCTATGGGTATTAGTAAATTATAGGACACAAAATCGACTTTCCTCACCCTTGTTTTCCCTTCTCATCCCTTAGTTGTTCCCTTCCTTCCTTCTTCCCTCACTTCCTCTTTTCCTTCTTTTCCTCTCTTTATTCCTTTCCCTTTTCTTCCTTACTTCCCACTCCTTCCCTCCCTCTCTTCCTTCTTCCCTGCCTCTGACCCTTTATTTATTGTTTTCCTTTTCCTTTCTTTTTGGGTCTATACTCATAACTATGTCAATGGGTATATTTGTTTATTAGGTACAGAACCTTTAAGTCATAGCTGCTGTGAATCATGGCTTGCTATTGGTAATGCATCATGAAGAAGCAAGACAGCCCAGGGTCATCTCTGACTCTCTAGCTCAGAGTTATGGACTCTAGATTGGGGGTTTTATTTGTTTGTTTGTTTGTTTTGCTTGTTTTGATAGCCTTTTCTTCTTGTTGTCTTGTGAGTGACTATAATTCAAATTCAAAACACTCTTTTCCACAAGGCAAGATGCAGAATGATATGGGGATGGATTTGGAAGCAAAAATTTTTCCTAGGAATCCTGGAGGAAAACGAAAGGATGGTTGTAAATTGAGTAGCTTTCTTTGTAGAAGAAATCAGAGAAAAAGAAGAAAAAGTGAATCAATGAGATTTTTTTTGCATCCATTGTGCTGACTACTCAGCAAAGAAAAAATATCAGTTTCTAATATGCACTTTTCTACCAGACTTCCAGTCCTTTATTTAGCAGAAATTCCTACCATTCATATGACTATTTCTGAGTATCTATTGCAGAAATCAAGCAGCTTCTGCGTTTTCCTCTGATTTTCTCTTTCTTACTTGCAATTTCAGATTTGTTTTAAAAAATTTTTCTTGTGTAAACGCAGTGTATTTTATTCAGAACTTGAGGTAAAGTGGGTTTTTGTGTAAAGTATGCTCTTCATTACAACTTCTGGAATAAGCCAGTATTCATATAGTTTTTGAAAATACAAACCATAGTTGGTCACATGTCCTTCTTGCAACTCATGTTTTGGGTTTATTCAAATCAAAGAATTATCTTTATGACAGGGAATAATAGCACCTTTTCTTATACAGAGGATCAAGGGTTGACATTTTTTGTTTGTTTGGTTGGTTTGATTTGTTGTTTTCAAGACATGGTTTTTTGTTGTTACAAGCCCTGGCTGTCCTGGACTCACTTTGTAGACCTGGCTGGCCTCAAACTCACTGAGATCCACCTGCCTCTTCCTCAGATGAGTGCAGGGATTAAAGGCATGTACCATCACACCTAGCAATAGTAGCCAAATTTTTTTTTCCCTGTAATTGTGTTGGCTAACTACTTGTCTATGCAGTGCCTTTTTTCAAACTAAGTAGATTTTTGGATGACTTTCAGCTCACAGATTTAAAAATGTTCATGTGTGGTCACTGATATACTTGTGTGCCACAATCTGAAAACGAACAGGCAGTTCCTGTTCATTTTCAACCTTTCACATTTTATAGATTTATTTATTCTCATAATTATATTGTCTGTTGCTTAAAAGAAAGAAAACTTAAGAGAGAATGCACAATTCTTAGACAGTTGGGTATATTAAATTTTCTTGGTTTGGTGACCCTGTGAGTAATGTCAGAACCTATTCTATTAATAGTTCCACTGTAACTTTAATATAAACATTGCACATAAAGTCGGGACTCCGTTTGGCACCCCGTGAAGAATGTCTAATGGCCTATCATGCTCCAAGCTGAGGCAGTACTGGAGCATGAGTAGGAACTCATGAGTTTAGAATGATTTTCCAGTAAGGCCTGCTTCTTTTACAAGGAAAAATCTGAAGAAAACATCAAGTGCTTACCATTACCTCATCCTACAGACTCTCCACCACTGCATGGCACACAGTTATATGAGCTTAACACCCATTCCCAATAAACCGTCAACAAAAGCCGCCCCTTGTACTACTCAGTGGACATTCTTGGAGGATTGCTGTTGAAAGTAGGACATCTCAGCTTGATCGTCAATGGAAAACATATTTTCTAATGCAGCTTTAAAAGAAAATCTGCAGTGGGCAGGCCCCTACTAGGCAATCTTTGTTGGATGCAAGAGGCAAATCTAATCAAATCACAATGAAGGCAAAAAATAAAATGAAATAAAAAAAGCAACTAAAGCAAACATGATTCATTAAATGGTAGGAATGGGGCATGATTTGGAGAGCCATAAATCACATGCGGGTGGGGGGCCTGGCTTTATCCCTTTCAAAGTATCAGAAGGGGGTCTTTCCTGATGCAAGGTATTTGCACAACTGACAGAATCATGTGTGAGCCTACACAACAGAAGCTCTTTCAGTGTAGGAACTACCTCCTCGGTGGTATATGTAAGGCAGATATGGGAGCAGTGGAGTCAAAGACAAAAGCTTTGGACCTCCCATTGCTTTGAAAACTCATAATTATTCAACCACTGAATCATATTAATTCAACTTCATGTTCATTATTCTAAAATAACATGAAAGCAAGCCAGAGACACCTAGTTGTTCAAGGTAAACTTTTATCTTACTGCAAGAGCCACATAGTCTATACTTATAGAAGAACAGTCTAAAATGTTAACTATTAAAAAAATTATTTCTCTGCTTATAGGAAAAATATTTTAAATGAAAATCTGGATTTTTAATTTAATTCTTGATTAGACTGTCAAATACAAAGTATTATAAATAGATGAAACCATCAAGTAAAATGCTAAGGTATTTGCCACAGGATTTCAAATATTGGCTATTATTTTATTAAAGGTCACCCATTTTGTTCAATATTTCTTTAAATAGTCTGCTAAAATGTAAAGCAACACCCTCCCTTTTTATCTTCAGTATTGAATACTTGGGGTATACAAGCTACAAGGTTCCAAACACTTCCCTAAAATAATCTCCATTGTGCTAGTTGGTCCTCATTGTCAACTCAAAGGGATTTAGAATCACTATGGAAACAAATTCCTTGGCAGGTCTGTGAAGAGAACTTTGAAGTGAGGTAGAAAGCCCAGTACTAAATGTGGGTCCTGAATTTTTGTAGGCTGGATTCCTAGACTGTGTTCTTTTTCAGTTGTTGTTCTGTTTCGTTTTTGTTTGTTTTTTGTTTTGTTTTAAGAGTGAGTAAAATATAAGCTGAGCACAAGTGTTTCTTATTTTTCTTCCTGCTCCTTGCCTGCAAATACAATGAAATCTACCACCATAACTTCCTTGTTACAATGAACTGTATTCCTGGGAACTGTAGCCCATTATAGTCCCCTCTTTACCTAACTGGTTATTCATATCAGGTATTTTGTTGCAGACTTGTGGCAACTCACCTATAAACCTATCTATCCTTCCCCTTCTTTCACTGCTTTTTTTTTTTATCATTTATTACATTTATTCACTTTGTATCCCGACTGTCCCACCTCCCTCATCTCCTACCAATCTCACCCTCTCTCTCTCTTCTCCCCCAATTTTCCCTCCCCTAGTTCACTGATAGGGGAGGTTGTCCTCCCCTTCCATATGACCTTAGCCTATCGTGTCTCATCAGGACTGGCTGCATTGGAAAAGACAAACTTTTATTTAGCTTATTTTCATCATTATTGTAATTTTTTTCTGTTTTGTATGCTTCATTTGGGATCTGTTTAAAGTATATTAAACTACATGACTTTATTTCATAAGAATTTAAAATAACCTGCAAATGGCAATATTCATCATACAGATTCTTTTTTTTTTTTTTTTTTCAATGCAGTTTATTCAGGAACCTTGAACAATCCTCGGACCCTGGGGAAAGCCAGCCCACAGCTTAAATAGCCTCTGGGTAGCCAACCCAGGCGTGCCACGTGTGCAATGCAGATAGGTCCACATACCTGGAAGCAAGCCAGATCCTCAGCCTTAGCCAAATGTGGAGTTGTTCATGACAGAGAGCACTCACCATCGGGAAGGTGGAAGGCAGAAACCAGCTCCATCTTTAAGGCATAGCATTCCGCAGCTCTCTACAGTTCCCCCTTTTTGTTTTAGACGCATCAGGCAAGAGTAGAGGTCTGATCTCTGATATTAGAAATAAATTGGGACTTTGTACTGATGTTCATTTAGGTGTCATCCACCCAAAGAGCATCAGACGTCGTCTGATACCTTTTTCTCAGAGGCGGGACCTGGGGCATCAACCCGCATGCAATCAGACATGCTCTTCTCTGGGTCGAAAGCTGCTGACCCTGAGTGCAGTGCTTAGCCTTTCACTGCTTTTTTAAGGTACCAGAAATAAAAGGGACTCAAGATGGGTTGGCATACAAAGCCAAGTCATGAGATTTTCTCCAGGAATGTTCTTTTTTAATGGACAGAAAGAAACAGAAGAGACTATGTTTTAAAAATTAAATACTAGTGGCTAGAGAGATGGCTCAGTGGTTAAGGGAACTTCCTGTGCTTGAAGAGAAGTGGTCCAACCCTGTCACCCTTGTCCTCTGGAAATAGGGAGAGGGAGATTAGGAGTTCAAGGTCAGCCTCAGTTATCTGTGGAGTTCAAGTCCACTGTGTCATAAAAACTCCCAAAAACCAAAATCAATCAAACAATGGGAAAAAAAAAGGAAAGAATTTTTTAAAAACACTATGCAAAAGCCGTTATAAAGTTGTAATCCTAAAAGGATTAGCAAAAACAGCCGGGCCACATTGTCACAGGCCTACCTTCAGTGAGACCATTCAGTTCTTCTTCACAAGGGAAGCCTCTCAAGTTACAGGTTCAAGTTCATATCATGAAAGAGTATTGAACAAGAGATGCAAAACTGAGTTCACTCTTTCCTGGTGTGCGGCTTCCTTTCTGGTGTGGCAGCCCCGGTTCTCCTTTATCACACACCCGCCCAACACAAAGTGCAACAGGCTGCGACTTATTGACTCTGACAGTAATCCATTGTCAGATTGAAAGCCCATGAGAGCACGTCTGTGAAAACCCACTCACAGGGAAGCCGGAGGGAAGCCGCAGGCAAAGGGCGCGCTTCATTATCACAGGTGAGTTACCCAGAAATTAATTCTAAGGATTGTTGATCAGTGATGTCCTATGAGCAGGGTGACACATTCCACAGGCTCAGCATTTCACCACCAAAGTCCACAGCCCTACTAATTCATATCTTTCTATCAGTTTTGCAGATGAAAGAACAAACTTAAAGAGGTAGAACAACATTCCTGAGATTACGAAAGTTCAAAGCAGCAGATGGAGCAACACTTCATTCCAAGTGTGTTGGACTCAAAATCCCATTGCTCCAACCAGACCCTTCCACGAATAATCTCCTATTAAGACTGAGCCAGGGGAAATTGCTCACCCACTTCTAACTGTTGCATGAGTGTGGGTATGCGTGCATGTGTGTGTGTGTGTGAAACAACTATTATTTTTCATGGCATTCAGATGACTCAAATTAAATTTTCATTTTTTTATGGATAAGTTTCAGTTTAATTTATGGATAATTTTTATGCTAAAAATGTGAGTGGAGGAAAACGAAGAAAGTGAAATATGAGAATGTATTATTTTACTGAAGATGCATTTATCAGATGGAAAAATACAAAAGAGAAACTTTGCTCTCTCTATTTCCCTTTTCTCACACTCTTTCCTTGCTTTACTCATGCAGAATAACAAGGATTTGGCTTTTAAGTGTGCTGTAATTGTAATATACAGTAGTGGCCCAATGTGGTGCTGCTGCATGGCTGTAATACCAGCCTTTGTAAGACAAAAATAGAAGGATTCTCATAATCTCAGGGCCATCTCGAGCTACATAAATGTTCTCAGCCAGCCTGGGCTACCTAAGCCGACTCTCCCAAAGACATAACAGCAGACAAACAAAACAGAGACCTGCTCTTAGGCATAGCAATGTGAACATATTTGTTTTGTTTCCATTGCAAATAATTCAATGGAAATGCGTATGTCTTATTTCCTATGTTACAGAAATCATGCTTATTTTTAGGGAAAGAAAGATAAATTTAACTGCACATGTCTACAAAATGACTCCACCCGGTCTGTAAAATAGGGGGCAAATTGAAATAATCTCAAACACCAAAACTCAAAATACAGTAAAAACAAACAAACAAAACAGACAGCACAAGGAAGAGAGGAGTCACATGGTCTTCCTTCAAACGAAACTTCAATCTCCCGAGAGGTCATCCGTGCCCAGAAGAAAAGCATGACTCCTCATTTGAGATAGCTCCACCCTGCCACACTCAGCACCCAGAAAATGGGGGGAAGGCGCATGGAATTGCAAAGTTTTCATGCCACATCTCTTACCTGTACAGCCTAAGGATCAGTTTCCTTTTATCACATGAGTGATTTACCTTCTACCCCATTGTATCTGGAAACCTATAATGAGATAGTTACACATGTTAGCATGTGCACCAGTACTTTAAGTAGGCTTATGGTTATTCTCAGTATGGAATCTCAACTTTACACGGTAGAAATATGAAGCGCTTTTTGTGAAATGTGTCATACATTTCATTCCTATTAAACATACACAGTATAAAAATGCTGTCTTAATGAATTGATTTAAGGAACAAGTGTGATATGTGTACAGAGGGATGCTCGCCTTAACAATCCTTTGTAGTAGACCAAATATGAGTTGAGTGTTAAAAAAAAAATGCTGGCTTCAGGCAACAAAACCAAAACTAAACCCCCAACTCATTCTTTTTGAACCTTTTTCACCACTGTAGTTTTAGATTGAACACCGGGAATTGTGGCCTTTAAACCATGTAAGGCTGCACATTTGCATAGAGGTGACAGTGAACTTTGGGTAGCTGATTAGCAAGTCTTCTCGAGTCCTCAGTACAGCCGATGCTCAGAGAAGAGGGCAAAAGCAAAACTGACTAGCAAACACTTTAGTTCTATTTTTCCTATTATCTGTTCATAAGCTTATATTACAACCAATTTTTAACACCACACACAGAATACTAAATATTAATTTAAAAGAACTTGAGGGAAATCATATTACAACTTCATGGTAAATTTAATTTGAAATGCTAAAAGCAACGCTTTCCCTGTACACTGTGTTTGCCTTTTCGGAAACAGAAGCCTTAGAAGTGATTCACATTTTGATTAAGTGACTCTATAATTGCAGAATTCTCACGGAGTCGGAAAGTAAAGCCCACACACCACAGGAAATGGGCAAGTCCTTGTTACTTGACAATTTATTTTCCTAGGGTGTGCTAATCATCTTACCTAACAACCAATTGGATTTATTTAAATATAATCTCCTCAAGCATTAGTGATGCTTCGAAAAAGCAATAGCTCTTAATGTTTTATTCAGTAAGAGAAAGAATCAGTGAAAGTCAGCTGAAGTCCTAGTAATATTTCTAAAAGGAAGGTGAGGAAGATATACAATGGTTACTGACATTCTATTTTGTTAGTTACTTAAAAGTTTGATTTGGGAGTAGTGCTACATTAGTACTGTTTTTTGGGGGAAAAAAGATTAAATAGAATGTTTAGACATAAGAGTGTTTCTTAGAGGCTGGAGAAAGAGAGAGAGAGAGAGACCAAAACCAATACCCTGGCTCTAAGAGAGTGAAAGCTGAAGAATCAGGAGGCAAACTAGCTGTCTCTGTTCTGAGGCCAAAGTCCCTAAGGTCCAAAACATCCACTAGTGATGCCCTAAATTTTGAGGGTCAAAGGACCTGGAGCCTGATGTCCAAGGACAAATATAGGAGCAATTTTGCCACTTTGGAGCCACCAAAGAAAGTTTCGTTCACTTAGGATTTTCCAGATTCATCTAAGCCCCTCATATATTTGACCATGCTTCCCACGTGGAGATTATGCACATCTTTTTCACTTAGTTTGCTGATCAAAACGTTAATCATACATAAAAAGAAACCCATAGGCATACCTAGACTCCATGCTTCATGATTCTCCAGATTTTCTTTAATTCATTCAAGCTAACACACCGAACTATTTATCACAATGCTGTATGACACTGTCTCTGCAATAATTGCAATGCACAATTTTATGGATTTTGCTTACTTTTATTTTGTTTTCAAGAAGTTACTTGGATCAGGCCCAGCCTTCATCTCAGGATGGCTTTAATATGCTGCGTCTAAATAGAGTGAGCACCTTTGTCATTCCACAGTAAATATTCAGGCCTCTGACACAGAGCTTCTTGGTAAAAGGTGCTTAAGACTGGCCTCACCTCCACCTGCACTCCATGCATCATTGAGGAACTTCTGTGTTCAACAAAATGGTCATTAGAGTCTCTCAAATTAATTGCTATTTGGTTAATGATTCTTGTAATTTTACTTAGTTACAATCGCTGCAATTTTCAGAATATCCTCAGATAGTAAGGGAGATTGTCTGTTCTTGAATATATATTGACTACTGCCATTAACTTGGGTTAATAACGTATGGAGAATGCTTGTGAATATACTTTGACCATACTGTATGTAGAATTTACTTCCCTCTAATTTTACAATCATGTAATGAAAACAGACTTGGTGAGAACATAAGATGTTAGCATAGTGATCTAACTAACTTGGAAAAAATACGGTAATATATTCGTGCTGTGTAGTTTCCACTTTTACTGGAAAATTATATCTTGACTGACTTAATGAAAGGTAAAAGAAGAATAGTACAGTGGCACATATATGGAAGGTATTTGCAAGGAGGCTTGATAGAACAGTTGACTCTCTAGCTTGCATGGTTTGCTACCCTTTGTGATGTAAAGACATTGCTCTTCTCCAGAGGACAAAGTTACATCACAGAAGTAGAAGCCAGCCCTCATCAGACACCTGAAACACCAACCACGTGATCTTGGAGTTTTCAGACTTCAGAACTGGAAGAAGTAAACTATCATATATAAATTTTCTGGTCTCGATATTTTGTTATACCAGCATAAGTAAGCTATGACAGAAAATCTAATAGAGAAAGTGATTTAGAGATTTTTCGGATTAAAATGGAGGGCAAAAAAAACCCTATGTTGAGCAAATCATCTTTCTGAAACATTTAACTCCCTTAGTAAGCATCTTCACAATAATGGTTTTCAGTGAAAGGATCAAATGAAGTCTATGGCAGATTCCACTGCAAATAAAAACAAACCAAAACTGAGAGCAACCACCACACAAAATGAACACAAAGCCATAAAAACTAATAACAAAACAAATTGTAAAGCAAAAAGCAAAAACCCATCTGCCCTTTAACCCTCTCTTTCCTTTCTTTCCCAAATGCTATCTCAGTAACTGTTCAAAAAGCCTACCTGTGACAATGCCATATAACTAAGATCAAAAGGTGATCAAACCAAGAGGAGTTATGGATCAAAGAGCAAGTGCATATCTGTCCTCTTCAGCTGACAATGCCAACACTACACTTCAGTTTGGGTACTTTTTTTTCTATTTTATTCTCTTCATTAAACAGCAAGAAGTCAGAGGCCCAGAGAGCTACAGACCTCATGCTAAATATCATAGTTCAAACATACAGTCTCTCAAACTCATACATATTCTAAATTAAAACAATTAAATGAATATTTCAATTTTTATATCAAAATGTGTAATTATTTGTGATTTAGTTTAAGTCATTTTCAAATTTCCCTAGTTACATCTGTTTTATTTTCATTGTAAACTTTCTTCAGGATTGTACAAAATGAGTTTTGTAAGCTAGATGAAAGAAGACTAAGTCTGTCAATGACAAAGGCTTAGTCCTTTAATCTATTTGCAAATGAATACAACTTATTAAAGAGGGACTTTGAGTCTTAATGAAACTTAAATTTTCAAATATGTGACTGACAAGCAGGTCTACAGGAGAGCATCTACCTTCTATTAAAAGATTCAGTCCCTACTATGAGCCAAGTTCAAGTCCTCGTATTTGTAGCACAAGCACTACAAGAAATTTAAGTTTCAAAATATTCTGGACCACGACCTGCAAGCCCAGAGCATTGTTGCCCGACTGGGAGTCATTTTCCCTCCAGTACTATACTGGTTACTTTTCTATTGCTAGGATGACTATGGTCAAGGTAACTTGTAGAAGCAAGGATGTATTTGGGATTAAAGCTCCAGAGGGTTAAAGTCCATAATGATGGAGTAAAAGCATAGTAGCTAGAGCAGCAACTGAGACCTCGTAGCTAGAATCACAAACATAAACCAAAAGGAGAGTACACTAGATATACTCTCATAGACTACCTTCCTGGGCACATGTCTTCTAGCAAAGCTGTATCTTCCGAGCCTCCTCAACCAGTTCCAAGATCTGAGGACCCAGTATTCAAATATGCTAGTCTAAGGGGGGGCGATTTATCATTCAATAATATATAATATTCCACATAAACCACATATAGGACAGCTGGCTATAGAGAGAGGCTTATTTATGTGTACTAAACAATTGGTGCTTTGGCCAGGATTTCTGTTAAAGTTTCTATTATGCATAGAACAGCCTTTGCAACAAATGCCATCTGACCCCAAACATCAGTGCTAGCTGTTAAAAACTAATGCACATCATTGTCCCACGAACTTGAAAAGAAGATGAAAACAGAAAGTCTGAAAATAAGCCTTCCCACATTGAGTTCCCCTGACAGAAGTTCTAGCAACTACCTATCTGACTTGTGCACTTTGCTTGTTTGGTTTTATCTGAATGTCTCATAAAAGCCATTCTCCCTTGTGCTCATTAGTAAGAACTTTTGCTTTTGTGAATGGGTATTCTGTGAGCACATGGGAAATGCATATGACAGCATGATAAGCTTGTTACCTGACCGCCCCCAACCAAAAATAAGTTCAGACCTCTATGCACTGAGACAGGAATATTACTTAACAAAATGTTTTAGAAACAGAGAATCAGTAAACATTCTGCTTTTCATAAAGGTTAATTCTGAACATTGCTTTTTTTTGTAGATGTTTACATATGTGTGTTTATATCTGTATGGGTATATATGTGTGTACAGGTAAAAGGCCAACATTTTTTTAAATTCTTTATTAATTACACTTTATTCACTTTGTATCCCCCCCTGTGGCTCCCTCCCTCCTCCCATCCCAATACCTCCCTTCCTTCACCCTCTGCATTCATGCCCCTCCCCAAGTCCACTGATAGGGAAGGTCTTCTTTTCCTTCCTTCTGATCGTAGTCAACGAGGTCTCATCAGGAGTAGCTGAGTTGTCTTCTTCTGTGGCCTGGTAATGCTGCTTCCCCCTCAGCGGGAGGTAATCAAAGAGCAGGCCAATCAGTTCATGTCAGAGACAGTCCCTGTTCCTATTACAATGGAACCCACTTGGATACTGAACTGCCATGGGCTACATCTGTGCAGTTATCCCTATGCATAGTCCTTGGTTGGAATATCAGTCTCAGGAAAGACCCCTGTGCTCAGATTTTTTTGGTTCTGTTGCTCTCCTTGTGGAGTTTCTGTCCTCTCCAGATCTTACATTTAATGTTGCTCCTCAGAAGCTGTTGAACTTGACTGTTTTCAGACAGGATCTCTCATGGGGATCTGGAGCTCATTGATTAGATGATGCTTGCTATCTGGCAAATAAATGCAAGTGATCTTCATGTCTTCCCCTCTCCATTGCTGAGAGTGCAAGCATAGGTCACCACATCTGACTTTTACTAAGATTCTGGGGATCAAGCCTGAACCCTCATGCTTCTGCAGAAAGTACTTTACTGAGTGTCTTCACAGCCCCTTGAGCCTTTTAAAAAATCTGTCCTCTGAATTTCTTTCAAAGTCTTGTAAATCATGGCCACTTTTATTATGTGGAAAGAGCATTCCTTTTTTTGTAACATGTGGGCGTCCACTTGGCCCTGTTTCTATATTCTTTTTCATGTCTGAGCTGCTCAACAAAAACACTACAATATTGTTGGGAAAACATTATATACCCATGGCTCTCTATGTTACACATTTGCAAAGGAGCCTCTGGAAAATTTGCTCGCCTTTTCTACATACAGAGTATGAATAAGTGCTGTGATGTAACTGGTGAGACTGGATGAAGGAATCACCAAAGGCCATCATCTAATTCAGAAAACATGCTTTTAATTACTCAAAACAGATAATTGAGCTGAAATCAGAAAGCCTAATTAATAATGCAGAAACAAGATGAAAGAAAAGAGGGGAAATGAAATAAATATAGCACAATATATAGGGAAATCATACAAGATAGACATGTAAAAAATCCAGATTTTTTTTTTTTAAACATCAACTAGTTTTCAACTTAGATTCAGGTAAGGAACTATATATCCTTTTGGTTCCAGTTTGAATAGCTGTTGATCTTCTGACCTTTCCAGTATCAGAGTGAAATGAGTTTGGATGTCAGTCAGAAAGCTTCAACTTAATAGTAACTAGGAGGCATTTCCAAATTACAGTAGAACAGTCTTATCTGTAACTACATTTGTGAATGTATTTAGGTTTAATCTTCTGACATGCGCTCAGAGGGAAACAGAGAGTTTCTTAGCTGAGGTAAAGGAACTGTGCTGCGGCACATTCTAGCAGGAGGTCCTTCATACTGAGGTGCCACCGAAGAACTGTTTATTCCCTTACCTTCCGGCCACCCAGCTGTTACTTCCATTTCTGGTCTTAGTACTAATTGCATAATGTCCTTAATTCATGCCTGCTGGAAGATCTGATCACCGCATTACCTGGAGGCGGTGCTTAATTAGAGAAATTTCTAAACAAATTGTCTAAAAGGCTTGTTTAGACTGATTAAATGTAACTCTCTCCCCCTTTCTAAAAATGAGCATTATCTTCATACTAAAGCATCTTAGATAAATAAGCAATGTTGGTTCTAATTACGGTCTATAAAATGAACAGCCACATTACCCACAGAAGCGATTGAACTTTGCTGTCTGCAACCAAAGTATATATGACTCGATGTGACATTTATTCAGTGGCTTTCAGCATTTCCACTTTGCCTCTGTCAGGACTAACAAGGTGAAACAGCAAACTGATTGAAAAATGATAAACTGTAAAAGAAATCATATACCAATGTGAAATGCTAATTCAGCTGTGGCTTATAAAAAGAGATTAGAATCGTATGCTTTCTCACCTGTGCACTGCCAGGCACTCGAAGAAGCGCCCATCAAATTAAACCATCCATATTGTGAACAGGCAGCAAGATGCCACAAGAATTAATAGGCTGTCATTGCACATACAAACAAAGTGCAAATAGGATAAATATCATAAGAGGATCAACAAACTTTGATAATCCAAAAAAAAAAAAAAACAATTAAGGGCAGCTTCACTGCTTAGATGGAATAATTTGGATAAATGTCAACTCTGTAATAGACTGCAAGAAATGGATTTGGCTGGGGGAATTTAAAAATCTCAGTCACACTGTTATCAACCTCTTTGGAAATTGTTTGTGCTGCTCTTAATCACCAGAAATTTCGTGGCCACGGTTCTCATGGTCTCTCTGTTAGAAAATGCATTAAGTGTAGAAATGGTATTCCCCGTTTGAATACACAAGTGGGTTCTAGTAAAGTGTGATGGATGATTTGAATCTTCCCAGCAAACCTTTAGAAATGACTTTTTCTTTCTTTCTTTCTTTCTTTCTTTCTTTCTTTCTTTCTTTCTTTCTTTCTTTCTTTCTTTCTTTCTTTCTTTCTCTCTCTCTCCTTCCTTCCTTCCTTCCTTCCTTCCTTCCTTCCTTCCTTCCTTCCTTCCTTTTATTATCCATTTGCCATCAACTATTTTAGTACCTGCTATTACCTCTACACTTTGGAAAAGTATTTTTCTGCTCAGTCCAGGACATCTGAGTATCGGAAAATTTCCTTTAAGCATAGGAGATTTCGGGAAGCATATTTATGATTCTCTAAATGTACCTGCAGTGGACTGAGTGAGGAATGCCCCCCACAGACTCATATATTTCAACAATTTGTTCCCTAGTTGGTGGTAATGTTGGGAAGGAACAGCCTTGATGGATGAAATCTGTCACAGGGGCACAGCTTTGTGGGCTCACAGTCTGTCCACTCTTCTTGTTTGTTCTCTGTGTTTTATGTTGGAAGTTGACGTCTTAATCTCTAATCTTCTTGTGGCCATTGCAATGCCTGCCAATGGCAGCAATATTTTCCTGTCATGATGGACTCTCTGAAAGAAAAGGCTAAAATAAACTCTTTAAGTTTCCTTTGGTCATAGTTTTTAGTGCAGCAATAGGAAAGTAAATAACACAGCATTTACATACACACTCTTCAGTCACAGATGCTTTGAACACTTAGTCACCCATCAGAGCTCTGGATTCAGAGCCTCAAAAACAAATTATCCACCCTACCTCATCATTATTTTATCAGGACAGCTTCAGTAAAAAAAAAAAAAAAAAAAAAAAAAAAAAATGATTTCACCCTTTTTTGGGACATCACAGCTTCAATGATTATGATATGAACAATAATTAATTTATTTTATCACATGTCAGTTACATCACTGCATAATGTTCAAAGGAGAAGAATGTGTGACTTCTATGCACTCTGTTTCTCTTGTGAATAAATATTTTTCCAGATTTCACCTTACACCCACCAGAATGGCCAAGATGAAAAACTCAAGTGACAACACATGCTGGAGAGGTTGTGGAGAAAGGGGAAGCCTCCTCCACTGCTGGTGGGAATGTGAACTTGTACAACCACTCTGGAAATCAATCTGGCGCTTTCTCAGACAACTAGGAATAGCGCTTCCTCAAGATCCAGCCATACCACTACTGGGCATATATCCAAAAGAGGCTCAAGTACACAAAAAGGACATTTGCTCAACCATGTTTGTAGCAGCTTTATTTGTATAGCCAGAAGCTGGAAACAGCCCAGATGCCCCTCAACTGAAGAATGGATGCAGAAATTGTGGTACATCTACACAATGAAATATTACTCAGCAATGAAAAACAAGGAAACCATGAAATTTGCAGGTAAATGGTGGGACCTGGAAAGGATCATCCTGAGTGAGCTGTCCCAGAAGCAGAAAGACACACATGGTATATACTCATTCATATAGACATATAACATAGGATAAACCTACTAAAATCTGTACACCTAAAGAAACTAATCAAGAGAAAGGACCCTGGCTAAAACGCTCAATTCCCATCCCAAAAGACAAAGAGGATGGACATCAGAAGAAGAAGAAAACAGGAAACAACCTAGAAACCTGCCACAGAGGGCCTCTGAAAGGCTCTACTCTGCAGACTATCAAAGCAGACACTGAGACTTATGGACAACTGTTGGGCAGGGTGCATGGAATCTTATGTAAGAAGTGGGAAATAGTAAAAGCTGGAGAGGACAGGAACCCCACAAGGAGAGCAACAGAACCAGAAAATTTGAACACAGGGGTCTCCCCAGAAACTCATACTCCAACCAAGTACCAGGCATGGAGATAACCTAGAACCCCTGCACAGATGTGGCCCATGGCAGTTCAGTGTCCAAGTGGGTTCCATAGTAATGGGAAGAGGGACTGCCTCTGACATGAACTGATTGGCCTATTCTTTGATCACCTCCCCCCTGAGGGGAGAGCAGCCTTACCAGGCCACAGAAGATGGCAATGCATCCACTCCTGATGAGATCTGATAGACTAAGATCAGAAGGAAGGAGAGGAGGACCTCCCCTATCAGTGGACTTGAGGAAGGGCATTCGTAAAGAAGGGGGAGGGAGATACCATGGGCTCCAATGATTGCTCTAGACTACCTCATTTAAATAACTACAATAACATTGTGTACAAATCTCTTAGGTTTAGGCTTGTCAAGTGAAATTTCAAGAGTATTTATTTCATGTGTCACAAAAATATTGAGATTTTTATGTTCCAGGTATTTTTTTTTTTTTCAATGCAGTTTATTCAGGAACATTGAACAATCCTCGGACCCCGGGGAAAGCCAGCCCACAGCTTAAATAGCCTCTGGGTAGCCAACCCAGGCGTGCCATGGGGGCAATGCAGATAGGTCCACATACATGGAAGCAAGCCAGATCCTCGGCCTTAGCCAAATGTGGAGTTGTTCGTGACAGAGAGCACTCACCATCGGGAAGGTGGAAGGCGAAAACCAGCTCCATCTTTAAGGCATAGCATTCCGCAGCTCTCTACAGTTCCCCCTTTTTGTTTTAGACGCATCAGGCAAGAGTAGAGGTCTGATCTCTGATATTAGAAATAAATTGGGACTTTGTACAGATGTTCATTTAGGTGTCATCCACCCAAAGAGCATCAGACCATCCGATACCTTTTTCTCAGAGGCGGGACCTGGGGCATCAACTCGCATGCAATCAGACATGCTCTTCTCTGGGTCCAAAGCGGCTGACCCTGAGTGCAGTGCTTAGCCTCGCATCCTGAGCGTGTTCCAGGTATTTTAATTGTGGTAAATTGATGAAAAGTGTTAAGTTTTTCAGCTCTGGTTGTTATTTTAATATTTAATATCTTATTAAATCATTAAATATTATTAATTATTATAAATATTAAATAAATCTAAAGCATAGAAAACTATAAAGGACTAAATAAAACTGACTTCAGTATTGCTACTTTAAGCCTTTTGTTTTCATAATTTTTATTTTTATGAAATTAGCATCATGCTACACATGTGTCATTAGACCTTATGTTTTAATATTTAACAGTATTCTTAGATTTGTTTCTGCTAACTTAGTGGTTTTAAAATTAATCTTTAAACTTTTACAAGTGATAAAAAATTTAAATTACGGCGGATCCTAATATTTAAGCACAGTTTTAAATTAAAAGAAGCTGATTCTTGATTCTGATTTCCTCTCATACATATACTGTACTAAGAACTATGTCTACACACACTAGCAATGTAGGCTTTTGTTTGTTTACTAACAATGACGTTTTGGAGCAAAACTCTTACATACTTGAGTTATGACTACGGCCATTGATTATTTTATATTTTATAAAAATTACTGTTTATAACCTACCCTCACTTATGATTTCCAGTTTTTTTTTTTTTTTTTTTTTTTTTTTGCAATTGAAGGAAACACAAAATCTGGTAGGAGATTTAAAAAAAATCTCTTTAGAGTTAAATGAAACATGCATATATACACAGACAAAAATTGCTTTATTGAAAAATTACATTATCACTATTTTTACATTTCTGTTTTAAGTACGAAAAACACATGAACATATGGATATAGAAAATAAACAACAGCAGTTATCAAAATAAAACATGTAATATATGCCTAATTATTTATTCAATAATTGGTTTTGTGGCTATATCTGACAAAGTCATCAAATTTTAGCATGAACATTTGTTAGAATTTCTGGAACATTTGCAAGAAAATATTTGAAATCTCAAGATGTTTGAAAAATAGCATAGCAATAGTTTCTCATTAATCAAAACACAGCCAGTTTCATACTGGCCTGGACAATGACGTGATGTCTGTCATTGACATCAAGATGGTTTCCTTTTCATTATCTCATATTCTTTTTGTTGTTGTTGTTGTTAATAGCAACAACTGTGTTTAAACAATTCCAAGCATCATTTTAAACTCCCTAGAAAAATGTCTAGTATTAACAAGAGAATCAGATGCTATTGTTTGTTTGTTTTTGTTTTGTTTTTTTCTGATTCTGAAGTCCATGGTGGCTGCATTGCATCTCAGAGGAGCATGCTGCCAACTCCAAACCTTCCTTCATTCTAAGATCAGGTGATATCATCAGGATTAATATGTATCCATTTATTAAATCTATCTATCTGTCTGTGTCTCTAACATCTATATCTATCTCTTCCTCTTGCTTTTCATCCTTCCCTATCTATCCTTGTACTTCTTCCTCCTTTCCTTTCTCTCCTTCTCCCATTCTCCATCCTTTCCTTCTTGCGTCCTTTCTCCGTTTTCTAGGTAAAACCTTCATTCCAAGGCAGTTTCTTTTCTCAACAGTGGTAGAAGACACAGTCACTAACTATTACGTGTTTGTCTTTTTATTACGAAAGAAGAGAAAAGTTTGTTAGAATTGGCTCCATCAAATAATTGCTCTCATGGTTCCCCTCATGGTATGCCGAGCTGTAACTCAAGATCAATATACAAATACTCTTATTCCAGTTGCCTATTGCTTCATGCCTCGAGACATGAACTAGAGAACAAAATACCTGCTATCCTTGTTTCATAGTGCACAGACAGAGGTGGCTACTTTTAAGAGGCGAAATAACGCAAGTAAAGAACCGCCTCTACAGGTGATTGAATAAGAGCAGAGTGAGTGTTTTGCTAGGCAGGATCAGCATAAGACCCATTAGCCAGAAGTGAGTTAATGTCTGTAATATTTTCTTAAATAAATTTTTGAAAAGAGCTGCTTGCTCTTACTCCTGCATTATAGAATCAGCCATCCATGAAGACAAAATTGCAGTCAGATTAGACTGGGGGGCATGCACCTGTTAAACCCACACTTAGAAAATTTGCTGTGGGTTTCAGGCCCCAAGTGCTAGTTAGGAGAATACTGCTTAATTGGCAGACTCTTTCGGGAGAGAGCTGCAAGCTCAGTGGCCCCTGAAGAGGCATAAAGGAGTCCACAGCAGTCAGGCTCAGGATATAAACATTAAGTAGATCATCATCACCTAACTGCTGATTTTATATGACAGTCACTTTTGAGGAAACAAAAGGCTTGAAAAAAAAAAATAAAAGTGAGAATAACTCCATGTGTCCTTTCGGCTCTCTGTTTCTCAAGAACACTGACTGAAGCATTTAACCAGAATCAAGAAGAATTAGGACCAAATTACCTTCAATATAAATAATGGGAAACAAGAAAAAAAAAAACTGGTGTGTGAGGGGGAGTTAAGGGCTTAGCTTCCTACTTTCCTGGAGTGAGTACCTAAATACAGAAAAGATTAATCATCACACAGGAATTCAAGGATAATTACTTAGATAATGAAACATATCTTATCAGAAACCTAAAGAGAACTCCATATTGATAACTAAGAAACCCATAAATATGCTGAGACTTGTGGTCAACTGTTGGGCAACGTTCAGGGAATCTTATGTAAGCAGTGGGAAATAGTAAGATTTGGAGAGGATAGGAACCTCACAAGGAGAGCAACAGAACCAGAAAATTTGAACACAGGGGTCTTCCCAGAGACTCATACTCCAACCAAGTACCAGGCATGGAGATAACCTAGAACCCCTGCACAGATGTAGCCCATGGCAGCTCAGTGTTCAAATGGGTTACATAGTAATGGGAAGAGGGACTGCCTCTGACCTAATCTAATTGGCCTTTTCTTTGATCACCTCCCCCTGAGGAGAGAGCAGCCTTACCAGGCCACAGAAGATGACAATGCAGCCATTCCTGATGTGATCTGATAGACTAAGATCAGAAGGAAGGAGAGGAGGACCTCCCCTATCAGTGGACTTGGGAAGGGGCATGAGTGAAGAAGGGGAGGGAGGATCGGACGGGGAGGGGAGAAGGGAGGGCCTTATGGGAGAATACAAAGTGAATAAACTATAATTAATAAAAATAAATAAATTAAAAAAGGATAAATCAGGAAAAAAAGAAACCCATAGATATAAATGTACTTTGTATTTTAAAAAACTCCTCAGGGTCTGGGACAGGAAAGGAAAACAGAATAGTCTGTTCTCTGATGGTCTAGGGCTTGTTGAATGACTGCCCACCTTCTAGCTTTTGAATTAAAAAGGCCATTCAGTGGCAGAAAGTGAACCAAGTACCTTGACTTCCTATCTTTTACAGACTGAGTACATACATAATCACACTCATGTTTTAATACTTAGTTTTCACTGTGGAATTTTTAAAAATCATTTTCACTGGTGTGTGTGTTTGTGTATGCGTAGGCGTGTATGTGTGTGTATGTGTGTGTGTGTGCATGCACACATATTAATTTCTGTACATCTCTTTAATTTTCAACTACTGGAGAAGAAAGGAATTGTCTATAAACATATAAAGCCGGGAATGGCTGAAAAAATATTTAATGGGAATGAGGGCAGAGGAGTAAGAAAATCAGAGTACAGGGAAGAATTAAAAATAAAACAAGAAAGGAGGACCTAGGGAAGATGCTTAATCTTCTTTCAGACTGGCAAACGGAATAGACGTCGGGAGTGGGAGAAGACAGGAAACAGGACAGGAGCCTTCAACAGAGGGCCTCTGAAAGACTCTGCCCAGTAGAATATTGAAGCAGATGCTGAGATTCATAGTCAATCTTTGGGCAGAATGGAGGGAATCTTAGGGAAGATGGGAGAGATAGATAGATCTAGAGGGTACAGGAGATCCACAAGGAGATCAACAGAGCCAAAATATCTGGGTCCAGGGGGACCTGCGGATACCAATACACCAACCAAGGATCATGCATGGAGAGGACCTAGACCCCCTGCTTAGATATGGACCATAGTCAGATCAGTCTCTGTGAGGTTATCCTAGTAAGGGAAGCATGAGCTATCGACATGGACTCAGCACCACACCACTCTTTGATCACCTTGCTCTGAGTGGGCTGGGCAGCCTTGCCTGGCCACAGAGTAAGAGGATGCAGCCAGTCCTCATGAGACCTCATAGGCTGGGGTCAGATAGTAGGGAGGAGGCCCTCCCCTATCAGTGGAATATGGGAAGAGCATAGGGGGAGAAGATGGAGGGAGGGTGGGACTGGGAGGAGATAAAGGAGGGGCCTACAGCCGGGAAACACAGTGAATAAATTGTTATAAATAATAAATCAATGAAAAAAGAAAATCCTACCTGGAAACCAAATATTTTATAATCCCCTAAACACATAATTGAAAAATCATTGAATAGAGATATTTGTTATGGGTAGAAAATACTATTCTCAGAGGCCAAAGTTATTAGTTGAAAATCCTATTACCAGGTGGGGATTACTTCCCTGTAAATTGTTCCCCAGTCAGTCTGCCATAAGCCTCAGCACTATTATGAGTCAGTGATCTTGGTTGCATACCAGAATGAGTTTATAAGAGTGTATTGCTGATAGCACTGAGCAATTGGGATGCAGAACTTTGAGAACCAAGTTGGAACTGAGCTTTCACGGTCTAGAAGGCACTATGCATGTTGCTTGGGTAGAAAACTCATCAACAGTCCTATCACCAAGCCACTTATGCCATGAGCCAAAAAAAAAAAAATCTGCTTGGTAAGATATGCCCTCTGATGCAATAGTGTCGTGACTGTTAGGGCGTAACCAACAGCTTTGATTGGATTTGATATTTGTTCAGTAGTATGAGAGTCATTTCCGCTTTAAAACTGGTCAAGAGTCCATGCCTATAGGTATCATAGGCCCTAGAGAGAACCTGCTACTATTGTTCTGACAAGTGAACACAAGCCCAATGATCTGAGTCCATTCCCCAGAACTCATACAAAGGCAGAGAAGGAAGGAAGCAACACCAGAAAGGTGTCCTCTGACTGTCACGTGTGTTCGTTAGTACATGAGAATTTTCCTCACAAATATGTGTGCACTCACAGGGAGAGATAATAACACTAAGATTAAATGTTAAGCTTCCTACCATAAATTAATTCTGCCCTCTGCCTTCGTCAGAGAAATTTCTTTTCTCAGTGGGTGGTAATTAAGGCAGAGACTCACAGCAGTTCAAAACATAGGAAATGACTGACTATGCTGGATTCCAAATGGGACCTCTATATCCTCCCACCCTAACCTCAGGGAACTGGTGGAAGGGGAAGGAAGATTTTAAGAGCCAGCTTATAAAGAGAAGTACCGCAGAGCAGTATCTTCTGGATGTGAAATAGCTGTTAAAAAAACTCACAGTGGCTGTACAAGACACAGTGGAAGGGCTCATAGGGCCACTGAGGAGGTGTAGGTGGGAAAGAAAGAGATCATGAGAGTTGGGGGATTATTGAGGTTTTACCAGCATTGAAGAGAGGATGGCAGAGGATGGTAGGGGGAGAATGTGCACAAAACTCTATAATGTGGGTATTAAATTGTAAAAGAATAAAATAACGTAAAATACAAACAAATAGGTGCCTATGTAAGGCATCCATTGTACAGGAGGGGTCCTGCATTGAGCTTGTTTTAACTGATAGACAAAATAAGAAAATATGGAAGAGAAAGAGCAAGCAGCTGTTAGGGTGAGTTAAAGATGGTGTTTAGGACAGGGCAGAAAGCAAGGCCCTGAGATACTAAGAATGCAAAATGTGACTGTGGATAAAACTGAAATTAGGGTGGGGTGGGCTGAGACTGGGGTGGGGCACTGAAGTCACTGAGTTGGCCTCTCAGACCCACCCTGGAATGCTTTTTCCTGTTTTTAAGGACTCTGCCCTTTGGAGGAGTCCCAAGTGCAAATGTTTGTTGACCTCTCCCCTCTGTCTCATCATTTATTTGCTCTTTGTCTCATTCATTTAGGGTCCTAGTTTTTTTCCTAAACTAATAAAATCACAATCAGGTTCAAAAAATTCATGTCTTTCAAAAGAGACCTATATGAATTGCCTTAATTTTTCAGTTGACATTAGCACGATAGTTTCAGGTGAGTGTCTCCTAAATGCTTGGTACCATGCATGACACTGGAGAGAAAAGGATGGTGGGATTTCTGTCTCCAAAGAGAGGATGCACAGCCATCAAGGCTGAAACACAACTTAGTGGGAATAAGAGCTAATTTAATGTTGTTGCAGTGCTATGGAAGTCTTTAGAAGGTAGCTGTGAAATGTACCAGAGAGTATTAGTTTTTTATATATATACTTTATTCACTTTGTATCCCCCTATAAGCCCCTCCCTCCTCCCCTCCCGATCCCACTCTCCCTCCCCCTTCTTCATGCATGCTCCTCCCCAAGTCCACTGATAGGGAGGGAGGTCCTCCTCTCCTTCCATTTGATCTTAGTCTATCAGATTATATCCAGAGTGGCTGCATTGTCATCTTCTGTGACCTGGTAAGACTACTCTCCCTTCAGGAGGACGTGATCAAAGAGCAGGCCAATCAGGTCATGGCAGTCCCTCTTCCCATTACTATGTAACCCACTTAGACACTAAACTGCCATGGATTACATCTGCTCAGGGGTTCTAGGTTATCCCCATGCCTGGTACTTGTTTGGAGTATGGGTCTCTGGGAAGTTCCCTGTGTTCAAATCTTCTGGTTCTGTTGCTCTCCTTGTGGGGTTCCTGTCCTCTCCATAACCTACTATTTCCCACTTCTTACATAAGATTCCATGCACTCTGCCCAATGGTTGGCCATAAAGTCTCAGCGTCTGCTTTGATATTCTGCAGGGCAGAGCCTTTTAGAGGCCTTCTGTGGCAGGTTCCTAGATTGTTTTCTGCTTTCTTCTTCTTCTGATGTCCATCTCTTTGCCTTTCGGGATAGGGATTGAGCTTTTTAGTGAGGGTCCTCTCTCTTGATTAGTTTCTTTAGATGGATAGATTTTAGGTTTATCCTATAAGTCTATATGAGTGAGTATATACCATGTGTGCCTTTCTGCTTCTGGGACAGCTCACTCAGGATGATTATTAGTATTAGTTTTTTAGAGAGTATTAGTTTTTTAGAGAGTATTAGTTTTTAAGGTTTCATGCAGCAGTGGACGGTTATAAAATAAGATTTTGTAAAGTGGGAAAATGAGAAATTATTCACAAAGCAGAGAAGAAAGCAAACGGAAAGATGGCTAGACCAGAGAATGCTTCGAGTCCAGGATAAAGGATATAATTTGTACTTAGGTTAGCATAGGTGAAGTAGCATCTCACCAAGTATCTCATTGGTCACATAGAACATAGAATGCTGACTCTTCCGCATGCTCTGGGTAGGGTTTCCTACAATGACAGCCATCTAGAATAGTTCTCATTAAATGTTCTATACAGTTGTATGTTTGTCATGATTATGAGTTTCTGTTAATACCTTGGTAGACAAATATGAAAACGCTGCTACAGTCTCTGTAAGCCAATATGAGTTCTACTCAGATGATTCTGTTTGCCATATTCTTCCTGCGTCCTCCATCTCCTCTGACACCTACAACCTTTACTCCCCTTCTTCGAAGGGTACCCAGATCTCTGAGGACAGGGACCTAAAGGACACCTTCAATTTAAAATCTATCTCCACATGATTTCTGGCTACCTAATAGAGAATGTGGATTTTTCTCTGGTTCTTTTGTCTGCTCTTGGAACTCTATTCCTCTTGTTGGGTTGCCTTGTCCAGCCTTGAAATGAAGGCTCTTGCCTTCGCTACTTGTATTTTGTTTTGTCCTGTTTGGCTGATGTCTTTTGGAGGCTTGTGCTATTCTGAAGAGAAAACACTGGAGAGTACATCTGCGGGAGAGGAGAGGAAGGAGGAGGAGGAGGGGAAACTGTTGCATGAGAGAAGAATCTATTTTCAATAAATAAAAACAAACATGCAAACTCTTAAAGACTTAGATACATAAATGAGTACCTCATTGTACCAAGTGAAGCTTACAAAATAAGTAGCCACTAACAGGTCATTAGTTTGCTACACCTTGGATGATGTACTAAAGATTAGAACCTTCTGTATGCCAGGGTAAGGAAATGTTGTAATATTGCAGGACTGTGATTCAAGCCAAACAGTTGCTGTAGGTATCAGATTGATTCATATACCCTTTGGTTGAAATATTTTAATATCTTTGAAGTTAATATTTCGTCAATATGTAAAAGGACATACATGGCACAAATGACTCATTTTAAAGCACAACTTTAGATGTATTTTTATTTAGAAGAAAATAGCTACTTTTGGATAGCTGTTGGGAGTTTTAAGCCCCTTGCTTTTTTTTTTTTTTAATTTCACCATATTCCTTGCAGAGAACTGAGGAAACTCTTTCTAGTAAAACCTCACTTTCCCCACTCAAGATGTCCTAGATTTGCATTTTCTTCAGCTCACGATCTTACAACTTCGTGTCTTCTCCAAATTGGTTCAGAAACACAACAAGGGAACAAAACAACTTTCTGGGAATTTAAGGGCTAGCAGGGCTGAGTGTGAAAGCAATCAATGCGATTTTCCCCAGAGCTTCCTAGGTGGAACACAGGAGATCAGATAAGTGGCGTTGCTTGTGAGGCATAATGGGTTGTGTCTCCACAACGCTATCAAAACTGGAAGCTCTGGGGAATCTTTCTATTTCACATGCTCAAATAACTGGTTAGACACACTTTCCCACCCTTTTGACTTTTGTTAAGGTCTGGACCTCCGTTGGGACCATTTCTTTTTGTCCCATTGCTTTTATCTGAACAATGCAAACAGTTTAAGTAAGGGCTTCATCTATTCCATCTGACCCATGTGAATTTGTAGTTTTCACTTTAGATCTCAAAGTGTCTCCTTGTAGCTCCCTTTCTCCTGCTGCTGGTTGTCTCCCTCTCCCACACCCTGCTGTCTCAGTATGTGATGACACACTGACTTGGTTTTCTGTGGTAGCATGAGAATCCTTTTTGTAGAACTCCCACTTGATTTTGTTTCTGTTGATTTGTTTCCCACTGCAAGAACAACTGAGTACCTACTGCTCATTCTCAGGCCAAACAAATCCAAAACAGTTCTCTTAATAGTTCAGAAAGCAGGGTCAGGTGTCACATGTGTGAGGCCTACACAATTATAGACACAGTGAAATTTGTGGTCTTAAAGAAACTGTAAATTTTAGCTACACAAGGGAGAATATGATTTTAACTTTTAAAAAATCATATTTGATACAATTTGAACACTTTAAAGTTTTGAAATCTTTTTTCTTTATTGCTATTATTTGTTACAATTTATTCACTTTGTATCGCAGCTATAGCCCCTTCCCCAATTTTTTAAAAACTCATCAAATAAATATTATTTTCTTTCCAGTGTTATATTTCATAATTTGTTACGTGTCATAATTTGAATGAATGGGCAGTAGTGCATTTTCTCCTTGTCCTTCACCTTCTTCTTAGCAAGTACATGGTCACTGTTTCTCCTGAGTATGCCCTTTTGGAATTTGTAATAAAAGAACTGACAGCATCATTCCTGGTCATTATCAGAAGGTGCCTCTGGCCTCTCTTTTATTCCCTTTTTCTTTGTGTTCCTTTTCTGCTTTGGACATAATCTGTGGTGGCATCTCTATTTTAATGATATGTTTACAGTTCTGCCTTCTTAAGTGGTGAGAATTTTCAGAAACTGGGGTCATGTTTATTAATTTTGGGACTTCTAATCATTAGGACTGCACCTGGTAAGGACAAGTAATTAATGCCCCAATGCACACACCCAGCGCTGTGCATGAGTTAAAGTGTTATATGGCTTCTGTCCAAACTGTACAGCTAGGTTTTAGCTTTGTGATCCTTGTTTTCATGTTAAGACATCTTTGTGTTCAAGTGACGGACAGATAAATCAAAGAGGAGGATATGTTTCTGTGTTGGACAAATGCATTCAGCAATTCCTTAGCTTCTTGATAAGCTGGGACTGTCTACCTTTTTATTGTGCAGTTGGAAAATGTTTCACAAACAATTCTGTTCCTTTCAGGCCACTGATGGATTGAAGAGTTTCTTGATCACCCCATAGTTGCCTAGACTCCCAGACAGAACATGAGCTTAATTGTATTTACCAGGTGTCGAAACTCTTGTGATAGGAAAATAGCTATTTCTATATAGAGCCAACCTTCTGAACAGTAAGAATACTATTCACATTAGTTCTCTGTTACTTGCTAATCTATTGTAGGTTGGTGAATTAAGGAGGTGTATACCTTGATTATTACACAAGAACAATTAGTCAGCCTTTGCTCTGTAGTATCACTTTTGCCACATGTTTTTCCACTTATTAAATAATTATTGATAGCAACTAGATGAGAAATGGAGAAATGGCTCATGAGGTAAAGGTGCTTGCTGAATTTGCGAGATCTAAGTTTAAAGTTTGATCCCTGGGAAGGGACCACATGATGGAAGGACAGAAATGACCTCTGAAGGTGATACTCTA
The DNA here is from genome assembly GCF_030254825.1 of Meriones unguiculatus. NCBI lineage: Eukaryota > Metazoa > Chordata > Mammalia > Rodentia > Muridae > Meriones > Meriones unguiculatus. The sequence goes on along the minus strand of NC_083355.1, from coordinate 101,378,489 downwards.
ACCACCACGTGAAAGTTACACAAACACACACATATACGCACACATACACACTCAGACACAGAAAGAGAGTAAATAAATAAATGCAAAAAATAGTTGGAGGAAATAATTATTTTAATACATGTGCTAAATGTTGTAAAGATGTACTATGATATGAACATCGAGATTGTCTCTGTGGGGATATAAGATGGATAAGAAGACAGAGATGAACTTTTTCACTGGGCTGGATCTTGTTTTATTTTCTTGTTACTATAATAAACTACTCTAATAAAAGCAAGTTAAGGGGGAAAATGTTGCTTTTGGTTCCTAGTTTCATACATGGTAGTTCTCCGCTAACTGTCTCTATTTATACAGTCCAGCACCTCTTGTGTAAGTATTGGTACTGCCCTCAATTAAGAGGGACTTCCTTGCATCAAGGAACACAATCAAGATCCTCTCCCATAGACTTGCACATAGACTAACTTAACCTAGATTATCCCCCACTGTGATAACCAGAAGCTTGTCTCTTAGGTGATCTAAGATCCAAGCCATTTGAAAATTACTGATAACCATTATAGATAGTATTCATCTTGGGAACTTTCCAGGGTTTACATATGTCAAGACTGAGAAGGGCCTGAAACACAAACTATCACCTCTTTTACTGATGAAAATGATGCATCCAGCATTCTGCTGAATTTTGGAACACTGATCACTCACATTAAATCTTCTTCCAGACGGTCAGTAGTTTTGACATGAATATAGAACAGAATCATAGGCACCAAACCTTTCAATCTCTAGGGAGTTTGAAATTCTAGGACCTATATGGAAAATCAAGAATCTATACCTATTGTTTTTGGCCTGACCTATATGATTTTTGTTTAGTCTACACTTCCCATTCAAAGAGTCCTACCAACTACCATTGGCAAATGAACCACTGAGTTTATGGTAAGTAGCTGAGTGGTTCCTGACCACAAATTGGGGAAGCCATGTGGCTGGTGTTGTAACATTGCACTTTCCAGGACTGTAAAGGCCTTTCTTCATTTGGCAAAACGATGCAATGTGCATTTTAGAGAATGATGGGAAACAATACTTAACTTTATAACCTTGAATCACATCCTTTCTCTTAATGGCTCTAACAGGACAACTGAAATTTATATTGCCTAATTGAAAAGAAGCTTTATTTGACCCAAACACAAAGTTAGCTTTCCAGTATTTCCCTAGCCTCCAAGCCATAAAAAAATTAAATGCCTAGACTTTGTACCTTGCAAGGTAAAATAAATGAGATAACATTTTACTGGTAAACAATCAATAGCCTTTAAAATAGCACAGAATCTTACTCCCTAATTTTGTAGAAGGATGATGCATGACTTGGGCTTTTTATGTTTTTTTTTTTTTTTTTTTTTTTGTCCAGTAGAGTTAGAAAAATTGTATCATAGGCTTTGGAAATAGACTATTCAGGAATAAAATAATACAATATGCTATAACTCAATTGAATATGTGGATTAATTACAATAATAATTACAACACATATACTTTTTAATAACATTTTTGAAATTCTGAAAGCTGTCAATATTACTGTATTTTGTTGAGAGATTTTGAGGAGTTATTGATATAAAAAAGATGTACTTATTTCCTCTGAAGTAAAGCAACTTAGTGGCTATGAAATATGTCTTTGCTGAGGAGATCAGCAAACTGAGTTTAAAAGCTGGATTTTTCACTGGCTATGTGACTTTGGATAAAGTTGTAATCTTAATTTTCTTATTAGAGAAGTAGTTATAATGAAGCCAGTTCCCTAGTATTCTGCAAAGATAATGGAGAGCAGGAACAGAGGATTGTACATTACCATTGTTTTCTGAACTTTAAGAACTCAACATAATCTGGCTTCTCAGAGCCAGAAATTCTGAAGCAGTATGTCTTACATGGGAGTGCAAAATATTGTTTTTCTGTTGTTGTTCGTTTTTGTGAAGAAATCATTCCACAGACTCAGTCCTGATGGACTTATTGATGGCTAATATTGACGTTGATGTAGGTGGAAATCACTTAGGAGAGAAACCACTGGGCATGTCTGTGAGGGACCTTCCTCAGTGTGTTAGCTGAGGTGGAAAGAATCTAAATTTAAGCATGGGCCGGGAGAGCAAGCTGAGTGCTGGTATCCAGTGATCTCTGCTTCCTGGCTCCAGAAACAAAGTAGTCAGATATCTCATGCACCTTGGTCACAAATCATACATCCTGATGGAGTCCATCCTTGAACCATGAGACAAAAATACTATTTTTATCATAAAATTCTTTTGTCACACTATCGAGAAAAGAAACGAATATACTAACCTTCATGAAGTAGACTACACATACAAGATACAGACAATGTAACAATTAATTTTATGAGTTTTGGAGCAGAACGATATAGCCTTCTAGGTGAGTGTCTTCAGACAAATTTTCAGGAATCTCAGTTTCCCCGTGTAAAATGTTAATGTTGAAAATAATGTATTTTTCTCTCTTAATAATAAAACAATAAATAATTTTTTTTAAAAAATCACCTATTACATATGCCTAAATAGTATTATGCGGTATTAGTAGTAGCAGCAGCTGCAGCAGACAGTAACAGCAACAGTGGCGGCAACAGCAAGAGCAGAAATAGTAGCAGCAGTGGTGGCATGTGAGTTTCTAAAACTGGTGTTCTGATCTATCCCTTTTTACCTTAATCCCTTGAAAGACTGTCTCTCTCTGAACTTGGATCCCTCTTTTCTCTACTTCCTTTCCTTCCAGATGTGCTTGGAGCCATACTTGGCCTTTTACGTGGGTGATGGGAATTTGAAATCGACATGTGTGTGCACCAAGCATTCTTACCCTCTGAGCTACCTACTCAGTCTGAACAGTAACTTTAAAATTATTATCAAAACATATTATACCGAAGGAAGATGATAAGGCTCTGTTTGTAACTACACACTTGTGTAGTTATAATATTTAGTTGAAAAGGTGAGTATCGTTGCTTTTAAAGGTTAATAAAAATCACTTCTCTGTCTCAGCAGTAGTGAGATGTTTAGCTGAAACCTTTTTTCATGAAATTTATTACTACCTCCTTCTAAATCTTGCTCTTTATATATATATATATATATATATATATACATATATATATACATATTCCACTTCAAATCAATCAAACGAAATAAATCTGTCTTGCAATGTAAAATTTTGATGGTGATATATTATGATTTTAAAAAATTTCAATCTATTTGTTTTATAATTCAAATTTCTGTTCAAGTCCAACTATGGATGTTTCCTAAAACATCCAAACATGTGAAGGAAAGACAACTTGACACATTCTTTCATTCAGATCAAGGTTGGTTTAGGTTCTATTTTATTTTAGCCTGACTTTCAGAAACTAAGGATTCCCTCACAGATTAAAATCTCTGTCATGTTGCCCTGAGGAAAAATTCTAATTTTCCATATTTCAGTTTTACTTTTACAGCATTCGCAAACATTAGGATTATAGCTTTTTTCCATAAGATTTTAACCTTATATAAGCAACGGGTGGTTTTTACCATATCAAATCTGGTATTTATCATTTTTGGCAGCCTCAGACTGCAAATGAAATTTCCAGGAATATTATGAAAGAAAGTCATTGGTGTATAGAATATTTCTGATACATAGAATGAAAAAGACCTTGGTTTTAAGGGAATCTTGGGAAACCAGGCTTAATTCTTATATTTCTCTTGACTTCCTAGCTTAACATAACTAAAATCAATGCTTTAATTTGACCTATCAATTAAGAATTAGTGACATGTCTATTCTATGTCAAAGCATGATTGAGGATCCACTTCTTCAGCTCTTTTCTTTTTTCGTTATCATCATCATCATCATTATCATTATTATTATTTATTACAATTTATTCACTTTGTATCCTGGCTGTAGCTCTCTCTGTCATCTCTTCCCAGCCTCTCCTTCCCTTCCTCTTCCCTCCATGTATCCCTCTCCTAGTCTACTGATAGTCCTACTACTTGCCCCTATTCTATCAGGTCTCATGAGGTTTTCTTTTTCTTTGTTTTGTGATGAAATCAGAACCCATTTAGTAATGGTAGAAAGATATTCATTATCATGAAAAATAAGATAAGAGAAAATAAGAGAAAAGGATATAGCATACTTTTGCTGTTTCGATTATAACTCAGAACTGTATTTATCAGAGGATCCATGAAGCAGATCCCAGCCCTGTCTCAAAAGTCAGATTTTGTCAACCTTAATTTCCTCAACCTTAATTTCCTGAAGCAGATAATGAGCTCCACCCCATAGTAACCAGCCTCTCATTTTAATATATATGTATATAAATATATATTTCATCCTAGAGATGATTTTTCATTTTTCTCCTAGAGGAAATATTTCATGACTTCCTAGATTGAGATTCTTTTCAACATGTTAATCAAATCTCTCTGCCATATTTCTTAATCCATCAAATCTAGGATAAACTCACACTCTGCATACAGTTGGTCCCACATTATTAATGACGGTTCAAATTTTCATTTACCTATTTTTTTTTTTAAATCAGGCCAACCTAGTCGCACTATCCTAATTATCTTTCATGCATTCATCTCCTTAACATTCATGGACACAGTGAAATAATAAAAATATGTGCTCATGATATTTTTATGGTCTCTGGCACAAGCTTCCTCAAGCCCCTGTAATTTTCTGATAACAGGCATGCTAGAAGAAGATTCTTTTTCAGTATTTGGCCTTTTTCCTTGGACCATTGATTTGTCTCATGATATATTTGAAGACAGCCACTTAAAGACTGTGATTCATCCTATTATTTACTATTTGAGCTTGGATCCTGATTCCACCTCTACTACCTTGGAATTTCACAAGTGATAGGCATCTCTTGGTGGGCTCCTGGACAGCCGGTAGATGAGGTAAAGGAAGCAGGTTGCCAGGACAATCATTTGTTTAGTGAATAGGAGCTTTTAGTGCCTACTTCTTGAACCTCTGTGGAGAAGGGGATTAGAAGATTGAGTTGATCACCAATGCCCAGTGCTATAGATAATCATGACTTTATAGTAAAACTTCTAGGCAACCTCAAAGTGCAAGGTCTGAATGACCTCCTTTATAACTATGCCTGTGAAGGTTTCTAGAGAGCCTGCCCTGAGTATGTTCCTAATCATCCCACGCCTTACTGGTTCCTTTCATTTTCACTGTACATTTTTGTGTAGTGTTTATCATTAAATCAATAAACACAAGAGTTCTATGAGTTCTATAGCCATTCTACCAAATCAATAGATGTGAGTATAGGAATACAGACCCATAGCTGATAAGATGTATGGACTATCACCTATTCTTTCTGTATTATGCGGCTGGTCCTTTGACCTATGGTTTCTTATGTTATCTTTAAGTACACTGTGTCAGACCTAGGACATCTACTTGGTATTGTATGAAACATTTCTGAAATTAATTTGTTCATATGTTTTTGTGGCCATATGTGAAATATTTGGCAATAATGTTTTTTTTTTCTATTTTCAACTCATTTTCTGTGGTAAATACAAGAATAAGGAATACAAATGGGATGGACATTGGAAGAGGTAAAAAACAGGGAAAAGGACAGGAGCTTATCACAGAGGACCTTTGAAAGACTCTAACCAGCAAGGTACCAAAACAGATGTTGAGACTCTTAGTCAAACTTTAGGCAGAATGCAGGGAATTTTATCAAAGAAGGGGGAGATAGAAAGACCTGGAGGGGACAGGAGCTCTACAAGGAGAGCAAGAGAACTAAAAAAATCTGGGCACAGGGGTCTTTTCTGAGACTGATACTCTATCCAAGGACCATGCATGGAGATAACCAAGAACCCCTACTCAGACGTAGCCATAGCAGGTCAGTACCCAAGTGGGTTCTCTCCTAATGGGAGCAGGGACTGTCTCTGACATGAACTCAGTGGCTGACTCCTTTATCACCTCCTTCTGATGGGGGAACAGCCTCTCCAGGCCACAGTGGAATATGATGTTGCCAGTCCTGACAACACTTGATAGGCTAGGATCAGAAGGAAGGGGAAGAGGCTTTCCCCTATCAGTGGACTGGGGAGGGGCATAGGAGAAGATGAGGAAACAAGGAAGTATTGGGAGAAGAAGAGGGAGGCAACTACAGCTGTGATACAAAGTGAATAAGCTGTAATTTATAAAAATTAAATAAATTAAAAAAGAAAAAATATAATTGATAGTGAAGGATAATACCTCAAAGTAAAGTTTTTTTTCCTTCAGATTGGTCAGTCCAACTCTACAGAAGTTAACTAATATGTAGAGTTGAGTACTGGATAATTGTTTGAATTAGTTCTTTAAGCTAGCAACATGGTAGTTTTAAAAACAGTGGCTAATTAGAAAAAAGTGATTTTATTTTTTAAAAATAAAGGAACTATAATACACCAAAAGCCAACCTAAAGATAATTTTTTTTTCTCAAAGGATCCATGAACAAACTAGGACTCTAAATATTGTCACTGGTGCCAGGATTCATGACAAGACCCTAGAGTTGACAAAATATATGAAGAACGAAACTCATGAAATGGCATCCAGTGTGTTCCATGCTTATTTTGTGATAGAAACATTTTTTTTCTTAGTTGAAAGAAAAAAATCTCAGAATAGAAGAACCATTACATCCTGTTTTAAAACACCTTTGTCGTCTCTACCTCTGAAGTCCACCTGTTCATTAAATCATCCATTCAGACTTCAGTGGCCATGAAAGGCAATAGTTCTCCTGTTCTTTTAACTAGTCACTACAATTAGATCGTTTTATATATCCACTTTGCATCTCTTTAGTTGTCTCAAAGATACTTGAAGGTATATCTTGAAGATACTTGAAGTATATCTCTAGGCATTTGAGATTTACTAAACAACACTGTTTGCTTATTTCCAAAAACTAAGGAATTACTGAATTCTTAAAAATCAAAGTTTGATAAATATTTAACTAATTTCTAGTAGATAAAGAATTTTCAGAAGATCCACCAAAGTCCTTAATTCATTATTAATGAACATGATGACTCAGCTTATTATTAGACATTCCTAGAAGGAAGGGCAATAAAAAAGGTAATAGCTATTGAACAACAACTCAGCATTTATATAACTATTTTCATTTAGTATCCAAAGATATTTCAGGACACACTCAACCTCTTATAGATTGTAATTATGGCAAAAGTGGCATATATTTCAGAGGGCAAGCGGCTTAATGAATATCTCATTTTTGCTAGGTATCTGTTATTAGGCTTTATTTCTCTCTTGTTGAGTGGTCCTTAAGCCCAATTATAGAGCTCTTTGTTACTGCCAAAATATGAGTGCTCCAACTGCATCATCCTTAAAGCTATTGTGCCATAGTGGTCATTTTTGTAGTTCATGGGCATTGTAATTGGATAGGATTGTTTGTTGCTTTCCTCCCTTGATCCTGCATCTTACCTACGGGTACCATGAAACCTACTCCTCAGAGAGGATATGTGGAAATTAAGCCAGCTTGGATACTCCAGGTTCGATGTCCATAATTTTTGGTGTACTCTGAAATAAAGATTGACTTTCCACTTCCTGGATACACCAGGAAAGAGCTGATAGCCTCTAATGTTCTGGAATTTCTTGGACTTTCCTCATCAACAACTTGTAAGGAGATTCTTATGCTTGGAATTAAGGTTTTCGTTAAATAGTCTATGGCTCTGGGAAGGAGCCTTGCCAGCCAAGGTAGAAAAATCTCATTTAAACTGGATGTATGTACGATGCATTTGTCTATATGTATATATTGTATGTATATGTATATATTTACATATGTGTTCATGTAAACAAATAGACTTATATGTATTATGTGTAACTTAGGTGAAGAGATAATAATATGATTCCTTTTTATTGTTTTACCTCATCTCTCCTTCTTCTGTATTTTCTCTCTAACTTCTGAGTTGGACCCCTATTTTCCCATGTATTCTCTCAGATCACTTGTGTCTTGCTGTTTCCTCTCTATTGCTCCCACCCATCCACCGAATGATTCTTTTTTACTTTCCTGGATTTTGTGGTTATTACAGGTTACACGGTAACATCTGAAGATTTGGAATTAGGAACAAGGAATGAAAGGGAGCTTGCAATGTTTGCCATCCTTGGACTGAGTTATCTTACTCAATATAATTTTTTTCTAGCTCCACCTATTTGCCTGCAAATTTCATGATTTTATTTTTTTACAGATGAATACTATTCCATAAAATGTATAGATAATTTTTTATGATTCATTCCTTAGTAGAAGGACATTTGTACTGTTTTCACTTCTTAATTACTAGGACTAAACTATTAGTTAACATGTTTGAATACGTATCCATATCGGAGGGGTCACTTGGCATATGTAAAGGAGTAGTATACCTGAGCCTTACGGTCGATTTACTTTTAGGTTTTTGACTATTTTGCACATTGATTTCCACAGTAGCTCAGCCAGTTTTTAAACCACTTTCCCTTGGCCCCAAACCCACCCTAGCATTTGTTGTTGGGTTGTTTGGTTGATCTTTGCTATCCTGACTGGAGCAAGATGAAATCTTTTAAGGTCCACTCAGCAAGTAGAATAGCATGCTTGGTATTGAAAACTCTAGCCGAACTCTCGGCTAACTATGGATCTTTGATAATAAGCTATAAGTCCCACTATACCGAACAGGCATAATTCCTGACTGCATAATAAATATTTACCTTTATACCCACCAACAAGGGCAGCTTGCCTCCCTCAACAGAGAAACTTCTTTTTTTGTTTCAACAGAGACCATCACAGAAAAGTATAACTTATCAAAATGCAGAGAACAAGTGACCATGTCATTCCTAGTCCAAACTGAAACACTTACAACACAACTCATCTACATAAGTCTCAGGGAACCTCATGGAAAAGCATGCAGAAGGATTGTAAAAGCCAGTGTAACTAGGCATTTTCTGCAAGACTATGTATCCATGAAATGACAGGGAAGCTACATCCATGAAGTCCTAGCAGTGTAGCTACCTAAAGAAGAAAACGACAAGGATGACAACAGTAATAGCCTAACATGGAAGAGAAAAATCTCATGGGGAGGCCCCAAGTCTAGACAAAGAACTACAAGAAACTATTAAATACCTACAGCAGGAGCAAATAACCTTCCCCAGGCAAGAGACCCCATTAGCCAATACCAAGAGGACAGCCTGAACATGTACAAGTAACATTATTTGGGCTAAGCAGATGGTATTTATGTGTGTGTGCGTTGAAAAGAAGAGAAAGAGAAAATGTGGAGAGCCGGGGTTTGGTCGCCATGGTGCTGGCTTCCACCCTCAAAACTGGTAAACAAGTCCTAGAGCGCATGACCTTTTGGCAATAGCCCACCAAGTCACGAGCCCAGCCCAGGGCGTCATATGGGGTGATGGGTGAGCAGCCAATCAGGGGATGATACGTCATCTCACACCACTCTGGTGCGAGCAGGGCTTATATAAGCAGCGCCACTTCGGGGCTCGGGGTCTTCCTCCTTTCATCGCTTGACTGTAATAAAGTGTGCTGCAGAAGGATCCTGTTGTCCGAGTGCGTTCTTGCTGGCGAGACGATTACGCGGGTAGCAACAAGAAAATGTTGTAATTACATTTTAGTTTCAAAATAAAACATCTGTCTTTTCTGCAGTAGTTTTTTAATTCATAGATTAAAAGTACCTGTGTCTTATAATGCCTTCTCCAGTCATCTGTTAACACCACGCGTGAAGATATGACTTTAAAGAAATTTACCAATCAGTTGACCATAAACTTTGTGTAGCAGTTATGACGTTCTTTTTAGTAATTCTTCAGTACCATCTGTCATGCCTAGAAGACTATGCTATGTCAGCATCAACTGCCCAGAGTGAGAACAGATCTAAAGGATTAAAGACTCTACTTGTTTACTTTCACTTCAGATACCAAAGAGAAACAGGGTCTTCAGCAACTTCTGGATAACAACCATTTGTTAGGCTTGTTTGACCTTTCCTTGGTTTCATAATTTATGTGATAGACTCATAGACCTAATGAAACCACTATGCTTACAGTTATAATTTTTTAATTTTAATTTTTATATTAATTACAGTTTATTCACTTTGTATGCCAGCTGTAGCCCCCTCCTTCATTCCCTCCCAATCTCGCCTCCCCTTCACCTCCTCCCATGCCCCTCTCCAAGTCCACTGATAGGGGATTATATAGGTTACACCTAGAAACTAGCACATGGAAGAAATACATAGAGCATGGTATAGAATAGTGAGGGTTTCAATGCCCTCTCTTTCCATGCCACCTCCAAGCACAATTTCATCTCCTAGTAGCAACGCATATGCTTTTGTTCAAGAGTTTTGTCAAAGTTCTGTTACGTGAATCTGAGTCATTCAATCACTGACCATTTATGAATGGTTTCATGTTCTTGATTCTGTTTCGTTATGAGGTCAGAGAAATGATAAAGAAAAAGACTTCAAAAATTTTTTAATTAAATTTTCATTTTTTTATATCAATTACAGTTTATTTACTTTGTATTACTGCTGTGGCCCCTCTTTTATTTCCTCCCAATCCTACCCTCCCTCCCTCATCTCGTTCCTGCCCCTCTCTAAGTCCACTGCTAGGGCCTCCCCTTCCATCTGGCCCTAGCTTATCAGGTCTCACCGGGACTGGGTGCCATGTCCTCCTCTGTGGCCTAGCAAGGCTGCTCCTCCCATGGGGGGTTGGGGAGGTCAAAGAGCCAGCTGCTGAGTCCATGTAACAAGTGGTCAGTTGCTCTTGCACCCAATTCCAGTTCTGAAGTTATGTGGGCAATGCTTAGAATCAGTTTATTATCAGAAAACCACGTGCCAAAAAAAAATGGGCTCATGAAGATCTAAAAAGGAAAACAAAAAGATACTTTAATCATGCCAGAATTTCTAAGATATTAGGAAAACAAAGACTAGGAGTCACAATGACATAATACATATATATATATATATAAACTACCTACTTTTCAAAATACCTAAGCGTCTTTTGAAGGAATGCCTGGGTGACTCTGCTTTAATTGTTCTAGAATGGAGATTCCTCATGAACGTTTTATAAAGGATCTCCAGATGATTCATATGTGCAGCCAGGCATCAAAACCATTTTTTTAAATGTTGAAGAAACAATATGTGGACTGGATTATGTTAAAAGAGTTGGTACTATATCTATTGAACTAGGCTTTGGTACTATATCTATTGAACTATGCTTAGTTCTGAGGAAACTCACAGTGAGCAAACCAGACATGTTTCTCCCATTATGGAGTTTATAGTTAATAAAAATTTAAAGATAAATCCCTTATATAGAAAATAGGACAGAGCTGAGGTCAGGGGCAGAGGCCTATGAGAACTTGGAGCAAGGGGCCTTGGGAGAGTGGGCAAGGGAAAGGAATGTGTCCTGAGGAAAAGATAGCAGTGAACTCCCGGAAAAATAAAATAAGCTGTTGACCAGTTTCTGACAGGACTATTTCTTGGCAAGTGCTTTTCAACGGAAGAACCTAGAGACAATGCATGGCCCTCACCCGGCCGTGTCTCACTCCGAAATCACGGAATCAGCAAAGCAGTTTACTCATAGACTGAGGTGAATCTTGTTTAGAAGCATGCTCAAATAAGTTCAGATGTTGGCCACTTCCCAAAAAAAGCCTCTTATGAATTTTATGTGAGGTCCCAGAGGAAGCTCTGATCCCTTTCCTTTAGAGAATTAATTGTATTCTTATGATTCTATAAGTTATACCTAGAACTTTCAAATAAAATAATTTTTGCTCTAGCTTATAAAATTCACATTCTATTGTTTCCAAGAAAAGGACTCTACCTAATGCAGTTTCCCTTCTCCTAATGCTCGGAAAAACTGACCAAAACAAATTTATAGAGGACATTTTCAATTTAACCTGATCATATATTTCCAGTATTTTACACAGGATCTCCTCCTTTTTGTAAATTATATACAATTATAGAATGCTCCTCCCTTTTAAAATTCAGCACAATTATATTTTAACACCAAAAACCGATTAGTACTATAAAATAATATTTAAATTATTCTTTGTAGATTTCATATGTGTATATGATATAGTTTTATCTATTGTTTCTCCTACTACCTCCCCTAAGTTTTCACAAGACTCATCAACCTGTTTCCCTCCAGACTTCACATCTACTTTTCTATTGTTATCATTACTGTTGTTTTTATTCTGATAATTGTAATCATCATTGACAGTGTACAAATGAATGAATGTGGAGTCATTTGCTGAGGCATGAGCAAGGTACCAGGAGACACATTAAAAAAATAATAATTTCTTCCTCACAGAAGCCCTAAACTATCAGTGCCTCTCAGCTTGAAATTAAGCCAGTGGAAAACACCTCACTGATGCTGATATCAAGCGTTTGGTACTTTTGCCTGCCTTGTTAATCTTTAGAAATTTTGTTTATATGTATTTAAATGATGGGGCTATACATACATATACTTGTATGTAGCTATATGACAAAGAAACCTGAATTAAAAGAACTTTAAGACAACAATACATATATTTTTTACTCATAGTTCCCATGGGACAAGCATTCAGGAATGGCTTAGCCGCATCCTTTTTGACAGAATAACTCAATGTCACAGTAAAAATGGTGGCCAGAGAGCTTCACTTATTGGAAGGCTGAGGTGAAGAAGGCCGTTTTACCCATGACTGATATTAGAACATATATCCCATGGCTCATCCCATGGCTCATTGTGTGGAGGGGATTTTTTCCAGTGATTCATGACATCAAGGCAGAAACTGCACTATCTTTCCTGAAGTAGTCTAGCACCTATGATTGCAAATGCCACAATTTCTACAGTGTCCTATTGACTATCCCTTTTCCCTACTCATTCTTGGCAGGAGCTATGGGAATATGAATACCTCAAGGAAAGAAGCAGTGGAGTTCACCTCAGAGTTCTGCTAACAAAGGGTCCGCACTTCACAATGTTTCACTTTCTGGCCTCCAGCTATTTTATTTTTATAAATAACATATCAGAATCCTCTATAAAGACAAGGATGGTGACTTTCTTGACCCTGCCAGTCAGAAATCCTGGATAGTGGGTATGTTAATATACATAATTGTACTGAAGTATTACGTCAATTTTGTAGAGAAAACCTAATGCTAATAATTTAACAACACATAGTTTGAAGATTTTGGAAATTATAGAAGCCTGGTTATCTGCAATAAAGAAGTCTATTGAAAACAAAAATAACCTTGATGACCTACTCACTGACTTCTCATAAAAGGGTTCAGAAGTATAAGGGCTTCAAAAGCAAAGAGTACTAGGAAAATTCATGAGATGTTCTGAAAAACATGCTGACTGACTGATCATCAAAGGAAAGCTTGGCAAAGTCTCCTGGCCATCACACAAAGCTGCAGAAAATGTGATCATAGCATGTAGTTGTTGAATAAAGTGAATTTCTTTCTAAGCTTTTCAACTAGCTCTTTATAGGCATGTATTTAAATGTCAAGGCAAAATCATACTGGGTATCAGTATTTTTTCTATCCAACACAAACAAACACAAAGGCCAATGGAACACTCATCATAGCATAAAGTCTTGGGGTCAGGAGGAATTCAGAGCATCACTTTACAATCTCCATCATGGTCAAAACAAATACTCATGGGAAACACTATACTCTTTCAAAACGATAATTCTACAAACATCTGAATGTCTACTGTAAACCAGTGGTTAATGAATTATTCCCAGAACCTTCGGTGATTTTTTTTCCTCAACATATGATATCCATAAATCTCAAGTGGAATAACATAAAAATACTTTGTACTCCAGACCAAGAAAAAAAAAATAATGAAGATGAAGTAACTCATTCTTTGTGACTTCCACCTACTTAGCAGATACATGAAGTAAACAGTGAGAATGAAAGTGAAAGGATTTATTTACTGTCAGAGGGCTTAGGATTTTTCTAAATTCATATTTGGAGTTCTTTTTTGACTAAATCATTGAAAATAAATGTTGTCTACTTAGATTCACATGAACTTCTACTGACATTCTCCAAGGTTAGGTTCCATGAGGCTGGGAAGAATGGAATACTATTGAAATATCATTTCCCTCTCCTTCTAAAGAAGTAGAAATCCTAGGCTATGCCGTATTTTCAGTTTAAAGGGTAAGGCACAGAGAAACAAAGCTGCTTCGTTAATGCCCACATCCTCAATGACATGTGATATGTGGAGATGTACAAGTTATCTGCTACATTTTCACTATGTGAGTAATTTCTCACTTTTGCTCCTTATGTTTTCCAAATAGAGGAACTATATTTTAGCTTACGGTTATGGAAGGACAGGGGACATAGTATGGAAAGGAAAGGCTTGGTGACGTGAGCAGGAAGCAAGCTGATCATATTTCATGTACACACAGGGAACAGACAGAATAATCAGGAAGTAGGGCCAGGCTACCAATCCTCAAAGCCCTTTCCCAGCACTCTGCTTTCTCCAGCAAGGCTTCACTTCCTAAAGGTTCCATGAACCTCACTAGACATGTCTTCCAACAGGGGACTTTGTGTTCAAATACATGAGACTGTGGGAGATGTTTCTCATCCAAACCACAGCAAAACATAAGATTAACTCAGATGTTTAGTCACAGCAATGGAACATGAGAGAAGTTACATATTAATTTCAGTGTGTTCTACTCTTAATTTTTATTTCTATTTTTTCTTTTTTCTTTTTTTTACAAATTATTACTGTGTGCATGTATGTGCATGATTGGGGGGGATACATGTGTAAATCTTGAAAGTGGAAGTCATAAGACAACTTTGTGGATTAAATTGTCTCTTGTAATCAAGCCTGAGGACCTGAGTTTGATTCCTTGGATCAATGTGGAAATAAGAGACTTTCTCTCAAACATCCTCTGACCTCCATATGCTCCATATGTATGCTATGGTGTTGTGGATAAAAACATGTTTTCTGTTTTAACCCCAGGTATGGGATGTTAGACTGATTCAGATAGTCCAAAGCAGCCAACTATTTTGCCTCATGCGGGCTCTGAGAGGAGTTCTTTGCCAGCTGCAAAGAGTTCAAATCTTAGGACTCTTGAGAGAGAATAAATGCCAGAGCCCAAAGACTGTTGGGGAGCTCCGAGAAAGAACAAGGCTGCTGGTGCTTCCCCCTGTGTCTTTTGGCTTATGTTGATAAGTGAGACTAAAACTTGGAGATCTTCTGAAAATAGGAGTGGAGTGGCTCCAAGGAACCTAACGACCCTAACCAGCAGGAAGCAGCTAAGAGAACTGCAATCCCTCTATCACTAACCCTTTCCTTCTCCTACCTGGTGTTGGGAGGTTGGACAGGATTGGGGTGGAGTAGGGAGAAAGACAGATAAAAAATGTAAATGAGATAGTTTTTTAAAAAGTACACCAACACTGTGGGGCCTGTGTGACCTCACACACAACACATAAATAAATACATGTAAATAATTTCTTCAAAATTCAGTAAGATTGGCTGGAAACATGGATCCATGATTAAAGGTCCTTACTGTTCTTCCAGAGAATTTGAGTTTTGTTCCTAGCA
The DNA here is from genome assembly GCF_030254825.1 of Meriones unguiculatus. Classification (NCBI taxonomy): domain Eukaryota; kingdom Metazoa; phylum Chordata; class Mammalia; order Rodentia; family Muridae; genus Meriones; species Meriones unguiculatus. The sequence continues at coordinate 101,363,026 of NC_083355.1, read as the reverse complement.
CCCACATTAGGTGTCTTACAAACTGTAACCCAAGGTCCAGGGCATCTGATGACTTCAGGCTTCTGTTGGCAACGGCACACATGTGAAACACACACACACACACACACACACACACACACAGATACACATCAAAATAAGTAAAACCCTTATATGTACACATCTATGTACCTTTATATGTATACATTCATGGCCATGTATGTGCATGTGTATATGTACATGTTTATATGTACATGTATATTTACATCATGTGTAAACATGTGCCCAACATGTGTACACAAACTTAGACATACACATGATGTAAATATACATGTTTTGCTCATACATTATCCCTGGTAATCCCACTCATCACTGTTTTGCTTTGGGGAATTTTCTTTTCTGAGCTTTCATATAAATAAAATATTTTGCTTATTTTGTGCATGCATGGTTTTGCTGTGTGACAACCTTTTGTTTTCAATTTGTGTGTCTATGTGCACATTTAAGTGCATGCTTGTATACAGGAGCACATGCATGGAGGTCACAGCCAAACTTCAGGTTTGGTCCTTGCCTTTTGCATTGTTTGTGATCAGGTCTCTTGGTCTTTGCCTCCGCATATACTATATTTGCTGGCCTGCGGGGTTTTGGTAATACTTCTGCCTCTGAGTCACATCTTGCTAAAGAAGTGGTTTGATTACAGGTATGTGCTACCTCACCTGGGATTTATATGGGTTCTGGGAATCCTACTCGGTTTATACATCTATAGTGAATGCTTTACTGGCTGAGTCATCTCTCTAGCCAACTAGTAAGTGAGCTTAACCTAAATATCTACCAACGAAAAATGCACAGGGATAAAATTGAAAACAGAGCAGTGTTGTGTCAGTGACAGTGGGCTTCTGCCACAGTGGAAAGGGTCTGAAAATTCTTATATGGGCTGAAGAGGTACCCCAGCATTTAAAGAACATTTTCTGTTCAACATCCTCTTCTGTTTTCCATAAGCATGAGGGTGGTACAAATAAGACAAGCTAGTGCATACATGCATACACATAAATTAAACAAAGTACTATGTAGATATGCATTCATTGATTTTAAAGAATCAGCCTTTTAAATGCAGAAGAGATAAATGAAGTGTGAAGGAACTGTCCTCCAGATTTGGGAGAGGAAAGCACTGTGATGGAGGATGAAAAGATATAAATAGCAGAGCACAGGAAGCACCCCATGCAATGCCTGCTATGTCTGCTAGCTCCTGCCTGATGCACCTTCATCCTCTAGTGCTTAGTGTATACATGTCTGTCTAGGGCAGTGTGTCTGGTAATTCAGGTCCTTGGGAAATTCTGCTTCTAAGTCCTTAGGTTCAATAAAGTTCAATAAAATTTTAAAGAAAGTAAAATAAGTAAAATATTGTTGCAAATATGGCCTCTAATCCCTAACATGCATGTATGGTGTCTTTCCTATCTAACTGGTACATAGAGAAATCTGGAACTCTGACTTCTGTTTCTCAAGATGAAACCAGACCAATAGCAAATGGTGAGACATTGTAGTATATTTTCTGTGTAAGAGCATTCGCTTTAAGGTTTTAAACAAAGGGTGGCCCCTTCCCCCTACTCCTGCTGAATTACTGGCTCTGAGTCTATTGGCTCAATTCATACTGCTATGATAGAAATGCCCTGACTAGGGGCTAGAGGGAAGGGTCCACAGTTAGGAGGACTTCCAGAGGTTCTGAGCTCAATTTCCAGCACTCATATGGAGGCTCACAACCACCATTATAGAATCTGATGACCTCTTCTATGTGTAAAAGTATATGCAGAGAAATCTACCACATTAATAGATAGATAGGTAGATAGATAGATAGATAGATAGATAGATAGAAATGCCTTTACCGAAGCAAGTTAATGGATATTATTTTAGTTCAAAGTTCAAGGTACAAGCCATTGTAGTGGGGAAACTAAGGCAGCAGGACTTTGACCATCTGAGAAAATACTGACTATAGTCAAAGAGCTTTGGATGCATACATGCTGCTTGTCATCTTGCTTCCTCAGTTTAGATAGGCTTGCATCACTGGCCCAGGGAATGGTCCAACCCAAAATCAAGTGAAGATATGCCTTTTCAAATCAGTTAACACAATCACATAATGCCCCATATGTATACTTACCTTTCACAGACAGTCTAATTAACACTATCCATCTCAGATTTCAAAGATCTGGAAACAGTCTATATTCTAACATTGAGTCTTCTACATGACACCCAAGTAGCAACACACCTACACAATGGCCATGTTAGAGAATGCTGTGTCTCAGTCCAGCCTGTTCCAACTGGAATCTCTTAGAGAGCTTTTTTTTTTTCTATAAAGAATCAGTTGTGAGCCTTCATCTATCCTGATGTTTAGTACCTTGGTTCACTTTGCATCCCTTTTGCATAACGAGTCTAATCCTCCTTAATTCTTCAAACACTTTTTAGATTTGAAGGCAGTTAATACAACTAGTGCACTCTTGAAGCAAGTAATTTTCATTTGTTCATTTATCCTAAAGTGTAGCTTATTAGTCTCCTATTAACTATAGGAATGAAAATGTTGGCAGCCATATGAACATGTACCCATATGTGTTTTGTAGGATTAACATTCCGCCATCCTCAGCTGGTCATCAGGAATTTCTAATGGTGTTTAAATACTATGAAATATAGTAATCACTATTTTTTGAGATTTGTTTGTAAACACTCCCAGGATATTCCAGTGTGCAAGATGTATGCAAATACATTATTTTTCGGCTCAGCTGTCTTAGGGCATTTATTTGGGCTTTACTTTCTCTAAATCAGGCTAGAATAAGTACAGATTAGTACTGTTTACTTACCCGGTGTCTTGGCTTGAACAAGACTGGCCTTCATAGGTGCATGCATTTGAATATTAAGTACCCGGTTGATGTAATTGTTCAGAAAGGATTGGAGGGATGGCCTTGTTGGAACAGGGGTGTCCTTGCTGCTAGGCTTTGAGATTTCAAATGCCCAGATAACTACTAGTTAGCTTTCTCTGCCAGTGCTTATGTATCAAGATATACATTTCCAGCTACCATTTCAGCACTATGGCTGCCTTCCACCTGCCATACTCCCACCACGATAGTCATGGACTCTTCCTCTCTGAAGCTGGAAGTCTTTAATAAACTTGTTTTCTGTAAGTTGCCCTGGCCATGATGTCTAATCACAGATATAGAAAAGTAACTAAGACATTTGTATAAAAATATATTTAACAAATGATCTCTATTTTAGACCAAGATAACCTACATCTCTTTTTATTGGCCTCCCGAGTTCCAGCATTACAGGGGCACATCGCCTTTCCCAGCTCAGGCTATTTACTTTCACAAAGTAAGCTTCTTCTCCTTGCATGCTTGTCCTATAAGGACAGTAACTGTCTTATTGCTGAAAGAGGTTATGTGAGGATTAACAACTTTCCCTACATTGCTCACGGGAAAGAATAATTAGGCAAATGTACATTGGTATCCTGAGGCAATATGTGACAGGTGTTCCAGGAATCAGACAGAGCTCAATGAATTTTCTGGATTTTAATTCGGGGAAAACACTTATCCTATAAAATGCTATAATTAAATATAATGACAGAAGTATTCTATATAAAAATCATATGCCTATGTTGTTATGTCTTTGGGACCTCATGAAAACCTCATGGTAGAGGAAAAATTGTATTAATGTGCTTGCTTATTGCAGTAATCTCTCCATGCCAAATGTAGAAGACAGGCATTCTAATAATAACTTATAACTTAATAATAGCTGTCATAATCATAATACCAAGTCCCACGAAATATGCTAGGAAATATTATAGCAGTTTTATAAAAAAAAATTCACTCAAAGCAAGAAAACTAAAAAGTATTATAGGTTAATCGAGTTTACATCATCTAATATTTTTATTGGAGTTTCAACTTGATTAAAAGATAAGATGTCTTCCTAATTACTATTTTAGAATAAACAGCCACTGGCTTATGGAAATTTTACCACACCTGATTCACAGTTAAGTTAGTCACAGAAGCCAAGTCCTACCACAGGGAGAAAAGCATGTGTGGTCTTGCTGGTTGTTTATTTGGGCAGAATCAGTAGTAGTTTTAAGTCTGGCTATCATCCCTATTTTTAAACTATTTTCCATTTATAAGCACACAATGGCAGCAAAGAAATACCGCCAAGCTTTCTTTGGTCCTTTGAACTGGTTCTTTTGAAAGTTGAAATGCAGGCCTTTAATTGGTTGTGATTTCAGTCCTCAGGTCTAAGATCTGGTACAACTATGAGCAAGGGTTGTTTGAATCAGTCAAGATATAAACATCTCTAGATTCAGAAATGAATAACATGCTGATCTTACGCATTCTCACATAAGTTTTTATTAAGAGTCTCTAGGGCTGGGATAATGGCCTAGTGGATAAAATCACTTGCTGAGTAAATCTGATAATTTGAATTCAAATCCTCAAATCTCCATAAAAGCCAGATACAGAGATGGTGGCCTGGGTGGGAGACCAGAGGATAGAAGAGAAGGTATCTAGTTACCTAAGCTGGAGGAGTCACATACAAACAAAAGACATTGTGCGAAATAAGGTGAACAGTCCTGAACAGTCCTGAAAGCTTTCCTCTGACTTCATATGCATGTCATGCCATACTCTCTCTCTCTTTCACACACACACACACACACACACACACACACACACACACACACACGGCAGTCCTGTAGCAGGCTTAATTCATTGCTATTCACATAATTTCAAATGTTATTTGAATTTATGTCACTAAACCCCAGGTCCTCTCACAATGTTTAGCAAGATTGAACTGATCCATAGTTTATAAAGTAGAACTTTAGCTCTTGATCATTGGTCACATTAAATACTTCAATATCACTCACAGTAAACTATATTGTGATACTAGGATTTTTTTAAAATTTTTAATTATACTTTATTTACTTTGTATCCCCCCTCTAGTTCCCTCCCTCCTCCCCTCCCAACCCCTTCCTTCCTCCCCCTTTTCCACACACACCCCTCCCCAAGTCCACTGGTAGGGGAGGGTTTCTTTTTTTCCTTCTGATCCTAGTCTGTTAGGTCTGTGAGCTATCCCAGAAGCAGAAAGACACACAAGGTATATACTCACTCATATAGACATATAATATAGGATAAACCTACTAAAATCTGTACACCTAAAGAAATTAATCAAGAGGGAGGACTCTGGCTAAAATGATACTAGGATTTTTATGAGACAAAAAAGAGTGAGTGAAATTAGCTATATTTAAACCAATGCATCTAGCTTTTAGGAAAAGGGCTATCACTGCTGTACTTCTTGAATCCATTGAATTAATTAGCACCATTTGCACTCTTTGTCAAATAGCTTCAGGAGTTAAATGAGCACAGATTTACTAAAATGAGATATATTTAGAACCAAGATTTAAGCAAACATCTTTCTATATGAACCACATAGATTCGGTGAAGTGGTTCTTGATGGGTTGAGCCCCTCTGCTTCATAACTGAACTTCATTTGGACACAGTTTATTCTTGAGCATGAATTCCCCTTGAGCTAGACAGAGACACACTGTCCTCTCAATTTGCAAAATTACCAGAAAAAAAATGAAATTCAGACATAAATGGGAGAAATTTTCACTCAAACTCTTCATGCACTAGTACTCCAAAAGTCCTATTGCACTGAGCTCTACAGAAATGACTTTCACAGAATGCCCACCAGACTTGTTCCCACCGGCTGTTTGACCATCTGTAGTATTAAAGAATTTCCATTACATATGCCCTATGGCTACTGTTTTAGGATTGATTAGGGAGTGTTTGTGATATATTATCCAAACTGAAACAAGTGACTTAAAATTTCCCAAAACAGCAAAAATAGACAGGTGCCTTTTTAAAGCTGCACAAATAATAAGCTATATTTTTTACTTTCTAGTTGAGCTTAAGAATACACATTGTTACATTTTCTTGAGAGAGAACTATGCTAATATATTTCCAACCAAATTATGCCCACAGAAAATTGACGTATTGTATCATTTACTTGAGATACCAATTTCTCCTATTTGTCTGTGCACATCTCAGTATGTACAAACAACAATCTCATAAAGAGGAATGATAAGTATTTTTTCTTAAATATGGCTTTTGAATATAGTAGAAATGAGTGTACAACATTTGAAAAAGTATAAATGCACAGAAGTTTTTAAGTGCCCTCAAAAGTGGTTGTTGTAACTCTTTATTCTTCATGGAACATCTCCAGACTTCTCCTTAATGCAGTGTTGTAAAAATGTATCCTCACCCACAAAGGATGAATTAATTTCCAATGTTATCATTTTGATCACTTCCCCCTGGTGGGATTGCCCTGCTAGGGCACAAAGGAAGAGGACATGCTCAGTCCTGATGCAACTTTATGAGCTGGGCTGGATGGGAAAGGGGAAGGGATGAGGGATGGAGCTACAACCAGGATGTAAAGTGAATAAAAAAATTACAGAAAAAGAAAAAGTGACAAATATGCAAATGAAGTACTTAATTGCTGCCTATTATTAAAAAAATCTTGACTCAGCAGCTCAAAGTCCAAGTGGGTTCCCTAGTAATGTGAACAGGGACTGTCTCTGACATAAACTGATTGGCCTGCTCTTTGATGACTTCCCCCTCAGGGGGGTGCAGTCTTACCAGGCAACATTGAACCAGTCCTGATGAGACCTGATAAGCTAGGATCAAATGGAAGTGGAGGAGGACCTCCCCTATCACTGGACTGGGGGAAGAGCATGGGAGGAGATGAGGGAGGGAGTGGGGATTGGGAGGGGACAAAGGAGGGGGCTACAGGTAGGATACAAAAGGGAATAAACTGTAATTAATAAAAAAAATAAAAGTTTATGTAAACAAACAATCAAATAAGTAACAACAACAACAAAAAAGAACTGACCGTAAAATCATTTAGTGATTGTGTGGACCTTTCACTTCCAAGAATCCACGACTTAGACCAAGTAAATCTGATCAGTGTTCAGTACATACGTGGCATGCTATGGTGTTTGATCTATTGTAATGTCTTTGATGGAAGATTGAATTACTTACTTGGGAACAATTTTGGCAGGTCCTTCTGCTTGTGGGTAATTTTGAATACTGAAAGTTCATTTTTGAGGTGAGATTTATTGTTACTCTGACCTCTTGGTATCCATCACCCTTTTTAATGGAGAGTGATTTCCTTTTTGCTATCTAATGCCTTGGTGCAGCAATGAGCCAGTGCACTCTTCTCTCTCAGTTCAGGGGCTGTTGCTGGTACTTTCTCCCAGGTGTTTCCTCCCCATGGACTAAAGGCTGGCATGTTCCATGTCCATTGTTCTCTATGCCTCCGGACCCTAATCATATGATGTATAAACCAAAGTCTAAACAATAGAACAGAAATTAGGGGTTTTTGAGTCGCCTGGATGCTGGTGTGCTAATCAGATGGTCACTTCTGTGTCTGCACCTGGACCACAGTCATCCTGAAATACAGTCAGTTTCAGCCTTCACTGCATTTTTGTGGCTCCCCTATCTTTTCACCCTACGTTGTTTGCTTATGTCAAATAGGCTCTTTTTTTCCTATAATGCTGTCATACGAGTTCTCAGACCTTTTCTGCTCTGTCCCTGTGTTTACTATTTAGAATTTGTTGAAACTAACAATGTAAAGGTAGAACCATGCTGACTAATTCATTTCTTTGAACAATGCAAGCAAATATTTTTACAACTTATAGTTTCATAATTTGAATACTAGACCTTCAACACACATTAACACACATTTCTAATCAAATTCTTTCCATGTATAGACTTAAATGTAACTGAGAATTACATAAAAGACAAAGTTTCCTCAAGCCCCTTCAGAGGTTGAGCTGCTTTCAATATTGAAAGCATAACCATATGACCACATTTAATTCTCAACTACATTCAAATAAGATTTCCGTGTTTACTGCTGTATATTATTTAGTAATTTATACCTATTAATTTTGTATTTACCTACTATGGTTTTGCTGTAATAAAATGTTATTCTCTCTAAGTCTTTATTGACACAATGTTAAAAAATTATGGTGTTGTCAACAATCAGGATGCAGATGCTAATAAAACCATTAGAGACTTGTAATTGAGAGTTGGTTTAAAACTCATATGACTTAATACATCTACTCACTTAAATAGACAGAAATAGATATATTTTTAAAAATATTCTGAGCAAAATTTTAGTTCTTCCTTTATCTTACCATTCTTTCTCCATATGATATAAAATATTTATATTATATCAATAAACCAATAAACAGTATAAGTGATGAAGGAAGCCCAGTATCATTATGAACATTTATAATTCCTGTATTTTGGAGAAGGCGAAAAAAGAACCAGAGGTCAGAGTTATTCCCAATACAGTGAGTTTGATGCCAGCCTGGGCTACATGAGGCCTTTTTAAAAAATAATAAACAAAAACAAAAAACAAAAGAACAAAATAACGAAAACCACAGCGGAATCCAGATCCCACATGAACATCAAGTTGTCTCCAAAGCAAGGTTTATTCCCTTTATATGCCAGGAAATCTATTGGTCCCTATTCTGTCCTATTTCATATTATGTATGTATATCCTAATTTCACCTTTTTTGTTACTTGTCAAATTAAATTAATTTAGCATTTTATATCATTTCAATGCCCTCTCTATATAGTCATGCACATTTGGAGGAATTGGCAGTTTCTCAGAACAGAATGGTCTGACTCCATTGAATTCTACTCCTATGGAAGTATATCCATAGGGTCAATGATGGTAGATAATGCATTATTTGACTCTGCTTAATGTAAAACCACCAAAGCTACCGGATGTCACCAACTTGTAAGTTATGCTGTCTAGGGTAACTCTACAGATGCTTGAACGTAATATCAGATTCTTTATTTAATACAATGAGATGGTGGGCTAGAAGGCTGTTACTTAGTGAAACACTTCGGGTTCGGGGGTTGAAAGGAGACACTGAACTAGGTTGTCCTTATGTTTTAGTCAACATTCTATTGCTGAGAAGAGACACCATGATCACGGCAACTCTCGGAAAGGAAAGCGCTTCACTGGGGCTTGTGCACAGTTTCAGAGGTTAGTCCATTGTCATCATGGCAGGAAGCATGGAGGCATGCAGGTGGACATAGTGTTGGAGAAGAAGTTGAACATTCTCCATCTGGATTCACAGGCAGCAGGAAGAAAAAGACACTTGGAAAGTCTTGGGCCTTTGAAACCCTAAAGCCCCACTGACATACTTCCTCCAACAAGACCACACCTCTTTTTGTCTCTTAAAAAGTGCCACTCCCTAATGACAAAACATTCAAATCTATGAGCCATGGGAGCCACTCTCATTCAAATCACCACACCTTGTAAGAGATTTATTAAAACAGATATCAATACCTTAAAGACAGATAGGTAGGCAGGGAAGCTGGACACTCTGAGGAAAGTTGAGACTTACATGGCAGAGTTTTAAGTTTCAGAAGGGTATAGTTTTTATTCCATACGACTGATGAGTGGCCCATAGTATGTATATCTTTCAGCCAAGCTGACTGTCTCTGAAGCATTTTGAAGGTCAAATGTCTACAGAATCAACTTTTGTTACCTCTAGAAAACAAATTACTGAATTATTAGTAATTGCCACAGTTCATAAAAGGAGACCAACTTTATAAATGACATAGCCTTGCCAAACATGTAGATGTCTCTATGTCCTTCTAGGCATTTGTGTATGTCTATATTTGTGGTCATGAGAAAATGCTTACGTGGACCCAACTTACTGTACACTGAGAAAAATGATAATTGCTACAAAGAAACATGAGTATTAGAGGCAATTCACTCTCACGAGAAAAATATTTCTGAGTCTTTAGGAAAAAGACTAACACTTAGATAAAAGAAGATTCCATTTTAAACAAAGGAATGGATATTTATACATACAAATCATTAGCTCATTTGCTAAGGAGTCTTATGAGTAAATCCCACAAGGATTCACTCCCTAGAATTTTGTAAAGCAGCTGTTGAACTACACGACGAGGATTTTGTCTGTTTAGAAAAAAAGATAGAATTTAAGTAAAGATCTATCAAAAGGAGATAGTAGCTTTTGTTTAAAACTAAAATAAAGGCAGAAGAAAATCAAAATCTCATTTAGTTTGTGCCATTTGACTAATGGTCAAAATATGAGAGAAGTGACTTTTGCAACAGAATTCTAAGAATCCCGAGAGATGTCATTTGGAGGGTTGCATGGTGTTGTGCTCTGAACAACAAGCCCCGAAACAGAGCCTGAAACACAATGCATTTGAGTCTCAACTGGTTAAAGGTTAAGGAGGGAATAATTCACACATTTATGCAATTCAAAACATCTCTTCAAAGACAAAAATTCTTTTACAATCTTGTTGGATTTCCCTACGTTAAAAAATTTTTTGCAGGTAAATAGAAACAAAGGTACAAGACCTAAGTCTGAGTTATTTTACGCTTTGAGTTAGCTCAAGTTGTCAACTTGACACAGGCTCTAGAGAAACATTGGAGGGATTGCCTCAGTCAGACTGGCTTATCTGCATATCCGTGTGAATGTGTTTTGGTTATTAATTGTTGTAGGAGGGCCTAGCCAATTTGAGCAGTACCATCCCTAGGCAGGGAGCCCTGAGTTTAAAAGGAACGTAGTTAAGCATGAGGCTGTGGTTGCACCAGGAAGAGAGGCAGGGAGTAACCCTCCTCCATGGTTCTTGCCTCTGGGATCCTGCCCTAACTTAATCTCCATGATGGCTTGTGATCGGAGATCGGAAAATGTGAGCCAAATATAAACTTTTCCTCCTAAGTTGGCTTCAGTCAGTGTCTTATTACAGAATCAAATGAAACCAGAAGGTACACACTGGGTCTTCTTCTCGGACCTCTAGTAGATGAAAGGCTTGTCAAGAACTCTTTATATATACAATGATCAGTAATGTACCCTACAGTACTGCTACATTTCTCCAGAGTTAATTTGTCCTTCAGTTTTCATGCCTCTGAGAAGTCGTTGGCTCCTTGGAGTCATTACTATGTAAAATTAAGGTCACTTTAACATATACACTATGATGCCATCACACTCCAGTTCACAACCTAGAGGTTGTGAGTGACTAAAACGTACATGGCACACCTTTTAGCATGGATAAGGTGATTAAGCAGTGATTGCTGACCTCCATGGAACAGGGCAGAGCAATGTTAGATGCCATCATGCTACTCAAAAAACAGAGTTCAAAAATCACCTCCATTTCATAAAATTTCTACTTACTATTTAAAAAAATGTTATTAATTACAATTTATTCACTTTGTATCCAGTTGGAGCCCCTTCCCTCATCCCTTCCCAATCCCACCCTCCCTCCCTCTTCTCCTCTCATGCCCCTTCCCTAGTCCACTCATAGGGAGGTCCTCCCCCGCTTCCATCTGACCCTAGCCTATCAGGTCTCATCAAGACTGGCTGCATTGTCTTCCTCTGTGGTCTGCTCCCACTTCAGGGAGGTGATCAAAGAGCCAGCCACTGAGTTCATGTCAGAGACAGTACCTGTTCCCATTACCTACTTGGAGACTGAGCTGCCATGGGCTACATCTGTGCAGGGGTTCTAGATTATCTCCATATATGGTCCTGGGTTGGAGTATCAGTCTCAGAAAAGACCCGTGGGCCCAGATAATTTTGTTCTATTGCTCTCCTTGTGGAGCTTCTGTACCCTACATGTCTTCCTATCTCTCCCTTCTTTCCTAAGATTCCCTGCACTTGCCCAAAGTTTGGCTATGAGTCTCAGCATCTTCTTTGACACCCTGCTGGGTAGAGTCTTTCAGATACCCTCTGTGCTAGGTTCCTGTCCTATTCCTTACTATTTTTGACAGCACAATTTATGGAAACCACATACACGAACCCATGGATAAGGACACACAATTATGTAATAAATAAAAAAAATTAAGAATATGATAAAGTGAATACAAATGGACTCTTAATAGTTGGTTCTTCAAAATCACAGCAACATGGTCAGTGGAATACATACCACTCACTCTATAGACTCATGGGAATCCATGTCCTGCACAGATATCATACTAAAAAAATATTTTCTTCCCTCTGATGGTTATAATACATAGAAGTACCAAGGAAGGATATTACACATGGCAGGTACATTTCCTTTAAGACTTTATCAACTTCTCAACAATCAAAGCATAATACAACTTGAACCAATAAAATATAAGTCAGTGTATGTCATGAATATTATATTGAATCTCTAACTAATAACATTTATTTTTAAGCTAAATAGACAGATACTTTTCCGGAGAATTATAAAAGAACATTGGCTCAACTGTCTTTTAATAATTCTTAATTAGAGTGACAATTTACACAGATGTCTTTACAAAATCATTAATAAACTTCATTTCATGATGAAGGCGCCACATGGATACCCATTTCCAATTCATGCAATTTCTGTGAATTGAATATGAAACATCTCCCATGGGCTCATGTCTTTAAACACTTGATCCCCAGCTGATAATGCTGTTGGGAAGATTGTGGAACCTTTAGAAAGTGGAGCCATTCTGAAGGAAGTGTATTAAGGGACAGCTTTGAAATATTCATAACCTGGTTCTTTCTCTGCCTTCTGAATATAGATGCAATATGACTAGCCAACATTTTGTTGCTGCTGCCATGATTCTTTGCCATGATGACCTCTATCCCATTAAAACCGTCCATAAGTTGTTTTCGTTTCATATATATTTTCACTAAATCTATCCTTCTAGGTATTTCCTAGATATTTTCCCAGATATTTTATCATAGTAGCCAAAGAGACTAATTTAGTAACAGTGCCCATTTATACTAATTTATCAATATTTTAAAGAAGGAAGAGGAGTAAACAGACAGTAACTTTAGAATCTGTCAGAGACTTCATCTTTTTTTTTTTTTTTCTTTGCTATATTTTGGTGTTAGGACTGTGATTTTCCACATATGTTGTGGTTGTTTTCAGATGTGGGTGATGACTGCATGTATTTTATAAGGATGATTTGTGTTGTCCTGGCTGGTGAGTCACTTCTGAATACAGCATCAGTTCTGATAAATCCATCTGCAACTGCAGCACATTTTTTTTCTTTGAAAAGGAAACAGAGACCATTTGGCACATGCATGAACCCTCCTTAAAAATCTCCATTTCCCAGGCTTTTCAGAACACTTCTAATTTAAGCTTCACTGGAGGACTACAGTCCTATTTACACACTCACAAAATAGATATATTTAAGTTGCATCTGATGGGACAATTGAGAAATCCAGGGTGGAAGACACAATGAGGTATTTAACATCACAAATAAACTGGACACACATGTCCCTTAACCACCAGCTTTAGGTGTTGAAAATCTAGTATGACACAGTTTCTGCCTCACACAGTCATGGCTACTTTAATTTCTTAGGTCATATTATATATCTATATCAGGTGAAATAAAGACAGGCCTTTGCAGTAACATTTAACATCAATATACTCAAATAATGGAAGATTTATTTCAAATTATATTTACTTAGGAAAATTACATACAAAAATAATGCTATACATATACTTTATAGTCATCATTAAGTGAATGCTTTTGACAAATGAGTCTAGCTTTCTAGCAGCATCATCACTGACAGTTTTGAAGTGATGAAGATAACAAAACAGTAAACCATACTTTCTCCTACTGATATCAGTAAAAAATAGAAAAGAAAACATTGTGAGATTGTGCACCAATAAACTAGCAGAATACCCTGAAGTAATAAAAATGCAGTACTGAAAAACAAGATCCTCCACACATTTATTTTCACAGAAAGTACCAGGACATTGTAAAGAACTAACTGCACAAAAGCAAGGGGATCTGGAACTTTAGTTTCAGGAAGCCACAAAGCTCGGGACCTATGCAAACTCAGAACACAGACCTTTGCCATTATGATGACTCAACTATTTGTTTGCTCCACATTGTTGGTTTCCAGTTTGTCAAACTCAGTTTGCTCTTCTACTTTGTTGTCCATACAGAGGAAATCCGATGATCTCAGCTCATATTTTCACAGCCCGATGGTGAACACTAACTGCTCCGTGAGTCATGAAGCAAATGGAGTGTCACAAAGGCAAGAATGTTAAGGAGAAGATAAATATGGATCCCAGAAGTGTCTCCTTTAACATCCCTAGCTTCCCGAATCAAATACCCCTTTGAGTCTCACCACAAATTCTGCTCCTTGGTACTCAGAGATCTTGGGATCTAACTTCACTGGGAACAATATATAAGTATGGCCCTCTTCTATAAATGTGCTGAGTTCAATTCATTTATTTAATTTCAGTCCGAGGCTGTGTCTAGACTTGTACTTTTGTTGTCATTTTGAACACACTTACTTTAAATGCAGTGTTAGTGACACTTGCTGTCAATGTAAGATTCTCCTCTAAATTCCCTTCTGAAGCAGTTGCCTTTGTCTTGGTCATTTTTACCAAGGCCACTAAGATACATATGAACTCCTTCACTTAGAGAAATGGTTCCCAGCAAGGGATGAGGAACGACATTGCATCATCAGGGATTTTTCATTGGATTGTGCCAGAAGATTGGTTTGTCATAAAAAGCAAGTACTCTTGGGTCTAATAAGTAGAGGCAGAGACCGAGGCTACTGCCTGCTATCCTATAGTGCACAGAACAGCTTCCCCAACAGTTGTATTTCCCTAAAATTTCCAGTAGTGTCAAACTTGTAAAGCCATAGCATAGAGGCAACTGTCACTGCAACCCCAGAAGAAAAAAAATATGTAGGCTAATGATGAATTGATTAGCATTCAAATCAGACATTTTAATAAATTACAGACAGCCACTACTCTGAATATTTAGGTTCACTTTGATGTACCTCTCAAGCAACCCATGTCATCCCATGCTGCATTCTTGGCTAGTATATACACATTCTGTAACGCACATACATGCAGAGTCTAATAGACCTGACAAGTTTTTTTTTTTTTTTTTTTTTTTTTTACAGCAGTCAGTGTGACAAGAACCATGATAAATCTCCCCAAATATCAAGCCCAGCGCACTTGTAGAAGCATCTTAGTAGCTTAAACTAAATAAAAATCCTCACGCCCAGTTAGGTGCTTGGTCATCAAGCCTGATATAGCCATTAACTACCTCAGCAAAATTAGAAATATCAACTCTACTTGATCTTCATAAGTGCATGAAATTCAAATAAAGGGGTTGATGAGACAAGGGAAGAAGCTAACATTATTTCCTGTGTAGTGGTGGAGGAACTTATTTGCTTTGTAACAGTCTCTGTGCTGGCTGGGGATAAATTACAAAAGTGAAGCATATTCTTTCACTGATTAGATAATTGTAACTCTCAAATGAAATTTGTGTCTCCCTGTGAGTGTAATTTTCCCTTATGCCAATGACAGCACACAATGCCAGGACCACCCTCTGTGTTTACTAACTATTTTCCCAATGTGTGAATTTTCTTAACTCTGGATTGTTCTCCAATGCATTTGAAGAATGCATTATCACCCCCACATCCCCATTAATAACAAAAGTGGTTATTTTTAAGTAGCTATGTTTTAGATAGCTGACTTTTCTGTCTGACTTTCCTGAGCCAGGAGGAAAAATGACTGCTTACTTACAAATATTTCAATCCTAGGGAGACCATTCTTCATTACTAAAAACATCTTAAACTTGATTGCTATCTCAAAACTTGCTAAATCCTTACTTTAGAATTTCCTCAAAATTACAATACCGAAATTATGTCCAGTGCTTTTCCCTATTAACTAGTAACAAACAATTAAAATATCTACATATATTATATAGTGTGGTCACTATAATATTTCCCTAAGGACATAAAAGTAAAACTGAGGTACAGAGTGATTGTTTTTTATTGGATCCTGGCCACCCATTTTTTCCCCCAGGGGAAGGCACAGAAACAATTCTAGTAATTCAAAGTTTTTTGTTTTTCTTGGCCTTTGTTGGAGAAACTCATCAGCTTCAATCTCATGGAACAACTGCCCAGCGAACAAAATAATTGCTTCTACTTAACAAATTCTTTTTGATCGCTTCATGATTTATCTGGCCATGTTTCAATACATACCTGGTTATTAGGTTCTGTAATCTATGAGTGTAGACCTTTCTATTCAGGGAAGTTACTTCTTATGCCATCTTTATTTGTATTCATGTCTGTCTGCCATTGTCTTGATCACAGCAGACAATGGAGTCTATTTGCCTCTAGGAAGTAGTCACATATAACTAAATAGAATATAGGTGAATGAAAACCTTCAACTCTGTTCTAATCTGGAATTGACAGAACACTCTATTTTCTAAAACTAAACCTGAACACCATTCAGTTTCATCCTTCTGGGTCCAACTTCAGGAACAATGGGTTAGGCTCTGGAAGATGCAAAGATGGGTAAATGAATTCTCCATGGCTAAACAAGTACAGAAGGAAGCACACCTGCAGGTTGCTCCAATTTGAACTTTTTATTTTCTTTATTCTTCCTGTTATTTAGCTTCCTTTTTTTTTCTTTATCCTTAGTCAAGAATTTAGACCCTCCCCAAATGACAGAAATCTGTCTCTACATGAATGGTTGACTCTTTGTTGCTTTACATCACTGTGTGAATAAATTTGGCAGGAACAGTTTGAATAGAAAGTAGGTGATTCTATCTGGGACAAGAAACAAAGAGAGCCAGAGGGGCAAAGCATCACAACTCTTGGGGTAACACAAAAGATTTTGTTAGATGTGAGAACTTCTTCACATCTCCATTGACCTACAAAGCTACCATGTACTCTATACATCTTAATGACAGGGTGGACTTGAACAAGATGGGGTTTTCATGTAATTCATGAGATACAAAGTCAGTAATTGATACTGATGATGACCTAACCAGTATGAAACTTGGAAACAGCAACCAAAAAACATAAAAATTGAAACAAAGGAAAATAACATTGCCAATAGAATCAAAGGGCAAGAAAATGGATGAAACATTTGTACAACCAATACTTTTGAAGGCCTAACATGAGTCACCTAACTCTACATCCAAATGCTGGACACCATATGCAAATTTTATAGCTCACTCTTTCTCAATAAGAAAAGCTGCACATGACTCAAGTGTCATAAATACTTTACAAGTTTTTCCAAGCAGCAGATTTCCTGGACTGGGAGTTAAAGGGCAAGTGTAAACTAGAGAACACGTTCTACATCTGTCTGAGAGATATAAAAACACTCCAAACAACCTTTACAAACAATCAGTCTGGCCACCTTTACCCTGGAGACAGGAGACAAGACTGGACCCATGTTGTGATCAAGCCATGGCTATTATGAACCGAGGCTCCACCCTCACTGTGGTCTCCTGTGTAGTAACAGTGACAAGTCCTTCATGCTCCGCAAGTGGCGACAAGAGGCAGCATTCACTTTTCCCATCTGAACCCTGACAGGCAAGCTGACAGGTAGCTTATCCGAA
The DNA here is from genome assembly GCF_030254825.1 of Meriones unguiculatus. Classification (NCBI taxonomy): domain Eukaryota; kingdom Metazoa; phylum Chordata; class Mammalia; order Rodentia; family Muridae; genus Meriones; species Meriones unguiculatus. Next base: position 101,345,641 of record NC_083355.1, on the reverse strand, counting down.
CAGGACCCATTGCTCTCTATTTAGATTCTTATGATTATACCCCTGTGGTCAATGTTAGAAGTTTATTATGCTCTTCAAATCACGATTGCCAAAAGCATACAATAAGTTTTCTACCTACAAACATCTCTTGGGGGACTTGACCAAGTCCTGTCAGCTCACTACAATTTTAGGAAAGAGGGAAGAAATATGTGAGAAGGCTATGCCCAGCCAGAGTTCAGAGTAACAAAACAAAGTTTTCTCCTTAGACTCACTTAGGGCAAGAATAATACATAAACATTCAATAAACACATTCTCATTTTCTTCTTCCATTCTGTGTGCTCCCCCAAAGAAACTCCTTACAGGTTTTATTTAACCACCATTTAAAAGACTGGCTCTATAATCCATAAAAAAGACACAAAAGTTTAAACCTAAGAAAGAAATCCCATTTTTATAATTCAGATTGCAGTCTAAATGAGTTCAGTAACAGCATTTGCTTTATTCACTCAGAAAAATTAAAATTTATGATGAATAAACTTTGATAACCTGTCATGGCATTTTTGATGTGCTTTTGTGATTTTTTAAATATGATTAAAACACTGCTCTCAAATTGGACTCAGAATGCAACAAAAACATACATAGCTTAAAAACATAAACTTTGGACTCACATAATGGCCATTTGAAGTATAGAGAAATCATATTTAATTTGAATAGATGGTATTTTCAATGATCTTTCTGCCTTACGCTAGTTCCAAAAAGTGTATGGGCAGCATGCTAAAGAAAGCCTCGAAGCTCAGCTCGCTGGTTTTGCATTCAGAAAACTACCGTACAAGAATGTTTTCTTCTCTGCTTCAGACCGAAAGCCTAAAGAATGTGAGTCTTAAGCATGCCGGATCTTGAGAATTAAGTTGTTACATATCTGGATACTCAAGCTATTTATTTTTGTAAGAAACACTTTACAAGGCTCCTTTTTAATGTGAGCCAATAGTGGAGCCTTATATACACTGAGAAGACATGAGCGTAAGAATCGCTCCAGCACACTAAATGAATTAAGATCATCAGACATGCCTTGAGACCACTATGGAATCTAATACATAACATCGGGAGAGTTTATTTTTCCATGTATCTTCCAATTCCTGCCCAAGCTGGCCCTGCCACTTCATGTAACATGTTGTAAAGAATTCCCTTCTGCAGTTATACCAGTAAACTTAAGTGCTTCTGGTCCACTTTGCATGAGATAAACAGGCACATGTGTTATTCATTTCAAGTGCATTTCATCTGGGGCTGCTGTCATTCCGTCTAGATAACTGACAGAACCACATAGACACTAATGTGGTTCAGAAAATAGTATTAGTATTATTACTTTATCTGGGTGTTTAATCCAGCTTGCAAGATTGTTTTTCATGTCTGGATAAAAAGGGTGGAAGGGGCTGTAATCCTACCATTGGGCAATCTGTCAATCATAAACATCAAGGAAATGAAATTCATCTGCTTTGATAAGTTTGTTGAGGGAGTTTTAGAATAGGCTGAAATTTAACTGCAATCCATTTGAGGAAAATGTGATTTTAAGAAACAAAGGATTTTTACATTGGATGGGCCTACATTTTTGAGATAATGCATATGTTTTGAAATGATATTCATCTAAATATTTAGATCAAATATTAAGCGTATGGTTCTTTTAAAATCCTGATGTTTATTTTTCCACTTGGGGCCAAAGGTTTGTTCCATATATATATATATATATATTTTATCTAGCCATATTTTTTCTGTGTGTTATGTGTGACATTGATTTGTATTTACTAACTTTAGCTATTGTCTGATTTTAACTATTTTTATGTTGATTTATTTAGTGTATATTGCCAGGTTTGTGCCATGGCACACATGTCACAACCAGAGAACAACCTGAGACAGTTGGTTCTGTTTTTCTTTCATGAAGATCCCAAGGATCAAACTCAGTTCTTTAACACCAGGCTTTGTTAGACTGTCTGGACTATAACTCTGAGAAAGATCTGATGCCATAGTACATTTCTCCATAAAATCTAAGGTCACACTGGCTGCAGAGAATGTCTAACTAGGACTACATTTATAATTTTCTGCTAATTTTCCACACTGGGACACATACCGCTCTTTCCTTCTGAATTGACAATGTAGACTGTTATGTCAGTGTCTTCTGGGCTTGGTACATAGTGAACAGTCATTAAATGTTCACTGAATTGAATTATTCCTCACTCTGTACACCCAACAGTTTAGGAAGACGAGACGTGAGAAATGCATTTCTATTGTTTATCTAGGTGCTAGAGTACTTAATTAGTCATCACGGCTCTACAGGGAGTCACCACAGCATTTGTTGTTCTGTATATTTTAGTATCCACTGTTCTAAGTGGCAGTATTTACCTACATTATTTACTTAAAAAGAAAGAACTAAAAAGTCCCAACGTCAGGTAATTGAAAGCTAATTTTTAGATATTGCCACTTTAGATTTCACATATGGTTCTACTTTTCAAGCCTTGTTAATATGAAAGAAATGGCCATAGGAATTATGGAGTCACTTGTTTGATATTAGACAGACTATTGCTCCCTTTGGCATCACTAGGTTCCTACTTTGTTTTTAAATTTCTGGAAACGGCATGCTGATACTAAGTAAACAGTAAAACATAAAAAAATAAAAGTCAATTGTCTTATATGTTCACATTTATAAAAATCAACTGATAGTGTTAAATCAAATAGATATTCTTATTTGATGAAATTTCTGTCTTCATCATAAAGAAAAAACCCTCTTGCTTTAGACAAATAAATGGGAAGTCACTAAGGTCCACAATAACATTTCTAGAACTAATTGTCTAAACAGAAGGTAAAAACGTGATTTTCAACAATTTTTATGTCTTCACATTTATATTGAATTGTGTTTCTGGTAAGTCCTGGCAGCCCCTCACTCAGAATCTGGGAGCTGATTTTTAAGCTACACCATGAACTGACACTTTATGAGTTTACCCTAATGCATGCAGTGAGCCTTAGGTGAGCTGGGACTGAGCTAAGTTCATTATATTTTTTCACTATTGCACTATAAAATGCATTTTAGTTCCTGTCCTGGTTATTTATGTCTCAAAATTGAGTGTAATCGTGTCAAAAAAGTAAGGTGAGATATTGGGAAGAAAGAACGAGATGTAACTTTTTCAGATTTCCATTTGTGAGTGGTGTTCTTGGCGTCCAGGGAACACGGCAACCCAATTAAGGAGTATCGATTGGCTCCCATCATTTAACTGCAAACAGAAGGACGGGAGGTTTGCCGGTTACAAATTTATGTGGTTTTTCTTGGCTTGGGGTTGTTTTTTAACTGAATTTCAACTTTCAAAACTCTATAAAGTTCACAGTCTCAGGTCCTCAGGTTGTTGTGAAATCACAACAAAGGCTGTGGATACTGGAGTTTCCACTCCACATGAAGTTCTAAGGAACAGACGAATCAAGGCGAGAAGATGGGAAAGCAAAGGAAAAGGCAAGGAAGGCAAGGTGTGGCTGAAGCCCACAGCTTCAGCCCTCTATCCATCTGCGTGCAGATGGAAGCATCAGCTACTGTTTCTTTGTTTCTTATGCCAAAGCCCATATGGATATTCTTTTTTTGAACCCCGCCTCATAAATACAAAGACTATGTAATATGATCTCATCTTGCAGATGAGAGATGGAGACGCAGACAAGTTAAATAACTTGTTTCCTATCATAAAGCTAGTAGGGGACACAGCCAACACTCAAATCCAGCTTTGAGTCTAAAGCTATTGCTTTATCTGCTATAGCCTTGTTTCACTGGTCCTCAGAGACAGTCTGCCTGTCTGGGATCTCAAGTTGTTTTATTTCTTTCTTAAATAAAACATTTTCCCCTTATATAGCTTTTTTTTTCCTCCCTGAGTTTGTTTGAGAGAAGCCACGCTTTGAATGTGGGTTGACTCTCAAAGATGCACTTGATAGAAGTTTGCTCCCAGTAGCATTCTGTGAAGACAGGATAAAACCTTTAAGAGGTGGGTGCTTGGTGGGAGGTCATTATGTGATGTGTAACATCCCAAGAAAGGACTGTTGCTCCCCTTGTGGGAGTGTGTTCAATCTCCTGGGACAGGTTTAATTATTTGCAATGCTAGATTCCTATAAAGGCAAGGTCATCACACAGGTTTGGCTTTTAATGCACATTGCTTAACAAACTTACCCACATTTCTAGCTTGGAAAGTTGTCCGTGTGTTATGGGGACTTCATCAGTTTTGACCATCAAAGCTTGCTCTTTTCAGCTTTAAAACTGTGAGTCCAAAATAAACCTATTTTACTTTATCAATATCCTAATCTCACAAGTTTCATCATAGCAGCCCCAAGCAGACTACAAAATAAGAACTCCTCCCAAAGGCTCTGCTCAAATACGCTTATATTTAATTTTCCTTAATGTAGTTAGTCCCCAATTAAAATATGTAAGCTAGTTCTTCTTTTACTGTGGACCATGGATTTTGAATTTTGTCTTTTTGTGTAAGAGACAAAAGCCTTAATTTTGTGCCAGTTAAAATTTTTGTAAGATGCAAAAGATAAGTGTGATGAGGATAGCATAATATAAAGACAGTAGTGGGAAGGCTTTTGCACATATGTAGATGCTCATGGCATTTACCACGTGCCTTTTGTTACCTTTGCTATCTTTATCCATGTTTATCTCCCTCTCCCTCTTTCCCTAGGCTCAGAAAAAGAGAATGGAAGAGACTAGGCTATTGTGGTGCACTAACTGCCTCTGGGCAGAGGTCAGCCATAGTTTGAATCTGGATGGTACCCTTGGAGACCCCGTGTCTTTAAACAATGGGCTTCATTTCTTTGAGCATTTGCTCCTGCGTGTCTAAAATAGGGATAATACTTAGAGAGTCCTAATCTTCTTTGACTCTCATTTTTTAGTTGCTCCAGATATTAGGTACTGCCCCCATGGATACCAAAAAGAAGTATGTGAGCCAGCTACCTTGCTAATCACTGTTCAATAGAGGGGTGATGGAATCAGAATGTGCTTAACAGAAAAAGCTTTGGGTTGCTTGACAACTTGGTTGCTATTCCAATGGGCTGGGAAAATGGATGTTAGACTTGGACATAGCTGAGAACACACAGGCTTACTATTACGCTGACATTGGTCCTATAAGCCACTTTGCCCAATAGCAACAGTGCCTGAAAGCCATAATGGGTTTATTTTACATGGAGTATGTGCTAAAACAAATCAAGTAGGAACCTTCAGGAATTTCTTTTAAAGGTATATCTAGAGGTAAGATTTGTCCTTACAGTCAAAGAGATTCCTATAGAGGAATGTTTTTAGGATAGTATAGTCAGTTCAGTTGAGCATCTTGGCAAACAGGCAGATTTTTAGATTGTCTTTGTTGAAGTATAGGGTCTGTGTGTCACATACCTGTAAACTGTAACTAGCTCTCAAACATACCTGCTACTAACTGTGTTAACTTTTCTCTTCACATTGTTTTTTGCCATCTACAATAGATATTCATCTTTGAGACTTTACCTGTCAAATTCTTCCCACTCTGGATCACTGCCCAACCATGGGCACTCACTTATCCCAATTCTTATCTCCTCACAATGACTGTTCCTTTGAAGACAAAGCAGACTCAAATCCATACACCATCATAACCATTACCAACTAATCCTACCATCATAAATAGCCGCCCAATGAGAAGGCAACAACCCAAAGTATCTTACAGTCTAAAACCAATGATTAAATCAGAAGATTTTCAAGAGAATATTTAATTTGTATGTGGTATTCCAGAAGATGTATAAGAAGACTAGCAATTATCCAGAGAGAAAAATAATTCTTAATTTTTTCTCTACTCAAGATTCTTAAAATCTTTTATTCATTTTAATCACCAGTTTAATCAGTTTAATGAATTACTATATATTGGTTGTCCGATTCCAGATGGTCAGCACTGAGCACATACATACAGTATACAGACTAAGGACTTTGAATTTACATATGTAAGGATATATATATATATATATATATATATATATATAGACATAGACATAGACATATGTAACAACAATTAATAAAAACAGGTTTTTAATTTGAGAGGGCTTGGAGGGAAGAAGGAGAAAGAGGAAATGAGGCAGTTATAATCTAAAAACAAAAATAAAAAGAGATTTATTATTTTTTGGAGATCAGAAATTCTTGCTTAGAGATATGAGCAATATTTCTTCTATTTTTTCTAAGGGCTCCAGTGTTATTCATTTTCCAGTTTCTAGAGGATGTTGTGCTAGTATTTTGTCATGGTGCGCTACATTGTTATGTGTTAACTTGACCCAAGGTGGAGTTACCTGAAAGAAGAGAACCTCAATTAAGAAAATTCATCCACAATATCTAACTGTAGGGCATATTGCTAATTGGTTGTTGATGTGGGAGGTCCAGTTATTGGCTGGTGCCATCCCTAGGCTGGTGGCTGGTGGCCTTAGGTTCTATGAGAAAGCAGACTGAGCAAGCCATGAGAGGAATCCAGTTAGCAGCACCTCATCCATGGCCTCTGGATGAGCTCCTGCCTCCATGTCACTGCCCTATTTGAGTTGCTGTCCTCACTTCCTTTGATGATGAACGGTAAGGACTGTAGAATTGTAAGCCAAATAAATCCCTTCCTTCCCAATCTTGCTTTTTTTTTTTTTCATGAAAGCAGTAATAACTATAACCAAGACACAAGGAAGTAAACATTTTTAGAGATAATCAATTATAAAGAAGTGGTGTTTATTTCGGCTCATTGTTTCGGGAGCTCCGGTCCAGGCGCCTTTGGTTTTATTGTGAGGCTTGTAGCGAAGCAGAATATTCTGATGGAGAACAAGTACAAAGGAGGGATGTTCACATCATGGTGGCATTAGGCCATAGGAAGGGAGACAGAGAAGAAGGTCCGAGCTCCTAGTATCACTTGAAAGGACATATCACCAATAACTCAATTCCTTTCAGGTTTCCCCACCTCAATCACTGTGCCATCATCTTTCCAAATAACCATTTACTGGAGAAAAGGTCCTTGGAAAAAGAGTCTTTAATAAGCATTTAGGAGCTAAATAACAATTGCTTACATTGCTTGCTTGTTGGTCCAATTTTTATCCTCAAAATTCTTCTTCAAACTTGTGCTCTGTCATCACATTTTTCTATGTGTTCTCCTGCCTTACCCTTTTGAGGTGCCATGGGATTGCATTTAGTCCATTTGCTAATTAAATTCCATTTTTAGATGATTTACCTAAGTACATTTGTAGTTATTTTTGTCATGTAAGGTAACATATTCACAGTTTTAAAAAGCGGACATTCAGTCTCATACATTAATCACCTGATAGCTATTAATTATGCACCAGTCTCTTGGAATGTACCACCACCCTTGAAATTCAGTATTTATTTCTTATCTGGCTAGATCATTCAGACTTCAGCTAGCTTTAGACATGGGAAATGTAATGTGTACATCCTAGTAATGACAGTTTTGATGGCAATAGTAGTTATGGTAATAATAATTTGTCAAACAAATTGCATATCTTTATTAAGGGATGATGGAAAAGCTGAACTCTAGTGTATTCATGCTGAAGTATCAAGACACAGAGTGGCTGACTAAAGAAGTATTTAAGAAGTTTGGGCCCATGAGCAGTGAGTATAAGCCAGTCCTTGACTGTCATTTTTATCTTGTCTTTGCTATCTTCTCTCAGATTGAGGCAACATATTTATTCTGAGGCTCTCTAATTATCAACTAATTAAGAAAATGATGGATAACACTGTCTCTTCCCGGTAATATAACAAGATATGTGGGTCAATGCCCTAAGCAAAAAGGGTGTGACAAATATACAAAGCATCTGTGGTTAGCAATGGCATCTCAGTTCTGAGCACTCTAAACCAGCCAGGGTTTGTAACCATCCTGTGATTAGATTTTCTCTAAATTAGGTCTCTTCTCAGATTTCTAAATCCAGGAAATTCTACATCATCTCACACTTGAGTGAAATAGATGGAAAGTACACAAATTAACATCTGAGTTTATTAGCAGCCATAAAAGAAAATGTCTACAGATTCAAACTCAATCATGATAATTGAATTTCTATTAGCCATCCTGGGGAGTATAGGTTTTGCTCACAGGGAGGGAAAGAATTTTACTGGCTACCTTGAAAAGGGGGCTGCCACAGAGGTTAATCTCAACAGTTTGCAGATTTCAGTCATCTGGTGAAATTTCCCAGCTCTCCTCACCTGTAACACTATCCCTCTAATTGTTCAGAATTTGAATTTTGTTATTTATTTAAATATATATATATATAATAAACATACTTCTTTCTCTTTTCTGTGGTCTTTGTTCTTATGTGTTAGTCACTTGTAAATCATGACATTTAAATCTTTCCACAAAAGAGGTGGAAGAGAGATGCGAACTTCCACGCTTTAAACAATGGATGAAGCTGCATTGTCACTCTTATTAACTTGGATCCTGCATAAGTTCTAAAGGCTCATGGCTTGAAACTTGAGCCCTGGCTGGCGATGCTACTGGACAGTAGCAGAAAGTGAAGATGATGATGAGAAAGCAAGACACTGTGATGCACGCCACTTTCATCTTTCCTCCGTTCCCCTTCCCCTCCACCCACCTCCATCCCACTCCCTTCTGCTTCTTCCTCTCCTCTTTCTCTATCTACTCCCTCTTCTCTTAGATGCGAGGTGCTCCAACACATGCTACCCACAGTGATATTCTGTTCCAGCGCTCCCCAGAAACCATAGAACCAAATAGCTGGAACAGAAAACTCAAAATCTAAAATAAACTTTTCCTGTATTTATGATATCACAGGTATTTTGTTACAGTGGCAGAATGTCAGTTAACACAATCATTTATCTTATGAGGCCTCTAGCTTAAATCTTAAATTCAGGAGATGTTTCTCCTCTGAGACAATTTTCACTGAAACAGCTCTCTTTGTTGGGGGTGAACAAGGACTATATAAACACTGGGGAGTGGGTAGAGGTATTCGGAGTGAGTGTACATTACTGGCTGGGGCCGAGATGTTGGGAATTCTTCATTTTCTGAGGAGGAATTCCAGGTGCTAGCTGGACATGTCCTTGTGAGGAAAGGGGAGGTTTAACCTGAAACCTGGCCACCAGGCTATTTGACAACATCAGGGGTGGCAGAGGTAGAGGTCCTATAGGGTATGTGTGCTGGGACATGCCAGGCTGAGAGCAAGGAGGGAACAGTCCTCCTCTTGCCAGTCTCAGGATGACATTGGGGGGAGGGGGCAGAAATTGAGACAAAGATTTTCAGACAGATTAATGAATTTGACGAGATTCTAGAAAGCAAACTGATCAGATAGTGTGAAAATAGTGACTGGGCAGAGAGGAAGCTAACTCTACATGTGGGTTCCAGTGAGATCAAAACCTTCCTATGGGAAGCTCTGTGCTAATTATTTCAGATTCAGCCAAGGAAGCTCATCTTTATGGTCTCATGGCAGCTATGCTCCCTGTTGGAAAGCAGGAACATACATTTGATTGACATATTCCACGGTTGTGGGCCTTTTTCAGACAGGGAAGGTTGAAGGAGGAGGTAACACTCACATTGCTGATGGACACTGATGATAGCTCTGAAGCAGTGATCTATGTGGAGCATGACCATACTATTTCTAGAAGCCATCAATGTTTTTGTTGAAATAATGCCCCTCACTGGCTTGGAGCTCGAAAATAGACCAGTCTAGTTTGTCAGAGAGCCACAGGGATCCACCACTCTCTGTGCCTCCAGTATGGGATGACTCATGGGTGCTGGATGGCTTTATGTTTTGCATGAATCCTGGGGATCAAACTTGGGTCCTCATGGTTGCAATACTAACAGATTGCAATGTCTCCCCACACCACCCCCCTGTGACACCTATTAAACACCAGCACCTTCCTTTTCTAGTCACCATATTTTCTTAGTCCTTAATTCTGTCCCTGGCTGGCTCTTCACATTTTGTTATTCATCCACCATTTCGTCTTTTGTGCTGCTTTGTGTCCTTCCTATTTTCTTCTTAACCCTGGGTCCGTCAGTTACTGTGGTTTGACCATTCCTAATCTAAGAGTTTAAAAACCTAAAACAGCCTGAAATCAAAGCTTGTTCTCATTACTGTAACAGAAAAGATAAAAATTTTATACCTGGTCTCATGTGACAGACACCAGTCCAAGTACAGGTACACTAAAAATGTCACGAGAAATTACCTTCAGGGTGTGTGTACAAAGTGCGCCTGAAGCATGGATGAGTTCAGGTTTCCCTCACGTCTACTAACATATATGTCGATGTCTTCCAAAATCACCTGTAGGAACTTGGAAAATAGTGACTGATGGACTATCTTGACATAGTATCTCAACTAACACATCATAAAAATGAGTCCAGACACATTATTGTTTTATTCCAGTTGTAACTGAAGATAGAGATTTATGGGAGGGGGACTCTTGCACATTTTAATTACTGCCATAGATCCTCAGTACCTGAAATGTGTGTGCAGCACAGAGCTTGGCTTAAGGACTACCCAGCTGAATTGATGGCTTTTACCAACATATATGTGACTCTCAGGTACATCTGCTCTTCATGTTCTTCTATATGTCTATATTTTCATCTTGCATTTGCAGGACATCCCAGTGCAACATAACCATTGGCATCGCCTTGACATTGCTCTGCTTTAGAACTCTACATCCTTCACTAAATTCTCAGTACAGCTGGTATGATGTGTCCTCCACTGTTTTGTGTTTTGAATACTTTCTCTCCAGATTGTGACTTTACTTTTAGAGGTTGAGAGAAATTCAGGAGGTGGAACCTAGCTGGAGGAAAAAAAGTCACTATTTTCAGATCCTTGACGTATTTTGTCCTGGACATTTTTCCTTTTCCTTTGCTTCCTAGAGACCAGAATATGAGGTTTTCTGCTTGCCCATGCCTTCTCTATAATGACAGGAACACTGTGGGCCAAAGTAAGCATTTCCTCCTTTCAAGATATTATATTAAGAATTTGAACATAGTCATTCAAAAGCTAGTACGACCTTTCCTTGACCCAAAGAACCCTTCACCTTCTATCTCTCTTTCCATCCCCCTCTTGCTTTGTATTCGTCACTGGGCTGTATCTTTTATAGTATCTATTATACTAACCTATTTATTTATAACCAATAAGTCTCATACGTAAATTATTTTCAGAATTTTTTCAGTTCCTTTTATTTTTAAACTGTTTTACACGTTGCTGTTAAATCCCAGTTGCTAAATTAAATGACTTGTACGCTTTACATAAACATGTATCTTGCATCTCAAAATAAAAGGTAAGCTACAGGATATACTCCAGTTAAAGGGAACTGATGTATTTACAGACCATCCAATCACCTACCTGCCCTAGAAGCATTTGTGCGGAATCCAGTTAGTTTGTGGAGCTTCTAATCTGAAGATTTTTCTGAAGTGAAACAATTTGTTACATAAAATATTTTAAAATGTGCTAGTTTCCCGTATTAATCATACACTTCTGCAGTAAGACTTTTACTTTAATATTAATTGGCTAAGAGTAACTGTTAAACCTTGATTTTTTTTTCATTTCTAATTAATCTTTGTCCATCTTTATAAAAAATGTAAAATGTGAGTGTATAACCCACAAACTTTTCAGGAATAATGATGCAAAAGAGACTTTATACTTTACATAGTTGAACAATTTCTTGTGAAGTGGACATTTAACGGAATACTTACTATTGCCAAACCAGTGTTGTAATTTTTTATATTCCAGAGCCAATGAATTCTTTATCAGTTATAGAGAAGAGGCCTTCCCAGGGCTGTGGGAACAAGGACAAGTTTTTTAAAATAACCTTGGCAGGGTTGGCAGAGATGTGTGTATCTGGGTTAGTGAAAATAAGTGTAAAACAGTATGCAGAGGCCCTTTAATGCTGCTCGGAGTGATCAGATTTGCCTATAAATGTAGAGGAGGGCAATGACAACCGTGTGCACATTGGTTGCATGGGGACTTCACGCAATCTTCCTTGTATCTTTTGGCTAGCTGACCGCCTCTGGAGGACAGGTGTCTTTGCAATCTGTCTGGCACTGTACTGAGGTCTTGCTCTACCAGGGCCGTTTCCAGACAAACCCTGCCCATGAAGGAACTACTGATTTGGATGTTTGTTAGGTGGGTCTCTCAGCATGGATGCTGTGCACAGCCCCTATAAGAAGGCCTGGGACCTTCAGAGGTGTGCTGTAATAGGAAGCTCCTGCTAATCAACAGTCTTTGCTTTTTTTTTTTTTTTTTTTTTTTCATTTTATCTGCCCCTCAATACATTTCTTGTGCTTTTCTGTCTTTTCTGTCAGCTTCCTGCTGGAGTCAATTGTGAGAGGTGTATGACCTTAGGCACTTCGCATGGCTTTTATTTTTAATTATTTTTTAATTTTTTTATATTAATTACAGTTTATTCACTTTGTATCCCAGCTGTAGGATTTGTATCTCATTCCCTCCCAACCTCCCAATCCCACCCTCCTTCCCTCATCTCCTCCCATGCCCCTCTCCAAGTCTGCTGATAGGGGAGGTCCTCCTCCCCTTCCATCTGACCCTGGACTATCAGGTCTCATCAGGACTGGCTGCATTGTCTTCCTATGTGGCCTGGCAAAGCTGCTCCTCCCTGGGGGGGTGGATCAAAGAGCCCCAATGAGTTCATTTGCATGACTTTTAATGTCATCACAAACTGGACCAGCAAGGCCTACTCAGACTGCTTTCTCACTGGTTCCTGCAGAGCAGAGCCTATTTTTTGAAAGCATTAGGTCTCTTCCAGAGGCTCTGCAAATATCAGAGGAAATACACCAAAATCTCAAAGTTTTATTACATTGGAAGAAAACATTTGTAACTTATTTCTTAAAATTCACAGTAGTTTATTTAAATTTAATTTCAATACTCTTGTTATCAAATAATATTTTTTTGTATTCTCTTTCTTCTAGATTTCTCACATTGGATTATAAAAATTTTTGTTATTGATCAATATGGACCTAGGTGGCAAAGACTGAAATACTTAGAGAATAGATTAAAACCCACTAAAGTCTGGTAGCAACTACTATCAGATATAAAATAAAGATCTGGACCTCAACACACAGTGAAGCAGTTGTGTTTTTAATTATATTTCAGACTTGTTAGAAGATTGTACCGTGATTTAATGATAATGAGAAGTCTGGACACCAGAAGGAAGTGTAATACAGAAGTGGCCTTATCACCTACATCACCACATAAGATAAAAACAACAAAAAGAGAGTCACATGCAACCTTGACTGCTATTAACTTTACTAATGGAAGCCACTTTCTGGTGGAAGGGAGAAACAAAAATAATCTTTGTCTTCTATTTTTTTTTCCTCCAAGTCACAATTTATTTAATGAATTCAAAATGGGATCATTTTCAGGAAGTAATCTTGATCAACTTATGCTTATCTCCTTTTGACAGCAACAATAAACTGAAAGTCAAGTCGGCAAAGGTCAGGAAGAAAAGACATTTTGTGTGTTAGGTGTATGTGTGTGGCATGTAAGTTGTGTCTCAGAGTCACCGCCCATGAACTAGACCTGTTCTAGCCAGGGAAATTAGAATGTATCACCCTTAAAGAAAACGAAGGCTCTTTTGTGAAAGACGTCATGCTTATGACTCAACAAGACTGCATTTATTGGGCTCGTGAGAAAGAAAACAGGCAGTGTTTGAAAGCCTGGCACCCATCACTATGAGAGCCAGTTATTTCCTGGAGGCTGGCTAGGCAGGGGTGGAGAAACCACAAGCCCTGATTTGTCCAGAGAAAAGAGAGATCATGACACAGGAAGAACACAAAGTCTCCAGCAATAGAGTAGGTGCTTTCCTTCCTGAGGTTTCCTTGGCCCTCTGCTTTTTGAATTGGAAACAATGTATCAATGAAAACTGTTTACTGAGAGAGAAAGTTCTGCCTACTCTTGTAACTATAATGGCCAGCAGACTCACAGAAATTCAGGACATAATTTCTTTACTGTAATTTTTCTACATTATAAATCAATTCAGTGAATACAAGATTGAATAGGATACCTTAATTTCATTTCATCTGTGGCCCTTCTTTTAATCATTTTTTTTCAAAAGCAATTAATGGCAGGATCCATTTTCCCATATATAGTACATCACTTTAACAGTAATTTTTGGTAACTAGAAAAGACCATTAGGACCAAATGTTTCTCAGCATGACCTTGTTAGCATACATGTACACAATCATCCCATCATATAAATGTTTTATTTTTAAGTTCTCCAAAAGACAATATGCATACTTAGTTATCATCTCTTGGTCAGCAAAAGTCATGTCAATAACAACAAAAGCTTTGTTCCAACCTCCTTCCTTTATACATATAGGCTGTCTTCATTCTGTGATTAGGTTCATGTTAGGACAGATAACAGTTAATTTAATGAGTTCAAACTCAGGATATGTCTTTATGACCTCTCAGTCTGACAGATGCTCTTTATGCATCAATCCCTGTTACTGCTTTTTACGAAGCATGTTGGTAAGGATTAGAGGCTCCCAGTTACCTCTACAAAATTCCAAAGTCATGTTCTGCAAATACGGGTTCAAGTCCTTTTGTTTGTAGGAAGAGGTAAGAAAAGTGCTGATTTTTTTATTTTTATTTTTTTGTGAAGAATTTCTTTTACTGACTCCTCTACAAAACAAACAAGCAAACAAACAAAAAACCTGTTAAACATTAGACCATCCTTCTTTCCTTCTTCCTAATGAAGGTACTGATGTCTGTTTGCCTTATCAGAATTTATTTGAGATAATGTACCCCAAATGTCTTTTGTCACTGATGTGAGTCAAGGACACTTGATCTTTTATGTGTCTTGCTATTTACGGGGTCACGTTATATATCTGAACATTTAAAATCTAAATGTGAACTGAAATCTGCAGCTCTACTTAGCTTTATGTAATATTTTATATTCTATGATGATCAACTATGTATCCAATGTGCCAGAGACAGAGAAAAAGAATACTGTTTAGTTTCACAAAAGCTTTTTTTTTCTTTCTTTGTAAAACACCTTGTTCAAGGAAAAATGATAGTACAAACTGTTTGTAATGTTTAAGAAAAGTGTCCTAGGGTCTAACTGGGAAATGCTACTGTTTTATTGTAGTAGCTGAAGAGAAGGTTGTGTCTCTTTCACAAGCTTTAACTGTGAGATAAAACAAAAGTATTAGTCGCTGAATAAATGACATTTTTTTAAAACACAAGCCTTGTGGAAAATTTAACACACAAAGTGAAAATATCTTCCTGAAAAAAATATTATGCCCGTGATAATCAAGGGGACAGCAACATTTTAAATTGAAGTCAGCATGAAAAGGAATTGAGGTTTTTAGAACTGTCACATGCTAAAATTAAGAGTTTTGGCATCCAGGTATTAGAGAGAGAACTTGGAGTGTATATGTGGAGGGCTCAAAGGGAGGCTGCCATCCTTCTACTCTGGATCACGAAGCTCTCAAGTACTGAGCCTGAAGCTCAGCCATGCTACAACCTGATTGAAATAGTTCTTTCAGAATTCTATATAATCTATTCATACGCTAAAGAGCAGGAGTGATGCAATTCCGTATTCCCGCCCCCCATTGGAATTTATCCATTCAGTGTTTTCTTGTAGCTGACATTGATCTTTTCTTTCTAAGTGATACATCAACTTCTGCTGATAATCCTATTTTAATAGGCATTGCTGTTAAAGCTCTATAAACATCTGCCTTAAGTATGGCCATGGAGTTCCCACCTCCTGGTTGCAGCAGCCACTCAGGGCAGTGAAGTCCTGTGAGAGGGTAGGCAGGGAAAATGAGGTGAGGCAAAGACCTGGCCTGTGTCACCATTTCACAATAAAATGCTGGAACATATTTGGATACCGTAATGAATCAGTCACCCAGGGGTGCTTAACAATGCAGGTGTCTGACTCACAGGGTCAGGCATAAGGTTACATTTAGGAATCGGTGTGTCTAAAAAGCATCACTTCTGATGCCAGGAGATTTCTGGCTGTCTCTGGAAGAAGTCAATTTAAGTAAACGAAGCTTTTGATCTCTTCCCTGACTCCAACTTCCTTTTAAAAATAACCTTTGAGTTAGGGTAGCTATAAAGTCATCACCATGTCCTTGAAGACAGTAGGTAGCTGACTCATCTTCTGTCCCATGGGCACTAATTGACATTTATCCTCTGCACTGTCACTTCCAGAGCCCACACATTTAATGATGGCGCAACCCTGTGGTTAGAAGCCTCATAAATGGAAATATACACAGCGGTGGTGGCCTTTTATTTATACACTCATTTCAAAGAGAAGTCGGGGCGGTTAGCTGTGTGCAGTCTGTTTACTAAACAGAGTTTAAGCAATGGGCATAGACGAGTATCCTTTCAGCTTAATGTCTACCAGATGATTAAACAAGTTTCCAGTCGGCTTCCTTCTCTCAAACTCGCCAGCAAAGCGGCGAGATACCTGTAAAATAATTAGGGTAGAGCATGTGCTTAATTTATTCCAAACATCGCAAGATTTTCACATTAGCATTAATAGCTTGCTTAGAGTGGGGCCCTAGAGGCCACATAAAATAATAGAGGCTCAAAAGTTGCAGCTAAATTTGAAGGTTCTTTTCTTTTCTTCTTTAACACTCATACTGTTCTGGGGTGCGCAACACCAAAAAAGATCCCTGCTTCAATGTTCGCATTGTTCTCTCCAGACAGCACTAATTTGTTTCCAATTAAAAGAAAATGGATCGCAAATGACTTCACAGAGAAGCATGGTCAAAGGCATAGACTTAGCTTATATAATGTTGCCTCAGGAGTAGCATTTTTGCTGCAGGGCACAAATCTAGCCCTGGGTTGTGCAGAATAACCACGTCTGAGGAGAATAAAGTTGCTCTGCTGATGTATAGTGCTGCTGAAGCCAATCATTATACCCTGTATTTGGGTGGTTTTCAGAAGCGTGTGGATACCATGGATGGAGATTAATAAAACTGCTTCTTAATTTATATTGAATAACTGTTCAGGCTTACCCTAACTTTTAATGCATAAAATTTTCTACTCAACCCCTCTTCATAAGAGAGTAACTGTTTTCTCATGGTCCTCCTCTCTTTGAGGTCTAGGAAGTGAGCTATGAGGCAGGCATCTGATGAAGTAGGAGAAGACAGGGGAAAAAGAAGTATTCTCACTGATAATATTAAGACACTGAAGATAATTGACCTCTTTGAACCCCCAAGAGAAATGTTGGAAGAGCTTCTGATTGATTTTGCATTTACGAGCTTCTAGGATGCATCAAAATTGTGGATGCCACCAGACGGAAGGAGAAGTTTTCTTACATCAGAAGGAAATTTGAGATACACAAAACTTTAGTTTACTGGTGTTCTCTGTCGCCTTTGGACAATTACAGAAACTGGGATTCTGACAGTTCTTGGCTAGAAGCATACCAGTCCTACGTACATTCACCAGGAGGCTTACCTTCTAAGGAGCAGGTTGCTCTGGCTAGAATTAATCAACCCAACGCATTAAAAAGTACTTGCCAAAGCCATGCCTTTAAAAATTGCTTTTCCTAAAATCTGGGTCAAACTGTGGAAAGCACTGAACTCAGGTAGTTGTTCTCCTGAGTCCTGATTTGTTACAAGTGAGGAATGAGCTTATAATAGAAGAGGGGGATTCCAATTAAACCCCGTTTAAGCAAAATAAAGGGGATTATGGAACAAACAGATCAGTGTTTTAGGAGTGATGTATTCCTCTTTGTTTCTTAAGCATTCAAATTTAACTTCAGAGTCCTAATGGCAGAAACAATGACAGGCTAACCCACCACATGTATATGGCACATGTCATTACTGTTTTAAAGGCATTTCTTTGAAAGTTAAGTTATATTAGGAAAATTTTTACTTAACTTGGAAATCAGCCAAAAACGCAAGTGACCTTATTTTAACATTATATTGAAAGATGGTGTTACCCCAAGCCCTGAGTTTTACTGATTAAAGTTCTCCTTATATGTTAATATGCCGATATCCACTTTATAAAACGGCATGTAATTTTTTATGATTCAACCCGAAATTCCAGGCTTTTATCCTCGAGGACAATAGCTAGCCTTATGTCTACCCCAGCAATCTTATCTTTATTTTTTTTAATTAAATTAACTATATTTCTGGATCAACAAGTATACTTTAAACTGGCCTTAATAACTCACTGATCCTTTCATTAACTAAAGAATTAAAGTCTCTGACAAGGGCTTATTTTTTGGTTACTTAAATGTTGAGATATTTACTTTTTTTTTTTTTTTCAAAATTATACTTTAGCAATAACCAAAATGCATTTGCTCTGAGTCACTGGTGAACTGTAATGTAATCTTAGTTTGGAAATTCTTTCAAGAAATTAGTCCTGTACTGCAGCATTTCCCTAAGTAGATTACTTCTCTAAATGAGCCTGTTATTGTCTGATGTTCCCACTTAGTGTTTTATGCCTCTAGGGCCTTTGAATTTCCTGTTCCCTGAGCTTCTCTTCAGTGTACAAAGGACTCAGATCTTCACTTACTCTGGTTGGCTGAAATATAAATTTCTTGGAGAGGCAATCCCAACTATTTCTGAAGAAAGATCCTTTCTGTCACTTAAGATAATTTGTCTTCATAGATCTGTCGCATTACATCTACCTATTTGTTTTTTAACTGTCTCCCTTCATTAGGTTATAAACATTTTAGACTTGGTGTAGATTTGCTTTTGTGTGTGTGTCTGTATTGGTGTCTGGGCCAAGTTTACGTTATCTGACACAGTGCTTGTGGGAAAGCAGATAGAAGATGAAATGAGCGATATGAGGCTACAGAATGTATGGGTTTGAGATAAAATGAACAATAAGGACAGGTGGTACTGCTCATTCAGTGTTGAACAGATCACATTCTGAATATGATTTATGTGACTTGTTCATGAATGTTTAGAACATGAATAATTCACATTATCACTAATAATTACTAATAATTTCTAAAAATTAAATGAAAGTGGTTAAGTAACTTGCCTAAATTTACACTAGAAAAATTCAGAATTGTAATGCTAAACAATGTGTTCAAGTAATTCTTTTTTAAAAAAATAATTTATTTAATTTCATTATTTTATGTGTGAAGGTGTCAGATCCCTTGAAATTGGTGGTACAGACAGTTGTGAGCTGCC
Organism: Meriones unguiculatus; assembly: GCF_030254825.1. Lineage (NCBI taxonomy): Eukaryota > Metazoa > Chordata > Mammalia > Rodentia > Muridae > Meriones > Meriones unguiculatus. Next base: position 101,326,559 of record NC_083355.1, on the reverse strand, counting down.
ATGTGGGTGCTGGGAATTGAAACCGGGTCCTTTGGAAGAACAGACAGTGCTCTTAACCACTGAGCCATCTCTCCAGCCCCAAAGCAATTCTTAATGGATTATTATTATTATTATTATTATTATTATTGTGTGCAAGTGTCCTCATGTAGAGGTCATAGGGCAATTTTATGAAGCTGATTTTCTCTTTATGCTGCCAGGGATTGATCTTAACGCTATCAGGTTTATACTGAGTTATCTCTGACTGCAAAAATAAAAATAAATATTTACTCTTTTACTCTAGGTAGCTGGAATATGTGTGGGGTTTTTGTTTGTTTTATTTTGTTTTTGTTTGTTTGTTTGGTTGGTTGGTTTTATAGATGTGGTTTCTCTGTGTAGCCTGGGCTGTCCTCGAGTCACGTTGTAGATCAGGCTGGCCTTGATCTCACAGAGATCCCCCTGCCTCTGCCTACCTGAGTGCTGGAATTACAGGCATGAGCCATCATGACTGGATTGTGTATGTGTCTTGTATTTGCCTTTTTTTTCTGTTACTCTACACCAAGTATACTTTCCTGGCTTTCTATGTTTCAGAAATATCCCTTGGTACTAATGGAATGATTAGGATGCCTCTGAAAACTGGACATGTTGCTTCATACTTGAAATCTCAATTCTTAGGCAGCTAAACCTGTCAGGAGGGGTGCTTTGCTGGCAAATTGTGTTGCTGTCTCCAGAACTGAAAATAAAATTTAAAAATCTCAGAGAGAAAGAGAGAAATTTGCCCTTAGAGCAGTGGTTTTCAACTTCCTTAATGCTGCGACCCTTTAATACAGTTTTTCATGTTGTGGTGACCCCAACCACAAATAATTATACCATTGCTACGTCATACCTGTGATTTTGCTACTGTTATGAATTGTAACACAAATATCTATTATACAACATATCTGATATATGATTCCCCAAAGGGGTCATGACCTAGAGGTTGAGAACCACTTCCTTGGGGCACAAGAAAATCTTCCCTGATTCTGGAACTCTGTCTCCAGCCAAACCATGGCATAGCAGAGGCATCTGTGGCCAACACCAGCATTGTCAGGTCACAAGTCACACTCAGTTGCCCTTGCCTGCATCTCCTGGGCAAGCTGAGAAGCTTGCCATTCTTTGTGGGGAAGTAAGACAGCATTCCACATTTTCCAGGATCTGAGTAGGTTCCTAATTTTAGCCCGTGAAAGAGGTAGATGTATGGATTGTGCTTTTAAACTTAGGCAAGGACTAACTTCCCCCAAGGCTGTCACTTCTTGAGAAAAGCCAAATCTTTATAAGGAGACCTAACAGCTTCTTTACCGATAGAGAAGTCATTCTGAGAGGAGTTTTAAACTCAAAAGACTACCAGCAATTTGTCAAAAGCTTTAACATTCCTGGTGATGTGAGTTTAAAAAGTTGAGCAGGAGGGAACGCAAAATTCTGGATTCTTAGGAAGTTCTTGCAACAGGTGTTCTAGGAACAGATGAACAGACCCAAAGCTCCTGCCCCCTCCAGGGGGCAGGTAGAAAGCCCCCTCCTTTCTACCTCCCCCTGTAGTCTTTCCAAGGTTTGGCTATGAGTCTCCACATCTGATTCAATACCCTGTTGGGTAGATTCTTTCAGAGGCCCTCTTTGGTAAGCTCCTGCCCTGTTCCCTGTCTCCTCTCCCCACTTCTGATGTTTATACTGTTTGCCCTTCTGAATGAGGATTAAGCATCTTCTCTAGGGTCCTCCTTGTTGTTTAGCTTCTTAATGAGTATAGATTTTAGTATGTTTATCCTATATTACATGGCTAATATCCACTTATAAGTGAATACATACCCTAGGTGTCTCTCTGTGTCTGGGTTACCTCACTCAGGATGATCATTTCTAGTTTTGTCCATTTGCCCGCAAATTTCACGAGTTCCTTCTTTTTAATTGCTCATTGTGTAAATGAGTATTCCATTGTAGAAATGTACTACAATTTCTCTATCCATTCCTAGATTGAGGGACATGTAGGTTGTTTCCAGAGTCTGGCTAGTGTGAATAAAGCTGCTATGAACGTGGTTGAGCAAACACAAGGAGACCAATAGAGGCAAAAATTCTGGGCCCAGGAGGGTCTGCAGAGACCAATGCTCCAACCAAGGACCATGCATATAGAGGACCTAGACTCCCTGCTCAGTTGTAGCCCATAGGCAGCTCAATCTCAATGTTCATTCCCTAGTGAGGGGAGCAGGGGCTGTCTGTGACTGTGGACACAGTGGTAGGCTCTTTGATCACCTCATGCTGGGGATCAACCTTGCCTCCCCACAGAGGAAGACAATACAGCCAGTCCTGATGAGACCTGATAGGCTAGGACTGATAGGAGGGGAGAAAGACCTCCCCTACCAGTGAACTAGGAGAGGGGCATAGTGCGAGAAGAGGGAGGGAGGGTAGGGTTGGGAGGAGATGAGGGAGGGGTTGACAGTCTGGATACAAAGTGAATAAATTGTAATAAATAATAAATAAAAAGAAAGCAGTTGAAATCATACTCAACCATAATTTTAAAATATAATGCCATATCAGTGACATTTTAAACTCTCCACTTATAATGTACTGTTGAGTGTAAAATCATGAGAAGCTATCTAACAAAGAGTTTTATGTATTTGTAAATTCACTTGTTAGGATTCACAGTGAAAAAAATAAAATTAAAAAAAAATAAATAAAAATAAAAGAGTCTACACACCCAGAAAGCACATAGGTAACCACATGAGCAGCCCCCAACCCTCTTTCGGGCAGTGTTAGAATTGGCACTCAGCCTCAGTTTTCTCATGCATTAATGACAGTGTTAAACATGCCACAGAGAATTTCTGTAAGAATTAATGAGGTAGTAGATGCAAATTTTCTTACCTCTTACTGTAACCTGTAAATGTGAGTCCTTGTTAAAACAGAAGTTGTATGTTTGCCATTTACATATCAAACTTAAATTGTCAACGAAAGTTGAATGTACGATGCTACTGATGCCTTATAATTCTGCAGTAGACCAAATATCTTATTAGAAATTAATGAGTAAATTTTCAATAAAAGGTAAACAATTGTCAAATTTACAAACAAATGTATATCTAGGCCATCTCTGTAACTGCATCTAACCTTGGCCTTCATCATTCAGTCATAATAACCGATAAGTGTTTCATGGTTCAATGTCATAAATTTTGTACTGATTACAAAAAAAAAAAAAAAAAAAAAAAGATTCACAGTGCCATGCTGTGTTCCCTCCTTGTCCTTAGGCAACTTGTAAGAAGCTGGGAAATATAAACAGTAATGGACCTAAGTTAAATGGTATTTTAAGGAAAACAAAGAATTATATAAAGAAGGAAGGAAAGAAAGAAGGAAGGAAAAAAGGAAGGAAGGAGAGAAGGAAGAAAGGAAGGATGGAAAAAAAAAAAACCCAGAAGAAACAGGACCTCAATCATCATGTGGATTATTTCACTTCTTTTGGGGGAGGGTCTCTTTACTCCTACAAAGTACAACAGGGAATCAGTATGAAGCCAATTGAAAGCATCTCAGAAACTCTACTCCTTCAAGCTCTCACGGAGCTAACCCGATTTAAAAGTGCTGGTCCCTACAGGAGAGTGCTTTCTTATTTCTTTTTAAATATAAACTTTAACACAATTTAATATTTTGGACTTTTGTAAAAGCATCTTTATCAAGAGAAACATGCTCTGTTACCTTTAGAAGCAACATTCTAACCATGGTTGATAAAGAATAAAAGCTTTGTATTTGAGAGGTGGATAGTTCTGTTCCCTTCTTTATTCAAGAGCACTGAGGGTGGAATTCCAGAAAGGCTCCCGGTTAAACTGCTTCTCTTCCTGTTTCTTGGGAGAGGAAAAGCTAACCACCAATGCCTTATCTTTTACCAGGAATGAGGAAGTTGGATAGCAAGGACAGGAAAAAGAAGCAGAGATTTAGGAACATTGCTTTTTTTATCTTGATGAAATATTTGAAATTTCTTCATGATAAAATTTGTGTCCTGACACAGATACAGAATTCTATTGATTTAGGATTTGTATCAAAGCATTAAACTTTGTCAAACAAAAGATGAAAATATGCTACTTTCCGCAGGTAATATTATAAACTAACAGAAAGTCTATGAACCATGACATATTTAACTTTTTAGATTAGTTAATGAGATTTTTTTTTCTAGATCATGCCTTCCCAGAGGATTACAGAATTTGTGTGAGCACTTCTATGTTGCTAGGGCAAAATCATTTTGGAATGAACAAATAGAAATTAATATATCATCACTGAGATACGCAGAAGGATTTCACAGCTTTGGAGAAATCATAGACACAGGCATTTCAACTCCTGAGCAAAAATGACTAAAGTGAAAATACGATGATCAATGTCAGGAGGAAGAAAAGCCTTAAAGCAGCTACAAACCCACCACCCCGAAAGAGAGACAGAAAGGTAAATGCCTCAAATGTAGATTTAGTTTCTAATCCTACAACCTTCGACTCTAACCTCAAATGACAAAAGGTATATAGTCACTCATTTTTAATAGAAGGAGCTCATCCTGGATTATGTGTACTGGTTTAAAAGTCATCACATATAACCCTGGAAGATATACAGATCTATTGCATGGCACCGTAACTAGGTCATAGCATATTTAGTGCTTGAAACTAACAAAGGGAGTAGACTTTATTCCTACTACACAAAGATTTTTACAGGAAGTGATGAATTACCTTAATCTGTCTCAAATTTTTCTTACTCAGGAACTGCTAACAAATCTTGGGAAACAGACAAATCTGTGTAGCTGTGGAGAACCACAACCCTCTACACAGATGACTAAGGAGAGGACTAGAGTGGTAAAAGGCTCAGGAGAAAGTAGTGGTGGATGGCTTTCCTGACAGGCTGTTTGTGGAGTCAGAAACACAGCACCAGTAAAAAGAAGTGCAGCCAAGAACTCAATGTATATCTTTCTCTTCTCAGAACTCCAGGGCAGTGGGCAGTTCAGATTGCAGTGAGGTACGAAGGCCACCAAACTCAGAACAGAGGGTAGAGAGAAACATGCAGTCAACCTTCCAGATGGTAGGCTTCACGAGCTGTAAGCTCTCAGTTATGTGCTATCATTGTCCCCATAGAGGGTATTAAAGATTTCGGATGGTGACGTAATCGCATTGTGCACCCCTCATTTCATCTCCCAGTACATACCAGTCTCCTCACCCTTTCTCACGAAGGAGCTTTTATTCTTGGTACAACAGCAAGTGCTCTCAGCCCTGCTTGGAACATCATTCCCTCAGAGTCGCTGTAGAGCTCCTTCAAGTATCCTATCGCTGTGAGGTGTCACCATGACCACGGCAACTTTTATAAAGAAAAACATTTAATGGGAAGCAGCTTATAGCTTCAGACTTAGGCTGTCATTGTCACGGCGGGAGGCATGGCAATGTGCAAGCAGACATGTTGCTGGAGCCGAGAGGTCTACATCCAGGTCCACAGGCAGCAGGAAGTGACTTGCCTGAGCTTCTGAGGTCTCAAAGTTTACCGCCTAACGACACACCTCCTCGAACAAAGACACACGTGCTCCAACAATGCCGCACTTCTCAACAGTCCCACTTTCTATGGACCAAGTATCCAAACACATGACTGGGGGGAGCATTCCAGTTCAAATTCACCACACACGGTGCCCCTTTACTCTACTCTATTTTGCCTTTCCTTCTATGTCACTGTAACCAGACTTCCATGGAGCTAAGCTGCCACAGCCATGCCTTTTCATAGCCTGATACACATCAAGTATTCAGTGAATGTGACAGAATAATTGACAGCAGGAAACTCTATGTGAAACTTGGCAGCTGGGACTCTGAAGCTGGTTGGCTTTCTGCAAACACTGGCAAAGGATTCCTTGGAAGTTGAACGTATACACCACTTATATTCAGAATGAACAATGATTTGAAATCACAAGAACAACAACAAAAATCATCAGATGATAGTGATAAGTGGCCCTCATCAAGATAATATAATATGAAAAAGAAAGACTATGACTTTGCTCCATCAGCACAGGAGTGTGAGTGGGTCTACACAGATATATACAGACTCAGGCACACAAACACATACTAAAGATCCCCCCTCACAAAAGAGAGAGAATCTGACATGTGTGTTTTAAATTGACACCTTCACATCCAGGATGGGCAGACAGGTAGGAGCAGAGAAACGATTTGCACTGCATACCCACATGGGACATTTGTCACTACTGGGAGAAGACTGTGCTGTGAGTCTGCCCCTGAAGCACTCCTACCAGCTTGAAGGAGAGAGAAACAGCCTGGGGGGACTTTAAAAATACTGCTACAAATAACAGCATCAGGGCATCAGGACAGAGGGAGGTAGTGGTACCATTTCAGGATCTACATTCCCCCCCCCTTTTTTTTTTCCTTTGAGTACTTGTCTTCTCACACAAAGGGTCACATGTCATGTAACAGAACCAAAACCAAAACAAACCAAAACGCTTGTGCATGAAGTTAAGCTTTAAAGGGGAATGGGGTAACTTTTGGTGAGTCTACCCAGCAGACAGTGTCAGCATTTGAGAAACTGTTGCCAGCTATCTTAGAGATACGGGGCTACTGTAACAGAACGACACTCAGTGGGTGTTTTAAACAGTAAGTATCTATTCCTCCCTCTGGAGCCTGCACAATCCAAGAGTAAAGTGTTCTCAGACCCTGTATCTGAGGTAGGGACTTGCTTTCTAATTTGTAAATGGCTGCCTTTTGTTGGTTTTCCTTTTCTGCTTGGCAGAAAGTAAGTTGTCTTCTGTCTCTTTCTATAAATGCAAAAAATCTGACCTTGTGCACAATATCTTCTTGATCTACTTACTTCCCAGGGGCCACGCCTACGAATAAGGTCACGATGGAAACTCAGTTCACTCTATAGAAGGTGATGGGGTGGGTGGCAAAAACCAGTTCACAGCTACAACTAATCATACAAAATGTGTGGGAGAAGACGCGTATTTTAAAAGTGAAATGTCAACACTTTCACATTTCTATAATTGTTTCTTAGTGATCCTGAGTAGTACAATAATTACATTTTATATTTATTGTATTATAAAGATCATCATTACATGAGCCTCCATAGGAAGTTGAAGGCTATGCTTTTTTTTTTTTTTTTTTTTTCCAGCCTCTGTTATGTGACATCACTGGCTGGCCCTGAGAGCATGCTCACAGACACTTTCCCTGCTGGGATACATTCCAGAAGAAATCCCACTTCCTTTTACTACTGTCTTAGTTTTCGATTACAGTAATGAATACCTTTTTTCAGGAAAGACAAAAAGGTTACTTTGCTTCCCAGGTTTCAAAGTTGCCTGTGGCAAAGGGACACGCCATGGTAGCATTGCTTAGCAAGCTAGTTTCACCGCAAAGCCAGCAAAGGGAGAAGAGGAGATGACTTAGATCCCCTCCATGACACAGTCCCAACAGCTGGAAGATTTCCCTCTAGATCCCACTCTAAAGGGTTCTACAAGCTCCCAATAGCTTCACTCTGTGGAGTAAGCCTCACTTTCCAAACTTAACAATCTCATTTCTTCTGAGGCTCCTTTGATTTTTTTCTGCTCAAAAATCTCTTTTTTCTTGAGAGACAGCTTGTACCCTGTTTGTAGCTTAGAGTAGGACAGGGTGTGGCATCACCTCATGCTTACCAAGTGTGCACTCTGGAAAGATCTTAAAATTCATGCATCCACAACATTATCTTCATTTTCCAAATGGTGAACCTTCTTAGTCCCTTGGCTCTCTACCTACTACTCCAATCAGCAGTAGACTAAAATAATTTGGAAACTATTCTGTTAGTGCTGAACATGTATATCTGTTCTTATTATTCCTTAGACAATACTCACCACATGTCCTTACACAGTGTTTCTATTAAATCAAGTATTGTAATTTGGAGGTAACTTGGATCTGGGAAAGAATGCAGATAGATATCATATACGACATAATTTTGTTTGTGGGACTTGCCTATCTGCTAATTTCGGCACCTTTGACAGGATCCTGGAACTAATACTCCTCAGACACCCTGAGCTGAAGGCACAGAACATAGACTCAGGCAGAGACAACCGTGCCCAGCTCCAAACATGAAATATTTTCTTTCCATGAGCATTAGCATGGGTGTGCCAGGGCCTGTCTCACTGTTGATTAGTGGGCATGTCTGCTCATACTTCTGCCCTTTGCAGCGGAGGTTTTCTCTTGTCCTCTCTTGAAGCTCTTGCGCAACGTGTCTTATGGCATACTTATTGTTCTGCATACATCCTGGGCCTGGTTTGTCATGTTGCCTTGAGCTGTAATATCTGTAATTCTGACATGATGTTTCTAGGTCTGTCTGAGCAATGCTAAACAGCAACTGTTGTTCGGTTACCATTTCTTGCTGTCTCTATGAATTCCATGACCCTCTCTCTTTCTCTCTCTCTATTTTTGAATTGTAATGCTCTATTTTTGCTCCTGCACACCTTATAGGCATGGCAAATTTTGGATCAAAGGTTTTGTGGGTGGGTTGGTGTCCCCCTCCCTGCCCTGGAAGTCCTTCCTGGTTATAGGAGGTGGCCATTTCAGTCTTCCTATCCCCTGCTGCTAGCAGTCTCAGCTAAAGTCACCCTCTTTGTTCCTTTTCAATTACACATTTAAGAGTTAAACATTTGCTTTAATTTATAAGGCTATAAAATGAAAAGAAATGTCCTCACTATGGAAAGCACAAGAACTTGAAAAAAGGTAATGTAAGAATGTGTCTTTTGTGTAGAGGGGAAAAAAAGTGCTATTCAAATAGGATAATTTTGTTTATATTTTAGAGGCAGCAGAGTGGTTCTGGAATTCTAATTAAATAATTGAATTGAGAGGGCAACAGCAGTCACAGGAGTCTTTACAAGTGTGGACTCTCTGCACATAGCAATGTGCCCACAGTTGCCATTTAATATTTGGTTTCTGAACTTTGGTCTCTAAGATTTGAGGTCTCCTTGAGAAGCCTGAGTACCAATATGAACATTAAGAATGGGCTGTGCAGTATAACATTATGGGCATGAAGCACGCACACCTTTAACTCACACATGCAGAGACTCGCATGCACTGAGCATTCAAGGTTGTATTAACAATGGTCATTAATAACTTGGGGTTAGGATCATAATCCCTTCAAAGTAAAAACCTACAGTCATTTCTAGAGGTTTACAAACGGTGACATTGAGAATAGGTGCCATTAATTTACTTTGAATATGAAAGGAATATATTGTGTTAGAAAATTCTAACCCTGGCTCTGTGGGTTGTCTCTATACAAACTTGCCGAGAACAAGCATTTCAAGACTCAGGGACTGTCACAAGCCTTGCTCATACTTCTCAGTGACTCCATACCAATATAGAGGTTGTGACGCACGGAACTATGCTTAAACGAAGCCTGTTCTTTCTGGACAGAGCATAAATGGAAACACGATAGACATTTAAAAAAATTACATATTTATCCTAACAGCATCAGTGAGAGCCGCATGTTACAGAAAGAAAAGAAACATGGATGATTGTTTCTGTGTATTATCCTGTATTCTATGTTCCCTTAAGATATTTTCTTTTAGAATATTTCTGTGTGCACAGGGCAGGTGTTTGCTACCTGCTCAGTGAAAGGATTCTTGCATGCGTGCAGCTGTGTAAGTGTGACTCAGACCTGCCCATCACAGCTGCCCTCTCACCTGTAAGAAAGTGGCAGCGGAACAAGACCAGTTTTTGCATATCTCCTATAGTCTACTTTTTTTCCTTCTCTCTCATCTGTACCACAATGCTCCTTCATATCACAAGTGCTCACGTATGAACACACAGGCACATGTTTTTTCTTAATGTAGCAGCTTTCTCAGGGGGTCGGGACAATACAGTTCTGCACACATAAACTTTCACAAGCTCTGGTCTTGAAAAACAGGTCTGAATTGGTAGGGCTAACTCTGTGCTCAGTCTACAACATTAGCTTCAGTGTGAATCATGGGGCTGAGAAACTAAACATAATATTGATTTTGATTTTTTTTTCTCTAGGCTGCGCTGTGTCACAGTTCCTGGCATTGATTTCAAAAGTAAGATAGATGTTAGGTTTTATTATCTAGCAGAAGGAGTGAAAACATCCATTTTCTTCTCTGGCAGTTCATTCTCGTTTCCTGCCGTGTTCAGGTAGCATCACTATGAGAATGCATACTAAAATTTATTCATTATAAAGGTATCAGACTGCCCTGGGGATCCACCAGTCTTCTTTTAATTGATGCACATTTTAGATGATAAATGCATTGAGCACGAGTACTTGTGTTTACCGTGTCAACAATTAGATAAAACCATCTCTATAAGGCATATTTAAAAACTTTGCTTTAAAACAATTTTTGCTTTTTAGGGTAGTTTCAGGATTCATAAAGAAATCTCATATGCATCATATCGGGAAGGCTGATGTGAACATAACACTTAAACTACTGTGTATTTCTTAGAAGTGAAGAGTTAACTTCAGCGCAGTAACACCCATCATGCAGGCTTCTCCATTCAGAGTTCGATAGTACTTCAACTGATATCATTTTGTTATTCTAAAATACAGTTCTTAATGCCATACTTATTTGCCTCATCAATGCAGTTTTTTAGAAATTCACTTTTGAGTGATGATCTAAGAATTTAAGTGTGGCATGAGAAGATAAATCAGTCAGGAAAGTAGCTTTTTTCTATCTATTTTTTTTTCTTTCCAGCACAAAGACCTTAGTTCAATCCCTAGAGTCCACACAAAATACGACAGGCACACAAAATACGACAGGCATGGACCGTGCTTTCCTAGTGCTAGGAAGTGGAGACAGATGGATCTCTGAGGCTTATCTGCTAGCCAGTGTAGCCTACTCAGGTGCAGGCCAGTGAGAACCCTGCTCTCAAAGTCTATGTGGACAAATCATGACAAATGATATTTGTGGTTACATACTTTGGCATGCACACATATGCTCACAGCACACACCTTTACACACATGAACATCCCTTCACTCCACACATAAAATTCAACACACACATAGCATATAAATGTATGGGAAACTTAATCATGTAATTGCCTAATTTCTTGAGGATGGTCAATAAAGTCACACTGCTTTGTGCAACAATCGATACTCCAGTGGAATGGCTTCCAAATTTATGGTTCAGACCCATGTGCTTTTCAATCAGTGGAAGGAATACTGCAGGGAAATTGCTATCAATAACAGAGTATTGACTTTCGGGAATGATTTATTTATTCATAAAGCTGATGTAGTGAAGTATCATATGGAATAAGCACTCAACCACTGAACCACCTCCCAAAAGCCAGTAACCCCACTCTTGCTTGCATTTAGAAATGTCTTATGGACAGAGACAGAAAGAGTTTCAAATTTATCATAAAACCTTCATTCTTTTTTTTAAATTTTATTTATTTATTATAATTTATTCACTATGTATCCCAGCTGTAACACCCTCCCTCTTGACCTCCCTCCATTTTCCCCTCCCATGCCCCTTCCCCAGTCTACTGATAGGGAAGGTCCTCCTCCCCTTCCATCTGACCCTATCCTATCAGGTCTCATCAGGACTGGCTGCATTGTCTTCCTCTGTGGCCTAGTAAGGCTGCCTCCCCTTCAGGGGAGGTGATCAAAGAGCCAGCCACTGAGTTCATGTCAGAGACAGCCCCTGTTCCCCTTACTAGGGAACCCACTTGGAGACTGAGCTGCCATGTTACAACTGTGCAGGGGTTCTAGGTTATCTCCATACATGGTCTTTGGTTAGAGTATCAGTCTCAGAAAAGACCCCTGTGCCCAGAATTTTTGGTTCTGTTGCTCTCCTTGTAAAGCTCCTGTCTCCTCCAGGTCTTTCTAGCTCCCCCTTCTTTCATAAGATTCCTTGCTTATAAGTGGATATTAGACATATAATGTAGGATAATCATACTAAAATCTGTACACCTAAAGAAGCTAAGCAAGAAGGAGGACTGTGGGTAAGATGCTCAATCTTTATTCAGAAGGGCAAATGAGACAGACATCAGAAGAGGGAGAAAACAGGGAAGAGGACAGGAGCCTACCACAGAGGGCCTCTGAAACACTCTACACAGAAGAGTATCAAAGCAGATGCCGAGACTCATAGCCAAACTTTGGGGAGAGTGCAGAAAAACCTCCATTCTTACTAATTACGATTTCTCACTTTCTTCACTGTTTTCAGGGGGAGGGATCTTAAATGTTTTCTCAAAACTCATGAATTAATCACTTGGTGCTATTAGGAGATGGTAAAAGCTTTGAAAAGCAAACTTGGTGATTATAAATAGGTAATTGGGGTTATGCTATTGAATCATATACTGCTTTTCTTTTTCTCTATGTTCTTTTCATTATAGATGTAAAGCTTTGTTCTGCTACATGCATATATTCATCATGGTGCACAGCCACACAGAAAGCCCCAAACAAAGCTCAAATGACTAGGAAACAAAAATTCAGAAAGTGTAAGTCAAATCTTCTTCCCGTCAGATATCTTGTCACAATGATGCAAAACTGGGTAAGGACAACATTAATTTTCATTTCTTACCTAATTTAATGAAATCCAAGATCATCATTATAAGTAAGATGCCTGTGCCAATGTTCAACATCATAAAATAATTTGAAAATTATTTATTTAACATATTAAACCACGGGTTAATTGATATTTGTTCAGTTGTGTGGTAGAATGTTCGGGCTCTGCCAAACATAGATCAGATTCTGTCACAATTCTGCATAAAATCCTCTTTTATTTATTGGCTTTTTGCATTAGTGACCATATTCTTGCTATTGTTTTTGAACAGTGGGTTTACATGTCATTTTAAAAATTTTCAATCTTTTGCTCTCTCTTTCCTCCCTCTCTGTTTAAGATCCAATCCAAAGCCTCAGAGATGCAGCATGAGCATTCTAAAACTGCATCCCATTGCAGAATGCACTAATACTTTAAATTATCCTAGGAGGAAATACAAGTGTTCCTTAGAGGGCAGAGGTCTTAAGTATAGCATTACAAGGGCACTGTGATTCCAGGAAGATGGAAGCACATAATACCAAATAGGAGAAGGAACATGGGAACGAGAAATTGTATTAGTTCAGAAGGGAAGCAGCATATAAAAGAAAGTAGTAGTCATAAGATTATAAATCTGTCTCTGAGAACTATGGCTATCATATCTGTAAATTGAGGAAGGAACAAAGCACAATAAGGCCTGAACAAAAGCACCACCAAACATCTGAGAAGATGAGATCGATGCCAGAAAAAAAAAGAAACTTTGGAATTTTGGAATTTGGAATTTGAAGCAGAAATAAAATAATAATAATAATAATAAGGGTGTTGTTGGGCTTTGGATATATAGCACTTGATATGAATAAGATATTGAAAGAAGAAGAAGAAAAACAATTTGGGATCTCAATGTACCTTGTTGTAACAAGCGGAAAAAAAATATACACCATATACATACACTAATACTGAAATTTTTCTTTGAAATTCATGTTAAGATAACTACGAGAAGACACACAAAAAATGGGAACAGCAATATATGTATATATATATATATATATATATATATATATATACACATATATGTATATGAAACTTCCTGTTAACATAATGTATCTGTGTAGTGTATATCTATATGAGACTTACTGTTATTAGGAAAGAAATGAATCTGAGGACTTATATCACCAACACAAAGAAAATTTTAAAGAATGAAGAATATGGTTTTGTCAATATTCAATACAGATAGATAAAGCATGGACATAAAAAGAGGACAGAACAGGATGAATACAAACAAGGTTGATCAGTGCATGTACTTACTTAAGGATGGATCCCGTTCTTCATGACATTCTATGCAAGACAATTTAAAGAAGATAATGGGCAGAAAGAATAGAAGCTGAGAGCTAGGAATTAATTGGTTATATTTACAAGACTACTTTGACTGAGTAGAAATTAGTATGAACCACTGAATGATGAAGCCTGAAAAACTCAGAGTCTATCTTTTACTACATCTTGATTCCTTTTTCTTTTTAGTGTGTGTGTGTGGGTGTGTGTATGTGTGTTTGTGCACTTGTGCATATGCGTGTGTGTGTGTATGAGAGAGAAAGAGAATTAAAAGTAAGACATACTGTTCATAATCTAAAGAGGAACTTCAGGTGAAAAATGAAATTTGGAGAAATAGAGAGTAATTTCTAAAAATATCTAGAAGCTTTTAAACTTAGCCCCTAAGTGGAAGGATGGCATTGGAGATGACCAACAATATCGTTCTCATCCTCAAATGCTGAGTCCCATAACCAAATGGAGTTAAGGAGAGAGCTTTGTAAGAGACCTAGAACAGGTGAGTCACACAGTCTCTCTGACGTGGGAGGCATGCTTACAAACTAAGTATGTCACGGGCAACTTACCACAGGTTGAATTTACAAGAATATGCGCTAAGGAGAAGGTAAATGAAAAGGAAAGAGGTATTGAATGTCCAACAAATGCTGAAAAATAGAGAAATCATTTTCTAGATAGTCTTGTGTTTCTATGTAAGCAATTTTTAGACCTAAAGCTTACCATATTTATAAATATGCATATGGATCTATATTTATCTATGCTTATTTCACCTTGATCTATTTTTCTATCATCTGTATATCTATCTATCTATCTATCTATCTATCTATCTATCTATCTATCTATCTATCTATCATCTATCATGTGTCATTTCTATCATCTATCTCTATAGCTATCTTTCTATCTATTTCTCTCTATGTTATGTATATCATCTAATTTTTTATCCATTTAGCTACCTAGCTACCTACCTAGAAGTACATATGTCTATAAAGTTTTACCAGAAAGGAAATACCGGGAAGTAAGGCATATTGAATCAAAATTGAGGAATTTCTATGTTGTGAATAGTGGGAATGAAAAAGAAAATTTCAGTGCATTGTGTAATTAAAGTTTAAATAGATGATGGATAGTGAGATTTAGATGACAGAGAAAAGATCATAAATCCAGGAGAATTCATACATATTGGAATAAAAGGAAGGTGTTGACAGAGCATTCATTGGGTCTGAATTTAATCATGGGGCTGACTGAGATTGAGAGTTAACTGGAGTTGATTACTAATTTTCTACATTCTCTTTACACTTATGTTGCTAAGTTGTCAAGCTTTTAACTACAGTATAGAATTGGCAGTAAAACTGTACACAAGAAAATGTGCTTTACTTTCATGCAAAGAAAAAAAAACAAATTAATAATAAAGTCTCCTATTATCCTACTTCTGAAATAATGTATAGGAATGAGGTCAACTAGAATATTCTGAAAATGGACTTGTTACTATTTTTTGTCTCCTTGGATGAAAATCCAATTTCATCTTCTATCAAAGATCAAACTGCTGCTATTTTATGGTAAACACAGAAAATACTTTACAGAAAATTACTATTTTAACAGGTACATTCTTATATTCAACAGTGATTAGAAATTGGATAGTATTCTGCTCATATCACCAATTTAAATAATATTCTTAGATATATATGCACACAAAAGTATCATTATATGATGCTTACATTATATTTAATCACAAGGAATTTATGAAAACATCTTTGTGCAGATGAACTTTAGCCACTTAATGTATTTTGTTTTGTTTACTTTCATTGCTGTAGTGGGTATCACACAGAAAACTAATTTGAATTATTTTATATAAAGAAGGAAAAAGAACCACCACAAGGCTTGATGAAAATTTAATTTTGTTACCAATATGACATAGACAGCATTTCTTTATTCATGCGGAAATACTTATCTAACATCTTCCTGCTATGGAATTATTTGTTAGGACATGAATCTCACATCTGTTTACAGCATTAAAAATAGTTCTAATGAAATTTGTCCTCCAATAGCATACAGAATAGAGGTTTATTTATTCCATGAAAGGTACGTTTCTTTTTTTCTAGGATATATGCATACAAGAGTAGAGGTCATTCAGTAAGTGCTCTTTCCGCATAAGGCCAGATGTGAAACATATAGTGTTAGGTATAGGATGTAAGGCCAAGCAACACTTGATTTGGTACTGAATGTGTTGAGTCTTTCTGTTCCTCATGAAACAATTAGATATACATCCTAATATCTTAATATAAATAGAGAGGACACACAGACATAGGCACAACATACAATCTGAAATTGTAGTAACCATTAAGCACATGCCTACACACTGTTTAAATGATTGAAATAATAAATTTGGTTCACTATATCAAGGACTTAGTCATTTTGACGAATAACTTACTTATGAAGTTGTTTTCCTTTGTAATTATTTGCTTTGTGCTATTTAAAAAAATATTATTCCAATAGATGGTACTGTCACTGACTATTTTGATTGAGGCTATAATTCTTCCCATTCTTGTATGCTCATTCCTTTGCAATTCCCCCTCTTATAGTCCCACGCAAAAGCACACTTTTTGTTCCTCTGTGGTATAGACTAGCCTTATAAGTTGCTTTGACAAAACAAAAAAACTAATCAAGAAGGAGGACCCAGTGTGAGATGATCAATCCTCACTCAGAAAGGCAAACAGGACGAACATCAGAAAAGGGAGAAACAGGAAACAGGACAGGAGCCTACCAAGAGGGCCTCTAAAACACTATACTCAGCAGTGTATCAAAGCAAATGTTGAGGCTCATAGCCAAACTTTGAGCAGAGTACAGGGAATTTTATGAAAGGATGGAATATAAAAAGACCTGGAGGGGACTGGAGCTCCACAAGGAGAAAAACAGAGCTCAAATACCTGGGCCTAGGCGTCTTTTCTGAGAATGATACTCCAACCAAGGAACATGCATGGAGATATTCTAGAACCCTTGCACAAATGTAGCCCATGACCACTCAGTCTCCAAGTGGGTTCCCTAGTAAGGGGAACAGAGACTGTCTCTGACATGAACTCAGTGGATAGCTCTTTGATCACCTCCCACTGAGAGGTTGGGATACCCTTACCAGGCCACAGAGGAAGAGAATGCAGCCAGTCCTGATGAGACCTGATAAGCTAGGGTCAAATGGAAGGGGAGGAGGACCTCCCCTATGGGTGGACTTTGAGAGAGGCATGAGAGGAAGTGAGGGAAGGAGAGTGGAATTGGGAGGGAGTGAGGGAGGGAGTTACAGCTGGGATACAAAGTAAATAAACTGTAATTAATATAAAAAATGGAATGAATTTTTCCATTATCTGAAAAAAAAAGGAATTTGCTTATATTTCAGTCTTGAGAAGGTGTAGACATATGGGAAAAGTAATTGGATTCACTATGTTGCTGATCATGGTTTGACCTCATTTCACTTTCCTGTTTTAGCCTGACCCATGAAAAGCAGAACAAAAAATAACTTATTTTCTTCTTCCTCTTCTTCATCTTCTCTTTCTCCTCCTTCTTCTCCTTTTTCTTCTCTTTTTCTTTCTCCTGTTCCTCCTCTTCCTCTTCTTTGTCTTTCCTCTTCTTCCTCCTTCTTCCTCTTGTTCCTCTTCTTCCTCATCCACCATCTTTTTTAAAAAATATCCCCTGAAGAACTTTTCAGCACACAGACACTGGAGAAGGATCTATAACCAAATGAGAATATGTGGTTGGCACAGTCAAGATTTTTAAACCCACACACCTACGGATACTTGATTTTTGACAAAGAAGCTAAGACCATACAATGGAAAAGAAACAGCATCTTCAAAAAATGGTACTGGTCTAACTGGATGTTTATATTTAGAAAAATGCAAATAGATACATACTTATCACCTTGCACAAAACCAAAGGCCAAATGGATCAAAGACCTCAACATAAAACCAGACACACTAAACCTCTGAGAAGAAAAAGTGGGGAAGAACCTGGAACTCATTGGCACATGAGACAATTTCCTGAATAGAACAGCAATAGCAAAGGCTCGATGTTTCCCTTTTTTAAATATGTCACCAAAGATTAGTTGAAATGATGCTTATGGTTCACTTCCAAGCTTTCATGTTTGCTTAAGTTTTAGTTTTATTTACTTTTTATGTTTTTCTACAAACTTCCATTCTATTTATTCTATTGGAATGTAGAAGGTTTGTTATTTATTATAAATGATTCCAGAAATGTTAGATTAAGATGAACCACTTATCTCCTCCAGGTACTGACAGTATAAGATGAAGAATGTGTCAACTACTGACAAGATATTTTTTTTCCTAATATGTATATTTTACATACAGCATATATTTGCTGAACGAATATAACAACATTTTCTGAAATGGTCCCTTCACCGCTTTGTGAATTAATTTCTGACTGGTCGTATACTCTCCAGTTCACTTAGAAGATCATTGCCTTGGGATTTCTAAATTTCTTCTAGTGGATTAGCTTGCTATACTAAAAGCCTCTTCAGCAAACTGCTTGTTCTTATAGACAAGGTGTTAAGTTTTTTCCATCCTCGAGTTCCTTTTTAACTAATGTGTCAAATGAATAAAAGAGGCAGAGAAACACTTAAAGAAATACTCAACGTCTTTAGCCATCAGAGAGATGCAAATCAAAACGACCCTGAGATTTCACCTTACACCCATCAGAATGGCCAAGATGAAAAACTCAAGTGACAACACATGCTGGAGAGGTTGTGGAGAAAGGGGAACCCTCCTCCACTGCTGGTGGGAATGTAAACTTGTACAACCACTCTGGTAATCAACCTGGCGCTTTCTTAGACAACTAGGAATAGAGCTTCCTCAAGATCCAGCCATACCA